>NC_083560.1:3482094-4131496 GCF_019925205.1 Metopolophium dirhodum
ACTTCTCAAGCAAGACATAGTGATATAATAATTATATTCTATTAATTTATTTAGCCTATTGTTTAATATACATAGAAAATATACCTATCAATTCTCTAAAGTATTCATTAAGTTTGAAAAGAATATAGATAATATTATTATAATTTATATTATTGTGCGAGAAGTATAATATTCATGTGGGTATGTTGTTTACATTTCGATATTTTCGTTTCAGCTTTTATTTTGTTTGTAAAAGAAGCAAATTGTATTTAATGTTTAGTGACCGAAAAGTGTACAGTCGATGCATACTGCATGTTGCGCTGTTACCGCTTCTGTGTTTAAATTTGTGCTTAGCGGAAACGATCAAGATTTGCTGTAGGCAGAGGGGGGCTGGGATATGGTTACCTCACTGTTTACCTCTCTCTCTCTCTCTCTATATATATATATATATATACAGTTATATAATATTTTTTTTTTTTTTTATTTAATTAATAATAACAATAAATTATTAATTTATCTACCTCATTAAGCAATGCTTGTGGCGAGGTAGATGAGTTGATAGTGTACAATATAATATAATATTTAAATTAAAAACAAAGTTATATAATTTGTGATTAGCAACAATATTAAATACTTAAATTCTACATAATATATAATTAAAGTTCAAGTAATAAGTAATTAACAATAGCTTTTTTATTAGTTATAAAATTATACTTATTTACATTACTAGAAATAATTTTTTTTAGGTACAGCGGCAATGAATTGAAATTTGTTGGACCTAGATAGTCCACAAATTTTTTCCCAAAACTCTTATTAGTGTAGTTTACTTGCATGTCATATGACCTATTTTCCCTTTTATTAGTTTTTTGGAAACCAAAGTTATCAATTTGGAACATAATAGAGAACTGCTTGTATAAATATCTGACCGGCAGAGCTTTAAAAACTTTATAATTAGTAGTAGACGAACCATATAATTCCTTTTTATTCAAACAAATTCTTATGGCGAGATTCTGTTGAATCTCAAGAGGCCTGATTGCATTGTCAGTACAACCACCCCAAACTATTAAACCATACTGGAAAATTGATTTGTATAGTGAATTATATACAATACGCAAAATTTCTGTTGGTAAAAGTTTGTTCAGTTTAAATAGTTTGGAAATAATAGATCTTAACCTCATAACTAAATATTCGACATGCAATTTCCAACGGATAATATTATAATAATACAATAACAAATTAAGAGTACCTATGGTTGGGCGCTGTACTATAATATATAATAAATTACAGAGATCAATGATAGTAAACCGATGAATAGGTAATACAGATGTGATCATGACATATTAAACCATATATACTACGTTTATATTATGGCGCTAAAACAGTTTTTTAAAACTAAACAGTTTTGAAAGCTAAAACGCTCGCGCTAGTAGTTTAAGAACTTAAAACTGTTTTATTTGCATTAACCGGTTTATCAAATGTACATATTATACACGTTTAAGCAAATAAAACGGTTTTAACTAGTGCGAGCGTTTTTGCTTTCAAAACGGGATAGTTTTAACGCCATCATTTAAATGTAGTAATAGAGTAACAATATTACTGACGGTTAAGACTTTAAGAGTTACCAAAGACGAGTGACGACAAAAACGATATAACAACACTTACGTATATAGCTTGGGTTGATTCCGGCGCGGAATCACTCTGGTCGCCCTGGACAGGACGTGAAGCTGACCGATTGACTTCCGCAACTTGCAGAGCACACACAAACTCCTTGCTGGAAAGTGAACAGCGGGATTGGTAGTGGTTTCGTTAGAGCCGAATGACGATCGCATCGATTCACTTCGGCGGCGGTAACGTCAACATTGACGACCATCACGGGCGAGAAACAAGGCGTATAAACGCAACGCGTCTTATGCTAATCACAAGCGCGACGACTTAACCACACGACTATTTGGCAAAAATACGATAGGTACGCGAGCTTAGTCCGACAGTCGGTTTTAGGGCAGCAAACAAAGGCCAAAGACGAGCGAAGTATTGTCTGGAACACGTCGTCTAGCCGGGATCACACTGCGCATCGCGTTGAATCTTGAATTTCGAGCGGTGTAGAGCGGTACAGTAAAGTTGACTCGACGTCTGATTGGTGCGTCTCTTGCCGACAATATTGTCGGTCTTTGTATTCCGCACCAAATGAAAATTTGTGCGACGCGTCTTATCCACTCTATGTATATGCGTATATCTGTGCGTGTGTACGGCGTGTCGGTTTTAACAATTAATACTATTGTGGAGGTTGCGGTTTAGTAAGCGTATCGACTACCTCCAACCAAGTCACGTGGGGCGTGACGAGAAAATGAAATAATTGAACAACGCGGCTTGTTGATTACAATTTAACGTTTATTCGAAATATACAAGAGAGAACGGTGGAAAACAGTACAAGTTATTAGTGGTGCTCGTTGGCTTTATTGGCGATGCGACAAAAGCATTGGTCACGAGGTTGTTGTGAATGACGAATGTATATTATGAGGAAAAGCGGTGCAGCGCGCAAGTGTACTATAGCGTAGTCGCGGGACGAGAGAGTCGGTCCGGGCGGCGGTTAAGCCGTAACCGCTGGCGAAGCCGTTCGTCGATTCGGAAGGGGGTGACCAACATCAAGCCACATCGTTAGTGCCATCGTCGGCCGGGAAGAAATCATGTAAATACTATAAATAATTCTCGATAATACGAGAAAGCCAATGATAATGTGGCGAAAACTAATGCCTTAATTTTCAC
This sequence comes from Metopolophium dirhodum, assembly GCF_019925205.1. NCBI lineage: Eukaryota > Metazoa > Arthropoda > Insecta > Hemiptera > Aphididae > Metopolophium > Metopolophium dirhodum. Next base: position 3,484,837 of record NC_083560.1, read on the forward strand.
TATTGGTGGCCTACCTTTGCCCCTTATTATTATTATTATTTTTGTTCATTGATAGACGGATATCTACTAATAATTCGGTGGAAGACAAGCGCCAAAATCCTAGGTACCTGTGTGTCACGGTTAATAGATATTAATCGACAAATGTATAATCTGATTACGATAGATTGTCACATAGACAGTCGTGTGTGAGCAGTTTTGTGTTATATCTAGGGCTTGGAAATTGATGACCTTAAAAACATCAAAAGATTTTTTTAAATATTTTACTCTATTTTACTATACAATTCTATATACATTTATCAAAGCTTACAAATTGCTCAATATATGACATACAAATTACAAATAATGTCTTTAAAAATGAAATAAAAAATATTTGTCCTATAAATTTATCAAACCGTACAAATTACTCAAAAATCATTGCATTGTATAATTAGAGCGTTTTTGATGTTATCAAAAGTAAATAAACGACGATTATCTGTTAATAAATATGTATACTTTGAAAAACTTCTCTCCACGTCAACTGAAGTGATTTGGGCATATCTGAAATTACGACCGTAATCGGTCAGATAAAATCGGATACTAATCGATTATTAGGAAACACGACAACGACAAAATGTAATCGGCGAGATAAAATCGGATAGGTACTAATCTTAGTCCGAGGTAATTTCCAAGTTTTAAGTTATCGGCATAGACAAGAAACGATCAGAAGTGAACTATTGTGAAATCAATAAAAATGTCAAAAAATGACTTAAAAGGAAAAAATGCAAAATAAAATTTAGTTTTTCAGATTCACATGCTAATGAAACACATTTGTGGCCAGGAGAGTATCGTCTAAAAAGTTCCAAAAAAAAATGCAAAATGCCTCAACTTCCAAGCCCTAGTTATAACATATTGTTAGTACCTATTTCGTAAGAATTCGTTAAAATGGATTTTACAAAAACTGTTACGAATAAAGGTGTAGTGTGTATTTTGTTTGAAGAGCAAAAATATAGATTTTTACGAGAAATGGCCAGTGGTAATGTGTCATTGAGGTGTACCAAAAAAAAAATGTTCTGCTAGAATAGAGATGGATTTGACTGCAATTTTAAATTAATAATATTAATTTTTTTTTATAAAATCTCAACCGATGTATTAAATTTATATTGAATTGCATGTATATCATAATTTATGATTTATTAATTTTATAATATAATATAATTTTTATAAGATATATCAATTTTGAAAAAACTACTTATATAAAATATTTATTTTGGCGAAAATGATAGGTATGTCATTTTTGCCCCTTTGGCGCTTATGTCATATGTTGGGTATAACAGGCATAAAATATTAGATTGGCGCTTATGTCATATAGCCTAATAATTGACAATTTAGGTAGGTAGGAGAGACCCGGGCAAATTGACGAATCTAAGGTTTGAAGTATTCTCGGATGACTAATTTTTATGATACAAGTTCAAATTCTATACCAATTTATAACTTTTAACTTTTGTAAAAAAAAAACAACAATGTCAAAATTTGTCTTTAAACCAATTTTTTTTTAATAAAAAAAAAACGAAATTCGTCATCTTACCCATGGGCTGGTAAGTTGACATTTACCCGGAGTAAGATGATATACATATACCCAATCGGAAATTTATGGCTTACGCCTACTCTCACAAAGGGCGTAGTACTGCGACAGTACTGGCAACCAAGAGCTGGCTGGCCCTTACGGGTACAGTACTGGTATATAATTTTATCCAGTACTACAACAGTACTGGAAAAGAAGTACTGGCAGTCAGTATTGACTCAATACTGGCACTTTACGGGCACCGAATGAATTACGGGCGTTGGCCAGCCAGTGTTTGTCTTAGTTGTGCCAATACTGGTGGAATACTGGCATTTTACGGGCTCTGTTGTAACTTTGAGTAAGGGCCGGCCAGTGTTTGTCGTAGTTGTGCCAATACTGGCAAAATACTGGCATTTTACGGGTATTAAATGAATTACGAGCGTGGGCCAGCCAGTTTTTGTCGTAATTGTGCCAATACTGGCGAGATACTGGCACTTTACGGGCACCGAATGAATTACGGGCGTTGGCCAGCCAGTGTTTGTCTTAGTTGTGCCAATCTGGTGGAATACTGGCATTTTACGGGCTCTGTTGTAACTTTGAGTAAGGGCTGGCCAGTGTTTGTCGTAGTTGTGCCAATACTGGCAAAATACTGGCATTTTACGGGTATTAAATGAATTACGAGCGTGGGTCAGCCAGTTTTTGTCGTAATTGTGCCAATACTGGCGAGATACCGGCATTTTACGGACACTGAATGAATTACGAGCGTGGGCCAGCCAATGTTTGTCGTAGTTGTGCCTATATTGGCGGAATGCTGGTATATTACAGGCTTATCGTTAAGTATAAATACGCAATAGTCAATACACAATACCGAATGAAAATAGCAAATATCTGCAATATGCTGAAAAGTGAAAAGTCTATAATAATATCAAATTGTTGTGTTATTTTTAACGTATCAATTATTTATGCTATGGTATGGCGGCGGTGACACACAAACAAAAGTCTGCACAACAAGCCGCACCGCGGCGCTATCGCCCGCCACCCAACGGGTAAAACTTATATTATCCATGCCATGTCATGTGACTGCAACTGACGCATATATAACCAATCAGAGATTCAGAACTGGTCAACGACCATCGATGGACGGCAAAAACGCAAAAAACTTTTCCTTTGTTAATAGCGAACAAACTGTGAAGTGTACTATTGTAATTTATCGGTGTTATAGTTTATGTCTGTAATATTTTTTTGATGTTCTGTGAATTAATAACGGCCGTCGACTGGAAAGTGGAAACCGAATGCCGGTAGAGTGGTAGACTGGACAACCCAAGCACGAATTGTCTTATAATATTCTTTGTTTCATGATTATTATAGCGTATTAGCGTATAATACCTTGGTATTATAATAGTAATCATCAGGTAAGTGATATTTGTTAATTATTACTAATTAATACTAGATACTAGGGTTCTGGGTTTGTAATTTGTATTAACAATTGTCGTCTGGCAGCTCTTCGTTTTTTTCCCTATACAACTAAATTATGTACATAACGCCATTGCTGACTGCAGTAGTGTGCGTCCAGCCTAAGATCAGTCTACACTGTATTATACTACCTATATAATATATTACAATATTATATTATATTGTATTCTATGTAATTAAAAAGAATTCTGAACTTGTTGACTTAATTTATAGAATTTAATACAAAATTAGCCTAATGTTATGTAACATTGTAATACACTACCGATATAATATATTACAATATTATATTATTATATTGTATTCTATGTGATTAAAAAGAATTCTGAACTTGTTGACTTAATTTATAGAATTTAATACAAAATTAGCCTAATGTTATGTAATTATTTTTTAATTAAAAAAAAATAGGTAGGTAGGTACCTAACAGATAAACTGATATAATAATTTTCCTAATTTTACTTCATGATAAAATCTGTGTTACAACCACAGAACAGATTTAATAACTTCATTAAATTTATCCAAATTTATTTAAACTCCTCAAATTTGCACTAACCATACCTAGGTATAAGTTCTGCTACATGTGAACCATGTACGCGTTCTTTGTCTACCATATGCCGAATAAAAAATTAGTTGCACACCTCGATGGAGCAAGATAGATTTTCAGATATGTCAATTATTAATAATAATATTAAACAAAGTATTTCAAATAACATATCGGATGATGACTGCTAAAAAAACATTATAGACTACTATTGTAAATTGTAATGATCAGTAGTCTATTGCTCAATGTTTTACATTCTATTAGCTCATAAATCATTGTGCAATACTGCAATAGGCTCTATATGTAACAGCTAGTTATTCCCGTTTTATAATCCTTTTTTTGCAAATTCAATTTATTTGTAGGTAATAGGTATATAAAAAAAGTATTTATATTATCTAATATTATTAATAATAAAACCTGATAAAAAATATAATAAGATCTGCTTGCCTTTAATATATTCAGCCCCCCCCCCCTCTTAAGTCAAAAGTTTAAATTGAGCCTATGAATACTAATAAAATATAATATCAGGTAGGATAAAATGTATGAGAAATTTAAAATTTGATATTGTTGTATTATTATAACAGTAATGTACCTACATTTAGACCACAAAAAAACAGTTTATAATGGTGGTTACAGGTACCTATAATAATAAAATCATTAAACCATTTAACCATTGTAGGTACCTATGTACAATGTACCTAATCATCTTTTAAAAAAAAATAAATAAATGACTACTTGTCTAAAAGTAAATAAACTTTCTTTTAAATATCTAAATAAAAAAAAATTAAACAAACTTAAAAATAAAACATAAAATTATAAAATGTTTTTTTTAGCATAGGTAGGTAGTAATTTATTTTTTGTACCTAATATGTTTAATTAATTAACTAATCTACAAAATAACTACCTATGTAATTATATAATATAATTTGTTCACCTCATTTATTAAATTAAGTAGATAATAATGTCATTATTGAAACAGATGAATCGGTGTCAGTTATTAGACAACCTTATAAAGCTTTATTACTTATAAGTTATAGCATTGTTAAATACTTATTACATATCTGTGACAATGTACGATTAAATTACTTAAATCACAGTTGCACCTACCTATTTTGCTTGAATCTATATGGACTATATGCTATTGTTCTACTCTTCTGATAATATGTTATGTTAATAGCAAATAAAAACTAAATATACAATTGGCTATTTTAAATATAAGAAAATTAAAGTATCTAGATAGGAATAGGATATATTATGTTAATGAATTATACTTTTTATTTTCAAGTTTTAATAGAATTAATAATCATTAATATCATATAGGACACAAGACATAAGTACTGATTGCATTGAGTATTAATATAAACCAATACATATTTTACTTTTTACAGGTTACAAATCAAAACTATTTGCTGACCATAACAGAAGAAATCATTAATTGTATTAAAGTTAATTAAAGCAGCAGCACATATCTACCCAGGTAAATATGAATTAACATTTTGTATATTTTGTTTATTCTATTAATTAGGTATACCTAACTGATACGGACTATCCATACTGAATACATATTCATTGTTATTGGATGATTGAAAATTATACCGGAGGTTTTTAGAAGATTAAAGAAAATGTCTTCGTATAATAGATTAAAAAAACATCGCCAATTGAAACGGTCAGCTGTTGAAGAATTATGTATGATATCAAGTAATAAATCAAGTGTTGTTGAACAAATTAAAATTGAAAATTTAGATTCTTCCTCAGATACAGATTTGGAATACAATAACGTTCGTAATTTGACAAATTTCTCTGTTGAGTATACTAGCCGATCTCCAGATTATGTCACCTCAAGTCATAATGAATCTCCTATGTCATATCCAGAATCTCTGGAATCATCAAATTTGGATGGAAGCTGCAGTGGAGGAAGTGTAAATCAAGATGAAAATGATGCAGTAACTTTCCGTGACAAACTTCAAAGCTGGGCTATTAGGTTCAGAAGAAACCTGACAATTGAAACAATAGATGGTTTATTAGACTTGTTACGATCTGAAAATATCTATGATTTACCAAAATCAGCAGCTGCTTTATTGAAAACTAAATCGAATAAAAATATAAAAACTATGATGAGCTCAAAGAACACTAATGGTTCCTATGTATATTTTGGTATTGAAGAAAATTTGAAAGAAATAATAATTGACGAATATGTTGATGATAATATACGTTTATTGTTTAACATAGATGGTTTGCCATTGTTCAATCATTCAAACCAACAGTTTTGGCCTATTTTAGGACTGATCCTGCACAATGAGTACAAATCAAAACCATTTATCGTGTCTCTTTACCATGGTGATTCTAAACCAAAGAGTATAGTTGAATTTTTCGAAGATTTTGTCAAAGAAATTAAAATTTTAATTCAGAATGGAGTGACTATTGGATATAGAAAATTTAAAGTAGACATTGTTGGGTTTACTTGCGACACACCTGCTAGATCATTTTTGAAACAATGTAGAGGTCATGGTGGCTTTTATGTTTGTGAGCGTTGTGAAACCAGAGGCGTGACTAAAAACAAAAAAAGGGTGTATACCAGTGTAAATTCTAAGCGACGCTCTAAAAGAAGTTTTATTAAACAGAGTCAAGCTGAACACCATTTGGAAGAAATATCACCTTTATTAGATATACCACACTATGATCCCATAAACTCAGTATTTTTAGACTCTATGCATTTGTTATATCTAGGAGTTATGAAATGGATATTGAATAAATTGCTAGGAACAAAAGGAGTTAATCGAAAATGCAAGATTTCCCGGTCAAAAATAAAATTATTAAATTCGTCCTTAAAAATGTATACAAGATTTGTCCCCAAAGAGTTTCAAAGAAAAAAGTTTGATTTAGATGAAATTAGTAACTGGAAGGCGACGCAGTTTCGTTTCTTTTTACATTACTGTGGGGCTTTAGTGCTTTATAAACATCTTCCTAAAAACATGTATAATCATTTTTTGCTTTTGGTAGTTGCATGTAGAATTCTTTGTGATCCCGAGCTGTGCACTTTAAAGGTAAACTATGCAAGAGAATTATTAAAAAAGTTTTTTGTGCTTCTTCCTTCGTTTTATGGAGCAGACTCACAAGTTATGAATAATCACAATTTAATTCACCTAGCAGACGATGTAGAGTACACACAAATGAATTTATTTGCAATTTCGGCATTTCCATTTGAAAATTGTCTGGGTAAAATCAAACAACAAATTATTGGAAAAAATAATCCCTTGGCACAGTTGACTAGAAGAGTTTCTGAACAAAATGCATGCCCACTTGCAGCTAAGAAAAATGGCATGCATAAAAAAAATTATCTCATTGTTAATCCTGACATTTCACATAAAAATAAGAAAGATATAAAAAGCATAATTTTAAATGGAGTTGAATTAAGTAATTCAAAACACAATAATATTGTTTTACTCAAGTCAGGTGAAGTTTTAAGTGTAACAAGAATAAAAAATAAACAAAACAGTATTTATTTGCATGGTTTTACATACAATACTACCACAGATGCTTTCAAATATCCATGTAAATCAACAGAAGTTGGAATCATAAAATTGGGAAAATTATCTAGAAGGGAAAAAATTATTTCTTTAGAAAATGTTTATAGAAAATGTGTATTCTTTGAAAATGGCAGTCGCAGTTTTGTAGTCACTTATCTTGATAGTTCATAAATATTATATTTTGTAAAAATTATATTTACTTACTTCTATTAAAATAACTGTATTAAATAATTTCTACTGTTTATTTTTATTTTATGATCTTCAATATCTGTGATATTTTAATTTTTAATTGATATAACATTATTTTTATAATAGGTAATATGGAGTATCAGAAAGATACAACTCATGTAGTTATTCAATTTAATGAAGAAACTAAACATGGTAAAGCAAGCGTTGATCTGGTACCAATATCTTGGACCTACATTGAAAACAAAATTTTATATTGTAAATACCCAACAAAAGAAAGTTACCATAAAGTTGATGTAATGAGTAAAGTTTCATCTGCTCATGAAACTTCATGGAAAGGATATAAAATACATGTAATCAAAGAAGTTCGTTAGTATTAAATTATAATTTTTAATATTCTTTCTATTTATTTTACATTTACATATATTTTCGAACAATTTATTACTATGCTCTTTTTAGCACTTAAAATGTAATATAAAGATTTTATTATATATATTTTATGTTTTTCAATAACAATGTATTTCAATTATCATGAACAATTTTATCTCTTATATGGTTTTTTCTTTCAGAAAATTATGAACAAGGGCTTAGAAGAATGCATAGAGCTTTCTCAAACAAAGTTATCCTTAGTAGCAATGCCGAGGAGAAAGATAGTTCTGAAGAAGGTGATGATATTATTAATTTAAGTGGAAATGAGCTGAAAAAATATCTTAAAGATATTCCTTCCTTTGATATTGTAGAAAAAAAAAATAATGGTAACTGACCTTTCAATAATTATGTATAGACATAAATAACTAATTTATATTGCAATAATTATGTTTAGATGATGATAATATGCAGTCTGAAAATTCGACATCGTCTGATTCATCTACTACAATTTCCAAGCAAAAAAAGCCAAATAATAATAACAAAAGTGTAAAAAACATTGCTTTTTCTAGAACAAAAAATGATTCTCTAGTTGTACTAGAAAGTGCTATAAACGGTAATTCATTTAAATTGTGTACATACTTAATAAGGTTATGTTATAATAATTCTAAAATAGATGACAATGAGATGCAGTCCGAAAATTCAATATCTTCTAATTCATCTACTACAATTTCCAAGCAAAAGAAGCCAAATGATAAGAACAAAGCTGTAAAAAACATTGCTTTTTCTAGAACAAAAAATGATACAATAGTAGCACCGGAAAATGATATGAATGGTAATTAATTTAAACTGTGTACCGATTTTATGAATAATATGTATAATTTCTATGTAGAAAAATACTTATGAATTTATGTCAATAATAGATGATCATGTTTGGATACCTCAAACATCAGAAGTTTCTAAAAGAAAGAAGAAAAATATGATTTTATCTTCAAAACAAAATCACAAGAAATGTAAGACTTACATTATAGAATGTTTTATCATAATAAAACTTTCATCCTTAATTTTCTGTTAAATTATAACAACTTCAAATTCTGAGTAAAGCAAAGAATGTAATTATTTTTAAAGTTTAACTTGTTCATTTTATTTTATAGACAAAGCAACACCAGTTGGAAAATATTGTCCAACATGTGGTCGCGCAGGTATGATTGAATACTTTAATAACATTTACTAATACATAGGGGGATAAATCAAACATATCATTTAGCCTGCATATAACACTTGAAAACAATTCAAACTGTGACATCAGTTAAAAAAATAATTCTTTCTATTTCAGACAATGTTAACCAACTATCAAAATTTGATCTTGACAGTATGAAAAGAAGTATTGAGTACAGAGTACAACAAGAAGCAAAAATAACACGATCATTAATAGCCACTACAAAAAGTAACACAGACATTGAAACTATTATGAAAGAAGACATAATGATTGATTTACCAAAAACAACATTAGAAGATTTTCTACATTTTGATAAACAATTAAAAGTTGATGTAGAGTTGATGAAGAAAATGGTGAGCAATTTTGAACCTGTACTGTTACATTTAAAGTTTTTTTTTATTATTTACCTATTGTATAATTATATTTTAGAAATGCTTTATGGTGCTTCATGTAAACGGTACAACAAAAATTAGTCAAAGTCTAAGAGTTATTACATTAATAATATCTAAAGATATACAATTAAAATATAGTGCTTTTGGAAGAGAAACAAACGGAATTAAAAAACTAAATTTTTCTGGGACAACAACATACAAATATTTAAAAGGTATATATAATAAAGTTTAATCAGATAAAACTATTTATTCATATTCAAGTAATTATTAATCTAGTTTAAAAAAAATGTATAGGTATAGTTTTTCAAAATTAATAACTTAACTGTTTTAAGGTTTAACTTACTATTTAAACCAAATAATGGTCATTGGTGTTGTGGTAACAGTAATTAATAATATAAATAACTTATTATACAATTATAATATACCCATTAATTCATTTAACGTAACACTATACGTTAAACACTAACTCCATATTTCAAAAACTATTAACGTTTTTGAAAATATTTATCTTACAACATTTCAATTACATTTTTTTTTTTTTTTGTTAAAACTATATTTATTATTTGTATTTTTATTAATTTTTAACTTTTTGGAATAACAGCAAAAAATTTTAATTTCATATTCTGAAGCAGAATTGCAGTATTTTGATTTATGAAATATTTCAATATTTATAACTAATTAACTACTAGTATGTACATTTTTTAGTATACATCAAATAATACAAATAATATTCTGCTCTGAAATGTAAAATTAAAACTATTTACTAATATTCTAGTAATCAAAAATCTGGTTTAAAAAAAAGTATATATTGTATGTTTAATATTTCAGATGTCCTTACCAGCAAGTATCCGGACATTAAGGAAAAAGAAATGTCCAATGATTTAAGTAGATGGTTCTCTGGTGCCAAGGATAGAGAAGGTGGGAAAAGAGAAAGAATTATAAATAAAAGCAAAAACATTGTGACATTTGATTAACAATGTATAAAATAACATTTTGTTTTAATTAAAAATTATATCAGTCTATTAAATAAATATTTCACAGATAACAAAAATATGATGTATGATTGCTTCGACACCATTGTCAGTGTGTAATAATTAGCTAGTCTATATTTTATTATATTTATTCCAATTATTTTCATCCTATTTCATAACCATGTCTTAAGCATGTAAATGTATTTTATTATATTATATAGCATTAAATGTAACTTATAATTGGTAGTACTATTCAGTATCAAATCAAATAATATTAAAGAATAATGTTGGAGACCTGGCTGAATAAAGCATAATTATGTAATACTTCCTGATATATACAGGTATACAGACACTAGTACTAGCTGCTAGTAAAATTGGGTAGTACAGTACCTTCACTGATTGCCAGTACCTACCTACTGGGCAAGTACTTAGATAATATATATATAATCCATTAATCCAATATATGTGCCAGTAGCATGTCAATAATATTAAGCAGTAGTCTTTACTGAAAACCAGTACTTAGCAAGTACCCAAGTGCCAGTACCGAACGAGTATTGGGAAACTAGTATTGGGCAAGTACTGTAATATCAGTACTGGGTAAGTACTGTAAAGCCAGTATTGGGCAAGTACTGTGATATTAGTACTGAATACGTACTGTAATATCAGTACTAGGTAAGTACTGTAATGCCATTATTGGGCAAGTACTGTGATATTAGTACTGAATACGTACTGTAATATCAGTACTGGGTAAGTACTGTAATGCCAGTACAGAAAAGCGTTATCATCCCAGACAAATACCAGTACTGGTGCCAGTACTGTCTACCAGTAGCGCGCCAGTATAAATCAGTACTGGCGCGGTACAGTGCCTGTTGTTAATTTCCAATTGGGTATAAATACATTGAATAACTTTTAAATATAGTTATTTATATTAATAAAACAACTTTATGTAACAAAACTCATATGTAATTATTTTTTAAGTCTCGAAAATAACTAATATAAAATTATTTTAACAAACCTTATTGTTAATAAGAATAACATATTATTTAAAATTTTAAAACTTTAACAAACCTTGTTGATAATAGTAAAATAATACTATAATATAAGATAAAAAGGTGGATAAGTGGATGTCGCTCTGCTGTTCAGTAGGTTTCAAGTGGGTCACTGTAATGGATGGTGTTAAATTTGAATTCAATGATATAATATCATTGTATAAGAAAAACGATTCTGAGCGAAAACGGTCAGTCAGCCTATGATATTACCAAGTATATTTGATGATATTATTGTGAATAAAGTAATTTATATATAACCTACTTACGCGGAGCCTTGTTTTAAATTTTAAATCCTTAGCCATAACAGTTAAACATTTTATACATTTTTAGCTACAAAATAATTAATAAATTATAAATTTGATAAATGTTGTCAAAATTTGAACTTTAAATGCTTATAAAAAAAAATTGTGCCTATGTATTTTTAATATTTTTCAACTGCTATTAGAACGATATATTAGGAGCGTTATATTAAATTTTCACGCTTTTTTATCCAACAAATAAAATTGTATTGATATTTATAGAAAAAAAAACTAAAAAAATTGAAAACTGACAATGTCCGTCAACAGCTCAAAACGAGTCAAAATATTTTCAAAATTGTATGGTGTATAGAAAATGCTAATATAAATATTCAGTGAAATTTTCAAGTATCTACAGTCATTTGTTTTTTAATTACAATAAAATAAGAAAATTGTTCAATGAGAAATCGAGTGAATATCAATTGTTGTAAAAATATACATTTTAGACGCTCATAAAAATTTAATTTAAATTTCTTGTAGACATTTTTTTTTTGATAAAGGTAGACAAGCTTATGAGTGATCTTATATTCCATTTTTAAATCTTAGATTTAAAAAGAAAAATTTTTATGAAATCACAACTCAAAATAATTTGCTGATTTTTGTGATTTTTCCGTATTTTGTCAAAATTTGAACTTTAAATGCTTATAAATAAAAACTGTGACTAAAGATTTTTAATTTTTTTCATCTGCCTTCAAAAACAGATTTTGCGAAAAAATTCCCGTTTTTTATTAATTTTTCTTTTGTTTTTCACGTCGCTTTTGAAAACTACTGGGAAATTTTGACCCCCCAAAGTACTAACTAGATTCACTTTCCTATTAGAAAAGTTACTGTTGAGGAAAATCCAAGCACTTTTACTGTCATAAAAGGTGATGAGTGATGCAGACACAAAAATAAAAAATAAAAAAAAAACACACATCATTGTAAAATCAATACATTCATCGCATCGCTCAGAATCTAAAATAATTGTATATAGACGTTGTTGTTGTTTTTGGTCATGTCACCAGGTGTGTTAAGAGGCCATAACTCCGGAACCACTTATCCCACAGCGTACACACTTCACAGAAACCATCTACATATCAATGATCAATCTTAATATGTTCTGGAATTTTTATCGGTTTGGGGGATCTTGAGTTATAAAATGTATTCAAAATGTACACTTATTTTTATATATATAGATATAGATTTACAATTTACGTAGGTAACAATAAATTACTTTTAAATAAAATATATAAATACATAATAGCCAATAAGTATTATACTATTGTTGTTTGGACCTAGATATATCAATATACATTGTACACAAATATGCAGATATCGGCGAATGTGCGACGGTTATTTAAATCCGCCACCGCTGTACATCGCAATCGCATTAATAATATGCAATGCAATTAAGCGCAGTTTTAGTTCTGCCGTTGCACTTGCGCTTGTGGCGGCTACAGTAAATTTACCATGTGTATCCAAATTACTAAAATCAGTTGACACCCGCCCACCATCATTTCCTTACACACATAGTATACATGTCATATAAATGTATTGTTATACAACCATCATATTCGTTAAGCTAAAATGTTTTATACGAATGTTAGGGTAGGTTTAAAGTTTACAAAAAACAAAAAATACGAATAGACACTAATTAATGTATACTCATCTATTTGAAAACTTAAAATTATAATGGTATTTAATATATTTTATAGACATACTTAATAAAAATGAAAGTATAGACTATTCCTCCAGCGTCAGTGCATGCTGCATGTCACTTATTACTGCTACTGCAACCAGCGCACAGTGGTCTGAAACCCATTTTTAGCTGGCCATTTCTAAAAACAAAAAAAAACTACATTTTAGTGTTTATTTATTTTTGTTATAGTATTTTGATGGTAATTTAAGAAAATGAAGCGATTCATTTGATTATTGAACGTTATAGAACTGTTTGATTAGATATATATATATATATAAATATTAATTAATTTTTTTCATACAATATAATATTATTGTATAAGAAAAACGATTCTGACCGAAAATTGTCAGTCAGCCTTTGATATTACTATTTGATTATATTATTGAAAATAAAGCAATTTATATATTAACCTATTTACGTGGAGCCTTGTTTTAAATTTTCAATCCTTAGCTATAAAAAAATTAACATTTTATAAATTTTTAACTACAAAATAATTATTAAATTTTAAATTTGATAAATTTTGTCAAAATTCGAACTTTAAATGCTTATAAAAAAAATAGGCCCTACGTATTTTTAATATTTTTCAACTGCTATTGTAACATTATTTCAGGAGCCTTGCATTACATTTTCACGCTTTTTTAACCAACAAATAAAATGTTATTGATATTTAAAGAAAAAAAAATTAAAAAAATTAAAAACTGACAATGTCCGTAAACAGCTCAAAAAGAGCCAAATTATTTTATAAATTTTATCGTGTATAGAAAATGCTAATATAAACATTCAGAGAAATTTTCAAGTATCTACAGTCATTTATTTTTTAATTACAACAAAATAAGAAAATCGTTACATGAGAAATCGAGTGAATATAAAATGTTGTAAAAATATCAATTTCGAACGCTTTTAAAAATTTAATTTTACTTTTTTGTAGACATTTTTTATAGACAAACTTATGAGGAATCTTGTATTACATTTTCAAATCTTCGGTTTAAAAAGAAAATTTTTTATGAATTTCTAACTCAAAATAATTTGCAAATGTTCGTCATTTTTACGTATTTTTTCAATATTTGAACTTTAGCAGAAAAAATTTCGACTTTGGATTTTTAATTTTTTTCATATGCTTTTAAAACAATAACCTAGGAGCCTTCTATTAAATTTTCAAGCTTTTTTAACCAACAAATAAAATTTTATTGATATTTATAGAAAAAAAAACTAAAAAAAATGTCCGTTATGGTGTATAGAAAATGCTAAAATAAACATTCAGTTAAAATGTCATGTACCTACAGAGTTGGTAGAGTATTAGAGTTGCACCAAAAACCAAAATCGATTTTCTCAAAAACAGATTTTGCGTAAAAAATCCCGTTTTTCTTTAATTTTTCTTTTGTTTTTCACGTCGCTTTTGAAAACTACTGGAAAATGTTTACTTTTTATTCCCCAAAGTATCAACTACATTCACTTTCTTAACAGAAAAGTTACTGTATACTTTATCGTCTTATCCATTATCAACCGGAAAATAATGGTATTAAGGTACGATTTCGATAAGATTATATTATAAGACTATTAAAATAATACTTTTAAACTGAACGTGTTATTTGTTTTTTCATTTATAAACGTTCGCATGCACGAGCATAATTTTCGCTTTAGTTTGATTTTTAAACATTTATTTTTCCCTACACTTGCATTTGAAATGACGGATGATCAAATCGATAAGTTATTTTTTAAATTTAATATTCTTTAACTTGTATTACCGATATACCTACAATGCCAATAAGTTAGGTATTTTATCATATTTTAATTTTCTAAGAAAAATGTTGATCTCTTTATACACATCAATAATTAAATAATTGTATTGTAATATTTTCCCAACATCCGTAACATATATATCTGTACTTTGTTTAGTTAATGTGACTTCCCTAAGAGAAACTTACAATCGGGATCTAATCGAAGTTATTCGAGAAATAGGATTGTTGACGCGTATATTTTATCTCCAATAATTTGTAAACGATTCGCTCGCGATTGCGAGCACTATGTAATATATAATAGTATAAGAAGTCTAGTGTCAGTATGCGTTCGACTGCCAATCACCGCTTAAATAAAAATATTTCACCTACTTCAAAATAAACCGAGTATATTATATTCTTATACTAATAAAATTTCATATAGTCCACAAATTTAAATTCGTAACTTAACAAGGATCAATGCAATTAATTATTAGTGTAGCTTCAAAGAAAGCACTATTACATTTTTTACTAAACAAATACAGTGGGTTCGATTGGAGTGTTGATTACATCAAATCAATATGGTCGAGAAAGAAATTGTTAAATTTTGTTTAACGTCATCTCGAAAATGGTCCACGGTTAGACGCCATTACATAACGTTCGAAAACAACAATTCGGAATGACCATGTAATGTGTTTACAATGCCTTTGAACAGAAAAAATAATTCAATATCTTCAGGTCGCCCACCAATTATAAACTTTGTATCGGAATCTGAACGAACCCAAAGACGGAAAATGCAGGCATTACTTAGTTCCTCGTGTATGATTTCACCAGAAATTGTATGCGCCGTGAAAAATAAATTGGTGCAGACGTTATACGATTTGCTCCTCTCCCAATTGGTATATATTTTTGTATGATACAAAATATTGTAGACGTATATTAATTTACTAAAATTTAACATATTATTCAAATTTCAAGGTAAACTATCAGAAGAAGCTCAAGAAAGTCGAAATAAAGAGTATAAGATGTACAGGGAGCATCATGTGAGAAAAAAATTCTATATTGAATACGAATGAAGATTTGATGCATACTTTGTTGTTTACGTCCGATCCATATATATCATCCTTGAGATATGTTTCCAAAAAATATGTATAGGAATAGTCAGAGGACGTTAAGAAATTATTAATAATATAATTGATTTAAATCAATTCCTATCGGATATTGATTTATCTGCTTGAAATATATTTTCTTTATATGTTATTTATGTAAATAACAAATACAATTTGGGGCAAATTTTTTTTTTTTTTATTTGTTGTTGACAACATGTACTAAAACATTTGTGCATTTAATATTACGTAAGACTGCGTAATTTTTAGTTATGTTCTTAAATAACTAAAAAACCAATGGAAACCTTGTGTTTTTCGTGTTAAATTTCGTATTACTCTTGATTAAAAAAAATATATTATTTTTCAGACGGTATCATATTAAGAACAAAATAATAAGTGTGAACTGTAAAAGTATAGACTTTAAATAAATTATTTAGAGTGAAAAAAATTACTTAGAGCGTACAAATTGGAAATAATCGATAAAAATATATATATATCTCTAATCAAACAATTCCATCACATTCAATAATCAAATGAATCACTTCCTTTTTTTTAAATTACCATCAAAATACTATAACAAAAATAAATAAACTCCAAAATGTAGCATTTTTTAGTTTTAAGAAATAGTACTTTTGGCCAGCTAAAAATGGATTTCAGACCACTGTGCAGCGTAGAGATTTGTCAACTGAATTCAGTTAATAAGCGCAATACTGAATACAGAAAGTACTGTATGTCTGTAATCATGTATACCAGCGGCGTCCGAAAGGGGGGGGGGGGGCTAACAGGCTGAAGCCCCCCTCCCCCATTGACGTATTATTATTACTTAAAATAAATATTTATCAAGTTTCAACTGTCAACTATAGCGAGCAAGACGTAAATTACATAAACGTCTTACCAGAATGAATTCATTTTTGAAAAAACATTGTATTTGAATACCGATTTTCCTAAAATTATCTATAATTTTTCGGAAAAAGTATGAACTACTTGTATGAAAGACCTTATATTCAATTTTCTAGTCTTAGCTTATACACATTTATTATTTTATAAGTTGTGAACTACAAATTAAGTGTGGTTTTGACGAAATTTGAACTTTAAATGCTTATAAAAAATAACCATGATGCCTATGTTAATATTTTGTCTGATATTTTGGCTATAATAAAAACGTACGTATAACATTTTTAAGCTTTTTGATCGGATTACTAATTTTTTATTGACATTTACAGAACAAAAACAATTTTAATTAATCAAATACAATCCAAGTGAGGACGGTATAACCAAGCTGGATACCAAACAATTTTAATAAATTTTCATTTTTTTCTGCAATTATTCTAAAAAGCACTGAGCATTTTCAAATTCGACCTCTAAAAGCACAATTTGCTTCCAAAATCATTCATCGGGCATCGAAGTTTATGATCAGAGCATTTTTTCTACCAGAAAAGTTGAGAAGTTACAAACATTTTAAAATACCTCAAATAAACGTCTCCAATTATTAGACTGGACAAAATAAAAATAAAATTGTAACTAATTTTCAAGCCCCCCCACCATTGAAAATCCTGCGTACGCCACTGATGTATACTATTTGCTATTCACACTGTTGAAGTACACAGATATACAGAAGTTAAAAGGTAAATAATAATATAATCGGATATATATAATATAATAATAAGTATAATGATACGATGTACAATAGTGTTACGAGGCGTAATATAAATCAACGACTAACTATGTATACCCGGCTACACTACGCAGGACATATAATATGCTGTAGTATATAAAAATGTATAGTCAGCGTCTGATGAACTACAGTGTGAATATATTACTTATACACTACATTATATAGGGTGTTTTGTTTATAATTCCAACACTTTCCCTTAAACAATATACCCTTATACATCAATATTTATAACTCCTAACATCTCCCTTAGCTCATTGAACCGCGTTCGTGGAGTTGGTTTTGTCATAATGTCCGCAATCTGCTCCTTGCTGGATATGTACTCCAATGAAAACAATGTCTCATTGAACTTTTCTCTTATAAAGTGGTAGCCAGGGTTAGGCAGTATCTTCGATACAAGTATCTAAGATACGTATCTTAGATACATTTGTATCGAGTATCTTGTATCGCGATACATTTTTAGTCAATGTATCGAGTATTTCATGAATTAATTTAATCGAAAGATACTCGATACATTAATGCGATACTTTGAAAAATTAACTGTTTACGATTATTTTTACTTGTCAGAAACCACTTTTGAAAAATTAATGGTGTAATGGTTGTATATAAAATATAATATTATGTTACACACGTAATTTGAATTGGACTTTACGTCTGTAAGACTGTACCTTATTTTTCTACTATGTAATAGTACCCACACCTTTCGCGATAAGGTAGGTAATGAACACGATAAAAATAGTAGATTAGATTTTTACACAAACACTGCCGGCTACACACCTGGTGTTCTGTGGACTGTTAGTCACTATGTGACGATCGTTTGCCTTTATTATACTGACTCAGATTGTATGTATACCCACATTATATTCACTTAAAACTAGACTAGAAATGTTAAAAGAAAACAATTTTCGCCATTTAGCTAATATGATAACACCATTTCTTTAATAAAACGATTTAGCGATTTAGTATTCGAGGAAAAAGTGGACTTATTATTTTTAATTTGAATTTGGTACCAACCCCTACTTTTCATCTTACGCATCACATCGCGTATTTTTCTTTTACCTAATATTATATGTACCGGACTTTTTAGACCTCGGACTTTTTCACCACGGACTTTTTGGACCTCGGACTTTTTCACCACGGACTTTTTAGACCTCGGACTTTTTAACCACGGACTTTTTCACTCGGACTTTTTTTCCTAGGACTTTTTTACCACGGACTTTTTTACCGCGATTCATATTACTAATAACTCAAATTCTAGCGATGAAGATGACGACAATTTTATTGTTTATTCATCGCAACCAAAAGCTAAAACCATTAAAAAAGCTGATCTGGAAGTAGTTACTTTTTTTAAGGATAAGGCTAAATCGTTAAATATTCTAAACAATTATCCAATTATAAAAAAACTTTATTAGATTTAATACCAGCTATGCTCCTCAGCACCCGTAGAACGAATGTTTTCCATGGCAGGATTTATTAATAATCCTACCAGAAATAAATTATCCGATATAACCTTTGAAAAACTTGTATTTTTAAAAGGGAACAAAGATAAATTAACTATATAAATGAATGATGTTATGTTACTATTACTATTGAAATTTTTTTAATGTAAACTATTGAAAGTGTCAATGTTTTTTATTTTATTTTTCATTCTAATTACTTAATGATGTGGCCATACCCACAATAATAAACATAATTTTTAAAAATCCAGTGACTAATTTTATTAAAATGTATTGAGTATCGAGTATCGAGTATCTTGTATCGCGATAGTCCAAAGCCAAGTATCGAGTATCTAGTATCGCGATACTCTAGAGCCAAGTATCGAGTATCTAGTATCTCGATACTCCAAATCCAGGTATCTAGTATCTACTATCTCGATACTGATTTTTGAGTATCTTGCCCATCCCTGGTGGTAGCGAACATCTATGTGCTTCGTTCTTCTATGAAACTTTGGATTTTTTACGAGTTTAATCGCACTTTGATTGTCTCCATACATTGTTGGCACCATTTTTGGCTGGTCCAGTAATTCACCTAAAAACAATTTTAACCAAGTTAATTCTTGTACTGCTTGACTTAAAGCTATGTACTCTGATTCAGTTGTGCTAAGGCTAACACACTGTTGACGACGTGAACTCCATGCTATACTTCCAGATCCTAATGTAAATACTGACCCTGATGTTGATCTTCTTGTATCCAAGTCACCTGCATAGTCAGCATCACTGTATCCTTTTAACACGAGTTTTTGTCTAGAACTAAATACCAATCCAAAATTAATAGTTCCCTTTAAATATTTTAAAATTCGTTTCACTGCTGTCCAGTGTTGTTCCTTTGGATCCTCAATGTATCTACTAACTAGATTTACTGAAAAAGTTATGTCCGGTCTTGTAATCTGACTGAGATATAATAAGCTTCCAACTGCTTCACGATATGGGACTTTCTAGTAAAATTAGTATTTTGTTGCTTGTCATCTAATGAATGTTGAGGGTCTGCTGGTATTTGAACTGATTTTGCTTCAGTCATATTGAACTTCTCCAATACTCTTTTACAATACAACCCTTGGTGCATTACAATTGATCCATCAGATTTTCGCTCAATTTCTGTACCTAAAAATTGATTCAATTCTCCTTCGGTAATATTGAAATGTTGTCTCAAATATTCCATTAATGCATGTACATCCTGACTCAATGTAGCTGCAACTAGACCATCATCAACAAATATAGCGACGGCCGACGATTAATACTTTATTATTTTCTCTATTAACAAAAACACAGGGATCTGCTTTTGTTTCTAATAGATTAAAGTTAAGAAGAAATGTTTTGAACTTTATGTTCCAACATCGTGGTGACTGCTTTAGGCCATATAAACTGCGTTGAAGTCTGCACACCATTTCGGTACCATCGTTGAACCCTTCTGGTTGTCTCATGTAAATTTCTTCGTCCAAATCTCCATATAGAAAGGCTGTTTGAACATCAAATTGTCATCAAGTTGTAATTGTTCTGCTGCTGATATAGCTAATATAGACCGAATTGAATCAAACTTTACTACAGGACTAAAGTTTTCATTAAAATCAATACCGAACATTTGACTATACCCTTTTGCTACTAGCCTAGCCTTGTATCGATCAACATGTCCATGAACATTGTATTTTGTTTTCTACACCCAACCACAATTTACAATAGTTCTGTCCTTAGGTAAAATTACGAGCGACCATGTTCCGTTTTGTTCAAGAGATTCCATTTCATTGTTCATGGCTTCTATCCATTTTTCTGAATTTTGTGACTCCACAGCTTCCTCGAAACTCACTGGATCGGATTCGACTACGAAAAAGGCTGAATTATCATAACGTAATGGTTTCTTAATATTACTTCTGTCTCGCAAGTTGTACACGTTGACATTTGATCCATTTTCTTGTTCATGTTCTTGTTTTTCATTGTCACCTACACTTATTGACCCAAATTTATTTTCCATGACTTCATCCCCTTCTGATTTATTGCTGTGTTCTAAAAAGCCGTCTTTGTGTAAGCTAAGAGCATCAATGTTATTACTATCATTTAAATTATTAGAACATTCTACACGTTGGTCATTTACAACACTTTTATCCTTGAAAATAACGTCTCTACTAAGTGACACCTCGTTATTTTCTTTATACCAAATACGATACCCTTTTGAAGTTTCTGAATATCCAACAAAGTATCCTTTTCGACTTTTTGCATCCCACTTCTTTCGTCGTTGTTTTGGAACTAAACTATATGCATTTATTCCAAATTCTACGAACTTTTCTGTTTTAGGAAGTTTATCAAACCATAACTCGTATGGAGTTTTACATACTTTCCTTGAATTACCAGTATAATTGAATGAGAACACTACTGTATTGACTGCTTCTGCCCACAGTGATTATGGAAAATTCTTGGCATAGATCATTGTTCTGGTTGCCTCATAAATAGTCTTCATTGAACGTTCAGCTCTTCCATTTTGTTCAGGAGTATAAGGTACACTTGTTTCATGCTTTATTCCAAAAATATTTAGAATTGATTGAACTTCAGAATTCTTATATTCTAATCCATAGTCACTTCTAATAGTTTTAATAACATGTTTAGTTTGAGTTTTAACTATACTCAGAAAACAATTAAGTTTTTCTTTAACCTCAGATTTATTTTTCATAAAATAAACATAAGTATATTTAGAATAATCATCTTTAAAAATAATGAAATATCTTTTACCTCCTAATGAATTCTCTTCCATGGGTCCACACACGTCGCTGTGTATTATTTGCCCTGGTTCAATAGTTATTGTTTCGCTCTGAGTGAACGTCTCCTTATGCTGTTTGCCATAGATGCATGGTTCACAGAATAACTGTCCTTGTATATCTGTAAATTGTATTTGATTGTGTTTTAAATACTCACGAACATGTTTGACATTCTGATGACATAGTATTTTGTGCCAGTGTTCTAATGTTAATTTCTTAACTGCAACGTTAGCACAGTGTCCAATTTCCTGTGAAATATCTGTTTTGATTAGCATTGAAAACAATTTATTCTCACGAACACCGACTGCAATTACACGATTATCCATTTTAAATGTACAACCTTTACTGTCTGTCACTATTGTAATTCCTTTATCAAGGCATGCCCCACAAGAAAATAAATTTACTTTTATATCAGGTACATATAAAACATTTTCTAAGTAGCCTTTTATCCACTTATTGTTAACATAAGTATGAATATTTATGTTACCTTTTCCGACTGCCATAATGTGCTTACCATCTCCAATACGTACAGGCGAATGCACATCAAAATTTTTATAATCGACGAACCACTCTTTCCGATTTGTCATGTGGTCGCTCACACCTGAGTCCACATACCATTTGTCTGAGTCGTCGATGTCTTCAATTTTTCTTTGTACACCAATAAGCGCCAAACCGGAAGTTGATTTCTTTTCTTCTTGTTCCCTTTTGAATATCCTGCAGTCCCTTTTCCAGTGTCCTGGTTTTTTACAGTGGTTGCATTTTCCTGGTTTTGTATTATCATTTTTGTTCCCGTATTTTTGACTTTTAATATACTTGCCTTTGTTTGCAGTCAAAGCAATACTTTCAGCACCATCGTTACGGACAGGAGGTCCTTGCACTTGTCGTGTTTCTTCCACCATAAATCGAGTGGTTAACTGTTCTAGCGTTCTATTTGTACTATTCATTGAGTCCCATGCACTGTAGAAGTGCCTATAGCTATCAGGTAATGTCATCAACATTTTTGTAATCAACATTGATTCTGAGATAGGTTCTCCCAATTGTTTTAGTTGTCTACTTAGATTTTCTAGTTTCGAAATATGACCGGCTATATTATCCTTAGGATCCATTGTATAACGATAGAATTTTTGTTGTACTATTGTTATGCTTGTGTCCGACATTTGTTCGTACACACTAAGTAATTTGTTCCACATACCATTTGCTGTGTCACAGTTCATAATGTATTGTAGAGGTTGTTCATCTAGCGAAGTGACGATACATTTTTGAGCCTTATTATCTGCCCTTTTCCATATTGAAAAATCAACACTATGCCTTTTTCTCGCTTCATCTTCAGTTTCATTACCGATTTTTGCTAAAATTGGTTTCTTTGATTTTCCTGTTACTACATCAAATATTTCAGCTGCATTCATGATAACCTTAATTTGAAATTTCCACATGTCCCAATTTGATGCATCTTTGAGTTTGTTGATTTTATATTGTTCGTTTTCCATATTTAAACAAAACGTAGATGTACACTATCTGCACACTAAGAAACGCACGCACACTACACTGCACTTACTTCGCGAATTATTATTGCTGTACACTGTCTGTACACAAAAAACACGCAATTCGTTAATCAATTATTATTTTACTAATTATTCACGACTTTATTATAAAGACCTTACTCTGGGCCCATAACCTGTTGAAGTACACAGATATACAGAAGTTAAAAGGTAAATAATAATATAATCGGATATATATAATATAATAATAAGTATAATGATACGATGTACAATAGTGTTACGAGGCGTAATATAAATCAACGACTAACTATGTATACCCGGCTACACTACGCAGGACATATAATATGCTGTAGTATATAAAAATGTATAGTCAGCGTCTGATGAACTACAGTGTGAATATATTACTTATACACTACATTATATAGGGTGTTTTGTTTATAATTCCAACACACACTATATTATAATATAATACCAATAATATGTCAAGCAGTCGCCCAACTACCCACCCACGACCCACCCCAAAATCATGTGTATCCGTCGTGACACTGCTACGCCGCCACTGCCGGTCGGATCGCGCATGACATATGTGTTGGCCGATCGTCGTTACTATTATTTTCATGTACGTGGTGCTTGTGGTAATAGTGTCGAAATATCTTAACACTTTTCTTGTGTCGTGTTCACTGTTCAGATGAGTGATCGGACGATATTATTGTCCCGCGGGCGATTGACACTTATTATAATACACGTATAGTGGTGTGCGTGCGTTACTCGGGCACTACCGCCGTAGGTACATTATAATTGTGTTACGATTGTTGCGTAATCTGCTCCAAAGCGGTCGGGTATCGTTATTAGTTATTATTATTGTAAATCCATGGTGTGCTAAAATTCTCATACTGTCAAATCTTTTTTATTATATTATTATTTAATGTGAATTATTATTACTGTCGACATTCACATAATATACGTATCTGAGACCGGTCCGTTAGGGAATTTATAATAAGAGGTCTGTAAAAACAGTATTGCCGTATGTATGTACTTATTATAATTTATATTTGATTGTCGTCATATTATGTAAAAATATATCTTATATTATCCTTATCCGAAGTGTGTGATCTATTATTCATATTATTAAATACACTTAACCTTAGAGACGAGTAAACGTTGTGGTGTATAGTATATCAAATCTAAGGAGATCTAATACTATTGCTAAACACTAATAATATGAAATAAATATTTATTCTTATGAATGTGTAATTTTTTTTTACTTTTTGTTTGCTGTTTTAATTTTATAGTGGGCCATACTATTATTAGTATTTATTACAGTTTTTTATATAACTATTAATTAAAACATTTTCAAATTTTTTGATGAATTTAAGTTTACATATTATATTACATATATTTATTTTTGTATCCTGATACATACGGTTCTGTACATAATTATTTTAAGAAACTTACAATTCTTCATTAGATGGAAATCTATGAAATGCTAAAATTGGATTTAATTTCCCTGTATTGTAACAATATTTTGTTGAACATGACTTTTTAGAACACATTTTTATAAGTTTTTATATTATACAAAACAAATATTGCTCTTTATACCTACGAAAAATAGTCATTTTTGTTTACAGCCACTTAACATTTTGGCCGTATTTATTATATGAATAGCCTTGGATATAGGCAAACATAGTACAACTGAGGGCTCCGTCTGTCACTGCTGATTACCATTGAGTAGATTAAACCCCAATTTTTAATATGAAAATTATCAAAACATTTTTATTATTGCAGAAACCTGATAGGATTTGCATACCATAGGTACTGAAATATAGTCCAAATTGTAGACGGGACGAACTGTAGTTAAATCAAAAACAAATTAAAACTTATGAAACGTATATCAAAAATTTTAGTATCTTACACCCTATCTTTTGGTAAAAAAATTATGAAAAAATATAAATTATTGCAGAAATGGAACGGGTTTCCACTGCCACAGGTGCGCGTATTTAGGTCAATATCTTGACGGGACGAGCTGTAGTTAATTCAAAAATAAATTAAAACTTATGAAACTTACACTAAAATTTGAATATATTATACACTATCTTTTGGTGAAAAAATTAGGTAAAAATATTAATTATTGCAGAAACGGGACAGGATTCCACCGCCAAGGGTGCTGAAATATTGTCGAAATTTTAGATGGGACGAGCTGTAGTTAGTTCAAAAAGGATTTAAAACCTTATATTTATAATTATATAATATCAAAATATTAAGTAGGTAGATTAAATCCCATCGATTAATATAAAAATCAGCGAAAAATATTCATCATTGCAGAAACGGGACGGGATTCCACCACCACGGGTGCGCGTAATTAGGTCAATATTTTGACGGAACGAGCTGTAGTCAGGCACGTAGCTAAGGGGGGGGGCAGGGTGTGCCTGGCCCACCCTATTTTGTGTCCGGCCGTAGGCCGGCCCACCCAAAGTATTCAGAGGGGCCCATTATTATACGGGGGCTTTTAATTTTAATGAAATTTCAAATTTTTAAATTTTTAATATTGTCTAAATATTACACAAATAAAACCAAATATATCGGGTTTTAATTAGAATCTAAAATAAGTTACGTAACTAAATTCAATCCATGTCCATTTCTGGAATAAAATATGTATATTGTATTACATTTAAATTCTGTTGCTACTAAGAATCGGTTATAATTTATTTTTATAAGTCATAATATCATCAACAATTGATTAGGAAATAATTACTATTTAAAGCCCAACGCTGGTACCATACCTATTATAGTATACTAGCATGTCATGTTATTCTCATCTTATCTAGACAGTAACTGTTGTATACTTTTATGTCTATTTTTAAAATACTTTTGAGTAAGGGTATCGTCATTATGTTGATTCATGGAGAATTATATTATTATTATGGTCGTCAACTCGTCTGTCGAACAGTCGAACACTCACATTCAGCGCACGCGGCACGCCGTACGCACACCCAGGTATTTACCTTAATATTTTAAAATGGCACCTCTAAGCGGATGTGCCAAACGTAAAATTAAACTAAAAAAAGAAGAGCAAACCAAAAAAATAGCCGGGTCTCTTACACGGTTTGTAAAATCAAAACCAAATAGCTTGGTGGTCTCAGTAGATTTGCCTGCAGCACATACTGATGCTAATATTGGTAAGTAATAACTGAAATAAATAAGATTTGTTTTACACGTTTTATACAATGTTCTATAATTTTATTTTAAATTTTATATTAAATAGGTATATTTAATATACAATTTACCTATATATAGCATGTAGGGTTGGTTATAGACACGAGCAGTTATAGCTTTTGTTATGTTTTTGTTTTTTCCTGGAATATAGTTAATACAAATGAAGATACTAATTTGGAAACCAATAATGCCGAGAATAATGCAATTGAGTACATTGAACGTGAAACTGATTCTGAAACGTCTGAAACGGAAATGAAAATGGATCTTTCTTTTGATTCTAATGGTATTTTGTACATTTTTTTATTAATTCCATTTAACTTAATAATATGTAATCGTTTAGTTTTAACTTTTAAGTTTATAAAGATAATTATTTTTAAATAACAACTCCTCATATAAAAATACAATATCAAAAAACCACTAGGTATATAAGAACTAGTATGATTTAAAAAAAACTAAATATTTTATAGTTACTTAGAGAAGACCTAAAATAGGGTAATAGGTAGTAGGTACTATAATTAAATATATTAAATAGAATATCATTTTAAATAAATATATTAAACATTTTATGGGTAATTAATTAATTTTTAGAAAAGTAGGTTTTTGTTTAATGATTAAAAATAACCAACATAATAATAATAATAATAATTATTATTATTATTCTATAAATTTAACAATTTTTTTTTTAATATTTGAATATGATCATTGATCAGATAAAGAGTTGGATTTAAAAGAATTAGAGTTTCCAATGGATAAAAGATATTTTCAAAAATAACAGTTAAAAAATTAAAAAAAATGAATTAAAAATATTGTATCGGTTTAAATTGTTTTTTTCTTTTTTTTGCAATGTGATATAACCACTGTATGATTACAACATTACACGTTTTCTTAAAAAAACTATAAAGAAATAAAATATAATTTTGTTCGACCATAACTTATGGTTAGGTTAAAAAAAAATATATATATATTCTAAATATTATTTCACTATAATATTCCCAATTTTAATATTTATTTAATTATAAGAGTATTCAACTGTCAATTCTTTTTCAAATGCAGGTTTTATCAATACGAGCAGTGACGATTTTGACAGTAGTGACGAATCAGAAAAATGTGAGATTGA
Source organism: Metopolophium dirhodum (assembly GCF_019925205.1). NCBI lineage: Eukaryota > Metazoa > Arthropoda > Insecta > Hemiptera > Aphididae > Metopolophium > Metopolophium dirhodum. The sequence continues at coordinate 3,512,637 of NC_083560.1, forward strand.
AAGTAATTCTACGACTAATGAAGTAATATCAGCTCCTAATCCTACTTATAACTCGATTGCTAAAGTAATATCTGGACCAGGAGATCTTTCTCAGACATTGGAAAATGGACCAAATCAACCTAAATTGGTATGTTTTCCCAAAACAAAGTATGGTAATCGGATGAGACATTTTTCTCTGAGTTGGTATAAAATATATAATTGGATTGAGTATAGTATCATCAACGACTCTATTTTCTGTTTTCCGTGTCGATTTTTTTTTAAAGAATAATAGAGAAAAATCCATTTTTGTGAATGAAGGTTACAATAACTGGAAAAATGCATTGGGTAGTAATAGTGGTTTAAAAAAACACCATATGAGTAATGATCATAAAACTTCCCATGCAATGTGGACATCTTATTTAGATATGAAAAAAGCAGGTAATGTTTCTGTGGCCTCTCTAATAAATGATGGACATCTGAAACTAGTAAAAGAAAACCGTAACTTCATTAAATCAATAGGAAGGGTTTTGTTGTATACAGCAGTACAAGGCATAGCTCAAAGAGGTGATAATGAAGGAGAAAGCAGCCTCAATCGTGGAAATTTTGTAGAACTTTTGAACCTTATGGAAAATTTTAATGATGAATTTAAATCAAAAAGAAGATCATTACCAAATAACGCCAAGTACACCAGTCCACAGATTCAAAATGAAATGTTGTCAATTTTTAATGATATGATCCAAGCCATAATAAGTGATGAGCTTCAAAAGTCTCAATATTTTTCTATTATAGTAGATGAAACAAAAGACATAAGCAAAATAGAGCAGATATCAGTAGTTATAAGATACTTCTTGAATGGTGTAATTTATGAGCGTTTTATGGGCTACCGAGCAGCTGAGTCATTATGTGCTAAATCTCTTCTTGTATATATTAAAGAAATTATTGCCAATAGTAATATTGATATTATGAAATGTGTTTCACAAACTTATGATGGGGCCAGTGTAATGAGTGGACGGTTGAATGGGGTTCAAGCATTGTTTCGTGAAGAAGTACCTCAAGCCATTTATGTGCACTGTTATAACCATAGACTTAATCTCATTATATCCGATGTTTGTAAAAATGTAACAAATGTAAAAATGTTTTTTGGTATAGTGGAGAATTTATATATATTTGTATCCGGTTCTTCTGTACATGCAAAATTTGTTAAAATTCAAAAAGATATGAAATACAAATCTATTATTGAGCTAAAAAGAGTATGCTTGACCCGATGGACGGCACAGGTATTTGCTTGTGTTTCATTAAAGAAAGTATTGAGCCCTCTTCTGGTTTTATTAAACAATTTAATTAATGAAAAAAGTGATAGAGCAGCTGAGTCAAAAGGATTACTTCATTTGATAGATTTCAACTTCATCTTTAATTTGGTTATGTTCTGTTATATATTAGGACTATTTAAAAATACAAGTGACTATTTACAGAATGTAAATGCAGAAATGGCTGAAAGTTTAACTTTAATTTCATCAATAAAAACTGTTTTTCAAAGTATGAGAGATGATGACTCGGAAATTAATGTCACTTTCAATAAACTTTATATTGAAGCTACTAATATTAGTAAAGAAAACAATATAACAATACCTACTCAAGATTCAAATAAGAACAATAGAACAAAAAAAATCCCAGAAAAGTTTCGGCAGTTTATTCTTACAGAAGAAAGTTCTTTAGAAAAACAGAAATTCATTTCAAAGTCTGATTTGAAACTTAATTTATTTTTACCAACATTAGATTACATAATTAATGAACTTGACAAACGATTTACAAATAATATAAATATACTATCTTCCATATCTTATTTGCATCCACAAAATGAAAATTTTTTAAATTATGAACAATTAAAACCTTTGGCCCTTCACTACAATATAGATTTAAAAATGTTCCAGTCAGAAATTAAAATACTACCTACAACTATTAAGAAATATGAAATCCAAAATAATATAAAAATTAAAAGCTTAATGAATCTGGTCGATCTCCTTGAAAAATATAAAATAGTATTTAATGAAACTTATAACCTAACCATTCTATCAATCACTATTCCAGTATCCAGCGCAGCATGTGAAAGGACTTTTTCATGTCTAAGAAGATTAAAAAATTATATGCGAAATTGTATGTCAAATGACCGACTCGTCAGTTTGTCAAGTATTTGTATAGAAAAAAAAATTGCCAAAAGTTTGGACCTAGATGATTTTGTTAATAGATTCTCTATTAAACATAAAAATAGAAAAATACTGTTATATTAGAACATAAATTATATTAATTGTATTTAATTTAAAGATTATGTCTATATATTGAATACCTATTTGAATTTTATTATTATTAATTATTATAATTATTAAAAGTATTATTTGTATTTGATTTTTATTTATGTATTTTATCAATTTTTTTTTTTTATTACACTTATTAGTGTACACTTATTATTGGCATAATGATAAACTATGGTATTTTTAGGTTATATACTTATATATTTATAGTAATGATATTCTGATAACTACCTTTTTATAATATAAAAAGGTAGAGGGCCCACCCTTACAAGGTACAAGGTAATATATTTAGATAGGGGGCCCATCTAACATTGGCCCACCTAGTGAATATTTTCTGACTACGTGCCTGGCTGTAGTTAATATAAAAATGAATTAAAACTTATGAATCGTATAAGAATAATTTGAGTATATTATACCTTATCTTTTCGTAAAAAAATTGGGAAAAAATATAAATTATTTCAGAAACGGGACGTGATTCCACCGCCACAGGTGCGTGTAATTAGGTCAATATTTTGACGGAACGAGCTGTAGTTAATTAAAAAATGAATTAAAACTTATGAAACGTGTATCAATAATTTGAGTATATTATACCCTATTTTTTGGTAAAAAAATTATGATAAAATCCCGATAAAATCTATGGTACTATGAGGTATTGCATATTATAATTTATCCACTATTATTAGTAGTTATAATCAATATAATACATAAAAGACACAACATGGTTACGTCTGACTATGTCTTTATTATTTCTAAACCGTTCATCTCATTGCGATAAAATTTGGTACAGAGATGGATTAAACATTGGGAAAGGAGATACATTTAGTCACAAAAAAAAAGATAAATAAAATGTTCAACACGGGGATGTTCTTAAACAGAAATTTTGAGATTATTATTATTATTTTTTTTGTTTATAAATGGTTGCTATTGGTTTTAATAATAATTTTTATTATTAATATTACGATAAGCCTGTGTATTTTAGTACAGAATGTATAGAATTCGATCCACAATTTTTGCATTTTTTGATACTTTAGAGCACCGTTTCTTATACTGTGTTCTTGTGAAATTAGGGGTTCCACAATTAAAGTGGACATAATAAACGGTTCCACGGGTAAAAAGTTTAAGAAACGCTGCTTTATATACTCTGTTCAGCGAGAGAGCATGCCGCGGCCCGACGTAAATCGGTTCGTTCTGCGCATCCTCTCGCGTCACCCACCCATAGCATTCCCACTCTTCGACGAACACAGTAATCGAGTGTCGTCGTGCGTCGGTCGGGCTTCGGAGGTGGCGCCTCTAGTGAAAACAGCTGTGTGAGTATGTACAAAACGCCGCCACCGTGCCTGATAGCTCGTAGCTCGGTGACTCGTTTCTCAACCGTTGACCGTATCACGTGTTTATAGAAACGATTTTTAACAGCGCTTTATTTTGAATTTTTTGCAATGAGTGACACTGATGCACCATCCACATCTAATGCTGGTTCTCCTCATACACCAGTTAAAAAGAATCCATGCGGGAAAGTAAGTGTTTATCGTTATTGATTGTACACATGGTTTGTATTGATAAAACAAAACGTGTCTTAAACTACAGACTTGGGTAAAATACTTTTTAAAAGTATTTCAAATACATTTTCCGAAAACTTAAAAAAAAGTATTCAGAGTATTTATTCGAATACTTTATGATAATAATATTCCTAAGTATTTTTAATACTTGACAAAAAGTATTCCAAATATTTTTCGAATATTTTTTTTAGTATATTTAGATTTCAATATCAAAAATATTATTTTTTTTAAATTCTTTGTTTATAAATGAACATTATTATAATCTTGATAATACACACCTATCTGGCTATCTATTAGTTATAAATGATATTCAAATTAATATAGTTAATAATTAATAAGTAATAATCAGTAATATATTAAGATTATACCTATATAAAAAAAATAAGTATTCCGAATACTGTACTCCGAATACTCGTAAAAAGTATTCAAAATACCGTATTGAATACTTTCAAAAAAAGTATTTAAAAAGTATTCCGAATACTGTATTCGGAATACTACCCAAGTCTGCAGTTAAACATAACAACCTTGATTGTCTAATATACAAAATTAAAAATCAAACTGAATTATTTGTTTATTATTTTAATTTCAGTTCATTGGAAGTGGACAAAAACAAATGATAGTGAACTTATACAAACGCAAAATTGCCGAGCAACCATCTATTACGGTTAAGGAAGTGGTGAAATTGCTATCCAGGGATACGGGTATTGGCCAGAATACGATACAAAGGACAATTGCCGACTACAAGAATGCAAAACCATTACAATCGCCTAACAAAAAGAAGATCAGGCTGACATTCAAAGAAAAAGTCGACGATTTCGAACGCAATGCTATACGTAAAAAGGTACACGATTTTTGGTTTAGCCGTCAGGTACCCACACTGGACAAGATCTTAATTTCCGTGAATAGTGACCCAACACTAAACACATACAAAAGAACCAACCTATACCATTTATTACGTGAGCTAAATTTTACGTATTGTAAAAGAGGCCGTAATAGCGCACTTATTTAACGGGACGACATTGTATTGTGGCGAACCAAATATATACAAGATATCCGAAAATATCGCCAAGAAGGAAGATCAATTTATTATTTAGATGAAACGTGGGCAAACATTGGTGATTGTATGGAAAAAATTTGGGTTGACAAAACCGTTAAATCACACAGAGACGCGTTTCTGTCTGGCCTTTCGACAGGTGCTCCCAACCCAACAGGCAAAGGAAAACGACTCATTATAGTCCATATTGGATCAGAAGAGGGATTCGTCAATGGTGGTCTGCTGGTATTCGAATCGAAAAAAGGATCAGCTGACTACCATGACGAAATGAACGGAGATTCATTTTTTGATTGGATAAAAGGTGTCATTCCATTGTTAAAAGACAACAGTGTCATAGTAATGGATAATGCACCTTATCATTCAGTGAAAGCCGAACGATGTCCAACAATGAGTTGGAAAAAAACAGATATAGAAAGTTGGCTGGAACAAAAGGGTGAGGTTTATGAAAAGCCACTTAACAAAGTTGGTCTAATGAACATTGTCAATCGGATTAAACCGCAGTTTAACAAATACGTCATAGACGAGTATGTTAAATCCAAAAATATGGTCGTCTTACGTTTACCGCCGTATCATTGTGAACTGAATCCAATTGAGCTGGCATGGTCGTCTGTCAAAAGGTACATCAAAATGAATAATTCAACATTTAAGCTACCCGATGTCAAAAAGCTCGTTATTGAAGGTGTCAATGAATGCGGCCCCGAAAAATGGAAGAACTTCGTCAGTCACGTAATTAACGAAGAAAAAAGATTCTGGGACATCGACTTTGTTGTGGAGGAAGTTATGGAAAATTTAGGTGATTGTGTGATGACAATAACCGGTGACACATCTTATTCAGATTCAGATTATTAAATATTAATATTTTTTTTTTTTTGTTTATTTTATTATATATTTGACTGATTTTTAACTAATTAATAAAATTGTTACTTTTACCATATATTTTGGGTGTTATTTTTCTATTTTAATCATTAAAATACTATAATAATAATAAGAGTATATTAAAATAAATAAATACGAAAATATTTACGAAATGCTGGCAGGCGGCAACAATCAACAGGTTGCGCGAGTCAGATGACCGGTGGCGTCGCTAGCATCGACGTCGCAGTCGGTCGCATATTATCGTTGCCACCGTCACGACAACCAGGCATCTTGGAAGGGGAAATAGGTTCTCAGCGAGCAGCCGTCCGCCAGTCTACATGCGCAGAACCGGCATGCTCTCTCGCTGAACAGAGTATAGTAAAACTTTACACTTACGGACCCACCCGCGGGGTCTGCGATCTACCGCAGGTAGGTACTGCTCGCATAATCACAAAAACCTAGCAATAACAACGCAATACGCATTGCCGTGTCCAGTTAGTATTATATATTATGGACTACGCAAAGATATATTTATGTATACAATTTGAAAACTAAAATAATTATTATATTAATAAATTGTCGATTGAGTGCCATATTAAACATTTAATAATAATAAAAACTTAATACGAACAATTTTACACATAGCTAGGCACCACTGTTTTACCTATCTTTATTAATATTGACATATTTCAATCATAATATTCGATTAAAAATAAAATATATAACATGACATGTATCAATAAATTATTATAGGTATCTACTGTATACATTAAACTGGTATATATTTTAAATCTGGATACATTATTAAATCACTGTTTGTGTTTGTTCGCCGATACGCTCCTACGAATTAGGCGGTTGGCGTTGTCGACTCGCAGTGTAAAGAGCTTAGTAGGTAAACACAGAAAGGGTGACCCACCGGTGAATAATACTGGCGAATAAAATATAACGCTATATATATATATATATATATATATTAGCGGCGTACGAAACGCCTAACATAGCAATATATTATTATATGAACAGAGTATTTAAATAATTAAGGGCGCCCCAATAGACAATGGTATAAATTATAAATAAACAAAAATTACGATTACAAAATATGTAGAAATAACCTGGTCCGCTGTCGATAGTTGATCGGTAGGTGGTATGTGGCTCCGACGTTGACCGTAGTCTCGAACGGCGGCACGCAAATGATCGATGCGGCGGCACACTCACGGGGCGCACAATACGTAATGGTGGCTCGCTCAACTATGAACGGCAACACACTAAACACAACCGTCGGTATGAAATAATCGTGGCGTAACAACACGCAGTTGACGTCGAGACGGTGTCACAAGCCCCGGGCCGCACTCGATCAGCTTAGCAGCAGCACACAATAGTAAAGGCCACCTGGGTATACAGAAAACCACGATGTTTCGGGCGGCCAAGACGTCGCGGCACCAACGCTCAACCGAAGTTACCCATGTAGGTATATAGCTGGTCCGCTACGAAAACGCACTTTCAGCTCGGCCACGCACACGGTAAAACAATTGCTTTCGATAATCGACCACTCGTCGCACACGTGGTAGCGACGCGCTTACAAACTTGAGGCACGGCGACGCAGACAAAGGCGTCGTGCCAACGGTTCGGAAAAGACAAAAACAAAGAGCGCGCAGTCGCCGAAGCTGGGCTGGCGTCGCCGTCGTGCGATCGAAGCGCTAGAACACCCAGGCGGCTTCGAGAATGTTCGGCGCCGACGGCGCAGCTTGTGGTCAAGTCGGCGGGCGCGAACCGGTGGTTCGACAGTCCGCGTTCGAACAGTTTGGCTTATATCTACGTTTATTTGTGTATATTTATTTTTGTGTGCTTTATGCATAATGTAATGCGTTAAGCTCGAAAATATCCCTGCTACTAATTTGATACTCCAACCGAATGTTTGATATAGTATTGATATATTTAATCCTGCGTTGAAACATGACAATAATATTTTCCAGATGAAAATCAATCCCAAACAACCACTTACAACATTTCCAAATCCGGTAAAAAAAACCCCACATCTTTTTGAAATGTTCGTCTACGATCTTAGTTATAATATCACCACCAATAAAGAATTTAATCCTTTTTCATTGTTTAGACTCTAGATTCTAGAGTTTCGTACCCCATGGTTTGTCTTGCCAAATTATTTTGAGCCGCATTGGCATTAATTGGGAACATAAGATGTTGTTGCAAAGCGTTCATGGAGTCCTGGTCTTATAATCCAGACGACATCAAGTTTACTGGACTTTTGTATATCCAAGTCCATTTTGTGCCTGGCTTTAGCGCTTGTGGTATTTTAATTTATCTACTTGTATGTGCCATTTCTAACGATAAGCCCCCGTGTTCATATGCCGATGGAAGTAGTTCGTTGCAATCAATTTCAGTACCATATTGTTGCAATACGTGAGTTTTTGGTCCCATAAAGTATGTCTTATTATTATATCGTACCGGCAATTCATTGTAGCAAGTATTTGGTCGTTCAACTTCAACGTCAACAGGAGTGCATCTGAATAAATATATAACTTCTCCTCCTGTCATCGCACTTAAACCGGGACCTCCACCCATTTCATAAGCAAACTCCGACAAACTGTGTGGAGCCATCGATAGTTATTGTTTTAAAATATTTCTTTCCAAAACTGTTTCATAAGTATGTCAGTGTACATTGAGGTCACCGTCGATCGTAGAACATTTTCAATGTAAACAAATTTTGTATTTACATATGCCATTAGATCAATGCTATACGGTGATAATGTTTTCAAGAAAAAATAGTTCATGAATATTGGGTCCACCAGTATATACAACTGTGTGTGTTCGGTTTGAATGACCGGAATTTCACAAGCAAATGTTTTTTAAATTTTTTTTTAGGCAAAAACAATTTTTTCTGTTTCAACGATATAGGTATGTATGAGATTTATAAGAGTTTTCGTTTTGAGGTTTCGAAACTATTAGCGACGCTGGTCCGTCATAAAGCACGGCAAACTCATGAGTATCACAGTCATACTCGTTATTATTCCATATAACTTCTCCCTTGTAAGAGTCTATTCCGTACGCATGATTAAGCTTAAATCGAGTTCCTGTTGGCATAATTAATATATTTTCTTTATTATTAGCCATTGATATGCCATCCAAAAGTTATATTGTAAGTTTTGCTTGCACGACAACATTTGTCCAAGAACCTTTGTCGGTAGTATAACCGAGACCTTCGCAGCTTCCTTCCCTGTCCAATAAACCATCTACAGTATAAGACGCAATATTCGAGTCATTGTTTTTCAATACAAAAACTCTTCCCATTGGGGATTGATAAATACGTTTTTGGTGCATTTCTGCACATTTAACGCTGCCTAGTGATAACTTCCGTGAAAAAACCTCCTTCTACCATTTGAGCGTCATCAAACATTGAACATTTCATTACAATATAGTCGATGGTGATCATACATGATTTGTATCCAATATTAAAAACTGCAGCTTTTTGTAAAAGTTTTATTCTTTGAACTTTATAGAATTCGTTGGTGGTGGAGGATCGCAGTAGTCACTAGTAAGCTATTAAATGATGCCATTTATATTTATATGTGGTCCCGTACAGTCATATGCTATAAAGGCCATTACCTGTGAAATTATTATAAACAGCAATACTTGCATTTTAATATTTATAATGCAGTAGGTATTGTACATTTTCACCTGTTAAAAAAAAATTTAAAAAAGGTGGGTAAGTGGATGTCGCTCTGCTGTACAGTAGATTGCAAGTGGGTCACTGTAATGGATGGTGTTAAATTTGAATTCAATGATATAATATCATTGTATAAGAAATACGTTTCTGAGCGAAAACGGTCAGTCAGCCTATGATATTACCAAGTATATTTGATGATATTATTGTGAAAAGAGTAATTTATATATAACCTATTTACATAGAGCCTAAGAGCCTTGTTTTCAATTTTCAATCCTTAGCTATAAAAGTTGAACATTTTATAAATTTTTAACTACAAAATAATTATTAAATTTTAAATTTCATAAATTTTGTCAACATTTGAACTTTAAATGCTTATACAAAAAAATTGTGCTTATGTATTTTTAATTTTTCAACTGTTTTTAGAACGATATATCAGGAGCCTTATATTCAATTTTCACGCTTTTTTACCCAACAAATAAAATTTTATTGATATTTATAGAAAAAAAAACTAAAAAAAAGGTGGATAAGTGGATGTCACTCTGCTGTACAGTAGGTTACAAGTGGGTCACTGTAATGGATGGTGTTAAATTTGAATTCAATGATATAATATCATTGTATAAGAAAAACGATTCTGAGCGAAAACGGTCAGTCAGCCTATGATATTACCAAGTATATTTGATGAAATTATTGTGAATAAAGTAATTTATATATAACCTATTTACGCGGAGCCTTATATTAAATTTTCACGCTTTTTTACCCAACAAATAAAAATTTATTGATATTTATAGAAAAAAAAACTAAAATAATTGAAAACTGACAATGTCCGTAAACAGCTCAAAAAGAGTCAAAATATTTTCAACATTTTATGGTGTATAGAAAATGCTAATATAAACATTCGGTGAAATTTTCAAGTATCTACAGTCATTTGTTTTTTAATTACAATAAAATAAGAAAATTGTTACATGAGAAATCAAGTGAATATCAAATGTTGTAAAAATATAAATTTCAGACGCTCATAAAAATTTAATTTAAGTTTCTTCTAGACATTTTTTTTTTTGATAAAGGTAGACAAACTTATGAGTAATCTTATATTACATTTTCAAATCTTAGATTTAAAAAGAAAAATTTTTATGAATCCTCAATTCAAAATAATTTGCTAATTTTTCCGTATTTTGCCAAAATTTGAACTTTAAATGCTTAAAATAAAACTGTGACTAAGGATTTTTAATTTTTTTCATCTGCCTTTAAAACAATAACCTAGGAGCCTTCTATTAAATTTTCAAGCTTTTTTAACCAACAAATAAAATTGTATTGATATTTATAGAAAAAAAAAACTAAAAAAAATGGAAATTGACAATGTCCGTAAACAGCTCAAAATAAGTCAAAATATTTGGAAAATGTTATAGTGTATAGGAAATGCAATTATAAACATACAGTCAACATTTCATGTCCCTACGGTCATTTATTTTAGAGTAAAACCAAAAACCAAAATCGATTTTCTCAAAAACAGATTTTGCGTAAAAAATTCCCGTTTTTGTTTATTTTTTGTTTGTTTTTCACGTCGTTTTTGAAAACTACTGGGAAATTTTTACTTTTGACCCCCCCAAAGTACCAACTAGATTCACTTTCCTATCAGAAAAGTTACTGTTGAAGAAAATCCAAGCCCTTTTACTGTCCATCATTGTAAAATCAATACATTCATCGTTCCACTCAAAATTTAAAATATATAAATTAATAAATTATATTAAAATTGTTTTTTAAAAGCTAATTAGTGTAATTATCACATTGTTAATATTTAATTACAAACATACACTAGATTTAGGAATACCGATCAATATTAAACCAAATACCACGTTAATGCCAAATTATTATATAAATAAAGATACCTACACAATTATTCAACCAACTCCCTTATTGTTATAATTATTATGTTTTATTATGTTGGAAAAATTAAATTAAGACTATACTTATTATTATGTATTAAAATGTAAATTATTATGTAATAGACTCCCTACTCCTGCCACAAGCTTTGCTTACAGGCAGTAGGTATCAACGTAATATGGAAAATTGTAAATATTATACACTATTACTACACACTTTTTAATTTTGAATTCCACGCTTACCATTTCATACTACACACAATTTTAGTCCTTGCAGGTGGCAGAGCGACACCTACTTGCCAACCTTTTTAATATGTATATTATATATCACAATATTATTTTTTCAATTTCAATTCAATGATATAATAACATTGTATAAGAAAACGATTCTGAGCGACGACGGTCAGTAGGTCTATGATATTATTAAGTATATTTGATGATATTATTGTGAATAAAGTAATTTATATATTATTATTTATTTACGTGGAACCCTGTTTTGTATTTTTAAATCCTTAGCTATAAAAGTTTAACATACTGTAAATTTTCAATTTGATAAATTTCGTCAAAAATTGAAGTTTAAATGCTTATAAAAAAAATTTGTGCCTATGTATTTTTAATATTTTTCAACTTCTATTGTAACAAATTATCAGAATCCTTGTATCAAATTTTCACGCTTTTTGGCCAAACTAAAAGATTTTTTATTGATATTTATATGAAAAAACTCTAAAAATGGAAAATTGAAATTGTCCATTTATAGCTCAAAAATAGTTTAAATATTTTCAAAATTGTATAGTGTATAGAAAATGAAAATATAAACATTCAGTGATATTTTCATGTATTTACAATTTATAGTTTCCGAACACTATTGGGAATTTTGAATTTTAACCTCGCGAGTGCACCAACTAGATTCACTTACCCATCGAACAAGATACTGTTGAAGAAAATCGAAGCAGTTTTACTGCCCCAAATGGTGGTGACAGACACACAAAATAAAAAACCCACATCATTGTTTAATCAATATATTCATCGCTCCGCTCAGAATCTAAAATTAAGGAAAAACGAGAATTTCTCGTAAAAACTGTTTTTGATAAAACCGATTTTCGACACAATTCATTTTGGTTTTTGGTGCAAAAAAATAAATGTTACATGACATTTTCATTAAAATTTTATATTAGACCCTGGCACCGCGAACTTAACATTTTGTTACAAAAATGGTTCCACAAATTAGTAACCAGTTCGTAATAATTCGTAACCACAAATTTGGAATTTGTAACTTAAGTATAACCGCCCAAAATCGATTTTCCGTTTGCGGGTGCCAGGGTCAGTGGACTCCAGCACCCGAAACTCGAAAAATCGACTAACGGGTCCGTAACGGTTCGAAACTAGCGAACGAACATTTGTTATGTCGTAGGTGTAGAAGCGGATAGAACACGTGCGGGTGCGATGTCCTCTTAAATATAATTTATTTTCATACATTTGTACAATGTTTTTCTATTTATTTATTTATTATTCGATTTTTTTTTCACGTTTTTTTTTCATATACATAATATTATAATATGCATGTTAATATTTATTGATTAATATTACATTATATGGCTGTATATTATATATTATATTTATATACCTATATGTTATTTAAATTATTAGGAATTTAACACATATTATTTTCTCTAAATTGTCATTATTATATTATACCATACAATAAATACTTATGATATTTGTTTTATTTTTCGTAAATTATTTCAAATGTTGTGTTCTCTTCACTTAAAGCCGCTTGACGTCGGGTCTAACTGCGCCCAAATTTTTATCCATATTAAAAAGGTATTACGTAAACTGCGCCCAAATTTTTATCCATGTTAAAAGGTACTTACAACTTGAGCTGTGCGCCGTTAGTAAAATATATAAAACTTTTGAATTATTAATGTCACTATGATTGTGTACTTTTGCAATTATATCACAGAAATTATATTGTTGTCTAAAAATACCAACACGTTATTGAATAGTTATTGCAGTAATACGGCATCTACTGATGGCTTATCAATCACTACATCCGGCATGGGGCTACTTAGTACATGTCGTATTCAGTTTAATCAGTGAAGTCACGATAGCCGAACAATTCGTTTCGCAGTGCGAAAAAAGCATGAAAATAATTGAAAAACTTAAATTTCGGAAAACTAATCGGCCTCTGAGTCCGGGTGAGGATAAGTGGTGATGTACAGTTAACACTTGCAAGTATTTTTAAAAACGGTAGATGATGACGAAATAATCACTGAACAAAATTTAAACCATAGACATAAATCTTTAATTAACTATATTTTCCATTCTTCAGTTACCTACGCTACCAACGTTGTCGGCAATCCACTGAAAATGTATTGCATACCTGGTGATATCCGCTTCGCATATTGTCCGCCTACCTATGTGATTTTATGACTGATACCTAGACAATCAAATAAACCTATCAACTCTACACTTTTTAACAATTTTAACAACCAAAAGCAGCGGACAAACGGGAGGTGATCCTGGAGATCGTATCCAGCCTATCCATTTACAACGTTCGTGACGCTCAAACTCTTAAACATTCCCGCCAAAGCGGCAAATCTCTAATCCTAATCATTAATCCTTAACACAAATCCTAAAATTTCATCTTACAACCTTTGCGACTTTTATAATTCTAACTACATTTTCTCCAAAATCGGTACCCACTCTCAGCGAGTCCAACGGGCCCCGAGTTTCACTTTGAGCTAGTACAATTAATATAATTTACGTGGAACCTTGTTTTAAATTTTCAATATTTAGCTATAAAAGTTGAACATTTTATAAGTTTTCAACTACAAAATAATTATTAAATATTAAATTTGATAAATTTTGTCAAAATTTTAACTTTAAATGCTTATAAAAAAATTTGTACCTATATATTTTTAATATTTTTCAACTGCTATTGTAACATTATTTTAGGAGCCTTGCATTAAATTTTCACGCTTTTTTACACTGTAAATAAAATTAAATTGTTATTTATAGAAAAAATAACTAAAAAATTAAAAACTGACATTTCCGTAAACAGCTCAAAAAGAGTCAATATATTTTCAAAATGTTATGGTGTATATAAAATGCTAATATAAACATTCAGTCAACATTTCATGTACCTACGGTCATTTGTTTTAGAGTTGCACCAAACACGAAAATCGATTCTCGCGAAAACAGATTTTGCGTAAAAAATCCCGTTTTTCTTTAATTTTTCTTTTGTTGTTTCTTTTAGTTTTTTTTTTATTTTTTATTTATTGATTTTTTTTTTTGTGTCTGTATACGATAAGTAGTTAGAATTAGAATTAGAATTTATTTGCATACAAAACAATTAATACACTTGAAAATATAATTATAATAGGTATCGTCTGCTCACCTTCTATAATTTATAAGCTGTGCTTGTGTAGATGGTGATGAGTTCTTAATATAGAAATTTAAATATTAAACATAATTATAAATAGACTAAAACAGAAAACAATAGGTTAATTTGAGAGAGAAAGAGAGAAAAAAAATAGTTTTATAATAATAATAAATGAAAACAATGCATGGATTTAATAATTATACATTAGAACTTAGAGTAGTGTTAATATGGTATATTTAAATTGATTACAATTATTTAAGATATTAATATTAATCATTAAGTCTTTACAAAAAGTAATAGCAGTATTTAATGTGCTATTGAAGCCAAAAGATTTATAACATCTAGGAATATTAATATTTATATTTTTCTTAAATCTAGTATTTACATTATGGTTGCTTATTGGTACAAAATTCCTATGCTTATATTATATGAGTAATAATACGCTTTTTTTAAACAGCTTATCAAAATTAAATACATTTAAATCCTTATATATAGTATAAGTACTTGTGTAGCTAGGCAACTTTAATATACATTTAATTAGTTTATTCATAGTTGTTTTTAATTTATTTAAATGAGTATGATAAGCACAACCCCAACTCTCAACACCATACGTAATAACTGATTGAACGAGTGAGATATAAATTATTCTTCATTGTATTTTATCGAGTATAGATCTAAGATTACGAAAATTGTATTTTGTAATAAACAATAAATTGTAATATAGTATACAAATAATATACTAGATAAAATAAAAATTGTATTAATAATAATAGCCTAAAACTTGGTGCAAAGCGAGGATTTACCAAATTTAGTCGCGCGTAAGTGCATAGCTGATTTATCACGTGGGTAACGAGTAACGACAGTTATAGTAGGCTTTATCGGAATACGCTTGTTATTATAATTGATTAAACCTATCTTAATTAGTATTTTTATGGATGTTAGAAATTATTATATGATACGTCTTTGATAATATATACATTTTAGTAGACGAAAAGCATTGACGTTGTCAACACGATGGAAAATATTATACGCGAGTGCATAGTGAAAAGGGCAAGGTTTTGTTAGTTTTAAATAATTATACTTTTTATAAAGATCGCATTACACAAGCGGGTGTGAAATGGCGATGTACATTAAAGTCGTGTACGTCAAAGCTGTTTGTGAGTGAAGATGAAACGGTGCTTTTAAAATCGGCTATCGAACAAAAACACAATTTTTTTGTTGTCAAATTATAACATTGAATGCCACATAATTGTAATATTTATTATTTCATTGACTTTCTCATATTATTTTGTTAGTAATTAATATAAGCATATGATTTTTTTCTATCATTTTATACTATTATTTTGTCAACAAATTATCACATTGATTACTACATAATTATAATATTTATTATTCTATTAACTATTGTATTCATATTATTTTGTTAGTAATTATTACAAAATACAATATTAAATAGGTATATATAATTCCAAGCCAGGCGCGGATCCAAGGGGGGGCCATGGGAGCGATGCCCCCCCCCCCCCCAAATATCACAAAACGAAAAAAAAAATCATCATATTTAAAAATTATATTTTTTTATAGCGACTATGAAAAAAAAACTGTTTAGGCTGTTATTTCTTAGTTTTTATGTTCATCATAAATATTAAATAATAATATATTACTATATTGTTTTGCGGATCGTTGAATCGTTCTATTTATAATTCGGTAATTCGTAATCGCGCCGATTGACGACATGACGGGCACCGGTCGTCGTCTCATATCGTAATCGCCCGCATTGATATGTCTACCGTTATAACTTATAAAATATATTTTCATTCCGTATCATTCATTTTGTTCTGTGCAACTATACATGAACTACTGAGTACTGACAACGAAGACAATACATCTTTAAAAATAGTACGTACCGTAATTTGTATTAAATACATTTTAGTTTTATGAATTTATGATATTAATATACAAATATAATATAAAATTATGTAATTATAACGGAAAACGATAATCATAAACAATTAAATAGGTACCACAAAACAAAACATAGGTAACGATTAACAAAATCTACAATATATCATTGAAACAAAACATAACGCAAAACTTAATTTTAGAATATCATAAAACGAAATAAATTAAATTATAATTCATGTACCTACTAAAAGTTATAATATAATATTGATCAGTTTTGTAGAAAATTTATTTCATGCGATTTATTTTTATTAAATAATATTCCGAGTTATCCAGGCCATTTGGAATTGCCCATTCCCTGCATCAGTTGTTATTTTGAAATTGAATAGGTACAAAATAACATTTATAATCAATAGTATTTATTATTTAGTATTAATTATGGCTTATAATATAATATAATATACTAAATAGGTAAATTAAATATATTTGAATCAAATTATTGGATCAAAATAATGATAATCATTTTATTATCTATCATTATTGAATTATTCACAGGCACAATCATCAAATGAAAAATGAACTATAAATTCATATTTTTTACCTGCTAAAAAACAGGTTTTAGAAAATGATACATCCTCTTCTCAATTAACACATGACATATTGACGTCCAAAACATCACAATTTCCGTCTCAAATATCATCATGCCCATCACCAACTCCATGCCCTTCTTCAACTCAGACACTACCAATGTCATCAACTCAAATACCTCAAACTTTTTACTCGACTGATATAGGTCAATACATTGGAAATACTATTGATGATTATACAAAATGTCAGCTTCTTGAAAATCCTTGGGTGCCACCAAAAGATTATGTGTTTCCTTATTCGGAACATATAAAAGGAGGAAAACCGATACGCCGGTATGTCGGTCATCAACATTTGAATTCTTTCAATTGGTTGGTATTTTCTCCATTGAAGCAAGGATTATTCTGCAAATATTGTCCAATTTTTAATAATCTACACAAAGGTGGTTTTCAAAAAAACGTAAATTTACTAAAACTTGTAACACAGCCATTAGTTAAATTTGCAAAATTGTTAGGTGAAACAGGGGATTTAAAACATCACGAAAGAACACAGTACCACAAGGAATCTATAGAATTTGGTAAAAGTTTTTTGAAAACTTATCGTAATCCTAATTTAGAAGTACATAATTTATTAAAAGTTTATTTCTTTACAGTGTTAAGAAATATTTATATGGCAAATATGGTACCTAATAATTATAATATAATAGAATTATTAAATTGTATGTATTATATTATGTCCAAATAAAAAATGGCCCCCCCCCCTAATAATTGATCTGGATCCGCGCCTGTTCCAAGCATATGCATTTTTATCTTTCATTTTATACTATTTAACTATATTTTTATAAATGATTTTATTTATTATTTCTTTATTTACCTCCCCTATTTTACAGTCTATATATTGTAATCGTGTATATATTAACATATGAGGGCAACTGGTATATTCGGTGGGGGCAACTGGTACATTTCGTTGAGGGCAACTGATACATTTGGTGGAGGGCAGCTGGTATATTTTTAAAATCCCGATAACAGCCGTGGGTGTCAGGGAAAGGGGGTCAATCAGCCGAACCGAACTCTAAAATCTGTGGTGGATAAAGTAAGAAGTAATTAATTTTCTAAATGGGTCGAGGAATTTCTTAGTATATAAACAATATATCTCAGCTATATTCAAGGTGATTTGCTAAGCATAATCAGCCCTTTTCTTCTTCATTAATGTAGTTATTCAAAATCAAATTTATGTAGTTATTAAAATATATACAGAGACAATATTTATTAATGGTTGAGAATTTTTACTACCTACTTGAGAGGACGTTTCACCCGCATTTGTTGTTTCCGTCATACACACGTATTTACATGGCATAACAAAAACTGTTTTGCGCAAGAAAGAACCGAGAAGGCTACAGTCATAAGTCATAAGTTATAAGGAACCTTCAATTAATTATTCAAGTATTTTGACCAAGCAAACATTTTTTTATCAAACATTTATTTTAAAAAAAATACTATACAAATCTAAGATTTCTAATGCCTAGAATATATTATTTTGTTAGTAATTATTACAAAATACAATATTAAATAGGTTTATATAATTCTAAGCATATTATGCATTTTTATCTTTCATTTTATACTATTTTACTATATTTTTATAAATAATTTTATTTATTATTTCTTTATTTACCTCCCCTATTTTACAGGCTATATATTGTAATCGTGTATATATTAACATAAGGGCAACTGCTTTGAGTTCATCATAAATAATATTCTTATTAAATATTTTGGGTGGGGCATATTATGCTTGTGTGCCATTAGCTGCCTTGCGTAATTTTTAAAGCTTTAACAAACAAATCATGTTTGTACCATGCATTTTCCTATACTATATTCATGTTAAGAAGGAAACTCGGTGGCCGATTTGTGTAAAGGGAATGACTTAACCACACAGATGGTTCACTCAACAAGGGTGAGAGCGGGTGTTGCCCGGCTAAAACTGGTAGCTGCCGATGTTCCTTAACGTGAATGCAGTATAGATGCTTTACTATACCTCATACATAGATTTTTTAACTGTCCATTTAATGAACTTCCAAAGATAAATTTAAGGGTTTATAATGAAGTAAATAATTCTGCATGATTTTCTTAGATACAGTAGAGTCTCAATAACTCAAATGTTTTTCATGCCCTTTGAAGTATTTTAATGTTATATTTGAAGCTTATAACTTGAAAAATACATATTTAGTCAAATTTATTTTTATTTACCTCGAGATTCAACTGTAATCCGTTAAAATAAAATCTATTTATTGATGGAAACATATTAACCATCATTTAAATATATTTATTTTAATGTGTATAGCATTTTTAAGTTTGATAAAATAAAAAAAAACTTCTATAGGTATTTGACACAAATTAAGATATACAGGATATGGAACGGAAAGGTCCTATCAATGTTTTTCTGAGTCCGCCCGCTTCTCACTGTTTGGCATGATAACAGAACCTATAAAGCACTAGTTTTCATGCCAAACAGTTTGGGCTTCACTTATCACACGTTCGTTCGGTATTTTGTATATCAGAATTCGTATAACTTGGCCACATTAAAATAAAATAGAAAATTTTAAGTTAGAATTCTTAAAGTATAATATTAGTTCTAACTTATTGTTAAAAGTTATAATAAAAGATAAAATAATATTGTTAAAAATGCTTTAATGTTTAATACACAGGTAAAAAGTTTTAAAAAACAAGTATTGAATGTTTAACCTCAACATTTGAACAAATAAACCGTAAGTAAATAAGCTTAAACTCACATATTAATTTTGCATTTAAGATAGAAGGTTTCACTATTACATTATAATTTAGACAAATAAATAATGAAAAATTTCAAAACTAATAAGTTAATTATTGGCATAAAATAATATAAACAAATTTTAAAATCACTATTATTAAATTTCACCAATTTGAAATAGAAAAAAAAGCCATTTTATGAAATTATATTTAGTTACTGACATTTTATAATTGAAAAACTGATATTTTAATTTGTAATACATATTTGCTACATACAATAAAAAAATAAAATGATTGAAAACATTTATCATATGATTTAATACAAAATAAAAATTAGTTAAAACACCATTTTTCTTTTGAAATGTGCGATATAAGTAATTTTTCAAAGAACTTGATAAGGATTTGTGGGTACATCAAACTAACCTCTTCAGCTGAGATGAATTCAAGATTGTCAATTCCTTCCCACTTCATTAAATATGTTAATCCTTCACTAGTATCAGTTGCACCCAAAATTTTCCCGGCAATATTTCGAACTGTAGACTTTTATAAATTGATCTTTTTTTGAGTCTTTTTATTTTCTTTAGATGGACCAGCTTCTTGGTTCCATATAAGTCTTTCTTGATAGAAGTTGATGACGATTTGTGGGCACATTAAATTAGTCTCTTTAGCTGAGACTAAATCAAAATGATCATTAATTCCTTCCCACTTGATTAAATACATAAATTCTCCACTTGCTTCAGTTACATTGGTAATTTTCTCAGGTTTTTTTGTAATGACTTTCTTTACACTGGAATAAAAATACATTAATACGTTAATAATACTATATCGAATTAAATGTATCATTAATTTAAAAATGTTTCCTGCAGATGACAACAAAAAACATCAAGTAAACTGTTATCAAGAGGCCATTATTTTTAACTTAGTCAGCATTACAACTAATACTAAACTATTTGTTTTTTATATACTACAACAATTGAACCAATAAGCATTATTTTAAATAAACGTTGAAATCAATATTTATATTTTTAATTAGTGTACACATTTTGTTTAAAAAAAAAAAAAAAACAGTTAAGTATATTCCATACGTGTACAAATATAAACCACAGCAAATGTATTCAATTAATGTCAAAAAAAAATTACATTTAAGGTAATATATTGCTTTTAGTTATTGATAACACCATTTTAGTTAGGTATGTATGCATGTTTGTTTGTTATTAGTAAGTTCAACTAAACATGTAGGTGTGATATTTGATGAAAAATTAAAATGGAAATCTCATATTACATAGCTACATAGTACTTTAGACATTCCTAGTCTAAAAATGATTTATTTTGCATTAGTTCAGTCTGTCTTAATGTATGACATACTCCACCTATAAAAATTTATTGGAACCACTAAAAGTAACACATGGCCCTCATCAGAGTTATAATGAAAAATGTTTATAATTCCGAAAATTTAACAGATGCTTTATTCCAAAAATGTCATATATATATTAACATTGAAACAGTTATACAATAAAATTTTAAATATAAATATGAACAAATTTGTTTTTGAATTCCATAATATCTGTAGTAAACCGACGGTATTACTAATATTCTAAGTACATTCCCACGATAGGACAACAGCAACAAGAAGGTTAACTACATCAACGATTCCAAGAACCACGTACAATGTACGTACCTAGAGTTTGACAGCGCAATTAAAAAACATTTTGCATTTCCACAATAGTGCGAAAACAACCTATGAAAATAATCCGTGAGTGACAGCGCAATTTAAGGACTAAGTAAACGGATTATGAATATCTGCAAAACTTAATTAACTTTGTACCAATAACTAATAAGTGCCAATCATTCGCTCGGGTTGTTTGTGCAATAACAACGTCCATCTCCGGTTCCTTTCAGATATCCACCTCCTGGACTCTACCGTGTACATTTGTATCCGTATAGATTTTATATAAATATAAGATAGAATCTATAGTAAAATTAGATTTAGTACAGAGTCTGCACTACGCACACGCTGAGTCTCGGGCAGATGCTTTTCGCTCTGTCCTCAAATTTATATATGAAATTAATTACTTTTTAAATAAATTACTTATAACTAACTTGTGCAACTTGTCTCTCTACAACCTTCTCTCCTACATTAACCATCAACGTCGACGAACTCAAAAATATAAGCGAGCAGTGAGGGATCACTACATATCTATAAAACCAGATTGACGTTAAATGGAATTTAGGATTAATCAATCCTAATACATCTTTGATGAGTAATTATTATATTAACAGAGGGATATAATATTTTAACCATCTACCTCTAAATACCAAATCGATTGATAACAATATCAAATTTTAAACAATGATAAAAAACTTATATATGAAATCAATTAAAATCATTTTAGATTCTGAGTGAAACGATGAATGTATTGATTTTACAATGATGTGTGTTTTTTTTTTTTTTTATTATTTTTTTATTTTTGTGTCTGTGTACACGATAAGTAGTCGAAATAATGCTTCGATTTTCGACTTCAGTATCTTGTTCGATGGGAAAGTGAATATCGTTGGTGCATTGGGGAGGTCAACATTTTAATTTCCCAGTAGTTTTCAAAAGCGATGTGAAAAACAAAAGAAAAATTAAGGAAAAACGGGAATTTTTACGCAAAATCGATTTTTAACAAAATCGATTTTGGTTATTGGTGTAACTCTAAAACAAATGACCGTAGATGCATGAAATTTTCACTGGTTGTTTATATTTGTATTTTCTATACACAATACAATTTTGAAAATAATTTGACTTTTTTTGAACTGTTTACGGACATTGTCAGTTTTCAGTTTTTTTAAATTTTTTTTCTATAAATATCAATAAAATTTTATTTGTTGGGTAAAAAAGCTTGAAAATTTAATAGAAGGCTCCTAGGTTATTGTTTCAAAGGCAGATGAAAAAAATTAAAAATCCTTAGTCACAGTTTTTTTTTATACACGTTTAAAGTTCAAATCTTGAAAAAATACGGAAAAATCACGAAAATTTGCAAATTATTTTGAGTTAGAAATTCATAAAAAATTTTCTTTTTAAATCTAAGATTTTAAAATCTAATACAAGATTCCTCATAAGTTTGTCTAACTTTATCAAAAAAAAAATTTCTACAAGAAAGTCAAATTAAATTTTTATGAGCGTTTTAAATTCATATTTTTACAACATTAGATATTCACTCGATTTCTCATGTACCGATTTCCTTATTTTCTTGTAATTCAAAAACGAATAACTGTAGATACATGAAAATTTCACTGAATGTTTATATTAGCATTTCCTATACACCATACAATTTTGAAAATATTTTGACACTTTTTGAGCTGTTTACGGGCATTTTCAGTTTTCAATTTTTTTAGTTTTTTTTTCTATAAATATCAATACAGTTTTATCTGTTGGGCCAAAAAGTGTAAAAATTTAATACAAGACTCCTGATATATTTTTACAATAGCAGTTGAAAAATATTGAAAATACATAGGCACAGTTTTTTTTTATAAGCATTTAAAGATCAAATTTGGACAGAATTTATCAAATTTATAATTTAATAATTATTTTGTAGTTAAAAATTTATAAAATGTTCAACTTTTATAGCTAAGGATTGAAAATTGAAAACAAGGCTCCACGTAAATAGGTTATTTATAAATTACTTTATTCACAATAATATCATCAAATATACTTGGTAATATCATAGGCTGACTGATCGTTTTCGCTCAGAATCGTTTTTCTTATACAATGATATTATATCATTGAATTCAAATTTAACACCATCCATTACAGTGACCCACTTGTAACCTACTGTACAGCAGAGCGACATCCACTTATCCACCTTTTTAATATCCATCTTTAATGTTATATTAATTACGGTTGTATTGTTATTAAGAACTATTTATATGATTTAAATTGTTGTTTTCATTTTTATCAATATTATGTACTGAAAAATTGTGTTTAGTTAATTAATAAATATTTAAATATTTTAACAGATACCTTACTCTCAGCACATGATATTCCTTATCAACTTGTAATGTTAATTTTTAAGTGTAAATATTATTATTATTCTTAATATATGTGAAATATTTATTTGAAACATATATAATACCCCATATATTACTACCATAATTTACTATATATATTATATATAGTATATAAATCAATTGTTTTTGTTATTTTATTACTAATAATTTATGGTAGGAATATAACTATGTCTCATAAATGTTTTAAACTATGGTTTAACTCTGGTTTACCCAAATAAAATTTGATCGTTAAAGGATCACTTAAAAATATTCATTAATTTTTGTAAAATGTTTCTCAAAGGATTATAAAATTACTTTTTGTTAAACTAAAAATCACACATTATTGTAAAATTAATACTGTTATCGATCCGCTCAGAATCTAAAATAATAATGAAACTGTTATATACGTAAATAGTGGAGTGTTGACCATGATTTTGAAGGGCAGTTTCCCAATAATTTCAAAGTGGTGGGTGAGTACCTACTCAATTTACTGTGAAATTTGATAGTAAAAAACTAACTCGATTCGAATATGATATTTAATTTTTTGTATAGTAGGTAATTGATAAATAGTATCATCAATTTATTTACTACTCATTTTTTATAAAAGTAAATATTTGTAATAATATAACTTTATGAATTACATTTTAATAAAACTAAGTAAATAAAATATAAATGTACAAAATATAATAAATCCAGTAATATAATCAGTAATCACGTATAATTCAAATACGAATATTTACCATCATATATTATAGTCATTTCCTATGTCATGGGGGGTTAAGATTTGGACTCAGTCCGACGTTTTATGTCGTTTTAGTCGAACCGCTATCGATAAAATGGTTTTGTCTGCAGTGTATGAAATATAATATACTGTTTTATATAATAATATGTGTTGGAATTATAAACAAAACACCCTATATAATGTAGTATATAAGTAATATATTCACACTGTAGTTCATCAGACGCTGACTATACATTTTTATATACTACAGCATATATCTCCTGCGTAGTGTAGCCGGGTATACATAGTTACCCACATAACATTTTCCAATGTTAAAACTTCTATAAATGTTGAAGTTGAGTTGAATTTTAAAGTTTCAAAAAATAAGATTCAATAATACTAGAAAAAGTGTTTATTTTTAAACCTTTACATTAAAGTAAGTTCTTAGTGCTATATAAACATTTGATTTAGGTTAGATTTTAAATATTTATAAGTTAATTTATATCAAATGCTGAATAAACCTACTATGACTAACATTTAAATAGAGTATCATAAATAATGCTTATTAAGCCTATATCTATAAACATCAATAATAGGTTAGAAGGTTAACACTATTCACACATTAAATTAGAATTACATTGTTAATGTATCCGTTCAAGTATTTATTGAATGCTTAATAAAATTTCGTCCACATTATTATTGCGGTATAAATAAATAGCGTTAAATTATATATATTTTATATATATATATCATATGGGGCCATGGGGGTGTCGCTTTTTACTATAAATAATTAAATAATATAATTTATTCATTGAGTAATGCGTATCTAGTAGGTATATTTTTATTCGTGCATGATACATTGATAAATCAATTATCACTCAGACTTCAGAGCCCTTTATAATAATATAATATATTATACGCTGTGTCAAGATACCCGGGTGCCCGTGTAGATAAAGCGTTCACGGAACCATCCGTGTATGTATTAGATACCCGGCTGATTTATGCGCATGATATGCGTCAGTGGTCAGTGATGCTGTGCAAGCGGCATTCGTCGATATGCACTCCTCGGCGCTATGACATATTACACTCAATTTCTTGAATGACCCGTCTCCTTTTTGTTGACTTACTGTAATGACTATTGTAATGACTCATAATGAATTATACCTTGAGAAATAAAAATTGTAAGCTACCTATAAATCATAATTACAAATAACAATAATAGGATTTTAAAACGTAATTAAAACTACTGTACTTTATAATATAAAACTTACCGAATACCAGTCACGAGTAAAAAAAAAATATTTCTATACAACTTGCAAATTTAAAAAAAAGTATTTATGTATATAAATTATAATGTTAACAACATTTGTGGGTAACAACAATGATAATATATATATATAGGTATATATATTATGTGTAATATTATTTTATTCTGCAGAGTAATATTATACGCATGTCTTTGACTAGTCGTATACAAATTTGACTCATTTGAGTTTATATTATGGAAGCCGCGTAGGGATTTATTAAATAAATGTAACCATGTCAAAACTACTCGAAACTATTTTTTTACGACTATGTACTATATTAGCGTGTGTTTAAATGGTCTATTAGCACATATTATATGGTCGATTGTTCTATGATTATATTATTCCATAGAGTAAAATTACTCTATGTATTATTCTCATCGGAAGGGGTTGCCAACCTTTTAAATCAAGTGAGCTATATTCAAAATGTTAAGTCTGGTGATCAACACTAGGTATGTCGAAAAACCATATTGTCAGCATTATTTTGATTTTACTTGATAAAGCTGGCTTGTTTAATATATTTATTATTATTTAGTTATATCCCCGAAGTACCAACATTTCATAGTTCATTACGATTACAGCGTATTTTATGAGATGTAAATAAAGTCGTTCTAATTCTAAGACTAAAATAAATAATTTAATGATGGAAATAGAGTAATCATTGGGAATTCCATAAGTTTATCAATATTTTAATACTACGGCGACGATGTGTGAGTGCGACGATATAATAATACGATATTAAGCTTGTCATTCGTCAACGATCAACGGTCACGACTCACTTCGCCTCACGACTCACCTCGCGCCTTCACTATCACGTCTATATTATAATCGTGTTCGGCGACGGCGTCCGTCCTTCGTACGCGTTTCTTGAACGGTTTTATTCTTTACGAAAATACAAATACATAAAATGGTGTGGTGTGTTGTACATTTTGTTTTGGACAACACTGTGGAAGTAGTTCCTGGATTCTGGTATGCAAAAGGGAATTGTGCTTGGCCAAGATCGTCCAAAACTAAAGACATAAAAAAAGCAATATTCAATCAAGTACGACCAAATAAGCTTGATTTTTCGTTTTTTGAAGCACGTTGTTTGAGCAGTAATATCGGTAAGCATTATGGAAAACTATAAGTATATTTTGTATTTTAAATTAAATATAATAAGTATCTGTATATGATAAAATGTTTCCCCTCGTCACTAATCAAATATATTCGTTTCCTATTTTAGAAAAATTTTATTTTTGATTATTACACGTAGGAAGCAGGCGCGGATCCAGATCAATTATTAGGGGGGGGGGGCCATTTTTTATTTGGACATAATATAATACATACAATTTAATAATTCTATTATATTATAATTATTAGGTACCATATTTGCCATATAAATATTTCTTAACACTGTAAAGAAATAAACTTTTAATAAATTATGTACTTCTAAATTAGGATTACGATAAGTTTTCAAAAAACTTTTACCAAATTCTATAGATTCCTTGTGGTACTGTGTTCTTTCGTGATGTTTTAAATCCCCTGTTTCACCTAACAATTTTGCAAATTTAACTAATGGCTGTGTTACAAGTTTTAGTAAATTTACGTTTTTTTGAAAACCACCTTTGTGTAGATTATTAAAAATTGGACAATATTTGCAGAATAATCCTTGCTTCAATGGAGAAAATACCAACCAATTGAAAGAATTCAAATGTTGATGACCGACATACCGGCGTATCGGTTTTCCTCCTTTTATATGTTCCGAATAAGGAAACACATAATCTTTTGGTGGCACCCAAGGATTTTCAAGAAGCTGACATTTTGTATAATCATCAATAGTATTTCCAATGTATTGACCTATATCAGTCGAGTAAAAAGTTTGAGGTATTTGAGTTGATGACATTGGTAGTGTCTGAGTTGAAGAAGGGCATGGAGTTGGTGATGGGCATGATGATATTTGAGACGGAAATTGTGATGTTTTGGACGTCAATATGTCATGTGTTAATTGAGAAGAGGATGTATCATTTTCTAAAACCTGTTTTTTAGCAGGTAAAAAATATGAATTTATAGTTCATTTTTCATTTGATGATTGTGCCTGTGAATAATTCAATAATGATAGATAATAAAATGATTATCATTATTTTGATCCAATAATTTGATTCAAATATATTTAATTTACCTATTTAGTATATTATATTATATTATAAGCCATAATTAATACTAAATAATAAATACTATTGATTATAAATGTTATTTTGTACCTATTCAATTTCAAAATAACAACTGATGCAGGGAATGGGCAATTCCAAATGGCCTGGATAACTCGGAATATTATTTAATAAAAATAAATCGCATGAAATAAATTTTCTACAAAACTGATCAATATTATATTATAACTTTTAGTAGGTACATGAATTATAATTTAATTTATTTCGTTTTATGATATTCTAAAATTAAGTTTTGCGTTATGTTTTGTTTCAATGATATATTGTAGATTTTGTTAATCGTTACCTATGTTTTGTTTTGTGGTACCTATTTAATTGTTTATGATTATCGTTTTCCGTTATAATTACATAATTTTATATTATATTTGTATATTAATATCATAAATTCATAAAACTAAAATGTATTTAATACAAATTACGGTACGTACTATTTTTAAAGATGTATTGTCTTCGTTGTCAGTACTCAGTAGTTCATGTATAGTTGCACAGAACAAAATGAATGATACGGAATGAAAATATATTTTATAAGTTATAACGGTAGACATATCAATGCGGGCGATTACGATATGAGACGACGACCGGTGCCCGTCATGTCGTCAATCGGCGCGATTACGAATTACCGAATTATAAATAGAACGATTCAACGATCCGCAAAACAATATAGTAATATATTATTATTTAATATTTATGATGAACATAAAAACTAAGAAATAACAGCCTAAACAGTTTTTTTTTCATAGTCGCTATAAAAAAATATAATTTTTAAATATGATGATTTTTTTTTTCGTTTTGTGATATTTGGGGGGGGCCATCGCTCCCATGCCCCCCCCCCTTGGATCCGCGCCTGGTAGGAAGTTGTTTTTAATAAAACAGGCTGTAATAATATAACATTTTATGTAGGTATCTATACTTATACATTACTGTTCCATATATTATAGAATTATAGAAAACATTACTCTACTTACAGTAGCTATAATGTGTCTAACATTTTTATAGTCTTGTCTTGTTTCATTGTTTAAATGTCATATTTGTTTAACTCATTAAAATAAATGCAATTTTGAAAATTTAATTTCGTTCTTCCAGTTAGACAGATTAAACATAATCTAAAAGTTTATTTTCTAAGTACATTGTGTTTTGTCACGCTGAATTTATTACATCAATTTTTTTCTATAATCATTGTTTCTATAATCACCAATTTTTATTAAAATTTAACAATTTTATTTACAAAATGTAGGTAAGTTAGTTACTCTGTTGTGCAGTAAGTTAAGATTAGATATAACTATAATGTATTCAATTTGAATTAATGATAAATCATTGAAATTGAAAAAATAATTTTGAGCGAATGAAGTGGGTAGTTTATTTTCAATTTTTTGGTTAGTTTAACGTATATCAATTTATAATTTCTTTATTTAATACATTGATTCATTAATATAATTTATTTGATAAAACCCTTTCATAATTAAGGCCGTTTTTAAATTACACTGTTTGTTCTAAATATAATGTTTATAATAACTCAATGAATATTTTATAGGCATTTTTATATTTAATATTTTATTAGGGTCTAAACGATGAATGCAATGTCTTTGTTTACATAAATTAATATTTAATAATTTTATTGCATAGAATTACAAATTATTTTAACAAACATTGTTGTTTTATATGTTTTAGACAGTTTTTCAAAGGCCCAAAAAAAATGTGAGATGGCAAAGGGTAAATCTGACCTTTCTTCGACAGAAGAAGATAAATTAAAAAAGAAAAAAATTAGAAGACAAAATAGAGTTTGTTTACAATCTGGTATGTTTAGTCTAGATACAGTTGGTATAATTTTCAAAAAATAAGCATATTTAACGATTTTATTTCTATAATATAATATGTATTTAATCTTTATTTATCGATATTAATTTATAATGCTACCATCGTATATTATAGTTTTATCAAGTATTTTTGTTTATAGATAGTGAACAATCTGACACATTATCTGACATGAACCAAAATTCAATACCATGTTATCATTCTGCAGGCAAGTAGTTTTTTATATTTTTTAGATTCGAAGTGTATTATTATAGCATTTTTTTTTTCATGTTTTATTAGATTCAGATTCTAGTCCTAATAAAAATATTATTGTAGCCGACAACCAAAACATAAAATTTTTAAGACAGGATATTGTTCTTGAACGTCGACCTGATGGTTGGTCGCCATTAAAAGTCTCTAAAAATAATAATATTGTACCAGGTTGGTAAATAAATTACATTTTATCCATAAATAACATTGATAAAGTTAAATATTTTATATATTATAGACAAAATGAGATGGTCATGAAGTGAGCCCCCCACTTTGGCGGATTCACTTCAAACCAGCTGCAATATTTAGCAAATTAATTGCAAATAATTGCAAATTGGTTTTTAGGATTTGCAAATTTAGTGCACGCTCGCAAACTAAAAAAATGATTTGGGGGGGCTAACTTCATGCAGCCCCCCCACTTTGTCCGATCTGTTCCAAACCAACGCCAATATTTAACAAATTAATTGCAAATTAATTTTTAGAATTTGCAAATCAAAATTGGAATTTTGGCGAATTTTTTTACAAATCGATAAAAGTCGCATTTTTTTTATAAGTAATTTTCCTTGAAATACAGATTTTTATTGATTTTTATCCAACAGATACATTTTTTTAGACTAGATTTTTTAAATTATGAATTTTCCATCAAACATATTTGTATTCAATTTATATCTTTTACAAAAAATCTAAATTGAATTAAATCTTAAAAAAAATCTGTTAGATAAAAAAGCAATAAAAAAACTAATAAAAAATGTAAAATCAATAAAAAAACCATATTTGATAAAAAAAATTTTTGGGTAAAAAATTCACTTTAAAAATATTAATTAAAATATGTTTGATAAAATAATCTTATTGTATAAAAATTCTTAGCAAAATTAAAATCTTAAAAAAATCTGTTTGATAAAAAATCTATATTTAATAAAAAAATCTAAATTTGATAAAACCATTAAAATTTGCAAATCAAAATTGGAATTTTGGCGAATCTTTTTGCAAATTTGGTCTGCCCCCCCCCACTTCGTCCGATCCGTTCCAAACCAACTCCAATATTTAGCAAATTAATTGCAAATAATTGCAAATCGGTTTTTAGAATACGATTATATGATTATATGATTTATTATTTGTATTTTGTTTCTCTTATTTATTACACCATGCTACTAAACAGTCTCGAGCTTCTGTAATATACATTATTTATGCACTATTTATAAATATTTTACTTTTAATAATTTTCAATAAACATAATTTTTACTAATTACTTTTAGTGTTTTGATATTTTGTATTTATAATCCATAATTAGTATAATATTCAATTTATTGTTTTTATTTAAAATTAATTCAATACTTTAATTTAAATTTTAATTAAATTTATTAATTATTTATGTATAAATCATTGTTATTAATTATTCTTATAACTTTTAGATCCCTATACCTAGTAAACCTACATTATTTTAATTAATTATTTTTAGAAATCTTTTTGATCATTATTATTAAATTTAAAAAACTCATAAACATTCATAAACATTATAACAATAATACAAATATATTTTCACCAATTTGCAATTATTTGCAATTAATTTGCTAAATTTAATATTAGCGCTGGTTTGAAACGAATTCGAAAAAGTTGGGGGCTGTGTATATTATATAAAAAATCTATATTCGATAAAAAAATCGATAAAAAATATATATTTGTTAAAAGAATCTATGTTTAATAAAAAATCTGTATTTAATAATACATTATGATCAATGCTAATAAAAACTAAAAATTAAAGTGACTAAAGATATATATATTAAATATAATAATTATAATGATTCAAAATGATAAAAACTTCTGTTTTAAATATGTTTTAATCATTTATTGTAGACAATTTTAGTTATTAAATTTGTAAATATTATTTTTATATGATTTTTTTAAATTATATTATTTATTTAATAAATTTTAACTAATTATTATGTTTTTTATTAGTTTCATAATATTTCCACATTCATTTTATAAATTATTTCTGAGCCATTTTGGGCCATTTTAAAAAAAATATATTTTTCGTTAATTATTAATATTATACAGAATTATACCTACTAATTATTTTGTAAATTACAATTTACATTTGCAAATTCTAAAAACCGATTTGCAATTATTTGCAATTAATTTTCTAAACATTGACCTTGGTAAAAATAAATTGTTTTATCAAATTTAGATTTTTTTATTAAACATAGATTTTTATTAAATACAGATTTTTTAATAAAATACTGTTTTTTTTGAATTTTTATGGTTTTATCAAATATAGATTTTTTTTCAAATATACCTAAATCTTTTTATCAAGTACATATTTTTTTATTTAATACAGAATTTTTATTTATTTTTTTTTCAAATTTAGATTTCTTTTTTAAATTACAGATTATTTTAAAAATAAACTGTCTTATCAAATTTAGATTTTTTTATTAAATAATATAGATTTTATATCAAACAGATATTTTTAAGATTTTAATTTTACTAATTTTATTAATTTTTATACAATAAGATTATTTTATCAAACATATTTTAATTAATATTTTTAAAGTGAATTTTTGACCCAAAAATTTATTTTATCAAATATGGTTTTTTTTATTAGTTTTTTTTATTGCTTTTTTATCTAACAGATTTTTTTTAGAATTTAATTCAATTTAGATTTTTTGTAAAAGATATAAATTGAATACAAATCTGTTTGATGGAAAATTCATAATTTAAAAAATTTAGTCTACAAAAATGTATCTGTTGAATAAAAATCAATAAAAATCTGTATTTCAAGGAAAATTAATAAAAAAAAAAAATCGATTTTTGATAAAAAAATTCGTAATTATAAAAAAATGCGACTTTTATCGATTTTTTAAAAAATTCACCAAAATTCCAATTTTGATTTGCAAATTCTAAAAAAACCAATTTGCAATTATTTGCAATTAATTTGCTAAATATTGGCGTTGGTTTGGAACGGATCGGACAAAGTGGGGGGGGGGGGGGCTGCATGAAGTTAGCCCCCCCAAATCATTTTTTTAGTTTGCAAGCGTGCACTAAATTTGCAAATCCTAAAAACCAATTTGCAATTATTTGCAATTAATTTGCTAAATATTGCCGCTGGTTTGAAGTGAATCCGCCAAAGTGGGGGGGCTAACTTCATGACCATCAAAATGAGCCCTGCAGCTACATTGAATGATGATATTACTACATCCTCTAAAGCAGTAACTCATATTTATAATGTCACACCTTTAAAAACTATGAACAAGTCGATTCCAAAAATGCTGATAAGTGGTATTTAAAATTTCTATTAATAAATTCAAAATTATAATTATAATTTGTTACTATAACTTAATTTAATTTATATCATGTAATTTTTTATTTTTTTTAGGAAACAAATCTGATAACGGCAGTGTTATTATGTCTCCATTAAAAACATCCAAATATACATCTTCATCTCAGTCACACGGTAATGTAAAATAAAAGTTTAATTTGCATTAGACTATATTTCATGCTTTATAATCAAATATCTACAATTTAAGGTGTAAAAAGGAGCCTATTTGATGATATTAATAAAAGTCCAAATAGCAATGATTCAAGTTTAACTGCCTGTACGCCAAACAATTCTATTATTAATGGTAATTATAATTTTAATTTTTAGTATTCACAAATATAGTTTTATTTGTTTGTAAGAAATAACTCTGTCTCTCAGTATAATCACTTTCAGCTTTTAATATAATTACTTTCAATAACTTGCAACATAACATAACATAAAATAGAAAGATGACGTTTCAAGTTCACAGTATAACAGAAAAATAAAAATTTAACCTCTAACATATAAGTGAGAAATAATAGTAATAATAATAGTGATCATAACCTAGTAATAGTAATAATTAGGGCTCATAAGTTCATGCACTAAAAAATGCATAAATAAGCATGCATTCATGCACTAAAAATTGGCAAAATATGCATTATAATATGCACAATAATAAGTTCGAAAATATGTCCTAACATTTTTAAATTATGCACTCCTAATATGCATTAAATAAAAAAATGATGAACAAAGTTTAAAATAATACTAATATATCCATTCATTTTGCTTTTAATTCATATTTAAATGCATTATTTTCCTGAAACTATTATTAATGCATTAGAATGACAGAATGTACCCTTATTAGTTATTATATTGTCGAATGATTATTGAATTTAATTTCCTGTATGCAATTATTTTAATTTTAGTCAAAAATAGTATATCCATTAAATCCACAGAAGGACCTACATCAAAATATAAACAAAAAGCTCTTCATAAAGGTAATTATTAGAAATAATAAGTATATAATATGTACCCTCAACTATAACATTATTCCAATCATACTATTGTCGATTACATAATATTATTTAACTGATAATTTTGATTTACATATTCCATAATTTTTGTTTTTATTGGATATCTTAATAATTCCCAATTTTCCCACTGAACACTGTTTATCTATGAAGAATATTTATTATTTTAACGTATTTTTACAGATGATCAATATGCGAGGTTATTGAATTATATGCTAACAATTAAATATGAAATTAAATCAATACATGAGAAATTAGATATAATTATTCAGAGAGACGAAGAAAATACTTTGACAAAAACTAGAGAATCTCAACTCTTATACGACACTTGTCTTATAGATGATAAATTGCCTATTAAAAGCCAGGAAAATCTACAAGAATTTGAAAATGAGTTATATATTGATAAAATTTATCGGCATCAGTTGGTATGTAATTTGTTTAAGCACATTATTTGTATGTACTTATATATACAAAAGTTAAACTATTATTGATTTAGGTCAAACGTTTATCATCTGTTGGTGGAAAATCCATTAAAATTATGGTAAAACGAATAATGACTCTAATGTTTACACCTGAATTGCTATGCAAATTTTCATACAACGGACGCGGAAATAAAAAATGCTCGTTTGAAAAATTACTTGTGAATAAAATTATTTTTGGTAATGTATAATATAATATAAACTATACTATAATTTAAACTAAATTTATTAAATTTATTATTTATTTTTTAGAATCTGTGAAAACTATTAAAAAATTTGCTGCATCCGATAATTCAACCAACGAAATTGAACAGGTTATAAAATATGTGCTAATTCAAACGCCATTTAAAATTAGAGATAAGACAGTTAAATAATTTTTTCATATTAAAGTACAGAAAATTACAATATATAATTCTGATATAAGGTACTTATCATTATAATTGTTCCAATAAAATTTTCTTTTTTTTTTTATGTAATTAATACAAATGTATTAATTTTACATTTTAAGATTTTATTTTATATTTTATAAAGTAACAGAAAATTTTAATTTACTATTTATATATATTTAATTATATTTATTTTACATTTTAAGATTTTATATTATGTATTATTAAGTAATGAAAAATTAAATTTACAATTTACTACTATAATATATAATACTGATAAAAGGTACTTATCATTAATTTTTCAAATATAATTTTCTTTTTCTTTTATGTAATTAATACAAATGTATTAATTTTACATTTTAAGATTTTATTTTATATTTTATAAAGTAACAGAAAATTTTAATTTACTATATAATACATCCATAATATAGGGACTATTAACATTTGTTTTACTATATAATACATCCATAATATAGGAACTATTAACATTTGTTTAAATATATATTTTTTTTTTGTAAATGATACAAAATATGTATAATTATATTGGTACTATTATCATTTGTTTAATATAATTTTCTTTTTTTTTTTTTTGTTAATGATACAAGTTTATTATTTTGTTTATTTTTCATTTTAATATTTTATATAATACATAAATTATATATTATGTAATATGTATAATCAAACATTTTTTGTTAGCTAGATGCTAGATTTAATTTTATCATTTACATTGATTTTTTAGTTATTTGTATAAAAAATAATTATAATATTTTATTTCTAAAATGTATAACTAATATTTTAAAGTAATAATATAATTTGAAAATATATTATAATTTATAATATTATTTATTATTACCATGTGTCCATGTATTATTATTTGTTTTTTGTTGGTCGTGTTGTCTTTTGTTTACCAAACCTTTTGTTTATCATTATAGATAATAATATTTATTGGATTATATATTCAATTAAAGGTAAAACAAACAGATTAAATGGATGGAATTTAATTTATAGTTGAATTAAGCTATATTTTGATATGTATAATAATTTACATAAAATTGATAAAAAAGATATTTAAGGAGGTTCAATGAGTATCAAATATTGATTAAGAATTAATAATATTAAGGTTTAACAAGTCTTGTATAAATATAAATTTAAGCCAAGAATCTAGGTTTAATAAACCTTTATTTTTTAACGCTTAACCGACATTGAGGACTAAGTGTTGATTCGATCTTTTTTTTTGGTTCAAATGATATTCAGGCAAGGTTTATTTCATATTAAAACGATCACGATTCAACCAAAACCTAACATTTATTTAAGCATGAACATTCAAATTACAATATTAATTTAAAGCTCATTCAAGGTTAGGATGTTATGTGGGTAGTCGTTGATCTATATTACGCCTCGTACAACTATTGTACATCGTATCATTATACTTATTATTATATTATATATATCCGATTATATTATTATTTACCTTTTAACTTCTGTATATCTGTGTACTTCAACAGGTTATGGGCCCAGAGTAGGGTCTTTATAATAAAGTCGTGAATAATTAGTAAAATAATAATTGATTAACGAATTGCGTGTTTTTTGTGTACAGACAGTGTACCTACAGCAATAATAATTCGCGAAGTAAGTGCAGTGTAGTGTGCGTGCGTTTCTTAGTGTGCAGATAGTGTACATCTACGTTTTGTTTAAATATGGAAAACGAACAATATAAAATCAACAAACTCAAAGATGCATCAAATTGGGACATGTAGAAATTTCAAATTAAGGTTATCATGAATGCAGCTGAAATATTTGATGTAGTAACAGGAAAATCAAAGAAACCAATTTTAGCAAAAATCGGTAATGAAACTGAAGATGAAGCGAGAAAAAGACGTAGTGTTGATTTTTCAATATGGAAAAGGGCAGATAATAAGGCTCAAAAATGTATCGTCACTTCGCTAGATGAACAACCTCTACAATACATTATGAACTGTGACACAGCAAATGGTATGTGGAACAAATTACTTAGTGTGTACGAACAGATGTCGGACACAAGCATAACAATAGTACAACAAAAATTCTATCGTTATACAATGGGTCCTAAGGACAATATAGCCGGTCATATTTCGAAACTATCTAAGTAGACAACTAAAACAATTGGGAGAGCCTATCTCAGAATCAATGTTGATTACAAAAATGTTGATGACATTACCTGATAGCTATAGGCACTTCTACAGTGCATGGGACTCAATGAATAGTACAAATAGAACGCTAGAACAGTTAACCACTCGATTTATGGTGGAAGAAACACGACAAGTGCAAGGACCTCCTGTCCGTAACGATGGTGCTGAAAGTATTGCTTTGACTGCAAACAAAGGCAAGTATATTAAAAGTCAAAAATACGGGAACAAAAATGATAATACAAAACCAGGAAAATGCAACCACTGTAAAAAACCAGGACACTGGAAAAGGGACTGCAGGATATTCAAAAGGGAACAAGAAGAAAAGAAATCAACTTCCGGTTTGGCGCTTATTGGTGTACAAAGAAAAATTGAAGACATCGACGACTCAGACAAATGGTATGTGGACTCAGGTGTGAGCGACCACATGACAAATCGGAAAGAGTGGTTCGTCGATTATAAAAATTTTGATGTGCATTCGCCTGTACGTATTGGAGATGGTAAGCACATTATGGCAGTCGGAAAAGGTAACATAAATATTCATACTTATGTTAACAATAAGTGGATAAAAGGCTACTTAGAAAATGTTTTATATGTACCTGATATAAAAGTAAATTTATTTTCTTGTGGGGCATGCCTTGATAAAGGAATTACAATAGTGACAGACAGTAAAGGTTGTACATTTAAAATGGATAATCGTGTAATTGCAGTCGGTGTTCGTGAGAATAAATTGTTTTCAATGCTAATCAAAACAGATATTTCACAGGAAATTGGACACTGTGCTAACGTTGCAGTTAAGAAATTAACATTAGAACACTGGCACAAAATACTATGTCATCAGAATGTCAAACATGTTCGTGAGTATTTAAAACACAATCAAATACAATTTACAGATATACAAGGACAGTTATTCTGTGAACCATGCATCTATGGCAAACAGCATAAGGAGACGTTCACTCAGAGCGAAACAATAACTATTGAACCAGGGCAAATAATACACAGCGACGTGTGTGGACCCATGGAAGAGAATTCATTAGGAGGTAAAAGATATTTCATTATTTTTAAAGATGATTATTCTAAATATACTTATGTTTATTTTATGAAAAATAAATCTGAGGTTAAAGAAAAACTTAATTGTTTTCTGAGTATAGTTAAAACTCAAACTAAACATGTTATTAAAACTATTAGAAGTGACTATGGATTAGAATATAAGAATTCTGAAGTTCAATCAATTCTAAATATTTTTGGAATAAAGCATGAAACAAGTGTACCTTATACTCCTGAACAAAATGGAAGAGCTGAACGTTCAATGAAGACTATTTATGAGGCAACCAGAACAATGATCTATGCCAAGAATTTTCCATAATCACTGTGGGCAGAAGCAGTCAATACAGTAGTGTTCTCATTCAATTATACTGGTAATTCAGGGAAAGTATGTAAAACTCCATACGAGTTATGGTTTGATAAACTTCCTAAAACAGAAAAGTTCGTAGAATTTGGAATAAATGCATATAGTTTAGTTCCAAAACAACGACGAAAGAAGTGGGATGCAAAAAGTCGAAAAGGATACTTTGTTGGATATTCAGAAACTTCAAAAGGGTATCGTATTTGGTATAAAGAAAATAACGAGGTGACACTTAGTAGAGACGTTATTTTCAAGGATAAAAGTGTTGTAAATGACCAACGTGTAGAATGTTCTAATAATTTAAATGATAGTAATAACATTGATGCTCTTAGCTTACACAAAGACGGCTTTTTAGAACACAGCAATAAATCAGAAGGGGATGAAGTCATGGAAAATAAATTTGGGTCAATAAGTGTAGGTGACAATGAAAAACAAGAACATGAACAAGAAAATGGATCAAATGTCAACGTGTACAACTTGCGAGACAGAAGTAATATTAAGAAACCATTACGTTATGATAATTCAGCCTTTTTCGTAGTCGAATCCGATCCAGTGAGTTTCGAGGAAGCTGTGGAGTCACAAAATTCAGAAAAATGGATAGAAGCCATGAACAATGAAATGGAATCTCTTGAACAAAACGGAACATGGTCGCTCGTAATTTTACCTAAGGACAGAACTATTGTAAATTGTGGTTGGGTGTAGAAAACAAAATACAATGTTCATGGACATGTTGATCGATACAAGGCTAGGCTAGTAGCAAAAGGGTATAGTCAAATGTTCGGTATTGATTTTAATGAAAACTTTAGTCCTGTAGTAAAGTTTGATTCAATTCGGTCTATATTAGCTATATCAGTAGCAGAACAATTACAACTTTGACAATTTGACGTTCAAACAGCCTTTCTATATGGAGATTTGGACGAAGAAATTTACATGAGACAACCAGAAGGGTTCAACGATGGTACCGAAATGGTGTGCAGA
This sequence comes from Metopolophium dirhodum, assembly GCF_019925205.1. Taxonomy (NCBI): domain Eukaryota; kingdom Metazoa; phylum Arthropoda; class Insecta; order Hemiptera; family Aphididae; genus Metopolophium; species Metopolophium dirhodum. The sequence goes on from NC_083560.1 coordinate 3,552,635, forward strand.
CTTCAACGCAGTTTATATGGCCTAAAGCAGTCACCACGATGTTGGAACATAAAGTTCAAAACATTTCTTCTTAACTTTAATCTATTAGAAACAAAAGCAGATCCCTGTGTTTTTGTTAATAGAGAAAGTAACAAAGTATTAATCGTCGCTAGGTTAGGTTAGGTTTCAAATTTCAATATTACCGAAGGAGAATTGAATCAATTTTTAGGTACAGAAATTGAGCAAAAATCTGATGGATCAATTGTAATGCACAAAGGGTTGTATTGTAAAAGAATATTGGAGAAGTTCAATATGACTGAAGCAAATCCAGTTCAATTACCAGCAGACCCTCAACATTCATTAGATGACAAGCAACAAAATACTAATCTAACTAGTAAAGTCCCATATCGTGAAGCAGTCGGAAGCTTATTATATCTCAGTCAGATTACAAGACCGGACATAACTTTTTCAGTAAATCTAGTTAGTAGATACATCGAGGATCCAAAGGAACAACACTGGACAGCAGTGAAACGAATTTTAAAATATTTAAAGGGAACTATTAATTTTGGATTGGTATTTAGTTCTAAACAAAAACTCATGTTAAAAGGATACAGTGATGCTGACTATGCAGGTGACTTGGATACAAGAAGATCAACATCAGGGTCAGTATTTACATTAGGATCTGGAAGTATAGCATGGAGTTCACGTCGTCAACAGTGTGTTAGCCTTAGCACAACTGAATCAGAGTACATAGCTTTAAGTCAAGCAGTACAAGAATTAACTTGGTTAAAATTGTTTTTAGGTGAATTGCTGGACCAGCCAAAAATGGTGCCAACAATGTATGGAGACAATCAAAGTGCGATTAAACTCGTAAAAAATCCAAAGTTTCATAGAAGAACGAAGCACATAGATGTTCGCTACCACCAGGGATGGGCAAGATACTCAAAAATCAGTATCGAGATAGTAGATACTAGATACCTGGATTTGGAGTATCGAGATACTAGATACTCGATACTTGGCTCTAGAGTATCGCGATACTAGATACTCGATACTTGGCTTTGGACTATCGCGATACAAGATACTCGATACTCGATACTCAATACATTTTAATAAAATTAGTCACTGGATTTTTAAAAATTATGTTTATTATTGTGGGTATGGCCACATCATTAAGTAATTAGAATGAAAAATAAAATAAAAAACATTGACACTTTCAATAGTATACATTAAAAAAATTTCAATAGTAATAGTAACATAACATCATTCATTTATATAGTTAATTTATCTTTGTTTCCTTTTAAAAATACAAGTTTTTCAAAGGTTATATCGGATAATTTATTTCTGGTAGGATTATTAATAAATCCTGCCATGGAAAACATTCGTTCTACGGGTGCTGAGGAGCATAGCTGGTATTAAATCTAATAAAGTTTTTTTATAATTGGATAATTGTTTAGAATATTTAACGATTTAGCCTTATCCTTAAAAAAAGTAACTACTTCCAGATCAGCTTTTTTAATGGTTTTAGCTTCTGGTTGCGATGAATAAACAATAAAATTGTCGTCATCTTCATCGCTAGAATTTGAGTTATTAGTAATATGAATCGCGGTAAAAAAGTCCGTGGTAAAAAAGTCCGTGGTTAAAAAGTCCGAGGTCTAAAAAGTCCGTGGTGAAAAAGTCCGAGGTCCAAAAAGTCCGTGGTGAAAAAGTCCGAGGTCTAAAAAGTCCGGTACATATAATATTAGGTAAAAGAAAAATACGCGATGTGATGCGTAAGATGAAAAGTAGGGGTTGGTACCAAATTCAAATTAAAAATAATAAGTCCACTTTTTCCTCGAATACTAAATCGCTAAATCGTTTTATTAAAGAAATGGTGTTATCATATTAGCTAAATGGCGAAAATTGTTTTCTTTTAACATTTCTAGTCTAGTTTTAAGTGAATATAATGTGGGTATACATACAATCTGAGTCAGTATAATAAAGGCAAACGATCGTCACATAGTGACTAACAGTCCACAGAACACCAGGTGTGTAGCCGGCAGTGTTTGTGTAAAAATCTAATCTACTATTTTTATCGTGTTCATTACCTACCTTATCGCGAAAGGTGTAGGTACTATTACATAGTAGAAAAATAAGGTACAGTCTTACAGACGTAAAGTCCAATTCAAATTACGTGTGTAACATAATATTATATTTTATATACAACCATTACACCATTAATTTTTCAAAAGTGGTTTCTGACAAGTAAAAATAATCGTAAACAGTTAATTTTTCAAAGTATCGCATTAATGTATCGAGTATCTTTCGATTAAATTAATTCATGAAATACTCGATACATTGACTAAAAATGTATCGCGATACAAGATACTCGATACAAATGTATCTAAGATACGTATCTTAGATACTTGTATCGAAGATACTGCCTAACCCTGGCTACCACTATATAAGAGAAAAGTTCAATGAGACATTGTTTTCATTGGAGTACATATCCAGCAAGGAGCAGATTGCGGACATTATGACAAAACCAACTCCACGAACGCGGTTCAATGAGCTAAGGGAGATGTTAGGAGTTATAAATATTGATGTATAAGGGTATATTGTTTAAGGGAAAGTCTTGGAATTATAAACAAAACACCCTATATAATGTAGTGTATAAGTAATATATTCACACTGTAGTTCATCAGACGCTGACTATACATTTTTATATACTTCAGCATATATGTCCTGTGTGGCTTTAAGACCTAAAACAAATCAGCGTCCCTTTCAATTCTATATTGCATCCGATTTATGCCTGTCCACCCATTGCAGGTGTATTTGTTTATTATATACTACTTAGCCGTGGTTGGAATACTTGGAACAATATAATATGTTAATCGTCAATTACCGTATGCGTCGTGTTAATTAACATGTAATATTATGTAAATATTTGACAGCCAATAATATTAATATTTAAAAATTGGTTTCTATTTGGATAACGAATATTTTTATCTATATTTCCAAACAAGTTACAACTTTTATACCCATGTCCCATATCCACAGCAGCGTGACTCTACGGTTAAAGACTCTACGCCCAACCCACTGATTTTACCGGCCGAATTCGTTGGTTTAACCTTAGTTTAACGATTGTAATACGGGTCCTAATCTATATTGTATCTGACGTCTGTCATCTATTCTGTTAGATTTCATTGCATAAAACGGCTGCAAACGGAATTGGAGAGTACCTACCTAAGTGTTTTACGTGGTAAAATAACATTATTATATTTATTATGTTCGTGTGTTTCCCAACGATCAATATTTGTCGTGTAGGTACCCAGTGTAGCCGTGTAGGTATACCAAAAAATATAATATGGGTCCGCCGGGTTTGGCTTATACAAGTCGACATGTCAAATCATCGATAGGTAGGTACAACGATACGCCAAGAGTCTTCTCAAACAGTGGTTTCAACGGTGTGTAGTACAGGTTGGCCATACTCGAAGAGTTGACACGAAGTCGGAAGGTAGACACGCGTTCGAGACAACCAACCATAATATTCATAATAAATTACATAATACGGAGAAAAATCGTTGGCGTCAATACCGTTCGTTTATGATTATGGCACATACAAAATGCACTGTCTTTTGGCTGCAGCTGCTGAAGCAGTTGTAGCTGACAGGGTGCATGACGGCTCGCCAAGTTCAGCGGGTCATCAGCGATGAATGTGCAGTCAAGGATTGCATTTGGATAATAGTCGCCTCCGTCAGTTTCAGCACTAAGGCGGTTGCAGCCTTTACGGGTTCCGATGGTTTTCGCGTCATGGCTAACCGTGTCCCATTGAGTTGTGCTGCAGCGTCGATCACTACGGCTAGACCCAGCGCGGTTATAGGGCTAGGGTCGCAAGTCCACCACACACACAGACACAGTTTGGGAAATCCATTCGACACTGATGCAGCCAAAATCATCAGTTATCACGAGCGTCAGATCGTGCAAAAAGTCAACTTTAAATATAGGAAAACCGTGCTAAAATCTACGGAAATATTACGTAACAATAATATATTAAAAACCCCAAATATTATACAAAATAAATGTTCGTATTCGTAGGTACCTACTTATACATATTATACACACTTATTAATATTAATAAAAAATTAAATACATGTTTTATAATATTATATGTACTTGTCAAAAAATGTTATCCCTTCTTACGAAAAAAAAATAAACATACAGAAATGCATTAAATTCACAAATATGTTGATAAATACGCGTGGTAGGTATATAATATGGTTAACTATTGAGTATAATATACTAAGACATTAAATATTAACTATTAAGTATTAAGTACGTACTTATACTACTTACTAATCAAAAACCTATAACCATTATGTGCATCCAAATTATTAGTGTATTATACATTTATACGCACCTATATTATAAATCTAAATATCTAAAGGGCCCTACGAACCTCTTCATTAATCATTGGGGCCCATTATCTTTTCGAAGAAATAAGACAATGATAATAATAATGTATAATATAAATATTGATTATCATACTTATTGACACATTGGACGCATGTAAAATTTTTTTTTGAAAATGTGAGGAGGCTAAATACTTTTTTTGGGAGCTATTGGCCCCCCCCCCCTAGTAATGACGATGTAAACACCCATAATTGTTGGGAACGATCGTCCATCTATGGTGCAATAAATTTCAAATTATAATATGTAGGTTCAATATATAAAATATATATTATGTAGGTACTCGTATATAATAGTAGATACACTATAGTGGCAATTTATTATAATATGTATTAACGTAGGTATTATAGTCTTAATAAATTAATAATATATTATAACTCATAGAGTGACGCGTCTCGTCGTATAGATCATTAATTCATTGATCTCGACGCCAGTCACCGGTGGCAGATGAATGATGATACGCACATTATATTATAGCACCATAGCATACGGATACCTTATGTCCTTACCCAGTTATACATAAGACCATTATAAGTTAAAACCGTTTGGTATTTATATAAGGTATAGGAGGAACTCACGTACCATCTCAGTGTAGAATATATTACATTATAATATTACTAGCTCTAAGTGAAACTCTGGGAAAGTTGGACTCGCTGAGAGTGGGTACCAATTTTGGAATATAAAAGTCGCAAAGGCTGTAAGACGAAAGTTTAGGATTTGTGATATGGATTGGAGATAAGGCTTGGCGCTTTGGTGGGAATGTTTAAAAGTTTGAGCGTCTAGCAATCCGTCACGAACGTTGTAAATGGATAGGCTGGATACGATCTCCAGGATCATCTCCCGTTTCTCCGCTGCTTTTGGTTGTTAAAATTGTTAAAAAGTGTAGAGTCGATAGGTTTATTTGATTGTCTAGCTATCAGTCATAAAATCACATAGGTAGGCGATCCGACTGCGTCGGATCGCGGACTATATGCGAAGCGTATATTATCAGGTATGCAATCCACCTACGGTGGATTGCGGACCCCGTTAGTTGCGTAGATAGGTGAATAATCGAAAAAATAGTTGGTCCCCTTGACCGTGTTAGTTGTAAGTGAGTATCGATTTTGGAGACACATTCGAATTATAAATGTCGCACTTATACATTAGAAGGTGATAAGAATTTCTGATATGGCCTGGCTCTTTGGCGGTCTCGTTTCGAAGGTGGGAACGTTTGACAGTCAAGATTCAGTGTCTAGAAATCTCCCATGGCCCATGAAAACCGGCAATTCAATGATGATACTATCCCCCAGCGTATGTCCGGTGCTTTTTTCATACGTGTAAGAAAATGTTAATTCGAAAATCTGCATGTTAGAGTGTCCAGCAAATCAGTCATTACCCATCTAAGACAAAACAAAAATAAGCAATCCACCTGCGGCGGATAGAGTGGTATGTGCCGTCGCATGTCCGGTGCTCTTTCTTATGTAAAAAGTGTAAAGTCAAAACCCGAGTTGGATTGTCTAGCAAGTCAGTCATCTCAAGTCAAAATCGATTAACATCCAATTAGCCACCTAGGTAGGCAATCCGAATTCGTCGGATCGCGGAGAATGTGCTACAGTATATTGCAGACCCGACGTTGGGCGGCTATAAGTGAAAACCCTATCACACAACTTACGAAAAATACAAACTATAACTATACAATATAAATACAAACAAATATAATAAATTGTACCTATTTATTATAATTCATAAAAAAAATAACATATAGATACATAATATTATATTAACCAATACAATACATATAAACATGTACCTTTAATGTATATATAATTATATCAAAAAAAAAAAAAAAAAATGCAAAAACCTGCATGTTTAAGTGTTAAGGAAGTCAGTCATCACCGTCTAAGACGAAACCAAAATGAGCAATCCGTCTACGGCGGATTGAATGGTAGGTATGTGCCGTCGCATGTCCGGTACTTTTTCTTATGTAAAAAGTGTAAAGTCGAAAACCGTGTTGGAGTGTCTAGAAAGTCAGTCACATCAAGTCAAAATCTATTAACTTTAAAGTTCGTCAGCTAGGTAGGCTATCCGACTTAGTCGGATAGCGAACAATGTGCTGCAGAAAATAAGTCTAGTATGTATAGCTGCTATAAGTGAATAGAAAAAATAGTATTTTCCAAAAACCCAATCACACAACATTCGAAATAATTTACGAAAAATAAAACAAAGACAATTTAAAAAAAAAAATATGTGTTAAATTCCTAATAATTTAAATAACATATTGACAACGTCAATGCTTTTCGTCTACTAAAATGTACATATTATCAAAGACGTATCATATAATAATTTCTAACATCCATAAAAATACTAATTAAGATAGGTTTAATCAATTATAATAACTAGCGTATTCCGATAAAGCCTACTATAACTGTCGTTACTCGTTACCCACGTGATAAATCAGCTATGCACTTACAAGCGACTAAATTTGGTAAATCCTCGCTTTGCACCAAGTTTTAGGCTATTATTATTAATACAATTTTTATTTTATCTATATTATTTGTATACTATATTATATTTATTATTTATTACAAAATACAATATCATATATAATTGCGAATATCAAAATTTGATTCGATCATTGTATACTATTTTACGTTATAATTTTATTTATTATTCGTATAATTACCTCCCCTATTTTACGGCCTATATATTGTAATCGTGTATATATTAACGTATGAGGGCAACTGGTACATTCAGTTGGGGGCAACTGGTACATTTGGTTGAGGGCAACTGGTACATTTTGCTCTAGGTAGTTTGGGGGGGGGGGGGATTGGTATAAAAAAGGTACTTTTTGGGGGAAACTGGTACATGCCCACTTCAACGATTGAAAAATGTAATATAATTTTTTTCTAATATTTATATTATTTTTTATGACGTAATAACATATTATGTTCGCTTCAACAACTTATTATATATATTTATTACAATAATACACTAATATAAATTAAAACTAACATTTTAGTAAATTAAAATCCATACAAAAAATGATACAATAGTTATTAACACGTAAAGGCCCTATTGCCTAAGCAGCGCGCAGACCGCTGCCATAGGTCACATCAGAGACGGCGGTATATCAGTAGTCATCACGCCAACACAATAGTAGTAATATTATTATTCAAAAATAAATCTCATCTGAACGACTTGGCGGCGGCTGGATCAGCTGTTGCTCCGGTCACGGCGGCGACTAGGCCACAGTACTGCGAGGCTCGGAGTGGTCCGCGACGGTGTGTCGGTGGTAGTGGAACGCCTGGATAGTGGTGACTCGAGAATAATTACGTAACGCATGGCGCGACGTTCCGTTGCGCAACGATCGGCGGTAAACCACCACCAGAGCCGAAATAGACTATTATGCCACGATGGAACGACGTAATGCAACCCGCGCGTCGCGACTAAAAGAACTATTGGCAACGTGAAAGGCCGACGGGGTCACGATCGTGTAAGCTACCGACGGGCGTGATCAGTTCGCACTAGTTCCCGAGCGAAGCGTAAACCGAGGGAGTCAAACAGACGAACAAACACTCGGCCGTAAATCGTCGCCAAGCCACGAGACATTGACGATGGCACGACAGGCAACGCGTGTACAATTCACGCGACACAATGATGAGGACGGTAGGCGGCAACGTTAAGCGACAATGCGCACTATGGCGTAGGTAGTAGGTATACATTTCGAATTCGCGACGAATTAGTCCAGCGAAAATACAGGCGACGCAGGTGGACGTCAAGACGACCAAAGATGTGAGTACAAGGTACAACTGGTTGACCGGCGGCGACGACAAGTCGGCGGTGGAGCGAGTATCTGCGGCGGCGAAGTCCAACGACCGTCGCGACGTTATCCGCCGATAATATTTTGTCGAGGGCAGTGTTGCTTGAGTAAACAATATCAGTATATCACTGTTGAGTGTGCTGAGTGTAGTTTGTAGGAAACATACTCTGTAGGTACTTACCACTTATACTTACTAAACTAATTTTAATCCAAATAATCACAATAGTATAACAATGTATATTGGTACAATAAATTGTCGGCAGATATCACTCCGTCCTGGCGGTTCTCGAAATATTAGCTATAAGTTATAATAAATAACCAATAAGAAAGAATAACCAGGTCATCAAGTTTTCACAGTGTGGTCCAGTATTTTTAGTATTCAATATACATATTATGTATATTATGATATTAAAATAAATATACTTAGTAATATTATAGACCAGTGGTTGGTATTTTGTATTTACAATAATTCGCAAGTCACGTCGGTCACAGTTTTCATATCTCCGATGTATCAGTTATATTATTATATAAATTATCAGTGGCGGCTATCTTATACTCAAGGTGTACACACAACATACGAACTATATACAATATACACACAAACAAATATAATATGTATTTATATATAACAATGAACATTTTGAGAAATGTGCAATTATAAAATAAATAACATATAGATACATTATATTATATTAACCAATACTGACATATAAACATGTACTTGTAATGTATAATATTATTACATATTTATATGAAAAAAACATGAACAAATTCGAAAAAAATTGCAAAAAATTTCAGGCGTTAGGCGGCCGTGTATCTCATATGGAACAGAGAGTCGCCTGGAGAGCGTACAACGGATTCGAACTCAAATTACCTAACAACCTACGTTTGGGGAACCTACGCCCAGTGGCGGCTATCCTATACTCAAGGTGTGCCCGTCGATATACCTTATAGTTGGATGGGTGGTCAAAACATCATATTATATTATTATATTATGAATTATAAATATTATATATTGATAAGTAATCATTAATTAATAATATAGCTGAGTATTGACTAGAAAAAAAAAATCACTAAAATATAATTAGTTATTGTTTGTTGTGCTTTCGTTAATCGTGATTAATTACTTCTTCTTATTTTTTTTTTGTGTCTATAGTCACTAAATAATAAAAGCACAATAAAAATGTTTCAATTTTCTTCTACAGCATATTTTCTGATTGGAAAGTAAATCTAGTTCTGTATTTTGGGGGGTCAAAAGTAATCACTAATCAGAAATAGTTAGGAAAAACAAACAACAAATTAAGGAAAACTGAGATTTTTATACAATACCAGTTTTAAAAAAATAACCGTAGAAGCATCAAATTTTCACCGAATGTTTTACATTACCAATTTTTATGCGTCATAACATTTTCCAAATATTGTAATGCTTTTTGAACTATTTATAAATTAAAACCATAAAAAAATTTCGAGTTTTATTAGTTTTTAATTTATTGTTGTCGGTAAAAATTTTTTTATTCAGTCGAAAAACTTGAATTTGTAATGCATCGGCCCTCATCATGCTTTTTCGTTACCTAGTGAAAATCAAAAAAAAAGTTGAGCATAAATCCACAATAGTTTTTAACTTTTGTGAACGTCTGAAGTCAAAATGTTGACAAAATTCATCAAAATCACGAAAATTGGCAAATTAATTTGAGTTAGAAATTCATACAAATTATTCTATGTATATCTAAGATTTGAAACTTTCAAAATTACCTTTAAGTATTGCTACATTTAACAAAAAAATGTATAGGAAAGACAAATTAAATTTTTACGAGTTATAAGTTCGACATTGGATATTCATCCGTAATTTAACAAATTCTCATACAATTTTCTTATTTTGTCGTTATTCAAAAACCAGTAACCAGTAGATACTTGACATTTTCATTAAAAAATTATTTTATCATTTTCTATACCTATACATTTAAAATATTCAATTTTTTTACTTTTTTACTATATAAATTTTAATAAAAATGTATTCGTTGTGTGAAAAAGCTTGAAAATTGATCACAAAGTTGTTAAATAGCAGTTGATAAATACTAAAGATCCATAAGTACGTTTTTTTTAAGTATTAAAAGTTCAAATTTTGACAACATTTATCAAAATCTTGAAAATTTTCAAATTTATTGTACTTAGTTGAAAAATTATAAAATGTTTAAATTTTATAGCTGTAAGGATTAAAAATATAAAACAAGGATTCTTATAAATAGTTCATACTATAACCAAAAAATATAAAAATAAAAACTCAGTTATTTTTTACAGACATTTTAAGTTTGGAATAAATTACATTTAAAACCGAAAATAATGATTTTAGTTATTTTGTTGTAATTTTAAAATGTTATTCGTGGGTGGATGACACTTTTAGAGTATATTATTATATTTTATACAAACAATAATATTTTCAAATGCAATTTTGTTATACAATTAATTTAATCTAGGTACTGTTGTAATCATGCCTAATAGTAAAACAAATTACTTTATTCAAAATACTATTAGGTATCAAATATACCTACTTAGTAATATATCATAGATAATATGTCTTTGCTCAGAATCGTTTTTTGTAGGTATACAATAATTTTATATCATTTAATTCAAATTTAACACCATCTATTACAGTGACCCACTTGTATAACCAGCTACTGTCTACTGTACAGCAGAGTGACACCCACGTACTCGCTTTTTTTTCTTGTATTTGTAGGCGTGTATGATAAAAAAATAAATTATTGGTTACTAAATTGTATATCATTGTTTGCGGGTGGGTAGTTAAATTCAAAATTTGATACACCTTCATTTTGTTTGATAGCCGCTACTGTTAATTATTATTATTCGAATTACGCAGGTCGTCAATATATCCGTAGTGCAGGTATTAATATTATTACGTATTGGGAAGATAGAATTACAATGGGAGCGTTGTCGACGCCTATATGGCTATATCGTACTGACGGTTAGGCGGGTTCCCTCTACGTGGAGTCGGGACTCGAGTCGGGGGATTGTATGTATTTTCCCGACATTTCGCATATATTTTTCTTTAAGTGAAGTGTATTTGAATGCATTTGATAATATTAGTAGAAATTGTACTTACCAACGTATACAGTTAGCTATAAAAGCGTATAAAGTTTCGATACCAAAATTCATTTATTATAAAAAGTAAAATAACCAATATAAAACTATATCTATACACCACCAATCGGAAGGTACAAATTGTTTCCACAAGAGCGAGTTTTGTTAATCTGTTTCCCCAATACTCGCCGCTCGCTATCATCAATATCTAATTCAGAACTCATTAGACTTGATGGTCGCTGAGTTGATATCTCCGATATATCAGCTGTACTATAGACTATATTATAGTTATTAGTACTTACGTAATAGCATCGGTCGCTTTGATATTATAATCTACTAGCTGAACCCATGCACTTCGTTGCCCGTTAAATGTACCAACTCTATATGACTCAAACTTTGTTCAATTCGTTATTTAATATTCGGTGTATGGACGTATGGTATTCAAAATAAATCTTAACTTTTCCGTTGCCCGGAATAAAAATTCTGATTCACAGCAGTACATTATCAGGTAGGCAATCTACCTGCGGTAGATCGCGGACCCTGTGCTGTTTGTACGTAAGTTTGTCGTATTCTACATAATATGGTGGATTAATATAATCAATTAACATAAAATCCTAACCTAACCTGTTGCATCAATGTTGTATTTTTGAAATCCAGATTTCCTACTTTTCCAGTGGATTTTCCTAAAATTTTCTTTCATAGAAACCGTCTCCGTGATATACTCTTTCGTTTAAAGAAAAAAATCAAGAAGATATATACGCCACTGGTCCTTACATAGACATATTAATAAATAGAATGCACTTCCCATACACCCCATCTATGTCACCATGAGACCAACATTGTTAGAAAGAGTTAAAAGATATTATACATAAATATGAAAGAGATATAGTATAGTTTGAGAAAATAATAACAGAAAAAATGAGATATCATGGAATGATAAGTACAATTTGGAGGTGGAAACATTTTTAAAAATAATTTTATAATGTATTTACTCCATGATATCGTTTTAGGTTATAGGCTATCTCTTTCTAACAATGTTGGTATTCGAACCTCTCTTTTTACGATCAGTCCATTTATTAATATGTTTATGGGTTCTAATCGTCGCCACCACTGACCTCCTCGCTACTTTTTCCCACAATATTACACGTCGAGTTATTCACGTCAATTTGAGCCAACAAATATGGTTACCAGTTACCACACCCTCGCAAGACACGTAGCATAGTTGTTGACACTTGGCAACACTGTGCTACAAGTGTGTGGAGAGTTTTTTCCCTTCTCCACCTACTGTGTACAAGTGACGCCTGACGCACATTATTGACTATCTAAACACACATTGTGTTTCTGTTTTTTCCTGAAGAGGTTTCCACAAGTCCCGTAACAACAAATACAAATTTTGGAGCACCAGTAGTGAATTTCATCTAGCCGTTCCATCTCAAAATACCTAAGGATAACGTAAGTTAATTTTACTTGGCTGTATAATTTTGTGCCAGTTGCTCAAGCCGGCCATCGCCGTTTGCCCACACCTTCAAATGGTCGAACGGTGCCGATTCCATTTTGTCCTCAAAAATACACTCTGCGGGAATAACGATACTGCCTTGTAAAATCAACCAAATTTCATAATTTTTTTTTTAATTGCTAGAGGGAAATATTTTACAGCACGCATCGATCTCTTTTTTACAATATTTTATTCTCAAACTTTATAATATGACTAAGAAAATACAAGATGAAAAGCATTTTTTTACAAATTTTTTAATACAATTATTTGAAATAAAATACAAAATCAGAGATCGATGCGGGCTGTAGGAAGTCTTCTTCTTTCAGATGAAAAAATAGTCATCAAAATCTGACAATTCTACAAAGATTGAGAGTTATTCCCGTAAAGTCGTTGTTGTCGATATAATACACCCTATCAACCCCCCCTCCACCCTAATTAGATATTGGGTAGTAGATTAGTGGGAAAGTCTTATAATTGAAGTGACAAATAAGATATAAAATTTAATTTTCAAACTATTGTACAACTATTTTACAAAGAATTGTGGAAAATTTGAAAAACTGGCACCGGGACTCTTAATATTAATTATATTGTACTACTAGTATTATTATACTTTATTATATGTCTCTATTGATTCGCTATAAATTAAAATAGCAATATCGTCAGTATGACAGATTATTCCTGCATTAAAACCAAATTTAATAGGCCATTTGTATATACAGTGAAACTTCCACATAACGAAGTCTAATGGGCAACAAATACAATTTTTATTATGGAGAAATTAATATCATTAAATACATTTGTTTCTAATTAGATAAGTTTGATTCATAAAAATGTTTCGTTTAACAGAAAATCGTGTTAAATTGTATTTGTTATAGGGAAGCTTCACTTTATTATGAACACAAGAGGGCCAAGTACAGTGCCTTGTGGAACACTATATATAATTTCAAGTGATGTACTTACTGAATTATTTATTTAAGCTATTTGTGTTCTATTGAATAAGCAGGGCTTTTATTAAAATCATACATTTTGCCTCTTATCCACAACAATAAAGTTTTTTTTAACAGTATTTTATGGTTCACACTATGAAATTACATTTTAGTATCTAGAAATAATCCAAAAACATTGAAGTTACTATCTAATTTGTCATGTATAAATTGGTTTAAAAGGAATAATGCGTCATTAGTTGATTTTCCATTTAAAATCCAAATAGATTTTTTGAAAAAAAATTAATGATATTTAAAAACTGTAACATTTTATATATGGTCAGAGTAAGTGGTATAGGTATATAATTACTAATATTTTTAGAATCTCTTTATTCATATAAAGGAAATACAACATAGTTTTTAAAAATTATTATTAGGAAACTTGCCCAGAGAAATTGCTCAATTGAAAATATAGGCAATTAAGATTGGGTAGGATATGATTGAGCAACTTGAAGTAAAATACAATTAGATAATCCTGACACGAAAAAAGAGGAATGGTCCTTTAATTTTTTTATTACCTAGATATTCAATTTTTATATTATTACTTAATTGGATTAATAAATATTACATCTCCTATTTCACATTTTTTGTTAAGATCAGTAAAAAATGTAATTATTATTTATTGTTTAATATTATTTTCTATAGTAGCTCCAATATTAGTAAAATAATTATTAAGAGTGTTACAAATATCATAACTTTTGGTAGTTAGATTACTATTTCATTAATAGAATAATTATTACTTTTTCATCCAGAAACTTCATATATTATTTTCCATAATTTTTGAGAATCTAACCTGCCTTAGTTATTTTATTTTGATAATAAAGAGATTTAGTTTTTTTTATATTTCTATATAATTTTTATTTTATTTTTAAATCTTCATCAAAATTCAAAAGGCCTATGGTTTAAATTACACGCTAATTGATTTCTTTTTCTAATAGAAACTATTAAACCCTTAGAAAAATCTTTGATATTTTTCTTTTTATAATTATTTACCAAATATGTAGTAGATGATAAATTCTATTATTTTGTTCTTAAAATTATCAAAAGCTTTATTAATGCAAAAAAACATTAAGATAACTATCCCAATTTTCAGTATTTATCAGCATAATATTCAAATGCTTAAATCAATATTGTACTTTGTTTTGGATAAATCTTTACTGTCCTTCATTTTATATTTAATATACATTAAAATCATAGTGTAGCGTAATGATCAATGACATTAAACTTTATTACATATCAACTGATGTTACTAATTTCTAATTTTTTTGTAAAAATATGGTCATTGCATTAGTTTGAATTATTAGAACTCCTAGTAAAACTATTAATACAAGAAATAAATCCATTTGAAGATAGTATATTTAAATATTCTACATATGTAACAGAGTTAATAATATTGTCTATATTTATATCACCACGTGTTATATATTTATTTAATTAATTTGTTCCATTGTATCTAAACTCATCTAAACTCTTTTCAGTTCTTCGCATTTTTATTTCTTACACTTAGTACATTTAATTGAGTTATCTTTATGAATAATGCATTCATTATAATTAATACAATTAACAGATATTATAAATGTTGTAATCAAATGAAAAACACTCATTCAACAAGACTAAGTTAGACCATAAAAGAACTTTATCCCAATATTTATCGATAACAGAATCATTAGTACACGTGTGATCTTATGATGGTCAAAATTGAAATTGATTAGTAAGTTCTATTAGAAAATAGACACTTAATGTAATAGATTTTAATTTTTTTAATTTCTGACGAGTAATTTTTAAATTAACAATTAATACTTAAACTAACAAATAGATAAAGATAAATTACCAACCAATATTACTTCTGTGTACTGTTTGAATTTTAGCTATCAACAAGTTTTTAATATATTTATATTTATATTATTAGCCCGGTTTCAATTTCAATTTTATCTACTTTTAGAAAATTCAATACCACAAGTAGGTAATTTAATCTTTCAATTAATATTTTATTATTTTTATACTATATATAATAGGTAGTCTTAAAGTAATTTTGTTAAAAAAATATATTTATGTTAAAAATATAATTTTATGAATACAACTAAAATGTAGATACCTAACCTCTCTGCTGTGAAATAGGCTTAAAGTGTACCTACCTCATCATTCAGTATAAAGTCACTGTAATGTACTTCCTTAATTTGAATTAGATGATACAATAAATCATTGCATACGAAAAAAGATTCTAAGCGAAAACGGTCTGTGAGCTTATATATATAACATATATATATTATACTAAAAATGCCTATAACCCAAAACATAATGATATTGATAGCCGAATGTCAACAATTAAATATAAGTACTACAATAATATTACAACAACTATTTACAATTTACATATCCAGTTTTTGCGGTAGAACTATTATTGCATGTACAGTAAATATTTAGTAGGTATCAGGAACTAAGATTTATGGTAATATGGTATGTAAAATCAATAATATATAACGAACCATTGAGTAAAAACAACTCTAGTTTATCTGTTTGTACTCTGAAAATATCAGAGATGCTTTCTAGTTTCTATTCAGTGATAATCAATCACAAAATAATTTAGCATTAGATACTCGCATCTCTTATAGGCTCTGTTTCAAGTTTCACAAACCACCAGGTTCCATAAATGGTTCTGTTAGTAAATTGTATTTATGTATGTATTAACTATTTGAGTACCTAACAAACACAGAGTTAGATTTGTGACATAATTTGGGCATATCCATCTGTGTAGAGGGTATACCATAAACACATTACACATATAATGCTTTATTTGTTTATTAATTTGTGATTTGTATTTTATTGACTAGGAAACAAAAATGGCCTCATCAAGTAAAAATTTGGAACTATATGTTGGCGCTGAAGCATCGTATGAAGATAAATCTGATAAGGACGATATTATTACACTTGATAGTACCGTTTGTGTTGTACCAGCTAATTTACCTCTAGAAGGGACTTTAGAGTATCCTGTTTTTGAGAGTGGACAAACTGTATATGGAATGCAGTTAACTAGAAAAGATCCATGGTATAGCGGTAAAATCAAAAAGATATATAATCAAGATAATATACACATAGTATTTCAAACTTGTCGAAAGTTAGTGTCAAAAAAACAAATTGCATACTCTACACCAAATTCAGTAAGATTTCCGGTGGGTTGCAGAGTAATTGCTAAGTTTAAGGATCCTAATTCTCAATATGACAATGAATTTTATGCTGGTATAGTAGCTGAACCTCCAAATGCGTTTAATAATTTTCGGTAAGGTTAATTAATAATTATTTAAGGACAAGGTGACAATACTGTTTTATATTTATAATTATTTTTTTTTAGATACTTGATTTTTTTTGATGATGGTAATGTTCAATATAAACAGCACCGTGATATTCGTTTAGTTGCTCATCGGACAAATATACATGTTGTTTGGGAAGATGTCGAAGAGAATTCCCGGGATTTTATAAAAAGTTATTTAGAAAAGTATCCTGAACGCAAAATGGTAAAGTTGGTTAATCAACATTTCGAACTGGCAGAATATCAATGCCAGTTGCAGATGGTAAAAGTGCTTGAAGTTGATGCATCTTTAGTCAAATTATATTTTATTAATTCCCAACATAGCGAATGGATATATCGTGGTTCAACACGTTTGTATAATATTTTTAAAAAACAGATCAAGTCTGAGAGAGGTAATCGATTAAGACAATCTGGTTTAAAAGAACCATTTGTGAAATTCACAAATGTAAAAGAAGATCCCTCCCGCCTTTTAACTGATGGAGGAGCTCGTAAAAGTATCAGCAAGAATTCAACAACCGCTGGTGATGGAACTCAAGAATGTAATAAAAATAAGGCCAATGCTACTAAGGTTGTTGACCTAATATTCCCTGAAACCGTTCATAATCCAATTAAATATAGCAAACACAAATGTAATCCTTTATGTGTTACATGGACATCATATAACCATGAGAGCACTAGGACTATCAACATGTTGACTATTCCGTTACATTTTGGTTTTAGAAGGTATCTAACAGAAATTAATAAATATCAAAAAAAAGTGGAGTACAGAACCCCGTGTGGTGTAACTATTCAAAACATAGAACAGATGCTGGAATATCTTATTGTTACCAAAAGCGCAATGACTATTGACCAATTCAATTTTGATAAATGGGTCAACCCATTTGCCGAATATAAAATTATAAAAAGTGTGCAATTTCTAAAAGATATATCCGAGGGCAAAGAATTTAGGGCCATACCATGTGTAAATATTATTAACAGTACATTACCACCAAAAATAGATTATATAACTACTAGACAACCGATGCAAGGTGTTCACATAAATGTAGAGAGTGAGTTCTTATGTAGATGTGACTGCACTGACAACTGTCAAGATAAATTGAAATGCGCTTGTTGGCAAATGACTATCGAAGGACAGAAGAGTTTCCCTGATCCTTACAAAGACCCAAATATTGGTTACGATCATCGAAGATTAGCCGAACAAGTTGTAACGGGTATTTATGAATGTAATAAAAAATGTAAATGTTCCAGTTCATGTTTAAATCGTGTGGTACAGAACCCTTTGTCGCAGAAGTTACAATTATTTTTTACTAAAAACAAGGGATGGGGTGTTCAATGTTTGAATGATATACCTCAAGGGAGTTTCATATGTAATTATGTTGGTTATTTGTTAACTGAAACTGATGGTAATGAAGGTGGGATCAATTATGGCGATGAATATTTGGCAGAATTAGACTATATTGAAACTGTTGAAAAAATAAAAGAAGATTTTGAAAGTGACATTCTTTACAGTGACCATGAATATGAAACTGAGGCGAATCTCTCCGAATCGTCTGATGAACATTTACCTTCTACATCTGATGGTATTTTTATTATTAACTAATTATAATTTATAATTCATATAATATATATAAATATTTTTATTACTTAGGTAGAAGATCTGAAATGTCATTAAAGAGCAAACGCAAAAAATCAAAAACAAAAAAATATGTTAAACATATGCGGGTTTTATCCAAATTCAATACACGCGATATGAAAAAAAACCCTAAACCTTCAAAATCAGTGCGTGAATACTTTGGAAACAACGAGAGTGCATATATTATGGATGCCAAAATTAGAGGCAATATTGGACGTTATTTCAATCATTCGTGTTCTCCAAATATATTTGTCCAAAATGTATTCGTGGATACGCATGACCTACGGTTCCCATGGATATCGTTATTTTCACGCCATTACATACCAGCTGGGACCGAACTAACTTGGGACTATAACTATAAATTAGGAAGTGTCCCAGGGAAAAATTTGAAATGCTATTGTGGGTCACCATTTTGTCGAGGGAGATTACTTTAAGTATGTAGAAATCAGTTGTTAACACTCACGAAGAGTGATGTGACCAATACCAATAATATGTAATTACTAATTAACTTGGATATTTAAATACTACTTGAAAATAATAAGTTAAACGTCTGGATTAGAATTGTATTTAAATAATTTGCAAATGAAATTTTATTTTTTATTTTTATAGTTTTGACTAAACGATTAATATACCATTAGTAAACCCTATAAAACACAAATCACTATTTTTATTTGTAAAATCCAATTTCTTATCCAAATGCTGTAGACCACGGTATTGACATTGGATGCACATTTTGTAAATGAGACAATAAGACATTACAATTTCTGATATGGAACGTCTTTAAAAATGTAATGACCATATTATTTTCTAAATTAAATACTAAAATGGAAAAAAATTATATACATTTTTATTATATTTACATTGTACCTATCCATTGGTTTTTTTTGTCTAATACATACAATTGGGCCTTGGCCCACACACCTCTTTTATACATCATTAATTTAATAAATTGTAATAAAATATTTTTATTGATTTTTAAATCATTGACTTTTAATATTTTTAGAAAACAATTTTACAGTTATTTTAATAAGACAAATAATAAGAGGACGCTACGCTTGCATTTGTTGTGTCCGTCTTACACACATATGCACATTTTCACTCACTAGATTCAATAGTGTGTTGTTAATCTTGATATTAGAGTAAATTTTCCTATATAAAACTTTTAGGTGAGAAAATTATCTGTGCTTAAACGTTGGTGATTTTTCAATATTTGAATGGGTGTGTGAAATATTACAAATTAAAAATTATCATATATCGCTTGAAAACTAAAATATTGGAAAATGTCCAACGCTTATGCACATACTATGTTCTTACCTAGTTTGATAAAAAGTCAATTCACTTTTAATATCAAAACTAACAGCAGACTTTTGAAACTAGTGAATGAAAATTTGATATGTCGTAGTGTGTAAGACGGAAAAAACAAATGCATGCGTAGCGTCCTCTTATTATTTGTCTTATTATTAAAAAGCGTCGTCTTAAATTGAAATGGAAATCAAATGTTTTTTCTATAAATAATGCAACACAATTCACATTCTTACTTATAAGTTATAATCATATGGTTTTTTTTCATAGTAAATATTCACACTCAATATGAAATTTTTAACTAATAAAACTTTGTATATTGTTATACAATTTTTTAACCAATTGTAAAAGTTATGGAAACTTATATGAGCAGGGACGGATCCAAAGTGAGGGGCCTAGAGGAGCCCACTCAAACATATTATTTCTCAAATTTTCATAGAGAAATTTATATAAATGTTGACCTAATAATTGATCGTTTTGGAAAAAAGCAACAATATGAATACACTTGGAGTTTGTTATTTATATATTATAATTTTTAATTGATTTACTACATTAAGCTTATAATAATATGAGAAAAAAAGTTAAACTATTGCCCGCCCCCCCCCCCCCAAAAAAAAAATAAAATTTGCACTGGATCTGTGCCTACATCAGCTGTGTAATAATTACTCTAAAAGTGATACCTTACATAAACTAAAAATAATATTATGTTAAATTAATAATTTAAGACATGGATACTTACATGAAAATGCTAAAGATTTGTTTATAGTCGTCAAACGCTTAAGAGTTTGTAAAGCTGATACATGAACAAAACATAGCACACTATGTTGCCAATTTAAACTAGCAAAAAAATGTTTATAAGAATTTGGAATATGAAGATTTAATGTCTGTAAGCATAGTCAATTTATGTGTAACATAAATTGACTATGTATACGAGCATTAGACTAAAATGACAATATGACATCATTATAAGTTAGTTTTACCATCATTATTAATCCACACATGCTCAAAATCATACACAAAATATTCATATAATCAGACGTGAATTCTCACCGGGTGTTAAAGCTTGATTATCACTATTGACAGTTTCTGATTTGTACCTGCAATCATTTTTTTGATATTGTACAAGACGAATCAACTCCATATGCCTATGGTTCGGGATATACATTTTCTGGGCAATTGTTTGTCATCATGGTCATTTCAAGATGTTGGCTATAAATGCCTATGATTGGTGCTTATTTAATTTTATTGTTGATTTATTAAGATTCTGTTTGTATTGATATGATTAAATAAATGTTTTATTTTCCCAATTTTTTGATTAAAATATTATTTCTTTTAAGTTTTTATATTGTCAGTTGGCCAACAAAGTATTATTTTATAAATCGTATACTTAAAATGTTTAAATGATATTTTTCTGTATAATATATAAAATTTTAAATAATAAAATTTTTAAGTATTATTCAATGATTGTTTATATAACATTTTTTTCTATTGTTCTATTAACAAGCATGATCAAACCTTTTATAAGCATTTGAGTTTTAAATTTAAATTGATATTATTACAAATATTTGGTACTTTTGAAATGTCCCAAAATTGTCCAATAGGGTTGATACTATAATAAAAAAAATGTGCAGTATGATATAATATATTTGTTGTAATATAAAATTGTATACATTGAAAAAAAATAAATATAATTGTACCTAATAATATAACTAAACAAATATATTATTAATTATTTTATGTCATTATATTAAACAATTTTAAAATAAAAAAGACAATGTAGCTTAGGTATATGTCCTTTTTATCATATTAAATGTAGAGAAAAAAATTATTTTATAATATGTATAAATTAATAATAATTGTTTATAGAGTATTTTATAATTTCACTTATGTATATAATAGGTAGATATTTAGGATATACTACTTATACCATTATATTAAATGTTAAACATTTTTAAAATAAAAATAAAACATAATATTGTAGCTAATACCCTTTTTTAAATTGTAAATAGAAAAAATAATAAAATATTATTAATTATAAATAATATTAAAAAAAAGACATTGTAGCTATATAATATCTCCTTTTTAGCACAATAAGTACCTATTGAAAAAAAGTATATTTTAATGTACCTATAAGAAGTTGTAATTGTTTATAGAGTATATTATTGTACTCATACAGGATGATTCTTTTATCAAACAACTCATTATTTGAAAAAATATTGACTTTTTTTTCAAAACTGTAGATTTACACTTGAATTGTATATTTTTTTTATATTTTTTTATATTTTTCACTATTCTTTTTATTAATTATGACGTTCAAATTTTCATTTTTCGTTAATCCGTTGATGAGATATTCCTCCTCATAGTTGGGTGGTTTTGGGAGGTAGTTATTGTGTGTAAGTATGTTATACCTCGTTAGTATAATAAATAGTGTTTCACATCCAATTATAACAAATAAATGACCGAGTTGGTAATAGGCGGTGACCGGTGGGGAGGGCTTCCGGGGGTTTAGCATCCCCCCTCCCAAAGTCCATCAAGATCCCTCCTTTATTAGCTGTGTAGGATTGAAGCCCCCCTACTCACATTTATTTTAATAATGTTAACCCTCTGAAATGTTAATGGATTTCCGACTATGGAGTTAGTACTTTTGAGAGGTAAAATCCGAAAATTCCCAGGACTTTTTAATTATAATCGTGAAAAAGAAATAGAAATTAAGGAAAAACGGGTATTTTTATAAATTTTAATAGGTACCTTCCACTGGTTTTAAACAAAACCGACATTGTTTTCTTTTTTGTGTAGTTTGAAAGCTACCTCAGTCATAATATGACGTTTTCGATTTTATGTAGGTAGTTTTTTATACTTGTTACGTCAATATTTTTGCTTGGTCAAATAGTTGAAAACATTTTATACAATATTGCTCATAACTCATAATTTGATCACTTGATTATACAATTCAAAAATTATCGAAAATTCATTGTCAAGATATAATTTTAAAAAACCATTTAAAGTTAGAATTTTGACGAAATTTGTAAGTCACGAAAATTTGCATAATATTTTGATTTATAAATTCGTAATAAATTGTTCTTTTATCTCTAAGATTTGAAAAGTAATACAAAATTCCTAGTTAAGATATTCCACCTATAATAAAAATAAGTTTACCGAAAATTCACTTTCATTTTTTATAAGCGTTATAAGTGGACATTTTTTCGATATTGGTTATTAATTTCTAATAAATCAATTTTCGATAAATATGGTAAAATTTTCAAAATATTTTGTCGCCTTTAGAACTATATTAGATACCTATAGACAGTTGAAATTATCAATTTTTTTTAATTTATTTCTATTAATGTTTAAAAAACTCTTTAAGTTGTGGAAAAAGCTTGAAAAATTTAATACAAGGTTTCTCATAAGTTGTTTTAATTGCAACGCCGATAAAAATATTAAAGATACATAGGCATTTTTTTTTTAAATGAGTGTTATTAACATAGGTATATTATATATATTTTTATTTAATTATCTGTAATCTTATCATCATAATATTTTTGAACTCCTGGGCACCAACACCAGTTCTCTCAAAGAAGCCCTGTATTCATATGTATGTATGAAATTAAATTAAATAAATAAAAAATATATATATCAGCATGTATCAGCATGGTAATATCGGCCTACCCACAGATACTGATCACCAGTTTATTTAAATTCGAGTAGTTATTTATGAACTCATCTCAATTCGACACGCTTATGTAGGTAAGTATAATATAAGAATTCAAAAAATATATTATTTAGTAATCTATTAAATTAATAATTAATTTAATAGATTGATTAATAATTCAGTGAAATAACTCATCCTACAATTTATGATTGAAATTTTTTAGAGAATCATGATATAAAATTGTCTATTAATGTTTATTCAGATTTTTACAAAATTAACATTGTTGTCATTTTATACGATTCGTCAATGCTCAAGTACCTACATTTTGACTGTAGCAGATTTTGGTACACATACGACTGTCCGCCCGTCAACTACGAAAAAGCTCCGCGCTCAAGGTGCAAGCGATCGGAGCGGACCGAATCGCAGAGCGCGGACTCACGGGAAAACCAATAGCCGTGTTCCAGGCGTATCAACGCACTGAGGAAGGGCAGTCCTGATAGGCACGTCAAAAGACCTCGACGTGGGTCCCCGAATAAGGACAACCGAGGTGATGGAGGGCACCTTCCTTCTCCGCACGGGAACAAACTACCCGAGTGGGGGTACCATACCACCTGCGACAAACCAGTGGGCTTGAGCGAGAGGCGCCAGCACACGACGGGCGAAGCAGACGCGGACCTCTGCCGGCGCGCTGGCGCTTCTAGCACGAACCTGACTGAGAGTACACGGGCCCGGCCAACTCGTGAACGAACACGTGCAAGATGGAAGTCCGGCTGGGGGACACCCACCGACAAGCACCCAAACCCGAGCATTCGGTACGGACACGGCACCCGGCAAAAGAAAACCGTACCACTCAAAAAAGGTCGCACCGCGGCAGCGTAAAAACTGTTCCGATGCCGACGCTAGTGGGAAAAAAGCCGTTGTGAGTACTTTGGATAACGGATCCTTAAATCTCATCCCGCGGGCGACTAGGATAGCCCCACTGAAAACCCGACATTGCTAACGCCCGAACGGTATCAGTGCCCGTCGAGCTTTGTGGCGTGCGTCCGGCCGACGCGTGCGTGTACCTCGCGTGCTCGCGCTCGCCGGCCGCGCGTTCGCGACTTATGTGGATGGCCTCGCGGGGGCTGTCGGGAGTAGCGCCTTAGTAGAAGGGGAGCTATTTGACTAGGTCAAATCCAGCGCTCGCCGACACGGTTCAAACGAAACCCACCGATCTACACTGTAAGAGAGTAGCCGACGGGGGACAACCAGTCTGGCGCCAGGGCGCCCTGGTCCAACCCGCCGGAGGGATGTGCCCGTGTCATAAGGCGTGAAGGAGCCGACCTCGTGATAAATGGCTAAAGGTGTAACAACCCCTGAGGGAATGGTCTTATAACTCCCCGTCACACAGATGGTAATGAATGTAGCAGATTTTGGTACCATTATTCTTGAAAATATAATAATTATATTTGTTTACACATTTTGGTATCAGTATTAGTACCTAAAATAAAAATATGTAAATGCAGTTATAATATTTAATTAAACTGTGGGTAACCGTTTTTAAACATTCACAGATTTTTTTTATCCCTATAGTGTCTTTTGACTCCTGACAAAAACCGTACAGTACAGTTAATATTATATGGTACTAACAAGTACTACTGCTGCCATAAACTTGAATACTAATTTATTATAATCTCTCCTATTTATACCGAAGTATAAAAAATACATAAGATCAAAATCTTTAAAATTTCCATGTTCAATTATGAACTAAAAAATGATAAACAATATACATGGTTTATTAAATATTGTACCGACAATAGCCTAGCTTTCCTGTCTTCCTTTCCCGCTGCTGACCTAGACTCGCTGTGACATAAGTTTAAGTCTTTTGATCCAGCCGTCTTAAATTGTTTGTTTGAGCTTAACAGCGCGGATGAGTATTCGCGTGCTTTACATTCCACTATGCATGACCTTGTCGATGCATCCAAAACTGTTTTGGCGCAAATTCGTCCTACGGTAGCGGAGCGGAATATTATTAGTAACACTCAACAGTTATACAATCGTTGACTCGTGTTCATGTCCGATTATGGTTTGTTGGTTATGTTGCAATACATATATATTAGCCCGTAATATTTAAACGTATTATCACGGAATACGTGTTGAGTGTCCGTCGTTTTCGGTACATGTACCAGCGCGCCACCGTCTTCGATACGGGTGGTCGCCGCAGTCATTCGTGGGCAGATCGTGACTATCATAGTGTTTTGAAGTAACTGGCACTTACAAATCGTTCAAAAAATATGTGTTTAGTCGCGGGAATCATATCCACATATTGTTAATAACCGACTGTTTTTGGCAGTACGGTAAATCATCGAATAACGCAAATAAGTCGTCGCGCGGCTTAATGCCGATTGTTTCATATCGATTCGTTATATACTTATGTGGTACACATGGATCAAAGAAAAACCTGTCGGAATGGGACGACTCGCTTCCATCGGTATCCCGGTGTGACCTCCCCAAATGTTTGTTTTTGTGGATCGCGCGACAAATTGTTTACGCGCAATTGTAATTGTGACCGCATTGTGGTTTATATGCGCGTACGACTGTCGTTTGATGTCGACGTAACTGTGACCCGTCGGTCGTTGTTACCGTTCGCGGAGCTTTGGTACCATATGCACCTACAAGTAATTTGTTTCCGTGCGTGTTGTGTTCGACGGAGGCAGTCAACTGCGACGCTCTGTCAGGTCTAATCACAGACCGTATATGTGGCGTAGCGATATTCACACAAGGAGCAAAGATTTTATTCTACTCACCCACCCATCCAATATTTTATGAGATATATAAAAATTTAGTTAAATTAAATTATGATAGAAATTAGAATATAGAATTCTTATCGCTTCATGAGATCAATTGGAATGTTTGGCAAAAAACACGTCTAAAATACTATAGTATTGTATATGTATGTCACGCGTGTGTTAGACAAAAACAGAAAACCACGGTATCGAATCACCTTAAATGATATAATATCATTGTGTACGGAAAATGATTCTGAGCGTTGATGGTTTGTCAGTGAGGATATTTTAAATTATATTTTATTGTTATTACTTATTATTAATATGGTAGCCGTTAGTTGAATTAATATTATAAAATTACAACAAAATAACTAAAATCGTTACTATTGGTTACTTTATATGTCATTTCCTCCAAATTTGAACATTTTATATTTTTGTGATTTTTTGGTTACAAAATAACCTACTTACGTGGAACCTTGTGTAAGTTTTCAATCCTTAGCTATAAAAGTTGAACATTTTATAAATTTTGAACTAAAAAATCATTTTTAAATTTTAAATTTGATAATAATGTTGTCAAAAATTGAACTTTAAATGTTTATAAAAAAAATTGTGCTTATATATTTTTACACTACTATTTAGGCAATATATCAGGAGCTTTATAGTAAACTTTGATAATTTTTGGCCTAACAAATAAATGTTGTTGAAATTTATAGAAAAAAATTGAAATTTTAAATTGCACATAAATAGCTCAAAACAAGTCAAAATATTTTGAAAAATTTATCAAGTATAGGAATTGATTAAATAAATATATGATAAAAATTTCAAGAGTCTATGGTTATTCGTTTTTGAATTACAACAAAATAAGAAAAACGCTACATGACAAGTCGAGTGAATATCCAATATTGTAAATATTTGAACTTCAAACGCTCATCAAAATTTAATTTGACTTTGTTATACACATTTTTTATAAAAGTAGATGGCCTTATATAGAGTCTTGTATTACATTTGAAAATCTTAGACTTGAAAAGAAAAATTTTTAGGAATTTTTAACTCAAAATAATTTGCACATTTTTGTGAGTTGTACGATTTTTTTTTCAAAATTTGAACTTTAAATGCTTATGAAAAAAAATTGTGACTATGGATTTTTAATATTTTACAAACGCCACAGTAACAATATATTAAGAGCTTTGTATTGAATTTTCAAGTTTTTTATCAATAAATAAAATTTTATTGACATTCATAGAAAAAAATTAAAAAAATTGGAAACTGAAAATGTCCATAAACAGTTCAAAACAAATCATTATTTTTTGAAAATTGTATTGTGTATATTAAATGCTAATATAAGCAACTAGTGAAATTTGAATATATCTACGGTCAATTGTTTAAGAGTTATATCAAAAACCAAAATCAATTTTGTCAAAAACCGATAAATTCCAGTTTTTTCTTAATTTTTCTTTTCTTTTTCCCTGCGCTCACAAAAACTATTTTATATTTTAGACCCCTAAAGTATTCATTTTCCTACCAGAAAAGATACTGTTGAAGAAAATCTAAGTATTTTTACTGTCCTAAAAGATGATGATAGATACAAAACAAAATTTAAAAAATTTAAAATAATTAAAACGCATATCATTGTAAATCGCTTCACTCAGAATCTAAAATGAGAATTTTTACGTAAAGCCAATTTTCAACAAAATCGATTTATAATGAAATAATAGCCGTATTTACAGGTACATGAAATTGTCTTACCGAATATTGGCAAAATATTTTGATTCTTTTTGAACTATTGATAGCTATATGAGCAATTTTTGTTTAATTGCTGTTGGTAAAAAATTTTTTGGTAGGGCAATAAACTTGAAAATGTAATTGGTACAGTTCCGCATAAGTTGTTAATAGTGAAATTAAAAAAAGTTGAGCGTAAATCCTTAATAATTTTTTACGACTGTCTGAAGCTAGAATTTTGACGAAATTCATCAGTCTCGAAGATTTGCAAATTACTTTTCAGTTAGAAATTAATAAAACATTTTCAAATGTAAATGATGAAAAAAAAATGACGAAAAATTGCAAATTATACTGCAGGTAAAAATGTATAAAATGATAAATTTTTTAGTTAAAGATTGAAATATTAAAACATAGTTTTTTATAAGTAGTTGATAATTTGATATTTCGACCCAAATTTCTAAAAATATATTCACACAGTTATTTGTATATACAGTTTAAGTTCTAATTTGAACAAAATTAGATATGTACCTAAACAAAAAATGTTTTTAGTTATTTTTTTGTAATTTAAAAATATTATTCGTGGGTATACATAAAACTTTTAAAGCAAGTTAAACATTTTCGACAAAGTAAACTTAACATACTGTTAGTATAAATTACTTTAATATCAATATTATAAAATATACTTATAGTAATATTGGCAGACTGTCTTCGTTCAATTACGGTTTTCGTGTACAATGATTTTATATCATTGAATTAAAATTTAATACATCCATTAAAATTACCCATTTGACATCCTAACATTAGAGCGGTAACCACTTGCCACCTATTTTTTACATTAGTACTTCATTAATTGTATAGTATATTATGTACATATGTATGCTAAATATTAATACCCATTACCCAATACCCACCCACCCACCCAAAATTTGGAGGAGTGGTCGCTCCTCTAGACCCCCTTCACCACGCCACTGCACAGACGTACAATGTCTGTAGCGTCGGTCTCCTGTGTCTCACAATACCTTGCAGGTCTATTATTGTGCTCCGCCAATACGCGCGGTAGTACTTCGCCTCGTTCCCCGACGGTGGGACTGCGGGTAGGCACGCTGCCTATGTGCGAATTGCGGCTAATAATGTTCAGTCAAATGTAATGAGTGGCGTATGTCCACGGTGGCATTATTACCCGCCAATAACTTGAAATTGATAAATGTTGTCGCGTCGCCTTTTGTCTCACATGTAAGCACTGTGCTCCCTGACACGACGCGTCTAACTCACCGACCCAACCCACCTGTTAATTATTTTGGTGTGTTGCACGTTTTTAAACTTTGTATACATCGCGATTGGTTGGGTGTTGGGACCGGGGAAGTCCTCAATTCCTCATATGTATATAAATATATGAATTTGTTTCGTAGTATTGTTATTTCGTACTTTGTATTATTATTTATTACTATGTGTATTTATTTTGTATTCAAACAATTTTTATCTGAACTATATTATGTTCATTGGTTTATTTTTCAATTATTTATATTATTAATAAATTGTATATGGTGTATAGGTACTATGCCTTGGTCATTAATTATAATTTATACTTACGTAATGATTTTTTTTCGAATATTTTGTTTTCAATGTAAAAAAAAAAATAATGTACACCCACAGGTTATGCGCATATGTGACCAGCCGCTGAACATCCATCTGCTTCGGACCTTCATCCCTTGCTACGTCGTGCGTCCGGTTCTCCGGTGGCGCATGTGATTATGTTCAAAGACGTGTTTTCGCGCCACCGTAGCTTCGACATATTCTCTCTCGGTTGTGCAGCGGACCAACGAAGTTCGTGAGGTGGCTTACCCCCTCCTCCGCCGTTCAGCGCCGGCCATGGCTGTGCATGTCGCCGCCGGGAGTACTCGTTCTGTTGTACATAATACATAAACACTTGTCTTTTTCTAGCGGCCAAGCTTGACGCAACGTCGAGTCCGCTCGCCGCCGCCGTGTGCACATGTGTCCCGGCAGAACCGACCGCTGGAACGGACGACGCGTACCAGGCCTTATTCTAAAGTGCAGTTGGGCTAATTTTGCGTATTTGGAATAGCTAAATGCGCATTGGATAATCAATTTTTGCGTAATTAATTTAAGTTATTGTTATATTAATAAGATAAGACAAGCAAAATAGCAGATCTGTAGTTTCTAAGAAATTATTTGCAATAAGAAAATCATTTTATATATACCTATATACTACCTACCTATACTTATAGTAGTTAGGTAGTACGTTAACGATTAATAATTATAATTTAAAAATGTAAACTAAGTACCTACCATTGATTATAAATTAATGAAATTACTAAATTATGTTTATTATTAGAAATCGTAGGCTCTTTGGAGTTAGGATTTTCTAATATACGTAATACGTAATACCGAATACCGATAAAGAAATCTTGTTAAACATACTGAGTCAGTTGTAAACAAAATTAAATCATTGAGTTCAATTAATTTAGTTGGTGGTTGGATAGATGAATCGCTAACTGCAGAAAGGGGATAGGTCCATTTTTTATAACTTTTCAGGAGAGACAAAAAACGAAATCATAACATGTCCCTTTTCTGTAGTAAACTGAAATTTCCAAACACTATATTTCGCGTTTGGATAGTAGGATTTGACTCCTTTCTGAAGTAAACGATGTATTTACGAGTGTTTAATGGACTTGTCCCCTTTCTGCAGTTAGTGATTCAGATGTACTCAATGATGAACTTAAGGGTACCGATGGAAAAGCTCTAAAAGATATAAAATTAATTGATTTTCAAAAAAACGAAAACATAGGCGCATATGTATGTAACTGAAAATAGATCCATATGTCATGAAATAGTAGAAACTTTGGCTAATTTTTTGCAAGACCGTATAGATATTGATGAATATTTTGTTAGTACCTACTATTAAATCTGTCGCTATCGTAATAGTGTTGGCGCCGACGTAACTCCTACGATATATGGCGGTTAGCCACGACGACTCGCGTCGGTATGGGAGTGAGGTGACACTGGTCTTTTGATATTAAATTCTAACACAAAGTTTGATCGTTAAATGATAGTGTATAATATATGGAATTGAATTCATAATAATGTACATAAATAAATATTGCACAGAGTCGCGACCGTGAAGACGTCTCTTTGACGGTCAGCGAATAATAATAATTACGATCATAAACAATAATGATATGTCTTTATGACAATTGTAAAATACAAAACAATAATAATTGATAACGATACCACGGCGACGATGGCAGTGATAACTGATAGTCGTTGATGTGTTACGATGGGGTTGGGGGCAGTTGTCCGAAAAATGATAAGGCAGTTTATACCACAATACCATACCAGCATATACCAGCATATTCCAGTGACACCAATTTGAAAAAACATCGTACAATGATGCCATGCTAGCGGCACTCGTCGCTACGCTCCTCGGCGCCGTCGCTCCGCTCCGCAAATCGAAAATATCCCCCGACTTGCTGTGCAACACCACCTCAAGTTGGTCACAGGGTAACCACAGGTTAACCACCGTACAACCACTCTTATCGGTCTTTATCATTATTCGGACAACTGCCAGCCACCGGTTACGATGATGACAACGTCGACGGCGGCGGCAGATGATAGGACGGTGACCCCAGCTGCTGACGGCGGCGGCACAATGACGTCACGGCTGCGGCGGCGACGAGTACTTATTTAATTTTTAACGGATCACGTTCAAAATTTTAGAGCTATCAAACCGACACGGTATACGCACTCGAATATTTATTGGCATAGGCCCACTCACCAACGATTACAGATTATTATGTACCAATGTACAGCCGAATCAAATCGTCCGAACGGCGATCGGAACACGACGAAAAATAACAACGAACAATATTATATCGACTCGAACGATGTAAGTACTTGCAAACGCACCACGTGGAATCAACACGAAATGCCACAGCAATCACGAGTGTAACTCAAAACGCACGGGCCGTTGTACATCGGCACCGTGGAACGCAGACTGACTGGCGTCGCGGAGACGACGTCCGAGCCGTCCAGATTATGGAATATGGAGTCTAAAGTTCGGAAATCACCGTGTTATCGTGCGGTATCACGCGCACCGGTGGTGACATCCAAATATGAAAAGGCGGCAGTTTAAACAAATAGGTTAAATTTTAATTTGTTACACCTTAAAGCTAAAAATGTTATCATTTTTAACTATAACTTGATATCATATTTTGAGATTATTATAGTTCTATTTTTATAGGCTTATTTAAAAAAATGCGCAGTTGATAAAAATCCTTAGAATAAGCCCTGACGCGTACACATTGTTGTGTTAAGCCGTCGTTCCGCTCCGTGCAGTTTGCACGTACCTGTCCGCCAGCTGTTTTTTTTGCGTGCCTCCCTTTATGCCGCCGCTCAAAACCACATGATTTGCGCCGATAAGTTGTCGCGTGTAAGAAATCGATGCGTTATCGGTTCCACGAAGCGAATCCGTCTGTGGCCACAATTATTATTCATCGTTGTGATATGCACGTACGTAGGGCACTAGGGGAGCAATTCGGTTATCCGCAAACCCAAGTGGTGCGTGCCGCTATTGTCGTCACCCAAAACCGCGAGATGCGTCGTTGTCGGATTCTTCGGCTGTTATACCGTTCGAGTCGGCGTGGACTCAGCACAAACGACACTGTTGTCTTGTCGTTTAGCGGCCACGAAGAGCCCTTTGTTTGTGTGTCAATATTCATCATCGAAGTTCCGCATCGTTTTTCCCTACCACCCGTTGCCGCCTTTGGACCTGCAACCCCCCTTGCCGGAGCATCGAGTTGACGGTGGATCTGTGTACCGACAAAGCGGCCGCAAACCAGGTCATTCGGTTTGTGTATTAATTGTATTATTAATTATTATTATTTACTATTGTCATTACTGTAGTTGTAACCGAACACCGATTCCAGTGTGTTCGAATGGGTATTTGTAAATCTTATTATTTATTTAGTTCGTATCAGTACGCTTGGGGCGCTCTCAATTAGGTTTATGTAATTATAATATTGAAGAATTATTTATTGTTATTTGGGTGGTAAAATACATAGTATTTGGTGTAACGAACACCGTTAATTATTATTAATATTTTTTATATACATTGGGTAACCTTTCCTCCAGCCCAACACATCGCGAGTCGTGTCCGATAACCGCGAATACCAAAAGTAGGATCGGACTCGGCGTCAACAACGACATTTTATAATTTTCATTTCATTACCGTTGGATTTCCAACATTTAAAAACCATATATCTATTATTTATTAAATCAGTGGATTGAGTTCTCCTATTCCAAATTTATCTACGAGAGCACGCGCGCTCACATTTTCTTTTTCGTAAAATTCTAACAGTAATTTTTTCTGCTACAGTTAGGTGTTTTAGTTGTCATCATAACCACGCAATTCAAAAGGTTTTCAATTGACACTGACAACTAATAAAACATAATAAAATACACAGACCCGGCGTGTCTATTTATTGTTAAAAGTTCCCAACACGGTTCTCACTTAAGGAATTAAAAATAAAGACCTTAACATATAATATATTATATTTACGTAAGACTGAAAATTTCCAAAAAGGATATTATGTTGAAAAAAGTTATTACGTTTCAAATTATTTCACTCGAATATAAATGATTGAATAATATGAATAATTAAATACCTATAATGCTTTAGGTAGATAGGCTATAGGCTATAGCCGATCCGCACTCTAATAGAATGTAACGTCACAGAACTTTAGGCATCATTATTATTAAAATACGCCCCGCGAGCATACCTCTGTCAACAGTTATTTTAGCTATCAGCACACCATATTATAAATAAGTTATTGCACGTACACAAATGAAGCCACAACAGAGTTATGTAACACCTTGTCTCCCCGACCCCCTACATCACGCAGTGACCGTCGTTGACGAGTCGCAGTTGTCCGCCACCCGCCTGCCATCGGCGCTTTTGTCACGTCCGCCGGTACAGGCCGCAGGGCAAGCTGTACTCCGCCGAAAATATCGTAAATAAATGTTAAAACGACCACACTGACCTGCCCCACTTCGAGGGACGACAAAAAGCTCCGTCGAGACCAACGGCTGGACTCCACCGCCGCCGTCTTTTCAATTCTTTTTTCAACGGCCTACCGACCAGACGTCGCTACTCTAGACATTATACCGACGTTGTCAAATATCTTCCGAAGAAACCTCGTGATATCCGGCACGACAAACCATACTACGCCGAGTTGATTTTTTCGTCCACCCGGTCTGCACAAACAAAATGATGGGCTAAGGACAACGACTACGGACCCGAGGCGGGCGAAAATACAGCAGTCCATGTTACCATCACATCGCATTTGTTCGTAATATATTCATTTTGTTTCTTTTCCTGTCCCCCCCCCCTACACAAGCACGTATATTGTTGAGGCGTCACAAGACGCAAGTCCCTAAATTTTTTATTCTCACACATGATTTTCCTCAGTAACCCTGTGAGGGCGTCGCCCTGTGATATGGTGCCCCTTTGGTCGTGGGTAGTTTTTGGTAGTGTAAAAACTCCAAATTCTTACAAGACATATAGTTGATGACGGAAGAACATAATATTATATCGTGTACCTAAACCAAACCCAGTGTTTATTTTTATTTTTAAGGAGCTCACGCAGTGCCAGTTTTTTAAATTTCAAAACTTAATTTTATATTTTAGTTTCCCATTTTATTATAATATTTTTCCACTTATCTACTGCCCGATACCTATTTCGAGGGAGGAGGGGAGGAGGGTTGATGATGGGCTGTGTATACTGTATATTGTATTGAAAAAATTACTTCACGGGAATAATTCTCAGGCCTTTGAGAATTTCAGATTTCGATTACTATTTTTAAATCTGAGAGAAGAAGATTTCCTACAGGCCGTATCGAACTCTTTTAATTTTATTCCAAATAATAATATAATATAATTTGTAAAAAAACTCATAAAATAAATTGTATTATTTTGAAGACATATTAAAAAGTTTGAGATTAAAATATTAAAAAATGGAGTTCGATGTGTCCTGTAGAATATTACCCTCTATTATAGTTAAAACAACACCGGTTGATTCTACAGAATATATGGCTGTCTTAAAATCAATTTCTGTATGTAATACAGCCACATCTAAAAATATAACAGTCTTACACTTACCTAATAATAAATTAAAATTTGCAAGATTTGATAAGCATTTAAAACATTTAGGCATTTTTAATTTAAGAATTACACGCACATATAACATATAAATAGATATAAACAGTACAGTGTAATTTATATGGGCAATAGTTTAAATGTAGGTACTTAATGCAGAATAATATGATTATGATTGAAAAATTAGTATTTTTTGCTATAGAAAAATTAAAGCTCAATAGTACCTATAGCACTAAAGAGAGATATTAATAATTTTAACGTTATTGTTTATATAAAATTATCAAAAAAGTATAGGTAGTGAATTAGTTTGAAATATATAATAATAACTAATATTTTGTATAAACAAAAAAAATTTATATAATCAGAAAAATTGTTTCAAATCATTTAAGATTATATTTGTGGATGTAAATCGTTTGTCATGATCAGTGGTAATATTATAAACATTTTTCTGGATTAATTCCCATAAATGTTCAGATTCTTTCGGATAATTGAGGTTTAACGAAAAAACACTTTTAATCCTCTGAGCAACTGCCTTCATTGGTGTTTCAACTTTAAATTGATACTTATTAATTATGACGTAAGATGCAGATATAATCAGAAGTTACCTTAAGAGGATTTTCAAGGTCTAGACATAAAAATGTAATATACGGTTATACTGTAGTGTTTAAATTTTTAGGTTTGTTTTCTTTTTGGCAATATTTATAATTAATTTGTATTGTAGACTGTAAACATAATAGTAAACATTTTTTTGTTAGGTATTTAGTTTTATATATAATGTACGTACATAGATATTGAGGGTATATATTATAATATATGTAAATTAGAAAACAATTACTTTAGTAAAACAAACAAATACATCAGCAATTTTTTCAGTTGAAGGCCTCCACTTTTCAATGTTTCTTTTCTTTGAACCGTTTGACGTATATAAGCTAATTGTTTTTGATTGAAATATTATTGGAAGAATATATAATGTAGCTAAGTCTAAAATTATAAACGTAAAAAAAATAATTATTATTTGATAGACAATTTTTCAATAAAAAGAATTTTTTAGTCTTACAAAACACAAAAATATCACAATATTAAACTTTTTGTAAGTAATATAATATGTGTTGTAACTTAAGACTTTAGATTCTGAGCGGAGTGATGAATGTAATGATTTTACATTGCTTTGTATTTTATTTATTTTTTGTCTGTGTACACGATAAGTAGTCGGAAAAATTATTGGATTTTAAATTTCGGTATATATTCCGGTGGTAAAGTGAATCTGGTTGGTGCACTGGGGTGGTCAAAATTTAATGTAGTTTTCAAAAGCTCCTGGAAAACCAAAAAAAAAAAAATCAAGGAAAAACGGGTATTCTCACGCAAAATTGGTTTTTGACTAAATCGATTTTGGTTTTCCGCGTAACACTTAAGTTACATGAAATTTACATGAAATTTACACTGAATGTTTATCTCAGCGATTTCCATGCATCGTACAACTTTTCAAATATTTTGACTCGTTTTGAGCTGTCAACGGACATTTTTAATTTTCGATATTTTTAGTTTTTTTTTCTATAAATGTCAATAAAATATCATTAGTTGGGTCAAAAATCTTGAAAATCTAATAAAAGGCTCCTAATACATTGTTACAGCAGCAGTTGAAAAATATTAAAAATACTTTTGCACGCTTTTTTTCCTTAAACGAATTTAAAGTTGAAATGTTGATGAAATTGATGAAATTGAAAATTTACAAATAATTATGTAGTATAGTTAAAAACTTATACAGTTTTCAACTTATATTGCTAAGAATTAAAAATGTAAAACAAGGTTCTACATAGGTAGCTTATTATCCAACCAAAAAATCTAAAAAAATCTAAAAACACTGTATTATTTTATTGTTAATTTAATTTAAAATTTGGACGAGATTTAATTAAATAACCAAGAATAACAATTTTAATTATTTTGTTGTTATTTAAAAATATTATTCGTGCGGATGCTTGAAACTTCTGAAGCGTACGGGGAAGCGTATTATTATTATACTATGTACCTACACATTTTGAAACATGATAATATGCAAATAAAATATTAAATATAATTATAATAAAAAATATTCAAGGCTGATCTCCGCTATCAGAATCGTTTTTCTTATACAATGATATAATACCATTGATTTTAAATTTAACACCATCCATTACAGTGACCCACTTGTAACCTACTGTACAGGTTAAGGTATGTACCTACACATTTGTACGACCCTGTAAATATTAATGATATGTCTTCGAACGATCCTATTTTGTGGTTTAATCATACATAGGTAAAATTTAAATTCTTACTAAATGTTTACTTTATCATTTTCCATTGTACATACATTATAATTTTTTCTAAATATTATTATTTAAAGTTAAAATGTTGACAAAATTCATTAAAATATTAAAAATTTGAATTTTTTTACGATTTATACGAACAGTCCGGCCGTTTTGATATTATTCTATAACATTTTAGTTTAATTATTATAATGATGTGTGAGAATGTTATTACAAAATACATAACAATTACATATAATTATTAATAGTATAGTTAAGTTATGTGTTCAATATGTTTATTATTATATTATAGAATAATAAAACTACGATGAAGGAATAAATATTATTCAGTGGATAAAAACTATAACATTTCAAAAAGAATTTTTAATATTTTAACGCCGTAAATGTACAGTACTAAATTATGTATAATCTCTAGTTGCGGTACTGGACGAAATATGTAATATTGTAATACCTATCGGGTATGGATCATATGGTATTGTATTACAAATCATTTGAAAATTACGGTTTCCCATTAAATATAACACAAGATGATTTGATCAATAATATTTCTGATGCTATGATTGTCATATTTTAATTTAATTACTTAAATCGGCACAAACGTTTTTTCGTATAAACTATGGTTAACTATGATTAACATGGGAAAAATCTTACGGTCAACCGCTAGTTTTTACGTCATATATTAACATAAATATTTTTTTGGTCTGGTATACATATTTTTTCCAAATTTCTGGTAAACTGCCTCGTTTATATTCGTTCGTTTTAATTCTGCTTCTTTATAATATATATACTACAAAGGTAACTTACACAAATATAGATATTATAAAATATTTGTATCGAATCATATTTTTCCTAATAAATTTCTTAACGAATATTCAAATGCATAATAATATCCCAGACGGCAAAATCTACATATTATAAATAAATCGTTGTAATATTTTAAAATCGTTGGTAATATTATTGTATTGATACTAAAATTTAATAATATTTATGAATGACGTATACTTCATGATTAAAAAAAAATAGATAAATGTTGAATGTTTTCAACGGTCATACATAATATTAATACCTACCATTACAATTACTACCATTATTAGGTATATGTATATCTAGTCATACAGAGTGGAATAAAAAATGTTTACGTTTATTTAGCTCTGCATTTTGTTCACGCGGTGAAGTACTTTCACATTATTTATGTATCTATATTATTTTTAAAAATTAAAATATTTATTTTATTGTTTTTGAAATTTTGATGTACCTTATACGTTTTGGAAAAAATATCACCAAAGTATTGAATACCTTGCTCCGAATTGTTCATGTCAAAACGTGCAATTCGATGTCGTCAATCCCACGTCATGGCACAACATACTTTATGACATTTTTAAAATATAGTTTTGAATTAGATTGAAGCTAGGATTGAGTTAAACAAATATAATAACTATTAGTAGTACCTATATAAGTTTTTATGCAGATTTGTAACATTTTTATAATGGGTACGTGCTGATATACAGCAGTTCAAATTATTTTGAATGATTGCGGAGGATTTTAGTTTTTTTAAATTTTGATTGTCAATATATTATGTTTCCTGAGAGTTCAAAAGTTATTTAAAATTATATACAACTTAAACAGTAGATTTAAGTTTTTTTAATTATGTAAATTATAAAATATTGCATTTTCATATTTTATTATATTAAAAGTTGTTTTCTATTTTAATTATTTTAAATATTTTAATGACCGATCCTCGGACCAATCTAAAAGTTAAGACTGTTAATTTTTGATTTTAGTTCTATTCTTTTGAAAGTTTATTGTTAGTCTGTGAGTTTTAGATGTGTTATTTTAAATGATTTGCAATTATAGGTATTTCCAGCAAATTTTATTTTATTTTAATTTTCTCTTTCAATATTTTATAATATTGCTTAAAATATTTTAATCTATTAACAGTTTATTACATTTTTAATTATTTGAGTATTTTTGTTCTTGATAAAAATGTTAGTATTAATTAGTTTATGATTATTATTATTAATTCTTGGTGTAAAAATAGTGTTTCATTTTTTAAACATACTTTATTAAGTTTAATATACATAATGCATATAATTACATATCCAGCCACTTTTTGTATGCATATATGCATCATATTTGAAAATTCAGAGCTCTAGAAAGAATATTTTCGCCGATGGATGGTATATTACATTTTAATTTAATGATATAATATAATATGTATACGAAAAACGATTCTGAGCGGTGACGGTTTGTCAGTGTGGATATTTTATATTATTTTTTTTTTTTATGTTTTAGTAGAATATATTATACAATCTGTAAATTAGATTTTCTACAATAAGAATATGAGCTATAAGTAATAATAAGTTGACATGAGTTGCTTGATAAAAGGAGTAACCCAGCGGCTACAATTTACCTTTTTTTTATATTATATATATATTTTTAGGTATCAAATGTTTAAATGCAGGTATATGATTATGTAATAATAATAATAATATTATGATTCGACAGCCGAATGCCTAACTACGGGTCGCAGGGAAGCTAACCATGGTTCGTGTTACTATGCTATTGGTTTAAAAATCATCTAAATTCTAAATGATTTAAGTATGATCAGTGATTTAATTTAACTCAGTTTAGCTGATTAATCAAAGAATCAGTGAACGATTTTTTTGACCTACTCAATTTACTGAATCGAATCAGTTTAAGAAAATGAGTAATATTCATTTCTAAAATGCAATATTATTTAAGTAAAAATAAAATAAAACTCAACGCAACGCAACGCTCAAACTCGGTTAATATTCTTCGCGACTTCACCTCATAATATTTTTATTTGAATTTGGAAATCCCAGTGACGGCGCCCGCTACCCGACAGCCCGTAGTCAGTCGGCACTCGGCGTTATCGACTGTCGCCTATCAGTTGTAATGAAACTAAACACAAGGAAGGGGTCACGGTTGTATAGTGGTGGCGGTGGGCAACGGTCGTCGTTCGTTCGCTGTGTCTACTTTTAGTGTCTTTTTTTCTAAGTCGTTGTTCCTTTTATAGCCGCCGTCAGTGATAATTGTAATTTTAATTTTAATATTTTATTAATTTTATGATAGTTTTGACTTTTTAAACCGTTGCCGTTTATCGTTTTACGTTTTTATGACTAGAAACGACAGTCGTTATACTCGTCCGCTGTCGGAATTTGTATCTACTTTCTGTTACAGTCTATGGCCGCCGGTTATCGCCATCAGTGATTATTATATTTTATTAGCTTTACGAGTTAGCGAATATCATAAATTCTGGTAAGTACCTATTCCTAATGTTTTAATTTTACTATATTTCTTTAGTCATGCAAAAGTATTTACCTATCAACCTTAAAATTACTTACCAAAATAGTAGGTACCTAATAAATTCAATAAGACTAAGTAGGTAATAAACGTATATTTTATATTAGTTACTGTTGCATTTTTATTAAATTTCTAATGCCTAGGTGTACTTACAAAATTTGTTGGTCATTACTCATTATTGCTATTCGTCATAATACTAAAGACAAACTAAAATGTTTTGTTTTGTTACATAGGTAACTACTAACTAGTTACTAATAAATTAGTTGATAATAAAGTATTGTATCCATATTATCTATAGTCATAAATTACCTGGCCGCTGGCTTATATTAGCTATAAACGCCTAAACCGTTGTTTCACTTTATAGTATGTATTTATTATAGCTGTAATGAAATAACTTTTGTTCTAATCGATTTTTTAAAAAAAATTTTTTTATAGGTATAAATAAATACCTATATATTTTTTAATACTGAAAATAATAAATTTAAATTTTGATTTAAATTTTTTGGATAAATTCAAAATAGCCAATTTGTGAATCTGATTATAACAATAATTTTGATGGATAAAAACATTTATCTAAGTCAAGTAGTTTATTTTTTAGAATTTTTTAAAATACTTATCAATTATTTTTTTGATTAAATTAACTTGGAACATAATAACTTTTTTCAAAATATTAATTTTGGGAATTTTCTGACATTAGTATATTTCTTAAACTATTTACTAATCATATAATTTTAACAAATGTTGTCAAACGTTTAAATAGCTGCATTTTTTTTTCTTGTCAGGTCTTCCTGTTACATTCTGTAAAACTATGCACATAATATCTTCTTTATAATAATTTTAAAATATTTTGATTTTCCTTCATAGTAAATTATAAACTGCCATGTAAATTGTACAAGGGGGCATAACTACTAGTAATCTCATATTTTATTTATTTAAATTTTTTATTACCTTACAATAGTTACATAGGTTAATGCAATCACTTATTATTGTTTTAAATACTTAATTTTTCTATATAATATAATTTCTTATATTATTCATACCATATTGAAATAGGTATCTGTCATAGTAGTTAGTAATTACCAAGGTACCCTACAGCCTACCTATAATATGAAATGTATTAATTGACCGCATTATACCATATTATAAACACAAATAGCCAATAGGTAGTTTTACAGTTTTATTGTCTTAAATTTTTTAAATTTTAAATTCTGTTTTATAATATAAATACTGAGTAAAACTTGAAAAATTTCAAAATAACCTTAAGTTCTTATTAAAATATTATTATAGGTAGTAGTACTAACATAGTAGTCTTTTTTGTGGTATCTAGTTACTTTTTTTTTACAATTTGAAATTAATTTTCATTACAAGAAAGAATTTAAAATATAAAATATTAATATTAATTTAGTGTAAGATGATGTGAAGCTACTGTTCAAAGCATTGGAAAACTCAAAAAGAACTAGTATTTCTTAATAATCAAGCAACCATTTTAAAATCAGTTAATTCTAGAGAAAGAACAGATGAAGATTATAAGGTCCTTTGACTGTACTTTTGCCAAGTTGGATAATCTAAAAAATTATTACAAATTTAATGTTTCTGAAATCTTCAATAACTAGTGATTTTGTACAAAAACCAAGACCAAGTCAACATCTTGATGTTGGTCAATGGAAGGCTACCGAGTTTCGTCAGTTCATACTTTATAATGGACCACTTGCTTTTGAAAAATGTACTTAATGTTCAGTGTATAATCATTTTATGGTTTTGAATGCATTGTCTATTATCTATATTGAGTCCAAATATTGATGGCGAATTATTTAATTATTCTGATAAATTCTTAAAGAATTTTATTAAAAACTTACAATCGCTTTGGTCGATCTCTTGATTCTTGTTGTTGTAAATTTGCTACTTTAATTTAAGAGGACGCTACCCATGTATTTGTTGTCCCTGTCTTACACACGTACGATATATCAAATTTTCATTCACTAGTTTCAATAGTGTGCTATTAGTTTTGATATTAAGAGTGAATTGACCTGTTATCAAACTAGTAAGTAGGTAAGAACATGGGTAGTTTCCTCGTAACTCTTTGTCTTATTAAAATTAAATTAGTAAAAATTATAATAATTTCATGGGAATAATAAATAAAATATAATTAACTTTTTGATTTATTCAATTTATTATTACGTATATATATATTTAAAGTAACCTCCCCCTACATTTTGTTGACTGACAATTGCATATTAATTTTTTTTGTGGAACATTTCCTACTATATATCCATAATCCCAAGTTAACTCCGTTCCTGCACGTATGTTTTTGTGTGCAAATAACGATACCCATGGGAACCGTAAGTCATGCGTATCCACGAATACATTTTGGACAAATATATTTGGAGAACACGAATGATTGAAATAACGTCCAATATTGCCTCTAATTTTGGCATCCATAATATATGCACTCTCGTTGTTTCCAAAGTATTCACGCACTGATTTTGAAGGTTTAGTGTTTTTTTTCATATCGTGTGTATTGAATTTGGACAAAACCCGCATATGTTTAACATCTTTTTTTGTCTTAGATATTTTGCGTTTTTCAAATCTTCTACCTAAATAATAAAAATATTTATTTATATTATATGAATTATAAATAATTATTTATTAATAATAAAAATTACCATCAGATGATTCGCAGTGAATCGTCTCAGTTTCATATTCATGGTCACTGCTTGGTATATCATGTTCATAACCTTCTTTTATTTCTTCAACATGTTCAATATAATCTAATTCTGCGAAATATTCATCACCATATTTTTTCCCAAATTTATCAGCATCAGCATCAGTGAACAAACAACCTACATAATTACATATGAAACTCCCTTTAGGTATATCATTCAAACATTGGACACCCCATCCTTTCTTCTCAGTCATGAATAATTGTAACTTTTGCG
Organism: Metopolophium dirhodum; assembly: GCF_019925205.1. Classification (NCBI taxonomy): domain Eukaryota; kingdom Metazoa; phylum Arthropoda; class Insecta; order Hemiptera; family Aphididae; genus Metopolophium; species Metopolophium dirhodum. The sequence goes on from NC_083560.1 coordinate 3,596,542, forward strand.
ACAGTGGGTTCTGTACCACACGATTTAAACATGAACTGGAACATTTACATGTTTTATTACATTCATAAATACCCGTTACAACGTGTTCGGGCAATCTTCGATAATTGTAACCAATATTTGGGTCTTTGTACAAATTCTTCTGTCCTTCGATAGTCATTTGCCAACAAGCACATTTCGATTTATCTTGACAGTTGTCGGTGCAGTCACATCCACATAAGAACTCACTCTCTACATTTATGTGAACACCTTGCATTGGTTGTCTATACTCTTTTTCAAATGAGAACGCACCGGGCGGCGGACGAAAACCGGTCGAAACGCGCGCATGGCCTCCCCACTCCCGACAGTTTCAGCGACAATTATAATTATAATAATAATTGAACATTCTGTATGCCCAGCGGCGTCGAAAGTAGCCGATCATTGGCGACTAATCAGAAATTAATTACTAATTTTGTGGGAGGGGCTTGTGGTTCCGCCTCTGATAACGATGCGCGACCCGGTGCGTTCTCATTTGAAAAAGAGTATAGTAGTCATATAATCCATTTTTGGTGGTAATGTACTGTTAATAATATTCACACATGGTATGGCCCTAAATTCTTTGCCCTCGGATATATCTTTTAGAAACTGCACACTTTTTATGATTTTATATTCGGCAAGTGGGTTGACCCAATTATTAAAATCGAATTGGTCAATAGTCATTGCGCTTTTGGTAACAATAAGATATTCCAGCATCTGTTCTATGTTTTGAATATTTACACCACACGGGGTTCTGTACTCCACTTTTTTTTTATATTTATTAATTTTGGTTAGATGCCTGGTAAAACCAAAATGTAACGGAATAGTCAACATGTTGATAGTCCTAGTGCTCTCATGGTTATATGATGTCCATGTAACACATAAAGGATTACATTTGTGTTTGCTATATTTAATTGGATTATGAACGGTTTCAGGCAATATTAGGTCAACAACCTTAGTAACATTGGCCTTAATTTTATTACATTTTCGAGTTCCAGTGGTTGTTGAATTCTTCCTGGTACTATAACAAACTTCAGCTTTAGCTAAAAGGCGGGAGGGCTTTTCTTCTACACTTGTGAATTCCGCAAATGTTGTATTTAAATTGGCTAAATTATCTTTCACAGACATGCATGTTATTTTAAAAATATTATACAAACGTGTTGAACCACGATATATCCATTCGCTATGTTGGGAATTGGTAAAATATAATTTAACCATAGATGCATCAACTTCAAGCACTTCTGCCATCTGCCACTGCCCCTGAAATACTGCTAGTACTGATTGTTGTATGTTCAACTCAACCATTGGTTGGTTTGGGTAGTTCTCCAAATAACTTTTTATAATATACCGGGAATTCTCTACTACATCTATCCATACAATATCTTTACTTCTCAAACGTGCAACTAAACGAATATCTTGGTGTGTTCGATATTGAACTTGACCATCATCAAAAAAAATCAAGTATCTAAAAAACAAATAATTGTAAATATTAAAAACTATTGCTATCTTGTCATTATATAATTAACCTTACCGAAAATTATTAAACGCATTTGGAGGTTCAGCTACTATACCAGCATAAAATTCATTGTCATATTGAGAATTAGGATCCTTAAACTTAGCAATTACTCTGCAACCCACCGGAAATCTTACTGAATTTGGTGTAGAGTATGCAATTTGTTTTGTTGACACTAACTTTTGACAAGTTTGAAATACTATGTGTATATTATCTTGATTATATATCTTTTCGATTTTACCGCTATACCATGGATCTATTCTTGTTAACTGCATTCCATATACAGTTTGTCCACTCTCAACAACAGGATACTGTAAATCCCCTGCTAGAGGTAAATTAGCTGGTTCAGCACAAACGGAATAACTGAAAAAAATTAAATAGAATGTGATGTATTGAAAGCATATAGAATAACAACTGAACATAAGACTGATATGAAGATAATTGCTTGGCTGTCAAATAATAATGGTAGATACCAGTTGGTCACAGAAGTAAAACAATAGATGGGCAGTTTATTGGTATTGAGACGACTGGCCAACATCAAAAATGTATATTAATATTCATCTGACAAAATTCAAAAGATTATTGTTGGGGTAATCAAAGTCATTGGAGAAAGAAAAGGGCTACAAATATGTATGGATGAGCTCAATTGATATATTAGTAAGGATTATTAAAAATACCAAAATTATGAGGATCTACAACGAAACTGATTTGAATAAAATAATATAGGTAGGTCTCTATCTGTTTTAATTATGTACCTAAATGTAAAAATTATATGATGAATGATACTATTATAAATGAGTTAGATAACCTAAATGATATTAGAATTAATATTCTATCTGATATTATATTATATCGACTAACAATCATTTTTTGTAAATAAAGACGGATTCATTATTTTTCATTTCAAATCAATAAAAAATTTCTCAGCTATTAGTTATGTTTAATAATATTATACAATTCATTGATTGTTTTATTCTTATTGAATGCTGATTAACTAACTGAGTTATTAAATTAGAAATTGATGGATTTATTTCATATAGAACTAGAAAATAGCGATATTGTAGATTTTGTAAATAGCAAACATTATAAATAATTTCAGTGAGATTATCATTGACGATTGTAATTGTCTAGTGTTAAGTCTTAGTAGTTATAATATACCTAGCAAAATAATAGCAATATATAGAGGAAATAATAATATTTTTATACATTTTAAAAATCAGTTTGGTGAATTAATAAGTAAAATAAATTAATAATAGAAGATAATATATTTCAAAAGATAGTTATGATGAATTTAAAATTGATTATCTAAACTTTAGGGTACAAATGGGATTTTTTAGTTGTATAAATGAGTATACCAGGATTAATAATATTCATACTACAATTTATCATATATTTATAAAAAAGAAATGGAGACATTAGTAATATTGAACGTATTATTTTAGAATCATATATTACTGATCACTATAGTATTTTGTTAATACAAAAAGATAATATAAAAATAATCTGGCCAAAAAATATCTTGAAAGCATTTTTATAATAAATTATGTTTATCGTTAAGGGATTATTAAAAAATCTTCATTATTTTTTGAAAAATGTTTCTCAAAGGATTATAAAATTACTTTTTTGAAGTATATTATTATTATTATTAAAAATATATATGTAATATTTATTTGAAACATTTGAAATATACCATATACTATATATGGTATACATATAATTTTTTTTTAAATTAATGTAGGAATATAACTCTGGTTTACCCAAATAAAATACAATTTATGAACAGCAGATAACGAAACTACCTTTAATATATTATTCTCCTAAAGTACATTATTTCCTATGCTAATTATATATTATATATTAAAGCTTAACATTTATAATCTAATTATTAATAAGCTTAATATCAATAGATTCATATTCGTTCAATTTATATTACAAAGAACGCTGATCAAAGAAGAAATTCTTATATTATATTGATCTTTTAAGAATAATTTTAAATAATTAAATAGATGATTCACATAATCTACTATATATTATTTAAGTCTTATTATGAATATGTCTTAAAAAATTTTGGAAACAAAACAAAAATATTTCGCAGATCATTTTATCATATTAAATATAAACATTAAACAATTAACAGTTGAGGTTCACGATCGGAATATCATTTATCCACCGAATATCCCAAATGTTGATTGTGATTTATTATTCTATTTTTAATATTAATATTTACTGACCTTGAAGACATGTTATCGATGTTATTGATTTGCGGGATTGGTGGATGCTTTGGAAGTAGCAACTGAAACATAAATGGAAGAAACTTAATTGAGGTTAGCGGTGGTATCTAATACCTATCTATAACGTCAATGTGTTCCAGACGAGTAAAAATGGTTGTATGCGTGCTAGCGACGTTGGCTAGAATGCCTGCCCCCCAAATACTACATTGTAATTCATTTTGATATTCGATTATGTTAGGTAATTTTATTTAAATTTTTTATTAAATTTAACCACCTGATGAATATTTGACTAAAAACATAATAATACAAAAATATTATTGTAGTTTTGACGTCAGCAGGTATAAAATCTGAAGGAATTATAAATACGTTACCTAGCTAATTCGAAACGTCGTTTTTATTTTATATTATTAATTATTTTACTTTTTTTTTGAAATATTACAAATATAATAGCATTATGTATTTTCTCAAATTTTAAAATATTATTAAACATTGATTTATATTTCAATAAAAATTGTACTGTATGCAGGGTCGGACTGGCTCAAAGAGGCCTATCATGCAGTTAAGTAAAAAAGACCCACAAAAAAGAAAACTAACAATTAAAATACAAAAAACAAATCCATCTTAGTTATTACATATTTTACTTATCATTAAAAATGAAATCATAAATATAATTACATAAAATGTATACTTTTATTGTTCAAATAAAAATTATAATAGTTTTATAATTTATAAACTAGGTATTTAAAATGAAATTCTTTTTAATTCATTTGAGGTATTTCCTAGTTCATTTATGATGAAATCGTAATCCCATTTTAATATTATATCTGATTCACAATTTAACAGTATTAAGGATTCTAGAAGATCTTGACCCATAAGTGATCTCAAATGAGTTTTGAGCATTTTTAATTTTGAAAACCTTCTTTCACATGTTACTTGTGTAAAAGTTATGGTTAGGAGAGTCTCATATGCTATATAAAGTTCAGTATAGGCACTACTATATAAATTAAAATCTGTTAAGAATTTACAAACACATGACCGCACATTTAGACCGCCAAATTGTGTGTACCTAGGGCGCCGAAATCGTAAATACGCCTCTGACCTTGTATTCTACCAATATATCTGTTATATACTGTATGAAGATTCTAACAAAATATATGTATTTTATTAAAAATTTATTCGACGAAAGATATTTATTGCTCAAGCTAAAATTACAACTTGAACTCATACATTTATTATGTTTGAATCAAATAGATTAAACTACACACATATTGAGTAGTAGTAGTGCTTTTTTTTTAGTAATTTCAAAATTTTCCAATTTCTTATATTTAACAAATACTGGTGTAATTGAATAATTTAATAACGAATCTCAATTTAGCATGTTTATTCAGGTAGAATGTTATGGAATCGAGTGAGAAAACATTAAATTGAACATCATAAATCAATAATAAATTTAAACAAAATATATTATTGAGAACTAATATAACATAAATTAAATTATCAATGATATAATTGAAAAAAATGTTATGTTACAAAAATAATTTAGCGGTTACCTGACAGAAAAAGTATTAAAACCATGGTCAAAAGAATTATGGGATATTTGTTTACTGACAACAGATTAGGCTTATATTCTCTTAATGGCCAAGAAAATTAAAAAAAAAAAAATGTTTTGCAAATCTATTAATTTCAAAAGCTTTATTCAGTAAGTTATATGTTGTAAATACATTATTAATTGTTTTTAGTTAATATAAAGTTATAAATTCTTGTATTGCGTCATCTTAATTAAAATGTACAAGTATAATAGCAATAAGTAATCTGTGTAATTTAATACATGTAACACAGGCTAATAACCTTGTAGTTGATGTGTTTAATAATTAACTAAAAAAAAAAATTCTTTTATACTACTCTTCATAATATATTATTTGTATCTATTTATTGTATGAATTGGTAGTATAACTAAGAATTACTCTTATATAACAACTACCTTTTGTAAATAATTAACTTCCATCATATATTTTAGTCAAAAAGTTATTTATAGAAGATAATGATTACTAATGTTCACATACAAAATGTTCAATTCAAAAACTACTATTTTAATAATATTATAATGATTCAATACATTTTCTTCGATTCAATCAATTTAAACCCAAATATTTGGTATATTATTATGTTCAAAAAAAAAAAATGATTAAGTTTTATATGAATTATAAAAATTATATATATATATATGTAATATGTAGGTATATAATATGAGTTTAACGGAATATGAATATGTGTTTAATATAATAATATATGCCTTCTATCATTAAATTGTAATTATTAATTTTTGTTTTTATTATTATGCATGACTGTTGAAAACATCTGAATTATTTTAAATAAATATTTTACACCAACACTTAATAAAATATAAAAAGAAATTATTCAACATATTTTATCTATTTTTTTTAACCATGAAGTATTCTTTGTTCATAATTAATATTATGAAATTGTAATACCAATAACACAATAGTACCATCGATTTTGAAATGTAATTGTGGAACTAACGAGTTTTTTACTCTAGTCATATTTTAAAATATTACCACGATTTATTTATAATATGTAGGTTTTGCCGTCTGATTACTATTATGCATTTGTTTATTCGTTGGGAAATTAGCTATGAAAAATATGATACACTAACTGATGCCCAATATTGATGAATACGTTCATTTTGTTTTCCCATTCCCTCACGACAGTTTTTAATATAAGTAATTGATAATTATTTTTTCGATTTGTAATTTTGTTTTACTTTTTGCGTTATAAACCTATGTGAATCAGTGCTAATTATTGTATGTGGTATTCTAGTTCGAAAAAGACTACTCGGTATTTTCCACTTCGAAGAAAAGTTACGAACAGTAAAATAATGTTTTTAAGCGCCACTGTAATTTGAAAATAAATAGAAAAAAGTAAAATAAAGCATAATTTATTTTTGTAGTTTAAACATCAGTTACTCCCAACAAAGGTCTATGATTAATATAATGACTGATAGTAAATTTTATGCTGAAAAAAAATATGTGTACCAGCCCAAAAACATATTTATGTTAAAATATGACGTTAAAACTAACGGCTGATTTTTGCCATGCAATTTATACAAAAAACGTTTTTCCCGATTTAAGTAAATTAAAATATGGAAATCATGCTAGCATTATAGTATATTCACAATGAGATCATTACTCGGCGGCGACCAGTTTTCGTCGGGCGGCGGTCAGACGCTGTCCCCTGCCACGGAACAAAGCCGCGCCGATGCGCACAACTAGGCAGCCGAGTAATGATCTCATTGTGAATAGTCTTTAGAAATATTGTTAATTAAATCATTCTGTATTATAATATATTTAATGGGAGCCAGTAATTTTTACCAAAATATAAATGCATAGCTAGCAAAATGTTGTACTCGACCGGCTATGCTCACCAGCCGGTTGAGGTTTTAGAACTCTCTTTTTTATCCTACTATTGACATACTCGACGAAAGTTTATTAGACAAATTTGCCAACAATGGCAAAGAAAGAAATTTAAATTTAACGAAAACATTAAAAATATAACAAAAATTAAAATTGTGTACTAAATTCCTAACTCTTGTTTTTAATAGGCTGGCTGAATTGGGGAAAAAAACCAGAAAAAGAATATGATTGTGCTATTATAAAAAAATCACTCGTCTACCGCCTACTGCCTAAATTCTGCGTTGGATAGCAAAATTTTGTGTTAAGAAAGGTTTGTTTTAAAATAATAGCTAAAAAGAATGCAATTTTCTATAACTCACAACCCTTATAGGTATAGTATAACAATATGTGTATAAGTATATTTTAATTTGGCCATAGGTATACTCACCAGTCATGTATTGTATTCTTGATGCGTAAATATTGTACGCGTCTTACTGCATGTACAATAAAAAACGTAATGACGCTTCTCCCAAGTACATGGCACACAGGACCTGCAAATGACTCAGAAATTTCCCCCCCTCCCTCACTCTTGTCTGGGTTGTTTTTGCTGTGTGGATAAAATGCGTCCTCCAGGCGGCGCGACGGATGCCGTTTCGTTCGGCTTCGAAATTGTACCTTGTGGAATGTTTATTCCATGGGTAATACTATATTCGTGTGTAGTTAGGTTAGGTTATATACGATAATACTATCATTATGCCGTACTACTTACTTAGTCAGTAAAACTAGTCCGTTTTAAAGGAAAACGGTTTGACAAGGGTCAATAGAGGTAAAACGATAATAGGCCATTGACAATATCGCCGTAGTTTCTGTTAAAAACGACTCGAGATTGTGTCTCAACAGTTGCAGTCGACATCTTCGACCGGTACTTTTTGTTATACCAACGGTAATTTAAAAGTCTGAAAAATTAAGCGGTTACTTAGAATATATAATATTATATAGTATTTCAGTGGCGGAAGACTATATTATTATAACAGTGGTGGCTAAATTGTCGATCTTGGAATATTTTGAAACACGATTGTAGACTGCATTATGCTCTATATCTATATAACCTAAAATATTTTTTTTTCTATCCAAAAAATTACACGATACCAGATGAAATGTAATATTATGTTTTATACTTAAAGAACATTATATTGAAGACATAAAAACACAATTTTTTTTTTAAATTTTAAGTTAATTTGTGTATTATTGTAGTCCAAATTATGAAAAACTATTTGGTAATAATCCAAAGTTAATAAAATTACTGTTGAACGAGATAACGATAGTTGATAAATTACCGTGTGACGTCATAGAGTCGACGAGTGAGCAGCCCCATGTTTTACGTGCAAAAGTAGTTACTAGTTTGATTTACACTAAGATTTTAATAACTGAAAGATAGAAATTCAGAACTTTTCAAAAACCTAATTATATTTATTTGCTTTAGACGATGGTGTTATTTTCATATATTTTGTTATTCTATTCATATTCTAAGTTGTAATTAAGTAAAATTATTGAGTTCGCGACTAGCGTTGTGTTACCTACCGTATAAGTGACATTTTACGAAATGTACTTTAACAGTTTCATCTACAATTAAAAAAATAGAAACTATATAAAATTTATAATCACACGCCAGTGTCATAAACACAAAAAAAATATATATATTTAAGGTGGAAAATCTTAACGAGGAATCTTGTATTACATTTAAAATCTAAGAGGTCAAAGAACAATTTTTTACGTATTTATAAATCAAAATAATGTGCAAATTTTCGCGAGTTTTACGAGTTTTGTCAAAATTCTAACTTTAAAGGGCTTTTAATAATAATATCTTGACAATGAATTGTCGATAATTTTTGAATTGTATAATCACGTGATCAATTTATGAGCAACCTTGTATAACATTTTCCAACTTTCTGACCAAGCGAAAATATTGTCATAAAAATAAAAATATAGAAAGCTTTCAATCTACACACGAAAAAAAACCTGTGGAAAGGATTTTGTTAAAAACCTATGGAAGGTATCTATTAAACATTTTAAAAATATCCGTTTTTCCTTAATTTATATTTCATTATCCCAATTATAATTAAAAAGTCATGAGAATTTTCGATTTTTTAAACCGGTTTAGAGTTTTATTCATGACATGTCAGTATATTTCAAACACTTCAACGCCTATAAAATATAAATACAAAATTCATAAAAAATCCACAAAAATATTTTGAATAAATTTGTACACAAAATTATTAGGCGAGTAACTATTTATTTTCATTTATTATTTTTATTTTTACACAATGTTTGTTTATAATTAAAAAAATAGGTTAAAAACGTAATTCAAAGTGCTTCATACGTTTTTCGATACGTGTAATTCCGTAATTATTTTTCGTAAGGATACTTGAACGTTTTCGCTACTTGTAAATACTTAAATTAATTTTTAGCTATTTACCAATACCAAGAACGGCATGAACCAATTCACACCAGTTAACGCTAAAAACTTCATAAAAACAAAAAAAATATAAAACACAAATTAAATTTCTAACTTTTAAAATAATATATTAAATATGTACAATATATAAATTCAATTTAAATTAAGACAATGTAATGTGGTAATGTAATAATGATATTGTTCTGCTGAAATTGAGTAAAAAAATGTTGACTAAAAGAGTATATTATAGTTTTTAGAGAAATATTGGGTATTGTTCGGTATGCTGTAACAGTGTGTAATATTGTTTTTTCCTTAACCAATTTTTATTTTTAGTCACAAATTATGATAAACATCCTAAAACTATATTGCTAAAATCATGTGAAGCAAGAAATTCAGCATGTAGCAATCAAGAAATGTTCAATATTGATCAAAGTTCTGCAAACATTTCACAGGAACTCACTGTATAAATGGCTAGCAGCACCTATATGTTATGTAAGTAATATCATTCAAAATTCTTTATAATATGTAACAATTAAAATTAAATAAATAAATTTATCAATTCTAAAACTACAAAATGTATATTTAATGTTCCTGTTGTAAAATTTTTTTAGTTGCAATGAACACATTATTAAACATGAATAATCAAAATGTAAATGTTTATGAGTCTGCATCTCCTTTGTGTTCTGAAAAGATAACACAGATGTCACAGTTATCGACACTCCGCCTATTACTATCTGCCTCAGCTATACTAAATAACGATTCTAACAATTTTGCTGTAATCGTGGTGAGTTGTAGTTATGTCTTAACTTTAAGATTTTTTTAATGTAAATATGTCACGTTTAAAAGGTGACAATTTAAAACCATTTAACCATTGCAAAAACATTGATGCACTCATGTAATTTACATACACCTTACATTAAATTATGCTTTGCTTAAAACTAAAAACTGTTTATATTTACTAAAAAATATACATGAAGATATCTAATATCATGTAACTTATTGTATTTAGTACCTATTGTTGTATAATAACTATTAAAAAAATAATATTTTTCTACTTGAGATGCTGTACAGTCAAATATATTGAATCTTATATATTATGAACAAGGTATTGAAACAAATGCATATTTAAAACTAATTGATGGAAGAATGGATTATCTAGAACAAATCATAAAAAATATGTCTGGTACCCAAAATAATAATAATTCTGTAAACAGTGCATTTTTAACCATGTTTCCTTTAAAAAATATTGATTTACTTAAAGATTTTGATACTCGTAGGTATTATAAATGATCCAAAAAAAAATTAAGACAATCGGTCGAGTAGTTTCCAAGAACATTAGCATTAAAAGTTTAAAAATATTAACTCTCTTAAATCGTTACATTATTATTTAATTGCACTGTTATATTTTCCAAGTTGAGCTTCTACTTAATGTACTATTATTACGAATGATTACCTACTCGTTTATAAATAAATAAATATTTATTTATCAATATCATATAATATATATACCTATTAATCAATATTATAATAATATACCTACTTATTTGAATTCGTTAATATGTCTACTTGAGGTCGATCAGGCCACTTTTTAAAATGTTGTTCCTAAGCTCGTATACATTTTGTTTGAATATTTAAAATGTACGAAATTTAATATTAAATTAAATATTATAAAACGTGGCCTGATCGATCCCAAGGAAATCGTAATAAAATTCACGGAATAAAAATCGCGAAATCAAATATACTTATATTATAATATAATTTATTGTACATTATAGAAATATAAAATATTCATAACTAGCTTTAAAATTAAAATATGATAAAAAGCTTATGATATTACCTGATATATGTTACTCTATCAGAATTATATTATAATAAATATTAAATATGTTTGACTAGTTAAAGTATCAAGCAGATACTTTAATTTTACAGTAGAATCTCGACGAATTTGTTATTTGGAGTCGTATAAGAATAAATTGTAGTATTATTAATTTTTCTCGTTGAGAAATTGTATTACTTAAAATTATAAAATTGTAGTATATAGAATATTAATACTATATTTTACTTTAGTTAAAAAATGATTTACGATGTTAGGGTGCATAAACATTAAACAGGTATACGATTAATTATAAAAATATTAACTCATTTAAAAAATCATATTATTTATTATCACTGTTATTGTTGCGTTATTATCTGGCTATTATCTAGCATTTGGCCGGGCTACTAATAATAATGAAAAACCGTGCTGTTCACTTTAGTATGGATAGGTAACCAGTAAATATCCCTACCTATGACACCACGGGAGGGACGACGATCACAGCATCTCAGGTCCACAAAGGACACGAACATGACTATCAGGGCAGCGGACTCCGGTCGCCCCTCAAAGAGGACCGATGAACGAGTTTTCCAGAGCGGCTGACTCCGGTCGGCTCGAGAACCCAACGGAACATCAAAACAACTAGTTAAATGCAAATACGCATCATAAAATGTAAAAGTAAATGTAAGGGGGTAAGTCAGGGGATTGTCCTGGCTACCTCTATTTTGGCCATCGGCCGTATTGTTGTTGTCTTGCCAATAAACGACGGAGACGTCGCGGAAGAATGTGAAAACAGATCCCGCGGCGTCGTCGGTTCAAACAGCAAAAAAAGGTAACCAGTAAATATAAATAATAATACGTATTAAATACTTGATAATAATGTATTAAATAACACGACAAGTGTAGGAATGTTGGCTGGTGAAGACGTCTCTTCCCGAGCGCAACTCAAAATAATAATAATTCAGCGTACTGATTAGTATAATAACAGCAATAAATGGACAATGATAATAAATTATCAAAGTTATAAAATCATCATAAGATTATAAAATCAATTAATTATATTCTATTTTATATGAATATAGTATATTATAAGAATGAATCATGATTTTGGAGACGAATTACACTAAAATGTAAAAAAAACCAAAGAGATACCCTAGATAACAATCTTACCTATATATTTTGTTAGTGGTAAATTCACTCTATTTTTTAAACTAACAGAGTTAGACGTGATCTGCTGAGTGCAAAATTTGCTATGTTACGCTCTTGCAACGAATGTCACGTCACTTAATGGAGACAACAAATGTCGGTGTAACGCCCTCATAAATTCAAAGAACACTTGTGTGTCAAACACAACATTACTGTGGAGCTAGAAGAGATGACTTTTGATTTAAAACACATAGGTAGTAGGTATATTATGGTTTTATAAATTCTTTAAATTTGTTGAGTGTAAATTAAATGTCCTAATGTATGTAGTAGAAAGTGGAACAAATGAATAGTGTTATGTTGACTGAAGTGTTAAACATTATTTAATATTATTAATTACAAGAAAAATGCATAGTTTTTGAAAAGATTTTTTATCTAATAAGTATTATTAAGAAATTTTAAACTCATCAATAGATGTAATTTGTTACAACACTCTCAAGGTTTTGTAAACAAGTGATTTTTGTTCAGATCCACCACTAATATTACTCAAATTATTTCTCCAATTTCTATCGACATGCCAGGTACATAACTATATATATGTACTGGTAACGGCTAAACAGACAACAGGGATATAATGTGTTCCAAATTCAATTAAAAGGTAATAATATAATGATTAAAACTTTATAATTAAATACAAATACATCAAATACATTTTATAAATTAATTATTAATAATAACTTATATATTCAGTGACACACATCGAGGAAGTAGTAGGAATTATTATAATTACAAATCCCTACAAAACAAATCCTGTGTGCGCTACTCTATATATTTGTGTTTTGTACAGTAAAATAGTGTTAATTTAGTAGATAAGTAACTTATTATTATTTTAATATTAACTGTTAATATTAAAATAAAAATATTACATGAATATTAGTTCCAAATTATATTTTACAGTGTGATTTATCAAGCACCCTCACTCCCATTTTTTTCCTTTAACAATGAAATTATTCAAATTCTTTTTTGAATATTTGAATATACTCAAAGAGTATATATTTTTTTAAATTCTTGAATTTTTTTTTTAGTGCTTAAGGAGTGTGGTGACTTAAACTTCTGTTTTTCAAATGAGAACCTCACTTTTTGAATGTAATTTATTTACTGAAAATATCAACGTATCAGAATCAAATTTCAAACATATTGTTTTTGAGTTATTCTTATTTAACTTTGTGTACTAAGGTTAATAGGTTCATGATAATGGGTTTAGAAGATATGGGGCATACGAGATGATTTAAAAATGTTGGTGAAATTTTTATATACATTTTTAATATTGGTTAATATTTTAACATTAATAATTTGTAGAAATGGTCAAGTATAACAAATACTAGATCCAATATAACCAGTTTTAAGGACTATTATCTTAGAATAAATATTTTAATAATTGAGAATATACTCGTCCAAATTTTGAATTGCATAAATAAAAATTTTCAAAAATAAATAAATATCCACTAAATAGTTAACAGTAAAAAAGAAGGTTAATTTTGAAAAAAAAAGTTTGTATTGCCAGAGGAAACTCTTTAAGTAGTACAAAAAAAAACAAGAATTTGAAAGAATGTTCTTTAAGTATAATTATTAAAGATTTTAAAAACCTAATTTTGAATAATCGCATTATTAAAGAAAATGGGAGTGAGCTTGCTTGGTGAATCACTCTGTATATAATAGGTGTTAATGCAGAAAAACATTTATTAATAATCTCATTTGTATATTAGTAAATTTAGCGGCATAGACACTTTTTTACTAAAACTTATAAGTAAAACTATGTATGTAATATGAAATATTATGCAAATTAGGAAAATAATATTTAAAAAAAGTAATTTTGTTTTAAGTTAATTTAGTCAAAAAATATTTATATTTTAAAAAATTCTAAAAAACAAACTACTTGATTTAGATAAATGTTTTTACCATCAAAATTGTTCTTATAATCAGACTAACAAATTGGCTATTTTAAAACCAATAAGAATTTGAAAGAAATTTTTAAATTTTTAATTTCATTTTCAAGAAATAAAAATGAAAAAATTTATTCTGGAAATAGCAAATGTTTATAAATTATATTATTTAGGTAATATATGTATAAAAAAAAGTTAAATCTTGATTATAACAAAAGTTATTTCATTTGACTGGTCTTTCTGTTATACCATGTCTAACGATAAACCCGATAAGGTACATTATATACAAACTGAGGCAATTTATTGTATGTACTATATTATAACTTAGTAGTTTAAACTTTAAGAAATTATCCACAATTACTGACTAATAATATTTCATATATTTGTATAAATTTATTAATTATAAAAAAATTAAATATCACCCACCATTTTCCAAGGATATTAATGAAGTACACGAAGTTCTAATAAATTTGAATATTACGGCTAACAAAAATGAAAACTTTTTAATTAGGAAACAAATATAATTATAAGTATTATACCTAAATAAACGATTAACTTATACATAGGTTATCGAATCTATATGTATATAGGAAGCTGTGTATATAGAAGGAATAAAATAAATCGCCGCAATTTATAAAATGTACCTTATCGGTTTTGTCAAAGATCAATAAGATGTAAAAATTTTTTGTCACAGTTTACATATGAACTTTTAGAAAAAGGTTAATTTTGCCGCAGTTTACCCATCTCGTCGTGTTATTTCTACCTGATTACTGGCAAAATATTATTACGGTATTTATATATTTAATTTAAAACAGAAATACCGATACAAGAAAATTGAATACCTTTTACGCGCTGTAAATCTCTGTAGAGATATGTGAAGATTATAGTTAGAAAACAACTGATTTTATATTTATAATAAATTTTCAAATGTAATACTTTTCTTAAAATTTACGTTTAACATTTAACATTATCTTATTTCAAAATGCTCCATTTCATTAATTACAGGGTTACTTTATATTTTCTAAGCACACACATTTCTCTTTAATATTTTCGTAGCAAAATTATATTCCAAATTCTTTTTTTTTTATTTTATACTTATTATTATAGATTAATACTTTCTTTACATATTACATATATTTTAATTTTGTCAAAATGTATTAAATTTAAAATTTAATAATTATTTTGTATTTAAAATGTATAAAATGTTCTACAGCCCGCATCTATCTCTGTTCTTCATTATTTTACCCTCAAACTTGAAAATATGTCTAAAAAAATACAAGATAAAAAACATTTTTTTTACAAACTTTTTAATATAATTATTTGAATTAAAATACAAAATCAAAGATCGATATGCGGGCTGTAGGAAGTCTTCTTCTTTCAGATAAAAAAATAATCCGACAATTCTACAAAGCTTGAGAGTTCTTCCCCTAAAGTCATTTTTTGCGATATAATTCACCCTATAAACACTCCCCTCCCTAAATAGGTATCAAGTAGTTGATAAGTGGAAAAATGTTACGATTGAGGTGGCAACAAAAATAAAAAATTTAATTTTCAAATTTTATAGAATTGTGAGAATTTAAAAAACCTGGCACCGGGACCCCTAACATGAGGAATTTTTAAGGTTGAATGGTTGGTATGTTAGTTCAATATTTATTGTTTAAATAGAATTTAATAACTTTGAATATAAACAAAAGTTATAATATAACCTTTTCTTGTTAAATAAAACATTTAAACATATTTATCAATTATACCTACATAGTTGTGACGTGTTGTCTTGTGTTAAAACTAGGTACGACGTAGTTCGTATAATATCTAAAAAGTAGGTACTCATATATAGTAGTTATTAAAGTAGTAATGTTGGAAATAACTCAAACAATAAATAATAAAACATAGGACAATAGAAAAATCAGTACTTTTAGGAACACGCTTATACCTACACTCAACATTTATGCTAAAGTAAAAGTAAAATTCTTTAATAATAGATAATAGAAAATTTTTAGATTAATAGATATTATAAACTTCTCATTTTATTAACGAGTTCAATATATTAAACAATTAGGAACACAGAAAGTTACCATATTCTATAGTTTAGGAATTTAGAATTTTAAGTGGGTACGTAGTACGTTTTTAGTCGATTTTTATTTATAATGTTGTGCATTAATCACACTAACATTTCGTTACCCGTATTCAGTGTGTCTGAATTAATTGAATTAATGTCTATTAAACTATCTCTTCTCTTCTTCTTTCATCATCACATACAGGAAAGCTCAAGCAAATACTACACTGAAATAATATTCATTTTTCATTCACTATTACCCCTTGACAATATAATATGTCAAGTCGCTCACGTCCGTGTTATTGTCAACTGTATAAACTCATCGTAATTTCTTGACAATTTTATTTTTATACTTTGGCAGTTTCTATTCAAAAAGCTAGAAAACAATCGAGTAAAGATTAAATAACAATAATCATTTAATTTTGAATTTTCAGAGGACACAATTAAACGACTTGGAACATAAACAATTACCTTATTTTATAGTTAGGAATTTAAAACTTAAAGTACGTAGTGCAAAAACACAAGAGTACAAGTAGGTATGCAAAAAGTTGTATATACAATAAAAAAATATGTTAAATATAAGTAAACAATGTATCTTAGTTTACTATTATCAGGCAAAAAAAACATAAAACTAATTAAATAACAATAATACGAAATACTACAGCCAATAAAACATAAAATTATAAACGTAAACTCCTAACAAAATTATCGTCGTCTATAAGGTATGCAAATTTGAACGGATTGTAATCTCCGATTGCTTTATGTAAATTATTGTGTCTACTCCATTGCTCTTTGTTATCGAAGTATCTACCACATGTTGAACAGCGATATACATCTTCCTTTGGTTCAAATCTAGAAAAAAAAAATTATAGTTAAATTAACTAGGAATATTTTAATCATATTATAATTTAAATTTAAATTTTTTCTGAGTAGATGGAATTTAAATTGCTTGATGAATTGTTTGCAGTATTAAATAATTAAAATGAAATCATCGATATGGATAGTAAGATGGTTAGACTTATAAGATCAATTTATACTTACGCGGCCAATACTTGTTTGGTACATTTACGATGCAATTCTGCCGTCTCTCTCGACAACATGAAATGTTTGCAATTCTTGCACATGAAATAGTCTCCAATCGCGGGGTCGTTCATTTTTATAATGCATCTCCTCATGGTTACTCTGGGCATTTCGGACTAAAGAAAATTGATTTTTAGTTAATTATTATATAAACTTTATCATAAAGAGAATAATAATAATAAATCATTAAAAATATTTTCAAAATGCTATAGTTCATAGAAAATTAAATATAAACATTTAGTGAGATTTTCATGTATTTTCATGTATTTACAGTTATTTGTTTTTATATTACAACAAAATAATAAAATCGCTATATGAGAAATCTAGTGACTAACTAATGATGTAAAAATATGGGTAATCGGAAAAAAAGTCCCGAAAAAAATGAATGGAAATATATCAAAATTGAAGAGTAAATATTTTAAAATTGTATTGAAAAATACATTAAAGTTACATAAAAAATCATATAATATCATTAAAAATAGTGGGGAGTTTTCAAGTTCCTTAATGAAGATCATATTTTTGGCTTTTGCTATAATTTAGTAGTTTACTATTAAGTTTAAGTGAAATGATAAAATGGTATATATCAAATTGTATAGATAATAATATAAAATGTTTCATATTATAAATTATTCATCATAAATTGAAAGGTAATAAGCCGAGGTAATTTTTAAAAACATTTAGTTTGTTATAATGGGAATCCATTCTGGATAGTTCTTCGAATATAGTAGACTAATAAATATATACAAAATTACTATAGATACTTATAATTTGAACTTTGATTAAGAATATTACATAGAAACAAACGTTTTTTGGTATAACAATAGGTTAAATGTATACCTATAAACGGGCCTTTTTAATAGCCTCAAGTCATAACATAAGAAAGAATAATATTCAATAATCATAATATTACATTTTTATAGCATTATTATTATAATCTTATAGGTACTATATTACTTTAATTGTAATTATTATTGACTATTGTATTACATTTTATTATTTTAGACTTGTATAAAATTTTATTTTATTATATTTAATATGTGATTTAAGTAAGTTATTAACATTTTTTATGATATAATATGATTTTTTGTGTAACTTTAATTTTTTTTTAAATACAATTTTAACATAATTATACTTCAATTTTGATATTTTTCATTCATTTTTATCGGGATTTTTTTTTCCGTGATTCAAATACGCTATACGCTCATAAAAATGTGATTTGATTTTCTTATAGGCATTTTTATTTTTGATCGAAGAACATAAACTTATGAGATATCTTGTATTACATTTTAAAAACGAAAAAAATGAGTGAAAATATATCAAAATTGAAGTGTAAATATGTTAAAATTGTATTTTTCAATACATTAAAGTTACATAAAAAATCATATTACATTATAAAAAATAGATGGGAGCTTCCATAAAATAGTGTATAAATATTATATATATATTTAATTTTCAAGTTTTAGTGTAATGATAATATGGTATATATCAGATTGTATATATAAAAGAATTGTCATAAATTAAAAGCAGAGATAATTTTTAAAAACATTTAGTTTGTTTTAATAGGAATTCATTCAGGATGGTTTTTCAAATATAGTAGACTAATAAATACATACGAAATTACTATAGATACCTATAATTTGTACATTGATTAAGAACATTACATAAAAACAAACGTTTTTTGGTATAATAATAGGTTATATGTATACCTATAAACAGGCCTTTTTAACAGTCGTAAGTCATAACATAAATAATAGGTGTACCTAATTATAATATTAAATTATTATAGCATTATTATAATAATTATATAGACACTATATTACTATACTAAATTGTATTAATTAAGACTATTGTATTACATTTTATTATTTTAGACTTGTATAAAATTTAATTTAATTATATTTTAATATGTGATTTAAGTATTTATTATATGATATTATATGATTTTTTATGTGACTTTAATTTTTTTTTTGGATACAATTTTAACATAATTATACTTCAATTTTGATATTTTTCATTCATTTTTATCGGGATTTTTTTCCGTGATTCAAATACGCTATACGCTCATAAAAATGTGATTTGATTTTCTTATAGACATTTTTATTTTTGATCGAAGAAGACTAACTTATGAGGTATAATCTGGTATCACATTTTAAAAACTTAGATTTAAAAAATAACTTTTTATGAATTTCTAACTCTTAATAACTTGCACGTTTTTGTGATTGTCATTGTAACAATATAAGTAACAAAACAAAACCAATATTTTGAAAATTTTTTCGTGTATAGAAAATGCTAAAATAAATAAGCAGTGCAAATTCTACGGTCAAAGAGTTACACCGAAAACCAAAATTTATTTTGCGTAGAAATTACTGTTTTTTCTTAATCATTGTTTTGTTTTTCCTGTTTGTCCCGATTTAAGTAAAATAAAATTTGGCAATCAAGCATTTGAAATGTAGTCAATTAAATCATTCTGTATTATGTTTAGTGAGTTAGTAATTTTTACCAAAGTATTATTGCACGGTATAATGTCTAAAATAAAGCAAAATATACTTACGATAAATGTATTTTTCTTGAAATCAATAACAAAACTCTGTACTGCGAGTAACGTCCGCTTCGTTGTGTCCCGATAAATATCAGTTATTCTGCCGATGGTTGGGAGCCGGTTTGAATAATGCTGTATGTCATTAAAACTGTAAATTGTACAATAAATATTAGACGCCTGTGATAGTTGGTACATAATATTATTAAATATCCATATAGAAATATTAGATACCGAAACGCGAAAAAAGGATATGAATGCGCTATAATAAAAATCTTGTCCCATTCCGCTTCCTGTCTAAATTACGTGTTTGGTAGCAAATTTTGTGTTTACAATGTTATGTTTTATAATAATAACTAAAACTAATGCGATTCCCTACAATTCACAGCCCTTACATAATATAACAATACGCGTAAAAGTAAATTTTATTTGGCCGTACTCACCAGTCACTCGTTGAAATCTCCAGCTCGTTGGTGCATGTGCGGACGTCTTACAGTTAGCTCAGTGAAAAACGCAATGAGCCGACTGCCCTAACACGTAGGACACTTGAGCTGCCAGTGACTAAGAATTTACCCCCCACCTCTTACTCATCCATCGATAGTCTGTTTTGATAAAATGCGCCCACTCGGCGGCACGGCTGACGCCGTCTCGATCGGCTTTGAAATTGTGCCCTTTAGAACGTTAATTTCACGCACAATACAATGTGTACATACAGGTACGAAATCGTTATACCCAACTAACTCCCAAGCAATAAAACCAGTTTGGTATGTTCCTTTTAAAGGAAAACGGTTTTTTTGTATTCCGCAGTAAGCCAGGGACACTTAATACCTATAATATATTGTAACGTAATATGGGTCAAAAAAGGTAAAACTAATATCGGTCTTTGTGAATATTTGCTCTGGAGTTTCTATAGGCCATGTGCCAGCAGCCTGTATCTAAGACGTGTACCTGGACATTTTAATATAACAATATTGTGATTTTAACGTCTGAAGAAGTTAGCTGTTTCTTAAAATATAATATTATAGTATTCTATATTATAACAAGTGTGCCCAAATTTTCGATGTTTGCGCTGCCGGCTATTTACTGACATTTTGCCGGGCAACTAATAAAATAAAAAGGTGGTGTTTACAACTTTGGATGGGATAGGTGACTCAATATAAATATAAATAACAAAACGTATTAAATATTTTACGATAATATATTAAATAACACAACAAGTGTACCAAGGTTGGCCCGTGAAGACGTCTCTTACCGAGCGAAACTTAAAATAATAATAATTCAGCGGAGCCCGGCGTCTCACGGACCGGTTGCCAAATGTTATAATAAAAACGGCAGCATGTTTGAAATAGTCTATTTGGAAGTAAATTTAAAAAAAAACATATTATCGCATACATTTAGTGGGTGGATATAAAATTATATGAAATGCGGTATAAAAATCCCCATGAATAAACACTCGTCTCCGGAAAAAACCCATATAATATTACTCACAACCATATAAAAGTTATAGAACAAATATTTTTAAACGATATTATTAGTGTAATATTTTACCACATTATTTATATTTAAAAAACATTGTTCAAGTCAGTATATCAACTATAGCTCAACTAACCTTATAACTTATGCCCCTAGCACTAATTATAGGTTATATATTCAAAAATGTTTTCGCACCCAAGCTATTTATATTTCATATATTATATTTTATGTAATAAATTGTAATATAGCGACGCTATATCGGTTCATAATATTATATAACACAGGCAGGCATGAAATTGTTGTGGATTGAAACAGTTTGAATGCCCCAGCTGGGTAGTTATTATATTATATAGGTGGGTAAGTACCTACATAGTACATAATATATCGTAGCAAATATAAAATATTAGTCCCTCGTTAGTCTGTTTTGATAAAAGGCGGCCACCCGGTGGCACGGCTGACGCCGTCTCAATCGGCTTTGAAATTGTGCCTTTTAGAACGTTTATTTTACGCAGAATACAATGTGTACATACAGGTACGTAATCGTTAATCCCACCAACCTCCCAAGCAGTAAAACTAGTTTGATATGTTCGTTTTAAAGGAAAATGGTTTATTTGTATTCCGCAGTAAGCCAGAGGACACTAAATACCTATATTATATTGTAGTCCGTGGTGATATAACGTAATATGGGTCAAAAAAGTTATAACGAATATCGGTCTTTGTCAATTTTTGCTTCGGAGTTTCTATAGGTGGTGTGCCAGCAGCCTGTATCTAAAACGTGTACCTTGGACATTTTGATATAACCATATTGATGATTTTAACGTCCGAAGAAGTTAGCTGATTCTTAAAATAATTAGTTTTATAGCACCGCAAGATTATATTAAAACAAGTGTGCCCAAATTTTCGATGTTTGCGCTGCCGGCTATTTACTGACATTTTGCCGGGCAACTAATAAAATAAAAAGGTGGTGATTACAACTTTGGATGGGATAGGTGACTCAATATAAATATAAATAACAAAACTTATTAAATATTTGACGATAATATATTAAATAACACAACAAGTGTACCAAGGGTGACCCGTGAAGACGTCTCTTACCGAGCGAAACTTAAAATAATAATAATTCAGCGGAGCCCGGCGTCTCACGGACCGGTTGCCAAATGTTATAATAAAAACGGAGAGACCCGTGTGGCGCTCCTTTTGCGATTTTTTGTATTAGCGTAAGAGACGGCTCATAAAAAACTTAGATGGGCGGTCTCGTAGGTCTCCGGTTTGTAATATTATATTTCAGAAAAACAAGGTATTTTTACGAAGAACTTAGAGATTATAAGTTTGAAGATGAATAGAAAATATTATCAGAAAAAAAAAGGTATATTTACGAAGAACTTTGTATTTATATTTAAAGATTAAAGATAAAAACTTTTTTATATAAATAATTTAGTTTATGTATGAAGATATCAATTTTCCGTCTTCGTTCGGACCTTATTCGCGTTCTCCGCTAAATTTACAGGCCGCGCGCGGCCGTCCTTTGTTCCCGGTGGGTCCGCCGCGGCGGAGATAACGTGCAAACCGAGTGCCGCCGTCGCGCGTGTTTATCGATAATTTTTTAGAAAAGTCGAGTTTTACCGCACTTTACGTCGCGTAGGTATTACAGGCGTAAATGCATACGTCGAAAAGTTAGGTTTTTATTGATATATTTACAGGTCTTTTTTGATTTAATAAACTGCGTTATTATTATATTATTATATTTGACTGCCTTTTGTCATTTTGCCTACTCGATCTGTACGTAGGCACATGTATATATTATAATAAATAATAAATATTAATTATATAATAAAATATCCTAGCTCGAGTCGAGTCGACTATACTATAGGTATGTTTAATCATGTGCATAAAATCAAATTAATAACTTTACTAACCTATATGTATACTATATGACTTAATGAGGATATATTTATTTATTAATATATATTATATAGTAACTGTATAGCAGTATTTGTATAATACATAAATTTATTATGAATTACCAAAATAAGAAAGTGGCTATTTGATTACCTCAACCAGTTAACTCACCTGACAACTGTAATATTATATTGATATGTATGTATTTATTAGTTCATATATCAATATATCATAGGTAGGTATACAGTATACACAATATGTTTTTTTGGGTTGTGTAGTTTATCGTTTGCATTGTGTGTAGTTATATACTACGGCGAATGTCATTCGAGGTGACTGACCTGCTAGACACTTGAATAATTCGTTGGCTATATGATTTGCATGGACGTCCGAAAATTTTTAAATTTTTTTTTCTCGTAATTTATTACTTATTTTTGCTTTTTTAGTGACAGTAATGAACGTTGTCCGCGATCCGACGCAGTCGGATTGCATACCTGATGACGTGACCTGGCCGTCGCAAATTGTCCACCTATTACTTCTATTACTACCCCTATTACTACGGCGAATGTCATTCGAGGTGACTAACCTGCTAGACATCCAAAAAAATACTGCGGTTATATGATTTGCATGAACGCCCAAATTTTTTTTAATTTTTTTTCATGTAATGTCGCGTTTTTGGCGGCAGTAAAGAACGTTAAAAAAAACTCGCGGCGACTATATGATTATTTTACGGAATTTCGAATTTCCGGCGATATAACCCGGGCTACCACGTCGAACCGCGGTGGTCCTAACTGTATTAATGTTCTATTTACTATTATGTACTATATTATTATTTCTATTTACTTTTATTGTTTAATGTAAAAAAAAAAAAAATAATGTTATTTAAAAAGATTTTAAAAAGAGGATGATGTTATGATGTTATCATATTATTATTATTATTATTATTATTATGTTATGATGTTATCATATTATTATTATTATTATTATTATTATTATTATTATTATTATTATGTTATGATTATAGTCTAACCTAAAATTGTAATAAAGTCATTCCGCACTATGTAACGGTTGCGTACACATGTTTAATACATAACACTAACCTTATCACCTGACTCCTTATCACACACCAACCGGCTCGAGATCGACGACCAGACCAAAAGACCACTGCAGCTTCCGACATCGGTTAAAACTCTTCGCCAACTCGGGGGGTTTTGGGGTCTCTCCCAGCGACGCTCGAAGAGCTAGTATTATTATAAATCAAAGGTATTATAATGAATAATGTGTTTGCTATATTATAGTATATTGAATCACTGGTTGTCGTTTGCGCATCACTATTGTTAATACATTTTCACCTTTTTTTAATGACAATTTCGCATTTCAAGATTTTTAGGTTAAATATACATATAGTATGTGCACTGAAAATATAACTGAAATATAATTATTATACCCAAAGTCGCTAGTTTATAATCGCTGTTATTGTTTTAAAAAATATAAAATCTAAGATATTAGATCATTATACTAATGCTTGGCTAAATGTTGACAAAAAATAAAATTACAATAATTTCATATAATATTTTTTTAGTATCGTATATTATAAAAAAAAATTAAATGTAGTTTAAATAATTTAATGATATAATATATTATTCCAATAATCGCAAATAAATGATTAGTCTATAGGTTCTAGTACTACAATATTAAGTATTTTTTTTTCCGCATAGGAACTGACATTCAACGCCCCACGGACCCGCGATGCACACTTGCCTATAAGGCTATAACCAAATAATTATGATAATATAGCGCATTGTTGTCATGTACATGCTAATATAAATTTGGCGCATATAAATATAGCTGCCCTAAGTTCTCGCATTTTCCCAACTCAGTAATAAAATATTGTAAACAGATATGGAGCGACGGCTGTATCCTAGTAAAATTACAAACCTATTATATACATTCGTAATAATAATAATATAACAGCCCTTGCTATTGTACTTGCGATGTGTCGTTAATAAATTGTTATATTATATTGGAACCGCCACCGCCCCATGTGTTGACATCTACCGACTTGTGTACCATAAAACAACCTCTATAATAATAACTATTACTGAAACTGATAACATTTCATTCGGAATACGATTTAAGATAGTACTAGCTCACATCAGTATCTGTGCCTTAGATAATAATATTATACTTATGATATAATATAATATAATATACCTATGCTCTATGATCTATGAACTAATGTGACATCAATTTTTTTGGACACTAGTTTGTACCACCCCCCCGTCCAAGTAAAAAATAATAGTAGGGGTACGCAAAAGAAAAATAAAAATAGTAGGGGAGCTCCGTCTTCCTGCGCACCACCCCCCCCCCCCCCATTTAATTCGAGTTCTGCCCACCTATATAATATCATTACTACCAGCCAGAGACATTCAAACTGTTTTAATCCTCGACTCTTTTGTGCCCGCCTCTGTTATAAAATATTGTTAACTGATATAGCGCCGCTGTATAACAGTATATTAATAATTATTTTATTTAATAGCACATTAAATTATTTTTAAAAGACTACAATGAACACGAATTCCAATAATATATTATAACAACCTTCACTATTATACCAGAAGATGTATTGGTAATCGTAATCATGAAATTTAATATCGTGAAATATCCACGAAATATTTCAGTATTTTAATAAATGTAATTTTTAGTAAGTTAACTGTCATAAATTACCTTCTTAATAATTGTATGGTATATTTATACCTAACATTTTGTTCATTACTGTTTCTCTCTCTAATACCTTACTGTTGAGGCATAATAATTTTAATATTGGAATCTAAATAAAAAAAATAAAAAAATAACCTAACCTTTGGTATTAAACATTTAAAATGGTACCAGACATTTTTATATTGACGAAAAACATACAAAAATGTTTAAATGATATGAATATTATATACTATATTATGGTAATAATATGTCAACCAGGGCCTTCATCATATTCCATTCATTAATATCAATGATTGTACCTGGTACTCTTTAACTATATATAATTAATAATTGATAAATAATAAAACAACCATCATTAATATTTGTATCAACGGCAATTTCAAAGTTTCACATTTTTGTGAAATACTTCATTTTTCATATACAATAATAACATACATGGTTTTTATGATACAAATTTACAATATCATGAAATAATTAAACGAATTAAATTTAACAAAGCGAATAATTCGCGTTGGTAGCCCGGTAATAAATAGTACCTCTAGAACAATACTGCCACAACTCAAAATCCATTGACTGCTTTCGAATAATAAAAATGTAGTTCTATTAAACGCAAGAACGCCAACAGTGTTACAACAATTATTTATAGGTAGGTGCCTTATTTATTATTATACCATAATTTTATCGTAAGAAACTAAATGTAAAATAATATATACATACAGGTAGGTGCACCTACTTATTGGAGTAGACTGTTTACGGTAAACAGTGAAATATACTCAATTTTATTATTCCGTGATAATAACTACATTTCTGCTGTTATAACCATTTTGGTTATCGAGATGGGAAAAGGGGAAATATATTTTTGTATGTTGAAGATTATTATTTTAACAAAAACAATGAAGGAAATGTATGTGTTGATCTGCTTTCTACATTTTATTAATTATTTTGATATCATAGATACCACCTCAATAAGGTGGAACGTGTTGTAGTGTCGTACTACTGTCGTCTTTCGCAGTTATGCCGGCGTCAGCGTTCGGTATTATATTTTGAGGGCAATAACAAAAGTCTCGTTGCAATACGGCCGTGTCACAGTTACATTGGCATTATAAAATATTATAGTATTATTATTATTTATTTAATATTATATTAACAAGTAGCAATGTTTTTTGGAGTCGAACAACGGCTTTACTCATCTTTAGTCGTACCAGGCGGCGTGCGTTAGCCGCCGGCGATGACGTTCCGACGTATAAAATTGTGCCCATAGTTATAAACAATACGATTGCGATACATTGTGCAGAACGGTAATTTCAGAGGCAATTATTTCTGAGATTTTTCTTAATAAAGGGGTGGATATAGTAGCCGGTGGGTACCCAAGTAAATGTATCTAATCGTTTCTCGTAATATTATTATATTAATTTATACTATAGTGAGTGAGACGCGTATAACATGCGTTAAGTAAGTAGGTACGTTACATTTCAATATTGTCATTTCATCTATTCTTTCGTAATGGAATCCAAAAAAATCAATTCCGTGTAATATAATATATGTTACAGGCAAAAGTCGAAATCGGTCAAACCTCAGAAATGCCCGGGCAAAACGCGAACTGCCCATAACCCTTGGGCAAAATGACACATTTCGGCTTTTAACTGTGCAAACCTAGTTATGACCAACCTCATTTGGGCAAAACCGTATACTGACTTTTATCGTAATGGCAAAACCGTAGTGTCTTATAAACGTTATTTATTAAGTACTCATATAAAAATAAACAAATAATAATATTATGTACTCTTTTAATGTTAAAAATGTTAAAATAAATAACTAAAAAAATTAATACATAATAAACCTCATTTGGGCAAAACCAGCGTCTTAAATAACATCACTAATATTAAATACAAATAAATAAAATAAAATAAAATCATAAAATATTGTAGAAATATAATTGAATACACATAAACAATAATAAAAAAATAATATTTTTGTTTATTTGTTGCTACACATATTAGACCTATGGCATTTAGAACTACACAATTTTTTTATATTCTGAGCGAAGCGATGAATGTATTGATTTTACAATGTGTATTTTTTTTTTTTTTGTGTCTGTCATCACAGTAAAAATGCTTGGATTTTCTTCAACAGTAAATTTACTGAAAGGAAAGTGAATCTAGTTGGTACAAAACAAGGCTCCAAGTAAATAGGTTATATAAAAATTACTTTATTCACAATAATATCATCAAATATACTTGGTAATATCATAGGCTGACTGACTGTTTTCGCTCAGAATCGTTTTTCTTATACAATGATATTATATCATTGAATTCAAATTTAACACTATCCATTACAGTGACCCACTTGTAACCTACTGTACAGCAGAGCGACATCCACTTATCCACCTTTCAATCAATAATTTCATTTTTTTCGCTTGCGCCAATCCAATTATTTATAGAAAAAAAAATAAAAAAATTGAAAACCGACAATGTCCGCAAACAGCTCAAAAAGATTTAAAATATTTTCAAAATTGTATGGTGTATAGAAAATTCTAATATAAACATTTAGTGAAATTTTCAAGTATCTACAGTCATTCGTTTTTTAATTACAATAAAATAAGAAAATTGTTACATGAGAAAACATAAAACCTTTGAAAGTCGAATATACTTTGATGTACTGGCTAGAGCAATGGAATCAGTATATACTCTTTTTACATGAATGATAAAATAGTGTACTCAACAACAGATAATGGATCATATTTTGTTAAGAGTTTTATGTATGATTGAATTGAATTTATATGTAATTTATTATTTATTATATTTGGTTCATAGTAATAACGGTCTTAATCAGAGTAAACTATAGTTGTTATATCCTTTTTCAGAGTTTATGGTCAAAAAATTATGTTGATTGTTGATTCACCAATTGAAAATAATATCACTATTTTAACTGATAGTGAAGATTCGGAAAATTTAATTGATGATATAAGTGATGAAAATACAAATGGTTCAGCTTATATAAATATTGCAGACTTATTTGATAAAACAGAAGATCTAAGGTAATGAAATACGATATAATGTAAGAAATAACATTTTTATTAACGTATATCTTTTATCTAGCAAATAGCAATTTAAACTGAATGATTTATCTTATACTTTCAGGACATAGAAAAAGAATTGGCTTCTGTAAAAGGTAAATTTTCAACACTATAAAGCTGCAAACAGCAAATTAGAGCTATTTTTACTAAGACTAATAATCTGTGGAACAAACATACTGCTCCACTCAAGTTGCAGAAAGTATTAAAGAATGTTTTGGTGTGTATCTAGTGACTCCAAATGAAACTAGATGGAATTCCACTTATGATTCCATTACCTTTTTATTGAATCATATTAAAGTGAATTTTTCAAAATGTGTAAGATTGTGTGACTCAATTGGTATTATGCGTTTTAAAAAAGAAGATATTGAATTTATGGAAGATTATATAACTATCATGGAACTTGTGGCAGTTGCCCTCTATGGGTGAAAAAACATATATTTAGTTTATTACTGCCTACTATTTCTATATTGTTATCAAATCATGATGATATTATGCTTACAAAAAAGAGATTAAATTATTGTGCAACATTTGTTAATATTATCAAAACAAGCATTGAAACACGTTTTCGAAATCGAAAAAAGAACAAGGAAATAAGTTTTTGGATATTGCTTTTTTTATCTCATCCATATTTTAAGACATTGTGGATAAAAAATAATATAATCAAGATTTGGCTGCTATTTTTATTATTAATTTGAACTGACTGTTTATATTTAAATAGTATATATAACTGACACATGTCATTACGATTTAGTGTAACACTAACTAAAGATATAATTATGTATTAATTTATGAAATATTGTATGCGACATAATATTATTATTATTTTATTAAATGTTTTTAAAATTTGATTTAAAAATATGCAATGTATCTAATTAAATAAGTATTTTTATTAATATTCCTTTTTAACTAATTTTTTAATTGGTTATTTTGTCCTATACCATTGGTTATTTTATCCCTGGATATTTAAACTTAGTAGGTAGCCTATAATGTGCACTAGTCACTACCATCTACCCCAGTGTAACACCCACCACTGACCACCACGGTTCATGGGCTACAGCACCACCCACCTTTATAAGGTATGCCCGTAACCTCACTCCAAAAAAAAATTTAAACATAAGTAAGGTATTTTTACCTTTTACCTGTATTAGTAGGTACTTCTCTCAACCGTTTTACACCAATGCATCATACACATGATATTATTATGTATTTATTATTTTCATTAATTGTTGTATATTTTCATAGTATTTATAAAGTACATAAATCATTATTAAAAAACTATTTCAAATTTGCTAAATTGGTTTTATTTACTGATTAAATGTAGTCCCTGGGTAATTGTTTTTATATATTTCTATATATAATATTATCCCTAAGCTGTTGTTATTGTAATTCAGTAACTGGTAATGTTAGCTGTGAGCAAAATCTTAATGCCATACCTACATTTTTATAAACATTACCAAGATTTTACTATAGATTTATTGTAAAGCTTAAATAGGTGATAGAAGTACCTTTTTGGCTTTTTTTTATTATTTCTGAAATAAGGTTAGGTTAAAGTTCATTGTATGGTGAATACAATTACACTATACAATTCAGTTTCAATTACCTATATATCCATGTTTTTAACTATCTGCAATAGAATCTGTAGATCATAGCAACTCTTTATCAATGTTCTAAATCAACAGCAGATAAATAATTACCAATGTCAATGAGAAATTCAATATTA
Organism: Metopolophium dirhodum; assembly: GCF_019925205.1. Taxonomy (NCBI): domain Eukaryota; kingdom Metazoa; phylum Arthropoda; class Insecta; order Hemiptera; family Aphididae; genus Metopolophium; species Metopolophium dirhodum. The sequence continues at coordinate 3,627,620 of NC_083560.1, forward strand.
ATTTTGCTTTTTTTCATTTCGAGATAAATATTACCTATACTTTTCACAATCTTTTGTCATGCTTTAATGTTACCTTAATATCTAATTTAAAAAATACAAATTCCAAGCAATACACAAATTATGTACTTTTTAAATAATTGTTGTGGCAAAATTAAAAAAAAACAATTAGTTATTAAACAATTATTAATATTATTTTAATTAGTTAATTAATACAAGAATAAACTAAAATTTAAAAAAAAAATTAAGAAAAATAGTTAACTGTGAATCAATCTGCGAAATTGTCAATTGTCATAAGGGAAGCTACTTTATGGTAAAGTGACTAACAAAAAGCTTCAGACATTGTATTGACTCTCTTAAACTGTCAGTTCTATCAGGTAAACGTTCAGCCATGCATTAGGTATTCTCATTGCTTGACCTGAAATTTAAAGGAAATGTTGAAATGTATAAACTATAAACTGAGATGCGACCACAAATTATTATTATTGGTCTTGGACTAGAAAAAAAACATTGTAAATTTAATCATTATAATATTGTATTAATGAGTTTCTTACGATGGTTATTGGTATAAGTCCAATATGTGACCTGGAACCGTGTATGTTTGAGGGATGTTCTCATCATTAAATGAATGGAAAATGAAGTTGAATTCCACCCTACATACTGGACAAGTTGGATAACGCTAAAATATATAAAAACATAACTGTTGTTTAAAGAGTAAATATAGGTAAGTATGAAACTATTCAATAAATTCCTAAATGTTTTAACAAATAAAATTTACTTAATTTTCTTATTTATAATGAGAAAAAAATTAAAACATTTTTGATACAAAATGATATGAGTATGTTCAATAATTAATAACTTTTAAGTTTTTACTAAACTTACAAATTTGCGTAATTTCCAACATTTCTTAGACCATCTTTTCAAACATTTAAAACAAAATAAATGCATACATTTTTCTGTATAACATGTATTGTTTAAATCAGATAAACAAATTGAACATTTATCCATATTGACAATTTAATTCTAAAATAAAAAAGTTATATTAACTATAAAGTACAATATACTTCATTAACATTAGTATAAACATTAATTTTTACAAATTAATTTCTACACATTAGAACATGAATTAGATTATCTAATGACATTAGTACATAGTATGACATTGCTATTTTTTTAAAGTTTGTTTATTTCTCCAATTCAAGAACTGTCAAACATTATTGTATGTTAATATAATATATTTTTGTAATGCTATAAGATTATATCTTATAATCGTTGACAGCAATAAATACAATGTTTATTATTATAATTATATTATTATTAAAATAAAATAAAAATACTACACATCAAATATTTTAGTATAATATAGTAATTATTAGTCTAGTAATTTACCGGTGAATTTCTATAAAGATTTTAAATTCAAAAACTCATAAAAAATTAATATTACATTTAATTTTTAGTTAACTTGACTGACTTAAATATTAAAATATTATAAGAAACTACTGACAAAACACAAATAATGTTCTTACATTTAAGTTTTGATTATTAGATTTCAGTTCACTCTAATATTTAAGCTATCAACACAAAATTTGAACTGCTAGTACATTTTAGTATATTATGCATTACCTACAGTGTTCGGAACGTTCACTAAAAAATTGAATTTGCCCACGTTCACGTTTATGTTCTTTGAAAATGTGAATGCGTTAATTTAATTTATTTTATCTTATTTTAATGTATCGTTTAAACATGAATATAAATTCGTGGAAATCATAATATTATTGTTATTTTATGTGCAGGCATGTCCACTGGAATTTCATTTATTTTATTTTTATAATTCGTAATATATTATATCATAATAGTATCAATCAATAATTATTAAATAATAAATAAATATGAACGTCTTAAAAATTTAATTAAATATATAAACGTCATTCACGTTTACGCTCTATTTGAAAAAAACGAGTTACGTTCACTCGTGAATTCGTGTTCATGAACGACGTTCTTTCCAAACACTGATGCGTTCGTATAGTAGTATACTAGACGGAAACAACATACGGTGGTACGACGTTCGCTTAGTCTAAGTGACTTAGATATACAAACCTGAGATATTACCGTGGTAGTAGTACTCACAATGATTTAATATAATTTAATATTTAACACAAAATATATTATAAATTTTTTAAGGATTTGTTTGTGTACTACTCAATAAATGGTGGTTCCGCTGATGTCACCAATGTAACAAATGACACGACAACCACAAACTACGTGCACCTTCGCATAAGTCCTAATGACCTAATAGAATAAAAAATATCCATACCTGCTAGGTTAGGTCACCACACCCCCACCATATGAGTGTGGCAGCATTACCCAACCAATGGGAGGCGACGCAAAATTGGGTTGCGATGTTTGTACGCTAAGAAGAAAACTAGTTTTGTTGGTTCTAAAAAGAAAAAAGAAAATAATTTTAGACGTAAATTTATTAAAAATGTATGTTATATTTTATTTCATAACTCAAACGTCTCAAACCTACTCAACTATAATAATAACGAGAAGTATACTGGGCCGTATATTATTATGTATTATATACCTACCTATTTAAATTTATTATACATAATATTATGATGAACAACCCACCTTTTAAATTAATTATTCAATCTTGATCAAAATTAGTTCTGGCCTGTTTATAGTAGAAAATATAGCGTAAAAGGGCCTAATATAAATGTTGTATTCTAGGAATAAAACAGAAATTAATTAATTTCGTGTTATTTTTGTCTGTTCTTTCGAATTAATATTTTTTTTCTTCGACCAGCTACTTATTATTATTGTTTTTTAAAAACTTTGTACCTAATTCATCTATAAATATTAGTAATATTATTTTATATTATTATATTAAACAGTATGTTTATTTCATCAACTGCAGACAAAACCATTTTATCGATCGCGGTTCGACTGAAACGACATAAAACGTCGTAGGTGGTTGTGGGCTGGGGCAACTATTCGGTCCAGGAAATTTATAATTTGACTGGTCCGTGCCATTTCGTCGTCACAAAATGTAAAAACTTAAATATGGTAGGTACCAACGTTTTAACAAATTAAGGTTGCATCCTTTACTCGTCTTCAATTTTCTCAGGAAACAATTTAAGATTAAACGTGTTTAGTAATTTATCTCAAGTACAGTATATTACTTTTTTTCTATTGCTAACTAACTGCATTCTAACTTGATTTTTCTGAGAGTTTCCTTTCTCTCTCTCTGATATTATATTTTATTATTGTGTGCAGTACCTATATTTATATTATATTTTTAGTGTGTACGAAATGTTAGGTAATATTAAGTAAATACCTACTCATTGCTATGGCTAGACGACGTGAATATATTAATAGATTGGTAGACGTGAATATTACAAGTGAGGCGACCCTCTAAAACCGCCACTGTAGCTATTAAGCACGGTTTTTTTTGATAATCATTTTAAGAAAAAAAATACAAAATATACCAAAATGGCAAAATTTACAAATAAATTATTTTTCATTAAGCAATTTAATTGATATTACTTTAGCAAACCTGCAATTTCCTAAACCAATACAAAAACTAGCACAAAATTAGAAAGAATAGTACAATTTATTTTTAGTAAGTATTTAAAAAAATTTGTATATACGTAGGGTTATACGTAGGCTTATACGCAGCAAATTATGGCGGCGTCTAAGAGTAGTACCTAATCAACTCAATCAATGAAACTGCGACTGCAGTTGAATTAAGTTCCGGGAACCTATAGTAAATACAATGCCAAACTATAGGTGTGCCAACGGACTAACCAAATTTGTATGACTTTTTTTTTTTTATTAATTTATGTCATACAATGTAACTTACTCCCTACTGATTAAAATGAAACTGTTTTAGTTAATGCTTGGTTAACTGGAGAAGCAGATGAATTAAAATTGTCATTTTTTTTTTTAAATGCTCGTAACTTTTTAGAATACCTAGTCATGATTAATTCATATTATATAATTATAAGTTTTGCTAATTAGAAATAATTAGTTTAATTTACCTGGTTGAGATTCAATAGGTTTTATTTTATTATTATCAACTTGTAAAAATCTTTCATATTAATATCATTATTATTTCCAACACTGTACCAATCATTACCAATTGCATAGTCATCGTTTAATAGTTTTTTAGTAATAGTTTCTGTAACTGAAAATTAGATTATAGTTAATAAATTATAATATAATGTTTCCACATTAATATTATATTATGTACAATGAAAGACAATAATTGGCAAGGACGTCATAGGTGGTAAATGTTTGTAAATGCCTAAAAATAGCTATTTATACTGGCAAATGTTGTACTAAAATGTTCATCTTTTACTTCCAATGTCGTCATTACCAACAACAATATGCGTCTTAAACTGAGTATTATATATTTACACCAACATTAGTTTTTAAAATGGTGAACCATTTTCTTGCGATAGCTGTTTACGCTTTGAATAATTTGAGAAATTGGACTTATCAAAACTATATACAATTGGGATGTATTATTTTTATTTATTATTTTTTAATAGGTATTTAAGAAAAGTAAGTATTTAACCCAAATTTCTTTTTTTTAGAGACTGACCATCCCCTATACATTAGTGTATTCCTAGCTTTAGGTTTATCGATACTATTGTCATCATAGTCCTCAGACGCTAAATTAAAAAAAAAACTTATTTGCTTAACAAATGTCCAAGTACTTACTTTAATATATTTAATGAACCTGAGTCAGTTGGGCACGAGGACTTGGGCTCCATTATATTTTTTTATGTTGTAGACTTACTCTTCCGCTTGGTGTTTACATTATCATAGTCTTCGGAAGATGATATATCTGCTCTAGTTAAACTTTTTTTTGTAATTTCTTGAGCTTTAAGCAAATGAATCTATAATATTGTAAGTATAATGTACAACAACTATGAATATGATTATAGTATGAAATATCAACATGGTTTATTGATGTTCTTATACTGATTATTTATAAATTTAAAATATAAGTTACTGTTAAGGTTATTTTATAGTAATATTATGTTTATGTTATAAGCAGGACTTATTGCTGTTTATATAGCTATAAATAAGTGTCATATGGAAATCAGATTCAAGATATAAACCTTTTAGGGCTTATTTATGAATTCTTTTTTTTTAGTGCACAAACTTACAAGTTATGGTGGTTTAAAATAATCATTTCTCACTTGGAATGCAAATTAAAAATTACTAAGATATCCATAGATAATAAGCTATAGCTAAAAATATAACATATATACCAATTAAAAAATAATTGTTATCTTGGCAATTGAAAAATATTAAAAATACATTGTCACTAAGAAAAAACGAGGATTTTTAAGGAAAACCTGTTTTTGACAAAAACTATATAGTTTTTTTTTGATTTAAGTAAGAAAATAATAATAACCGTTGATACCTTAAATTTACACCAAATATTTATATGACACTTTAATATACATGATATTCAAAATATTTTGCCTCTTTTTGAGCGGTTTTAGCTAACCATGACAAATATTAGATTTTTTTGAATTATTGTCGATAAATAATTTTAAAATATCTTAAATTTAATAAAGGGTTACTCATAATAGTTGTTGTTAGTGGAAATTAAAAAAAAGTTGAGCGTAAATCCAAAATAATAATTTATGTGCGTATGAAGTTAGAATTTTGATAATTTCGCTGAAAAATGTGAAAATTTTATAATTATTTTGTAATTATAAATTCATATTTTGTTATAATTTAAAAATATTATTTATTGGTACATGCAAGTTTTAAGTACCTATATTATTATATTTTATACAAACAATGATATTTTTAAATGCGACTTTTTATTATTTGTCGGATGTCGCCACACCCGTTTACACCAAATAGACTTATTTGACGCAGAATATCTGGTATAATACAATAATAATAATTATTTTATAAGATATATTTTAATTCTTATATTTTTAACACAACAAATAATATATATTATATAGAAATTATATTTAAATGTTTTTGAAGGGGTTGTTACGGATGTTTTATAAGAAATTAGATCTCCTCTACAACTTTTAACCAAGATATTTTGCTCTAAAACCATTCAGTAAGCCGTATTATTGAAACGAAATTGGTATATCTTTGTACGGTATTTTCTTCCGTGTGGGGTCCTCCTAAGTTCACCGTGCATCACTTTATCGCGTTAATCGTCGTCGTATACTTGTATTATAATGTATCTACTATGTCATTAGGGTGACAGGTGTTGTTTATGTTATGCACCTATCTTAATTGACAAATTGCGAGTTCGATAGTTCCTACGTCCATATAAGTCTAAAATAAGGTTTCAGAATCTTATACGATATGTCATTCCATATAATATAATATAATAATCTATAATAACTGATGACAACTCGATATCATATTGGAAAATTAGCTAGATAAATTACAATTCATTACTTTTGTAGGTAAAGATCATGGTACTGACTTTGTTCGAACTTGCCGCCGTTTTCATTACGCCGTGTGGCAACCGGTCCGCGAGACAGCGCATCGCGCGGCCCGTGGACGCCGCCGGCGACACTAAATTGTCTTTCTGTAATTCTGTTGCGCTCGACTGCTCGAGTCGAGCTATCGCGTCCGGCCATCTCCAGCCCCTGCGCGTTCACCTCGTGTCGCGTATCTATTAAGTTTCAAGTGCGTTGTTGGTTTTCGGCGGCCGTGTCCACCGTGTACGGTTTTGCGCGGTTGTTGTCGCCGACGTTGTACCGACTGTCGTCGATCCGTCACCAATTGTGTCCAGTATTATAATCGGGTCTCGCGTGTTCACCGCGCAATACCTACACGTCTGTGGTGGTTCGCTGTGCGTTTTGGTCAGTTTATCGATAGAGACCTGGGCCCGACGCGCTGCAGTCCACGACGAATTAGGCGAGTTGGTATCGTGTGTGTGCAATTCGTCGCCCACCGTCGAAGTTGGAGTTTCCGCGTATCTCGTACGACGCCGTCCATATCGCTGGGATTACGTAACATGGAGCGTTACGTAATCCGGTCCTTCGTCGTCGTCCAGCGCCCGCCGCCGATAGTCACCGCCGCTCACCGCTCATCTGCGTGTCTTCGACATCGTCGCTGCAGCTGTTGCAGTCACCGCCGCCGATACACCGCCCCACCGCGGCGCATGTGCCATCAGGTAATTTATTATTATTATCATTGTTATTTATCGTTGTTATTATACTTATTATTATTGGAATTTGCGCTCGGGAAGAAACGTCTTCACCGGCCAACATTCGCACACTTGTGTTATTTAATATATTATTGTCAATTATTTAAAGCGTATTATTATTTATATATATATATTGGTTACCTATCCATACCCAGGGGGGCATTAAGGGTTTATATATTTGGGGGGGGGGGAATGTGTATTTTATGAATGTATATGAAAGTATAAAAAACTTACAGGTAAGTACTTACTATACCTACAGGCTACATAGAAATATTATTAAACTAATTAGTAAATATCTATTTAGAACATGGAACAATAATCCTTTCTTTTTAATAGTACCGGAAATTGGAATATTTATTATATTTCATTAACTATTAAATACCTACCTAGTAAGTAATTCCTATATATTTTTAGTTATTTATGGAGTGCCTATGTATTAAGCATTGACTTGTAATAATAAATGTATCTTTATTAACAATAAAATATTATTACTTATTATAAAACTATTTAAATGACAAATATTGGAGAATAGTAATTAAAATATTTTTTTTTCTTATTTTTTTGTTCACAAACTCTTTTATAATACTTGACCAATCAATACTTCTAAGCATCTCATTTTATATTGACAACTATGAAAGGGAAGATATTTTATCTTGAGATAAGGTAGATTTTAAATAATTTTTAACGCGTTTGAGCACTGACAATTATTGTTCCCCTCTCGCATTGATGCAAGGCATACAAGCAAAGATTCTTAAAATTATAAGAACATTGTAAATAATTGCCAAATTTATAAATAATACTTCGATAATCTGGAAATGTGAGAATTTTGAGTGTATTAATTGTAGTATATTACGAGTAATACTGCAGTAATAGCACACCCGTTGTTAATGTTGTTATAGTGTTATATAGTGTTTTTATTAGACTATGGAAAAATTATATAATTTTTGACTAATTTTCAATCACCCTTGTTCTATTTTTATGAAAACTATAATTTATTTATTCATAGTTTTCTTAGAGATTTAAAACTATTTTAGGTAGTTTTTAGGTATTAATTATATTTTATAATATTACATTTATTAATGTAATTCCTACTTAGCTGAACTGGTGTATTATATATTTATACATTCAAAGATAATACAGTTTACGCCGTTATTAAAATTTAATAGATATTTTTAACAACTTAAATAAAACAAATTAGATTTAGATTTAAAAAGATAATGTTTTTATGAATTTCTAACTCGAAATAATTTGCACATTTTCGTGATTCTTATGTGTTAGGACAAAAATCCAACTTTAAATGCTTATAAATACAGAGCGGATTTTGAGATTCTTAAAAGCTTAACATTCTCTAAATATTCTTTAAACTTATAAATATGCAGTTAATATGATTTTTTTTTACAAAAAAAATGTAGTTGTATAAGTTATTATGTATAAGTAAAATGCTAATACAAAACAAATATATGTACTAAAGAATTTTATTAAAATTGTATTGTTATCATCATTATTATTTTATTAAAACCAAAAACGTAATTCGACGCCTCAGTTTGAAACTGCAACAACTCGAGTTATAACAAATCCGAGTTATGTACACCATCTTATGAAGATTTCAGTTCAAGAACGCAATAAAATATAGTTACCTAAATTATTGACCACGAGAGAGCATTTTCAATATTATAATTTACATTACGTTACACAGAGAAACAATATAGAAAACATGGGAATAGGACGTTTCGGCAATATGTCAATTCGACGATGTCCGTTTCGGCGCGTGCCGTTTTGGCGATATGGCAATAATTTACTTATCTGTAACATAGTCTCGCCGTATGGTATAGAAATGTTATCTTTATCGATATGGATGATCTGATAATTTAAAAAAAGACCTTCATTGCGAATCTCAAAAAAATTTTAGCCGTGCGTGACACGTACTATGAAAATCTTGTGTCGGGAAATAGTCCTCGAAGGAAGTTGAAAAAATTTCAAGACAGATAAAAGATTAGTAAATAATTATGATAGGCAAAATAAAATGATATTTCTAAGAGGCAGTCCCTAAAATTGTGTGTAGTACGGCACAATTTGTATAGTACGAAAAGTGTATAGTGTGTAGTACGAAATTGAAAAGTGTGTTATTCTAATTAAACCTTTATAATAATATAATGTATAATTTTATATCTTCACATTTTTTTTATATTTTAATGGTTTTTTGCCAAACCACATTTTAATTATTATCTACTACACAGACACACAGTAAACAATATTTTGTGTTGTTATGCCTTCTACTCTTATTATAGTTATTATTATGACGAAATAACTATTAAATAATTATTTCGTCATGGTTATTATTATTCATTGTTAGGTATTAAGAGTAGCTATTTTTATTACTATCAGCCTAGTAGTGAACGGTGGTATATATTATACTAGTGTTTGTCTAGAAATAATTTAGATTTGACCGATTTGGGAATATTATGTGTGTAGTACGGAAATTTGGATATTTAAGAGGCATAGCAAATAATATTGCTTAAAAATAAAATAAAATAAAGGGACTGTGGTATACAGATATCTATATACATTTTACTATATTAATTTAGTAATTATAAGTAATAAATTATTTAAGTATAAAACTATAAAGATTTTTATTTATTTAAGATTTAAAGTGACTGTGGTATTTATACATTTTTAACTGTATTACCTATAAATAATTATAATTATTTTAACTTATTTATGATTTAAAATTACTTATTATATTATATACTACGTTTTTACATTATATTCCTTTTTTTTTTTGCTATTAATTTTCGCCGAAATGGTCACTCGCCGAAACGGACATCGTCGAATCGCCCGCGCCGAAACGTCCTAGATCCAGAAAACACATACCCAAAGAACCAATTATTTTATATATTATATAGTTAGTCATAAATTTATATATATATTAAAATATAGAACAAAACGCGATTTTAAATCTTGACGAAATAGCACCATATATGACATTATATGCATTTACTATTTAGATATGATCGCAAACGAACAAATCGAAATTAAACATGCTAACATACGTGATTAATATTATTGTATTTTATTTGCTCGTGACTGAACATTCGTCTTTATTTCGTATAGGTATGCAATGTATATTGTATATAATGATATTGATAAATGTAACGCCCCTGAGCACCATTCCTTTAGTGAAAAGTATATTATTAGGATATCATAAATAAAATTAAAGTTTGAGATCAGTTTGAGAATATTAGGATTTTTTTTTCATTTAATTATAAAAAATTATTGAAGTATGCTATAAAAAAATTAAAACGCTACGACACAGATAAAGTTGTTCCCTATGCGCTGTGAAATTTCGGTAATTCTACTATAAATGCCAAGGGAGTGGTTCTATCCCGCGCAAAACAGTTTTTTGCTGTGTTGTACTTTTGTAAGACAGAGACAACGCATACGGGTATCACGTCCTCTTAACTTTTAACTTAGGTATTAACTCGTTAATACCCAGCCTTACATTTTATGATATAGAATCGAAAATAGCATCACCAAGAATTATTTATTATCTGTATTAGTTAGCCATTTCAATTAATTAAACAGCAAAACTAGTTACCAGTTCAGTTGTTGTCGATTTTTATTTCTAGTTTTTCATGAACACAAGCACTTACTAACACACAATAGACATTTAATGCTGTGGTTACCTATTTAATGTACCTAATTCGTCTGTCAACATTGTTAATGGTGGTTAGTTGGGCACGGTAAATCCAATAGATTACAATGAATTATAAACTAACAAACATGAATATTATGTTCTTAAAATATGCGTCATGCACTTAAAATTAATAAATTTCATTAAAAATAATTATAAAACAAATTACCTACAGCTAAATGTTTATTTATTAATTTATTATCGCTTATCTAATTATAATTTCCATTGGCCTAAATTCTAATATTATTCTAATAATAAATATTTCTAATTTTTGGATGAGTCTCGTATGGTATAGGTGAATATTTAGTGCCTATAGGTATTATTGTAAATTCGTAGATTTTAGTCGGATTGGTTTTAGTTCGGCCTTACATATTATTATACAATATTTCGTTTAGTCGACTTCAGGGGTATGAATACCGATGGTTTTTAAGGTGTTCAATATAACCAATTTTTATTTGTGTGCATGCAGGTCGTGTAAATTGTGTGCGTAGTAAGTGATCATTAAAGTCTATACCATTTTAAATGATATAATATGTACCTACCAACGAGCATATAGTAAATATTATAAAAATAATATTAACGTTAAATAAGTATACAAAATTCGTGAACAGATCTACAAACATCTGCGATGAGATGAAACCCAACAATTATTATTGAACCGTCGAAAAGTAAGTGATCGAGTGGTAAGGGAGGAGGGTGAAACAATATACCTTGGTATTTAAAACATCTATGTTTTGCTGATTATATGACACCGTTGTCGCTCGTCCAAGTCAGTAAAATAATTGTCACTTGTCGGTGAGCTTTTTTACGCCGTGTTATTATATTTTAGCAACCCATTGTTTACGATTAAAAAGTTAATGCATTTTATAATGCTTATAATCTAAAAATAATAACAATTGTTGTATTGGAACAAATGCAGTTTAGTTCCCACGTGATTTTTTCGATTTTTTTTTTTTTTAATGTGTGTTTTAAAGTACCAAATACAAAAGTCCAATTCCAAAATGCTCGCATTTTTTTACTTAAAAAGTTATACCAAAAAAACAGTAAATTTTTCAAAAATACGTGATATCCACGATAAAAACATCGAAAAAAATTTTTTGATTATTTTTAAAAATTGTATGATTTTTTATGATGGATGGAAATATGCAAATATATTTTAATAATCGTATTAGCTGTTTAAAAACTCGTAAATTGAAACCAACATTTACACAATATCACAACTCGATATCACAATGTGATATTAATATCCCTCGGCAGTGACTGCGCGTGTATCGGCACTCGTCGCTTCGCTCCACAAATTGAAAATATCCCCCGACGTGCTATGTAAAACCACCTCATATAGGTCACACTAGTCACAGATATATTAATTTACATTTTTCATCAAAACTACTTTAGAGAATATTATAACAAGATAAAATAACATAATTAATAAGAGGTGACAATCCAATACGAAAACTTAGGAAAGCAAAGTGCGTGAATAAATACGTAAAATCGTAAATTTTGGAAAAATATAACTTCCAAAATAATCGTTTGCGAGAATTTTTGAATTAGACTTTTGTATTCAGTGCTTTATAACACACATTTTTGGTAGAAAAAAGTCGAAAAAATTGCATGGGAACTAAACTGCATTTATACCGTTCTATTAATTTGTTGCCTCATTGTAATTTTGTTGAATTTAGGTTTTGCTATTTAGTTAAAAAATATGATATTGAAATAATTATGGGGTGGTGGTGGGTGGGGGAGGAGGTCCAGACCCCCTGGACCCCCCTCAGAAACAGCCTTGCCTATGGGATATGACCAATAACTATATTACATATATATTATAGTCTATAATATTAATGTTTATTGCAATCATTATTGAACTGTCCGTTCAATCTTCCTAACAAATTAAGAATCCAATTTATATGAATAATATACGTAACCCAAAACTAGTAAACTACAATAAAATTTAAAAATATTCTTTTCAAATAAACGTCCTAATAAAACCTGTGAATATTGTTAAGCTTTAATAACTTTTTGTTGAATGCTAATAAATATTTTTTAAAAAAGTGGATAAGTTGGTGTCGCTTGCTGTACAGTAGGTCAGAAGTGGGTCACTGTAATTGTATGGTATTAAATTTGAATGTGGACATGTAGATACATAAAATGTATTTTATTCTAGCATCCTGGTGAAAAGTTCAAACTACACCGCTAGGTACTTTAATTATACATAGCTCAATAGCTGTCATACGCGCAAAATATGGCCCAAATACTACCCAAAAGCGAATAAAACACGAATTTTGAGCACAAACCAATTATGTTTTAAACTACGTCCATGCGAAAATAATATATATTTTACTGCCGAGTGCGTATACACAGAACGGGTTTTGTAATTGGATGCGTATCAATTAGTATTAATATAAATTGTAACTAAATGATTCACCTAACGAAAATAAAATATATGCTTAACAATAGGTAGGTAATTAATACTTGATGCTTAATTAATCTGAGAAATCATTATTATATTTTAAATAAACAATAAATTAAATTAAACACATTTTTATAACTGAATAAGTAATTAGCTACAATACATAAAACTGTGTAGAAACTATTAGATTTCATTTCTGATTGATGAATCAAATTAGTAATTACCTAGCTTATATTATAATATACATTTAAGAAAATAAAATGATGTGAAAAAAATCTATCTATTGTCTTCAATTGTATAACTTGCCACATAGTATACGTCATTTAACTTGAACATTATCACAATATTTAATCATTGTCATCATCTGAAATTAAATCAATACCTGCAAAATGTCAAAATAAATATATATACTCAATCTTATCAATACTAAATAAAAAACAATATTCGCACAATCTATTTAAATTTTAAACATCATATGCAATATCAATATTATAAATTTGATATATTCTGAAAAATATGCGTTTATATTTTCTAGATTCTAGTATTCATACAGATTAAAAAAAATGCATTTTCCATATTTTTCTTTTATAAGAGTAACCTCATAGAAATAGGTTATGGAAATTGGCAATGCTAACGCGCACTGAACTTCACTTCATTATTTCAATCGCCTAGCTAATATTAGTATGCCATTTTCCGCCCATGTACAATTGTCGAAAACTAATGTAAATGAAAACCGATTTAATTGAGAGTATGGCATGTCAATCTTAAAGTATTAACTGGGCCTATTCATTCTGGGCCTGATGGAACAGGATAAAAATTGATCGCTTCCTGAAGTGACTCTTATATGAGACGTTGTATAGTATAATAACATACAATTTAAATTATACTGAATATTATCATACGTATATATCATACATAATATTTTATTACCTATATATTATAAGTATTTAATAATATTTTAATTAGAATACTTACTCATTGAGTGGTTTGCAAAAACAGGATATCCATGCCTGTTAAAAAAATCACTCATAAATCCTTCTTGAATTGATCCGTAACTAGATATTATTGGCAACTGTATTTGAGGCATTTGCTCATCTTGTTGTTCATCGTCAGATATACACTAAAAATAGTTGAACAATTATAGTATAAAAATATATTATTTGGTAGTTAACAGACTGGTAGGTAATTTAAGCAATTAAAAGCATGTATTTACATATCCAAACGCTATGTTATCTGAATATCTATAAGCGCTGTAGTAATTATGTTGACATGTATAATTACATATTTTCTGTATACTATATTATAATAAATATTAAATAAAATTTAGAAAAACGTGTTTACAAATAGAATGTCCAAATGTAAATTAATACAATTACATAGATTAGTAAATTTTTTTATAAAAATTAGCTCAAATATTAACTTATAAAATTGCAAGAATGGAAAGTAAAAATATGTTGTATACGAAATAGATAATTATTATTAAAATACTCATGTCTAAAAGCACACTATTATTGAATAAGATTTCCAATTAAATATAAAATTTTTTTAACATTAATAATTCAAATTATCCACTTGTATTGTGTTATATTGGTACTTAGACAATATTGTCAATGTGTAAACTATTGTAAACATAAGCTGTTCAAAGCTAGTATCAATGTATATAGTAGTACATTTGGCTAAAATGTAATATATGGTAAATTAGTATGTGGGCCGGTACTTTTTTATTCTCCTGGGCCGAAGTCCCCCCTCCCCTTTCTGCCTCAATTTTTATTTGTTTTGAAAACAATGATAAAAAAATAATAATAACAATGTGTTTTAATATACTATTTGACTATAACGACTTATGTTTGTGGGTTATATTTTGTGATTATAGTATATAATAATATGCTATTAAGAGGTAAGAATATCGACCGTTTCTAAAGATTTCAATATAGGCAATTTTCTATTTGTGTGCATGTGGGTCGTGTAAATGTGTGCGTAGTAAGAGATCTGTGAGTGACTGTGTATAAAATAAATAGCGGAGCGCTCCGGCATGACGTGTCCACACATGTCAGTAACAGTAACAGTATTTTCTATAATAAGGAGAATATGTGTATTTACTATCAAATCGCTCAATAAACTATATTATTGGAAATACAAAAATAAATTTTCATAGAATTTTTTAATACTATTCATACCCCTTAAACTAATGTATTTACTATTATTAATACAGCGTAAGTAGGTTGATTTAATTTTAAGAGCTTATGTTATAAATTAATATTTAAGCTAATTTTATAAGAAAATAAATATGTTATCTTGCAGGTAATCTACATGATTGAATTATTTTGCATTTTAGCCAATATTTTATTTCTTATTATTATTAAAATGTTTTTCATGTAGTTTATAAGTTATCTAACCTAAAATAATTCTAACCTAACCAGAGCAGACGCTGAATGTACATTTTTTATAATACTAAGCATGTTAATTATACTGTGTAGTATACTAGTATCCGATATACACAGTAGTTGCTGATTTATATTACGACTCATAACACTGTTATACATAACATATAATATGGTCAAACTTTTTATTATATCCTATAATATATCCTATCTTATTATAATATACATTTAGCTTCAATATAATATCTGTGTACTTCAACCACAACATAAACTAGAAATCGGCTGAAAATATTTTAAGTGTATTACCTGTACACTGCTATTACTATCATTGCTGTCATCTGAATCCAATATAAGTAGTGTTTAAAAATTTCATGAAATTTAAAAAAATGAAATATTTCATGAAATATTTCAAATATGTGAAATATTTCAGTATTTTAATAAATTTTGTTTTTTTTTAAACAAGTTTTATTTTTATGTATGTAGTTGTCATAATTTACTTTTATAATTTTATACTACTGAAACCAATCACTAATTACCCATTACCTACTCATTAGTGATGGTTTTTTTGGTATTATACATTTAAAATAGTATTCAACATTTTTAAATTGATAAAAAAACATACAAAAATGTTTAAATGATACTATATGTCTATATGTCTATGTCTATATTAAGTATACTAAATGCTTACATTAGTGTACCATACACTTTTATAAAATTAAATACTTATAATAGATTTATATATACAAATATAAATGTGGTATGCAGGTAAATGGCCAAGTTTTTAATAGTTATACTAGTGATAACTAGTAGATAACTACTGAATATAGTTTAGTTTAGTAGATATACCTAAAGCCTAAAAGGAATTGATAAATTATTATAATATAATAATTTTTATAAATAAAAACCATAAACATAATATAATAGTTATCATAATATTATTATTTTATGAATTTATCATATTCATAAGTTCATCTATTTCAGTACTATCCATATCAATGTCTGAGTTCTGTTCTTCTTCATTTTCCAAGTTAACACTTATAACACTACAGTCACTCTCTTTAGTATTGTCTTCACATTCAATTTCTTGTAGTAGCTCATTATTACTGTCTTCTTCAATTTCTTCTAGTTGTAGCTCATTATAACTGTCTTCTTCAAATTCTTCTAACAGTTTTTCATAATAATCTTGCTGGGCAAGTGGTAGATTTACTTGTTTTTCTTGTTCTTCCTTCAACTACCAACAAAAATATATTTCAAATTGAATACTGTAAATAATAATGAAAATACAAACTATGTTTGATTAATCTCACCTTTAAATTGTGTTTAACATAAACTAATTTTCCTGCTCTGCTGTTGGTAAGTCTATTTCTTTTGGACGAATGCACATCTTTATATATAATGAATGTTCTTTCGGAAGCAGCTGATGTAGCAGGTAGTGACAAAATCTTTGAGGCTAACTTTGAAAGTTCAGTAGATGAACAGTAAGCATTCCACCACACAATTGGTTCTAAATTGACACACGCCTCCCATACATAGGTATTTGAAAAAATCCCTTCTTTAACCTACATTAAAAAATAAATTATTAACAAAATGGAAAATGTATTTACTACAATTTATATTTTACTTATTTATTATTTTATCTCTTTGAAGAAATAAAGATTCATTGAAAAAACCATCATTTTTTAAATTTACCTTATACTGAGCGAAATCATACATGACTTTCTGTTCATCAATATCCAAACATATTGTAGATAGTCTATGAATGAATGTAGCAGCCTCAATATTTTCATCTGCAGTCAAATTATTTCCACGATACTTTGGATGTAGTACATTTGCAGCTAAATGAATTTGTTGAACACTAAATTCTTTTCTTGATTGAATTTTATTTTTAATTATATTTTTTTCAGTCTCAAAACAAGAAACATTTTTTATACAAGTATCATATTGTTTTTTAATTTCAACAAATATCTCTGGAACAATACTGAGTTGTGGTAAATCACTTTCTATTCTTGTAATCCAGTATGCTATGGGCTTTAAAAAATTGTGTAAATTTTTTATACGGTCCCAAAATGTATCATTATTTATAAATTGTTTCACACTTGGTATAATGTCTTCTTCGCACCGCTCATCTATGTTTAAGAGTCGTATTATTTGTTTATTAGCTAAAAGACTGTTAAGAAAAACTACTACTGAACCCCATCTGGTTTGAACAGGCAACATCAGCGATTTTTTTTTATTTATACTCGATTCTTTTTGCTTTTCATTAAATATTGCGTGTAACACGTGTCGTCTTCTAATGTTATTGACAATTGCAACTCCACCTTTTATGACTATTTGAAATGATTTTAAAGATATAATATCATTTATTAATAAACTTAATGCATGCGCAACACAGCCATATGTTGTAATATGCTCATACTTATTATTTATTTCTCGCCAAGCTTTTTTCATATTAGCAGCATTATCAGTTACTATTCCAAATACTTTTCCTGGTCCAACTTCTTCAATAATTTCTATCATTACTTTTGCCATATAATTACCTGTATGTCTTTCAGTTAAAGTGGGTAGAGATTTATAAAACACAGGTTTGGGTGTTGTTATTACAAAATTAATAATGCTTTCATTTCTAATATTCGACCAACCATCACACATCAACCCTAGACAGTGTGATCCAACAATAAGTTTCTCAACAAAACATTTTATACCATTAACTTCACTGTCCAAAAGTTTATTCGATAGTTGATAAGAAGAAGGTAATACATAAGCTGGCCTTATTTTTTCAAACAGTTTCGTCCAATAAATATTATCAAGAAGTGATAAAGGTGATCCACTTGCATAGATAGCTTTTGCTAACATTGAGTCTAGTTTTAATTTTTCATCCTTAGTTACTTTATCAACAAATGTTTGCATCGTGGAAATATTACTCAAAGTAGATGATGTAAAAGAACTTGCAGACAAGCATTTTGTATCAGATAAAGTACTATCCCTTATTCGTTTAAATTCTTTATTAGGGGTGGACGTGGTACCAATATTAGTGATCCAAGAGTCCAACGTATTGCAGTTATTTGAACTTGAAGTTGGCTCAGGTTCATCACATATATTGTTTTCAATGGTATCATCAGTATTTTCCACATCATTCACTGATTGGAAAGATCCTATTAATTACAAAGAATATATCATTATATTATCAGGATTACAATTTACAATACATATAGCCCATAGGCTTTACGGTGACTAGACATACCTATTGGCTGTTAATGAATTTATAAAGACAATACCAATTTGCTTTTGGAAACTTATACTACTGTCCTGAATAAGAGCCTTAGCACTTCAGTACATAAAAATGTATTGATTTGAAAAGATTTAATTGCAAATGGAAAAATGATTTAAATGGCCCGAATTGATCAATTTGTAGACATTTTTAGTTTTTATCAATAAGACAATAACAAAATATGATAATTGATAAATATATGTATTATAATTTATATTATTATGACTAATTTTTGTTATTAACACTAAATAACTAATATTTGCTAAGCAGTTTTATAATATTTGTATTGATTTATGTAATGTGTGGTCTACAAATATAAATGTAAATTCAATCTAATAACTAAATAGGTACCTACTTAAGGTGTTGATTAAATTTTATTATTAGTGAAGTTATGTTTTTAGTCATGAAACTCACAGGATTTATTGAAAAGTAAGATTAAAAACTATATTAAGTCAATATGTTAAGTTTCAAAATAAATAAAGGTTAATAATTTATTAATGTAAGTAATATATTTTATATAATATAAATTATAATATGTACTTTAAAAAAAAAAATATCTGGACATCTATCTAATCACCGTACCTATAGGCTATAGCCACTATAATGTCTACTTGTACAATTTTACACGGTGAGTCGTGACGTTCAACGGTTTTAAATCTATGAATAACATTATATATTTTTCCATTAAGGCGGTTGAAAGTGGGTCGTTTTTTCGTGCATTTAGACCAATAAGCAAAAGAAAAAAAACACACTTCTAGAAGTCCAATTTTCATTTTGAAAAAATGTTTGGATTTGTTTACTCCTTGTCTGTGTTATGTAGGAAATTAATTTTTAATTTTATGTTTTTTAGTAACAATAAAGTAAAAGTGAATTTTGGAAAAAAAAGAAAATTAATTTGGTACTATATTAATTAAACAATAGAAAAAATCGAAAATCCATTTCCTACATAACCTAGAAAACAGAATAATGAATTTAAATGTGTTTTCAAAATTAAAATCGGGCTTTTGGTACTGGGTGAATTTTTCTTCCGCTTTTTGGGACTTTCATAGCCACATAGGAGTTGAAACATTTTCAATTGCAAAATATAGTGACGTGTGACTGCGCGTAGGTACGCTATACCGATTTCCGAGAATCTTAGCCGCGACTATTATACGGGCGATAAGAAATCAATTACATAATATTATAATGATACACAGCTGCTAAATAAAATATTATTTAGTATATTATGCCATCGTGATTCAGTCCGTGCACTATTTGTACTCACTACCAATTTTATTTTCTTGTGGTAAAAATGAGTAATTGGCGTTTTGGTAATAAAAAACGAGCTAAATTATTCATAAGACGAAAAAAGTTGAAACACAATTTGGCAAATTTACAAAAAAAAAATGAAGAAATTCAAGAACTCGGCAATGACGACAGCAATAACGTTTCAGAAATAAGCAATAATCAGTTAAAAAGTTGTTCAATAATGCGATATTATAATTATTTTAAATCTCAGTGGTATTTTAGATTCTGAGCGAAGCGATGAATGTATTGATTTCACAATGATGTGTGTTTTTTTTTTTATTTTTTTTTTTATTTTTGTGTCTGTCATCACGTTTTAGGACAGTAAAAGTGCTTGGATTTTCGGCCATTGTCAGTTTTCAATTTTTTTAGATTTTTTTTCTATAAATATCAATAAAAATTTATCTGTTGAGTAAAAAAGCTTGAAAATTTAATAGAAGGCTCCTAGGTTATTGTTTCAAAGGCAGATGAAAAAAATTAAAAATCCTTAGTCACAGTTTTTATTTATAAGCATTTAAAGTTCAAATTTTGACAAAATACGGAAAAATCACGAAAAATAGTAAATTATTTTGAGTTGAGAATTCATAAAAATTTTTCTTTTTAAATCTAAGATTTGAAAATGTAATATAAGATTACTCATAAGTCATAAGTTTGTCTACCTTTATCAAAAAAAAAAATGTCTAGAAGAAACTTAAATTAAATTTTTATGAGCGTCTGAAATTTATATTTTTACAACATTTGATATTTACTCGATTTCTCATGTAACAATTTTCTTATTTTATTGTAATTAAAAAACGAATGACTGTAGATACATCTATAATTATTTATTTTGTTTTTACTAGACACTTGTTACGTTGATGTTTAATTTATTATTTAGGCGTCTATCATTGGGTATAGGATCAACAAAGTTCTTTTTATGGGCGTACGTAATAAACACTGTTCAGTTTGCTAAAATAATGAAAATAGTGAAAAAGAATCACCATTTCATCAGTGTTTTAAAAATTGGAATGGGACTTCTACTGCCATGGAATCCGATATAATTGTCGAGGGATTCTGTCAAAGTGTGACTATGCATAATTTAATATATGATAAATTAATTGGAGATGGAGATTCAAGTATAATTAAGAAGTTAACACTTTCTAAACCTTATGCAGATTACGACATAGATGTAAAAAAAATAGAATGTATGAACCATATTTTAAGAAACTATTGTAATAGAATTATAGACATGTCAGCTCGTCGTAAAAGTTCTTCTGGAACTGTAGTCCCGGGGTTTTTAAGGAAAACATTAAAAGATAGAAGGCTTAAATTAAGGTATATTAAGAATATAATATATAATTATACATTTATGTAGCAATATAATATAATACAAGCAATTGTTTTTTTAAAGACTTACTGTTGTCAATATATAATTTATAATGATTATGTTTTTGATAAAACTATGAACTAGGTACATTATACTTTATGTAAGTACGATGTTGTATAATTTAGTTTTGTCAATACAATGCGCGGTGTGACGGTAATAAAATTATTGTTGAACTGTTTACTGATAAAACGAAATAATTACGCGTTCGGGGAACTAACGCACACCAATGATCAGTTATTACACACACACTCACACAGCAATTCCCAATGAATATAACATATTGCCTATACTCAACCCCTAAAAAACGGTCCACTTTCAACCGCCTTAAATAAAAACACTGAAACTATTAACTATCAGTAAGAAAGTGGTATTCATGGATTCAAAAACGTTTTAACGTTAACTGATAGATTTAAAAAATAATATTTATACATACCTGAATCCGATTGAAAGGCGTCTTTTATATTTTTTGGGCATTTATTACACTTTAAAATGTGGTTTAATTGACGAGTTGCGTTTTTAACTGTGGTCCAATTGCAATAATTACAAGTTTTTTTAATAGTATTATTTTGTTTTTTGTCGCTCAATTCTCTAAACACTTTATGTATTTTTGCACTATGTTTTCCCATGATGACATATGCTATACTATACGTCTATACTACATAGGCATATAGCATGTAGTATGTCGATAAACGTTCGTACAGTAATAATTATTATAAAAATTAAAAGATTATATGATAAATATGAAATGTCTATAGGTCTATAGGTCGTCGACGATAAGAGCCATTCCTGGGGAAAAAACCAATTTTTGCTATAAACAGCCGAAAACAAGACCCTAATATAGTATAAATAGTATAATATGTCAACCACGGCACTCATTGCATTAATATTGTTAATATCAATGATTATACCAAGAACTCATGGAATGTACTGTTAATAATTGATAAAAAAAACAATCATTATAATTTGATTTCAAAAAAAAATACAATGTTTCACGTTTTTGTGAAATATTTCACCATGTAGTGAAATATTTCAAAATGAAATATTTCACATGAAATATTTCATACTTCAAACACTAAATATAAGTATTGAATCATCTATGATACTATGACGTCTTTGAGATACTTCTCCGTTGTGAGTCGAGACTTCCCCTTCAGACATACTCGAACTTCCACTACAATTTTCTAATTTAATTTTCTTCTTTGCTGCATCCTTATCTGAAATTCAATATTTAATGCTTTATAAAAATTGTTTGAACAAGTTAAAATCATCAAGTTACCAGTGGCAAAAATATTTTCTATGTGTTACATTAAATAGTTGAATACTAGACTTGATATTCTCGTTTAATAGCTAAATGAGTCAGTTTTTTATATCCACTTAACAGTAAAATAAAGAACAATATTTAATATTAATGAATATACAGAGTGATTATGTCGTTGTAAATGTGTTGTATTCTAACCAGGCAAAATTATTTACCTCAATTTCATAGTGTTTAACCATGTACTTGTACCAAACAGCAAATTCAATGATAATAACTTTATTTTTTAATGGATTCTGTTCAGATCAGTATAGAAAGTGTTAGTCGTGTATTAAATAACCAAAAATATAAACCATTGATGGTGTTGGATGATTACAATTACAATGATATTTGCCAGACTAATTTATACCCAATGAACGCTTAAACAATAATTATCATTTTTTATATATCATTGTCCATTGATGATTGATAAAATTAATAATTTAACTCTTATAAAAACAACATCTGTTGTTCATTCTGTTGTTCAATTCATGTTGAAATGTAGATGGGCTTAATAA
Organism: Metopolophium dirhodum; assembly: GCF_019925205.1. Taxonomy (NCBI): domain Eukaryota; kingdom Metazoa; phylum Arthropoda; class Insecta; order Hemiptera; family Aphididae; genus Metopolophium; species Metopolophium dirhodum. The sequence goes on from NC_083560.1 coordinate 3,651,033, forward strand.
TTAAAATTTTAAAAGAAAACCTATGAGGTTCACTAGATAATAATATTATTCTTACACCTAAATTTTATAAGAGGTCAATTCAATCTAGCTTATAAACTAACAGACCTAAATGTATATTTTGTGAGCGTACAATTTGCTATCTTATGCATTTGTAAGACAGAGAGAATGTATGCGGGATAGTGCCCTCTTAATCAAAGATAAAAAGTGACCACACCATTATTATACTACATTGTTGTGCCTGTTGGTTGACTTTTATTTCATTGGACTTTATTTTGGGAATTTGTGTTAGGTTAGACATGTATTAATCAGTTGGTTATTGATTTTTTTGAGTGAGTTTCATATATTTAGCATATATAACAAATTAATTAAATAATAATAAATCATACCTGTAACTCTTTTGCAAACTGCACAGCACCACTCTTGTTCAGCTTCAAGAAAACTGCACAACCTATGTGTTCCATTTGATCCACATGAATTGCACAAAAGAATTTCCCATGGTCCGCTGTTTAGAAAATAAAAAAAATATATATTAACGCAACGTGTATTATTATTTTTACATATTTTTTTTAATTTTAAATTTTTTATAATTAAGTTTATCAATATTATAACAAAAAGTTGAATATTTTTGAATAAGAATCAAATTTATTTTAATATATCAATGTCACAAATATTTCATACGTTATTTAGATACATATGGATTATTTAATGCTGTTAGTTTAAAGCTGGTTGCTTTTTTGTGCATTTAATCCAATATGCAGAAGATAAAAATATATACAGTAAACTTTCGGTAACTCGAAGCTCACAGAAAAAGAATTTTAAGTTATCAAAATCTTAATGTGTTATTGGTATTTGGTAGTGAATTTTATTCGTTTGAGGTGTCGAGAATTTTGAGTTATTAATGTTTAATTACCGACAGCACACTGTACTTCCAGAAGTCCTATTTTAATTTTGAAAAATATTTGAATTCCCAATTCTCTTTGCTTAATAATTAAAACTATTATTGTTATAAAAAAAAATTACTTACGATGGGAGTTGATACTCTTCGTTATGTGGACATAGACATGTTTCTATATTGCATTTTCTTTGCCTTTCCGAGAGCTCGGCAAAAGCATTGGGTACAGTTTCCCAAGAGGGGTCCCTGTGAATAAATTTTTTGTTGAAACTTTTTATAGTATTAAATAATTTAAAGCGTAGATTAAATAACACCATAGATAGTACAAACTATTATAAAATCTGAATAATGAGTGACAAATGGCTGCATTGGTGTTGCCTATATCATATTATATTATAGTGTTATTTAATCTATGGTATCAGTGAATGCATATTAATTTTGTACAAGACTTAAAAGTTATTAAAACCATTTATTTACAATACAATTATAGAAGGATCATCTTTTAAAACTACTTAATAGGTAATTATTAAATTAGTAACTTCTAGTTCCAAATTTACTTTAAAAAAAAAATGATATTTAATGTATAAAGCATCTTTAAACAAACAAGGTAATTTTAAGTGCTTATTAGTTTGAAATATTATTCCATTTGATAAAAATGTATTAGTTTTTTTTCGTGTTTTCTTTCGAATGATGAAAATTTTAGTTTCATATTCAGAAGTAGAATATTTATCGTAGTACTCCAAGATTCATGAAAATAACAAATCATATTTGAATCGAGCCCATGAAGTAATATAAAAATTGAATTCTTCTCATATGAAAATTAAATTTTTTATTGTTTATAATTTTGTACTTGATAAGGGAAACTTAACACTTTTTCTTATGGTTTCATACATACATACTTATTACATTTCAATAATTGGGATAAATAAGACTCAATTTACCTTGATGGTATGTAGATTCCAAGCGTTAGCATTCTGGATTTGAATTTTTCAACATCGTTGCATAATGGGCATTTAAAATAGTAGCCTGTATTTAAGGCCAAATCTTTAACACATTCTCGGTGAAACCAAGCATCACCTTTGCAACACGGTGCCCAAATAGAAGTTGGTATAGGGGACGGTACAACAGCATCTTTACAAATAGCACATTGGGCAGTAGACTTTTTTAACGCAGATAAATTAACAGTTTGCGTAACACAATGCTTTTGGCAAAACGATCTAAAGATATTTGTTTCAATAAGAATGATATAGAAATAGGTTTACAAATATAAAATTAAATACGTACTTAAATGACTGAAAGTATTGATGTATTGATCCGTTTTTCATGCCACAAGGTAGATGAAACACTTTTCGACATTTTCCTCGACAGCATGATATGGAAGCGCCTTTTTTTTTGCAATAAAAGCAATTCTAAAACAACAATCATGATGTAACTATAATCATAACAGCAATTAGGTTGTGGCTTGGGGGGGGGCTTAGCCCTCCCTGATTGAATTTAAGCCCCCCTATATTTATTCATATATTAAACCTTGTTTTAGTTAATCTAATATTAATTTATCATGTTTTATTGATAAATTGTGCCAAACAATTTTATTAAATGTTTGAATGTACTTTAAAATAATATTTGACATTTACTTTTTTACTTTTTAAAATTAATTTGTAATGAATAACTCTAAGGATTTATGAAGTGTTTGGAGGATTTCATAAGATCAGAAATTGTTGTTACCAAAAATGTTTTAAAAGTTATTGGCTTGGAAATTCTGCAAAACCCCTTAAATTCGTTGAAAAACTAACAAATTTTTCCAAATTATTAAAAACTATTTATTATAGCAATAACTTTGCTATTTAATATGAAAGTTTATTTTCGGTCTATGCGAATATTGAAAACATTGATGAAATAAACAATTTATGCTACAAGAACGATTTAGTTGTGTTCTTCCACCCTTTCTCCCTTCTATTGCAAGTTTTTTCAATTCTTTGTAAGTTCCTTTATCTAAATCTAACATGATTTGTTTCATATAAGACCGTCTTCCTGGTTTTCTTTCAATTTTCAAATATTTTTAACTATTTATGTCTATAATACTAGACACTGTAAAATATAGGAAGAACATACTTGCTTAGATGCTCGAGAAAGTTCAGCTCTAATGTCTTTTAATAAAAATCCATAAATGCCTTCATTGTCTGCACCATTTTGAAGGGATCTTGATGATAATAGCTGAAAATAAGTTTATAGTTATATTTTACTAATAATATATTAATGTTTTATAAATCCACTTACAATACAATAATGATGAATAATAACATCATCTAATTGGTATAATAATCCATATAATTTTTCACTTATTTCTTTATGTCCACACAACATACATGCTTTGTTATGCATTAAATTCAGCTCTACCATCACATTTTTGCGTATGGGTTGACAAACTGTTGGCTTCGATGCATTACCTGTTAAAATTATAACATTTCATTAAAATTCAGTTTTAAAAATTAATAATAGTTGTTATATTTTAGATAAGTAAATCAACATTTTCAAGCATTTGATTATGCAACTGTTGCACATTATCTATTTGGAGTAATCATTTTTCATCACCTTTTTTTTTTTTAAATTGGTGTGACAGAGAACTTATTTTCTAAACTGATAAGAATACAACACTTTCTAGAAATTGAGAAAATTATATAGGATAGGATATGGAATATGGAGACGGCATAATGAGCTAAGGAGTAAATAGAAATATCATCGGGACAAGGTGACTTAGAAATTTAAAGGAAACACACTCTATCGACCATCAGTAACTGAGTTAACTGAAATGCAACCATGAGAGGGTAGATACTGAGAGAGTGTTCATGCATTATAGGGTTGGATTGGGGAGGAATTTTTGTTAGAGGTTTAGTTTTATATACTGATGAAAAATATTTTATGATGAGGTCGGATATGCCCTCACCATTTCTGGCTATTTCCACATCTAAATGTAGAGACTTAGAAATAGTTTGGGAACGCGTATTGTAAGATACCCACTTCCAAAAATATTTAGGATCAGTCCTGTACGTTCTGAACAATGTATTAAGTCATTAAACACTAATTTTTATTGAGATTTCTCTTGTGATCTTTTTTTTTTTTTAACTGAAAACCATGTATAAAAGAGAAGCTTTTAATAATAGAACATCCTGTAATAGATGTGAGAAAATGTGTGCACTTAGTTATACCTGATTTTATATTTAGCCCACCAAAGAGATGTAATAATAATATGTTAAGCAATACATACTATATACATATATACTTTTTAACTCAATATTCAATTATGTCCTCCATAGGTACCATATTAATTAATTAAAATGTATAATGATACTTAAACCAAGAATTAATAATGTTTATGCAAACTTAATTTAAAGTGATATATTTTTAACTTAACAATTTATTAATATGGATATTATGGATAATTTAAATCAAATTTAACAATATTGATTAGAATTAATTTTGAAAATAAAAATTCCGGCAAACCGGACGGTGGATACTCACGTGTTCTAGAAACTGGCGCCATGGATGTTATGAATATTTGTCCTCGTGTGGATACCCGTTCGTCGCCGCTTCTGCTGACCCTGTTGCTCTGACGGCGATAACGAAGAAGAATGCAATTTGCCACGGCTGCTCGACTTGTAGTGGCTGATTACGATTTCTGACTAGGAACACTAAAATTACGGTAGAGGTTACTGATGAAGCACTGACACTTATACTGATACTGATGTACTGGAATTCTAAAATATTATTATACATTTCTTTGTATTTTCATAAAAAGTGTACTGTATTTCATCTACCAGTACGATATTATTATATTTTACGATTAAAATTAATATTTTATTCGGATATTTTTCACTGAGTACTTAATATCTTCGATTTTAGAAACCTTTTTTCTAATAATATTCAATATATACGAGTACCCTTAGCTAAATTCATTTTGATACGCAAATTATATAAATTACAACACAAGAATTTTTACAATAAAAAAGTGGATTTACATTATTGTTGTTTTTTTTCAAAAATCGTTGTGTCGCAATTGCAGTAAGATTTTCTCAAAAACACAAAGAATTGCATGTATTTTAAAATGTTAAAAACGCGAATATTTCCCAACTTCATTTTTTTAAATAAAAATATAATACTTATAATGTATCCGTATATCTGGGTTATGTTTATTTTCCATAGTTATTTTAGTTCATACTATTCAACTAGTGTTTTATTTGTTATAATAGACCCTGCTAACGTTTCGTGTTAATTTTAATCATCATAACGAACAGTAACATTTTGTCAGCGTAGGATATTTTATATTATATTTATATTGTAATTCTTAGTACGGTAGCCAGTAAGTTGAACGAATATTATTTGCACATAATCATATAATAATTCTTATTTAATAATATACTTTAGAAGGTTCAAGTATCCAAGAATAATATTTTTAAATTATAACAAAACAACTAAAATTGTTATTTACTAAAAATAACTATAAACAAATTGTGTTTACATATTTTTTTAGATTTTTTGGTTACAGAATAATTAGTTGCTTACATAAAACATTGTTTTAAATGTTTAATCCTTATCTATAAAAGTTAAACATTTTATAATTATTCAATTACTAAATAATTAGTAATTTTTGAATTTGCTTAATTTTTTATAACATTTGAACATTAAATTCTTATAAAAAAAATCTTGCCTATGTACTTTTAATATTTTTATACTGATAATGTAATAATGTGTTAATAATGCCTTGTATTTTCAAGCTTTTTGACCAACAAATAAAATTGTATTGACATATTTAATTGAAACAATAACTAAAATATCGGGCAAGTGGGTGACGCACTGACGCTCTGCAATATATTATGCAAGTGGGAATGCAATGAAGGAGATACGCGCTGCCGGACGAAGACCGGTCGTCGCCTCGTGTCTTCTCTTTTCGATCAGAGTATAATAAACTATATTTCGAATATTATCAAAATCGTTTATAAACTTATATATTGAACGGGACTGTGATTACTTGCAATCAACAAATTTGTTACAGTAAAGGACACATATTAGCGAACGGTAGTCACTCGACGAGAATTTTGTAACCAGTTCAATACTAATAAACAAAAAAACGAGTAGATATAACCAACTGATTACAATGTGATTTTAAACAAAGGTGTGTAGGATTGCAAGGGGTGCTTAGTTTCGGGTTAAGAAGCTTGAAAGACGGCACATTATTAACAAATGGCGTCGTGCACAAACGTGCTCAAAAAGACATTCCGGCCGTTGGCTTGTGAATGTACAATTGCCTGGTCAAAAGGTAAAAACAAAACGGTAAACGAGATCAAATAGTTTTACTTACCGTTAGTAGAAGACTTGCAATCTAAATTTCAGATTCGAACGGATGGAAATTCACCAGAAAACTATGATACCGATACGGGCATAAAATGACGACCGTCTCGAACAACGATATCGTAGTAAATGCCGACCGTGTGGATGTGCGGCTGTCGTAGCGCCCCTGTCTGGGTTAGGTGAGGTAAGAAACATGGCTGCCATCGCGTCGGTACCACACCGATAGATAAATAATTATATGTTTTTCTTTTTCTGGTAATGTTTAAAACCAAAATTTTATTGTTTGTGATTTGTAGGATATTTTTGATTTCCGAAAATGTATTTCGTTTGGTCTATGATATAGATATTGTCCCTTTTTTAAGTCCAAATTTGCGGTTTCTGGCAATGGGTACGAGATTAATATTAACGAAAGTAATTTGGTGTCTACTGTAACTGTAGAGTTGCCAACCCAAATCACACGTAATTGCCAAAAAGAGGTGCTCCTATTTTCATCGATCATCTTAAATATTATATATTATTGTTAAGTCCTGAATATACTGAATATTTATATTTGGCTCGTCAATTATTGGATAGTTTTATTCGGCATTTTGAAAGTATATAATAATATGGTCGTCACTCAATATCACACAATATACACAGACTTTTGCATTGATGTGATGATTATGCCAAATTTGGTCCATTTGACCAATGTTCTACTTTTCCCTTTGAAAATTATATGGGTGTTTTAAGACATATAATACAAAAATCTTATTAGCCATTAGGATAAATTTTAAATAGATATAATAAGAAAACAAGTGTTCCAAAACACATAGATTTTAACCAAGATAAATTTCATCTTTCTGGTCCTCATTACAATGGACCAAAACATGAAAGTACTACAAGATATTCTCAATTTAAGGTTCTTTAACGTTTTTGCAGCCGTGAAGCTGTACCGCAGTCTTCTATAACTAGTGTTGAATGTATTGCAGATGCCAACCAAAGTCAATCAAATTATATTGTAAATCATGTAAGTGTACAAGATTTGTTGAAGATGTAAAAGAATTTTCATTTAAATGTTCCTTTTTTAATGACAACTGTAGTAATACTTCGATAACTACACCAAATAATTTTATTCTTGGACAGAAAAAATATGTTAAGGATCAGTCTTATGACCATAGTTCTGTACACTACAGTTTATGTGTAAGTTGTGAAAAATTTCATGGTTTTGAATATATTAAAAATGAAAAATCTTTAAAAGATTTGACTGGGTGGGTCTTCGTACGCTCTTTTTAACTTACTTTTAAATATGCTTCCAGATGTAGGTATAAATAGTACCTTAACAAACAGTAAGAAGCTTCTACTAATTTCAATGAAACGAAAACTTGGTGTTACCTTTTCAGCTCTTGGAGTTTTATTTAATATTCATCGTACCACTGCCAGCAGAATTTTTATAAACTTACTTTCTATCTTATGTGATAAAATTAAACATTTTATATTTTGGCCTAGTAAAGAAACTATCTCAGAAACTCTCCCATATGCTTTCAAAACAAATTATCCAAACTGCTGTTGTATCATAGACTGTACAGAAATAAAAGTATAGTAGCCTACAACAGTTTAACAAAGAGTATGCATGTACTCTAGGTATAAGAGTGCCTACACCATACAATTCCTTGTTAGCATAACACCAAATGGTGCCATTAGCTTTCTCTCTAAATATTATGGTGGACGTTCTAGTGATACATTTATCACTAAAAACAGTGGATTTCTATCAAACCTAGAACTGGTAGATCAAGTTTTGGCTGATAAGAGCTTTCCTGGTATTAAAACGAATTGTGAATATAATAGTTCTATTTTAATTATGCCCCCAATCTTACACAATGGTAATTTTATTGAAGAGGACGTTATAGAAACTTATTATGTTGCAAGTTCTTTGCCCTGCTCAAAACATTTGATATATTAAATAAAATTCAAACAGAGCTGCTCCCTTATATTGATGATAAAATGCATATCTGCTGTTCTTTGACCAATTTACAACTACCAATCATTAAACAGTAATTCAGTTTAATTCATAAGGTAATATACATTTTGGTTTTGTAATATATTTTTTCACATTCTTAAATACTAAATTGAGAAACATAAACATTCACAATTAAATAAACTAGTATAAATAATAATAAGTAATAATTCGTATTATTTTTTTATTCATACATTATTTAATAATTATTATTGATATAAAGTAATATGAACATGAACATCAAGTAAAATTTTTATTGTAACACATTGTTTGAAACAAAGAAAACAAAATAACAAGTTCACACAATATATAAATACTATTAAATATAATATGATAGTGTAATATTAACAATTTAAATACATTTGCTCAATTTTGGTACGTAAAAATTAAAGTAGAAATATTCAATTTTAGGCAATAGAGAACTCATAAATTTATTATCTTGATTAATAGTTAATAAAATGGGTTAAATGGTATTATAAATAAATGAATCACAGAATTTTAAACCAGAACAGTACATCAATAATTGGACTTCAGTGTAATATAAAGATCTTTTTAACTCAATTTAACCTTTTTCAATATGTAAGTATTTTAAATTAGGCACATAATTTTCAATTAGTTGTTTATTTTTACATGAAATAGAACATTCTATCTCAATTATTTTGTAGATTTCTCCATTGTGGAGAACAAGGCCATCAGGGCTTGCAAAAACCCATGATGTTTTACAATGAACAACTAATCCAGAATTAGTACCTCTACTTCTTTATTTTTTAAAAGCTGCAGGCTCAATTTCTTGACCATATTTGACATTAATACTACCAGTTTTACCTAAATTAGTTTCTTTTATAAGAGTGTCTGTAAGCTTGTTGAGGCCAACAGATGTCCAATCTCTGCATGTATTAATTGTATGAGCCTTAACACTTGCTGGAATATGAAAGTGCCTACAAGCTTTACAAATAGCCAATAATGACTGAGCCATGGTTTCATTATAGATATTCAAACAAGTTTCAGATGATAAAGCAATATTTTTTATGTAAAAATCATTTTCTTTGAAATGAAGTGGATATTTTAGGTAAAAAATATTATTTATGAATTGTTTTTGTTTTGGTTAAGTATTATGATTAAAAAATGTTTTCGGTTTAAACTATATATGATACTTTGTTCAACTTGTGCAATAATATTATTTAAAATTTGTTTACTCTCCCTTTCAACTGTAGTAAGGCTTTCTTCTTTTAAAAGTTTACTAAAAGTAGATGGTATATTTAAAATATTATGTTTTAAAATTAGATATTCATGACTCACAGGTTCTACAACACCTATAGTTGGTTTTTGTTTCTTACGAGGAAATAGTTCTTCGATGGTTTTTCCTTTTTAGTTCACCCACCTTCGATGGTTTGCACCATTGCTGCGGTATATCTGTTTTTGAAGTATTTTGTTCATTATTAATGTAGTATATCAGCTACATATGTGCTTACATTTCCGCCTGCCCTTGCAGGACAGTCACATGACTTTTGATTCACTTGTCTACCTGAATTAATCTATTAAATAAAAAAATACTATTATTTATAGGGAATAATATTGTTATTTTTATTATTATAATTAAATGTAGGTGTAACTAATTATTATAAATATTTAATTTAGTACCTATGTGTTTTAAAAAATAATTTTTAACTTACCTACTTCAAGAGTATCTTGCCATGGGTTAGAGGACACAAAAGTTTGTCTAACACAATGTCCATTTATTCTAGAAGTAACATGTTCGGTTTGCTGAGGTTTTATTTCTTTGACATCAAACAAATGCTCACTTTCAACTACTAACTTTTGTCCATTATTGTTAGAAAATTCAAAATTACACATCACAGATTGGAAACCACATCTAATAATAATTACATCTACCATTTGTTAAGTGATTTGCAATTGAAGGTAATTAAATTTAAAATAATTACAATTTAAATTCAAAAAGTATAACAAGTATAATAATAATTTTAGCTAATTTCATGTTCTATTAATGACATATGTTTATTATTGTTCAATACATAATCATATAAATATATTTATATGTCCTATCAGTATTTCTATGGTTCAATACTATAATTTATATTGTTATTACTGATAGGTACCCATATTTAAAGTATTGAATGAGTTTGAAATTTTACTTTTTTTAATATTTTATAGTTAGTACAATAATACTGCCAACAAAAATAATTTATTGCTGATTAAATTTAGGTAATACCTACTGTCCTACTACAAATTAAATATAATCATAATATGCATGTGTGTATAGAGTGAGTTATATATTTATGAATATAAAAAAGTCATTGCTAATTTTTTGATTTTACGACTTATTAAAAATTACTAAAACCTTAGGGGGGTTATTGACGATTTTATGAATGAGTCTAATATTGCGCGTAAAATCGGCGCTACCAAGTAGTACGCGAGTTGTCTCCCCAGAGCGATAGTTGTTTTCCTGCACTGTGTGTTATCCTCGTGCGACGCCGCTCCCAGTGCCGGGATTACGTCATATTGTACCTTACGCAATCCTGTCATTCATATAGCATACTATTTGTATTAATTTGTTATTATTTATTGGGCCAACCAGGCAACTACTGCCGTGATTATTATACATACCCGCTTGTTGGGACTCAATTTATTAATCTTATTCAAATTATTACTTTTAATACTTTATTACTAATATTACGATGTAAATTCTTTGTATTATTTTCTTTTATATAAGTAAAATAATTACGAAAATTATATAATTAATAACATTAATAACTATATAACATTCAACAATCATTTTTTTAACTTCGCATTTTTAAAATAAAGTTTTCATAGTTTGGACTCCAATAATACACAACTTTAACTTAAAATTACAAAAAAATAATACTAAAATAATATTCTTCATGTATAATACATATTATTACTGTCAATAATATAGTAATAACATATTATACCAAATAGTATTGTTTATGCCTCACATGAATATAGTATGACGCATGAAGTAAACGTCTGACAAGACACAATTTCAAAGCCGATAGACTCCGCTAGCCGCGCCGCCTAGGGGACGAATTTTATCCATACAGCAACAACAACCCCGTCAAGAGCGTGGTGGGGTGAAATTCCTGAGTCATTGGCAGGTCCAGAGTGCCACGTTCTTGGCAGTCGCGTCATTGTGTTTTTCTCTCTACAACAAGTAAGACGCATATTGACGCATCCACTACAACACTTAACTGGTGAGTATACCTACGGCCAAATTAAAATATACTTATACGCATATTGTCATGTTATACCTATAAGGGTTGTGAGGTATAGGAAATTGCATTCTTGATTGCTATTATTTGAAAAAATACCTTTCTTAAGACTTAAGAGGATGTCAGCGCACTATTTGTTTTCTCTCTCTGACCCACGCGCAACATAGTCAAAACGCATTTGCGCAGAATCGTTTTTTCTATGTTTTTAAGTAATCTTAGAGTAAAATCCCTCATTACAAAAAAGATAGAGAGTAATATTTTAGAGGGAATGAATCGATTTTATATTTTATTGTTATTCGACTTTCAAAATAAACAAAAACAGGAATTTAGAACACAATTTTAATTTCTTTCTTTGCCACTGTTGGCAAACCCGTTTCATGCGCTTATCGCACCGCCGGTCGCGTACGTACACGAGGTATAATTCCCACCAATGGGCCGCCGCTGCCGTGTTCTCCCGTTATCAGTTATAGTACTTATACCATACGAAATAATAGAAATTCTTAATGAATTGTAGACTATCCTTAAAACTTTAATATCTAATAATAGTCTTAAGTGTTTTAAAAATATTAAAAAATGTCCTTACTAGCTCAGTTAAATGCTCCATATGGTATTTTCAATTTAATTTATTGTCATAGACCAATCATAAATATTTTATACTTGTTAGTTATTTTAATTCAACATAATTACAGCCAATCGTATGTTTACAATTAGCATTATGAAAAATTTTTTGAAATTTTTAGTACTATTTACATTATTATAATAAATATTACATTTTATAAAATAAGATTTGTTTAAATTTATTGCCATATAGTTACCATCAAACTACTTTATAATTTAATCGATGTATTACCTAATTTAAATAACAGGCCATTTGATTTTCCTTTTAATAATACTATGGTGTCATCACAAAAGTGTCTTGTATACGGGTCTATGTCGTTTGTTAAATATTAATATTAATCAGTTTGATAATTTAATGTCATTTAAATCCCATCTTAAGTCTAAAGATTTTTCAAAGATTATATCATTATAATAAGACTGTTATAAAAAACCGTACTTAAATAACAGATTGTTTTTTCAATTATATTTTTTTGTATTCTTAAGGTGATGAAAACTCGCTCCCCCAGCACAAGCTTTGCTTTTATGGCCAATATGTAACCTATGATATTTCATGTAATTCTTTTTTGTATTATTTATGTTGTTGTTGCTTTAAATTGCATTATTATTATTATTATATTATAACTTAAAGAAATATAAAATATATAAAAATAAATGTATAATATTTAAGAAATGGCGCAAAACTGTTTGAAATTCCGACATATTATTAAACTGATAGAAATAGTTTAGAAAAAAAATATATTTAAAAAGTTAATACAGGCAATCATTTTCAATTCAACCAAATAAAATAATTATCATTAAAACCCAACGTTTTTTTTGAACTTAATATTTAATGTGTAACTTACAGTGTAATATCTAGTGGTTAGGGATGTTATGATTTTATTTTAATAATATAATAATAATAATAATACACATACTTACATTCTATAAAATTAAATAAAAATATGTTCAAATTTTGGCTTAGTTATAATTTTCTTTAATAAGGTAAAATTGTAATGAGAGTATAGATTAATATTTAATTTTTACAAAAATAATATTTTTCATTTCTTAATTCTTTGTTGCCAACCTAACCCAAATAAAACAATGTAAAATTTAAAATGTAACCGAGCATATAATCATGATATCAGAATTTATGCTTTATCACAGATATTAAATATATCTTTAATTGTGTTCTTTACTATTCTGTTCTTATTGACATGATGGCAATAAGGGGGGAGGGAATTAAATTTTTGCAGTGGTATTCAAATTAACATTAAATTATTATAATAATATTATGTTCTTTAAATTATTTTTTTTGTTTTAGACTAAAATTTCAACATGTCCCAAGATTGTCCAATTTGTTTAGGTGACATTGACAACAAAAGTTATACAAATGTGTGTAAACATTTGTTTTGTTATACATGTTTAAAACAGTGGTCAAAAGAAAGTTTATTTCTACGCCCAAATGTAAGTTTAGATAAAACATAATAGTTATTAGTTGTTAAACGTAACCATATCATATTATATAAAAAATGTATGTAATTTAAATTTAACTTCAGAAAAATGTCGTATTACTTGTTGTCTGAAGTATTTATTTGGTACAACAGAAAAAATCTAATTATATTGATTTATGCAGATAATATAAGAATTAATTTGATTATAACTAATTAGAAACGTGTTGAGTAGTTTGTGTCTTATCACAAAAGTTATGTTTTATATTTTTGTTATTTAGTCTGAACCCACTTGTCCAGTATGCAGAAAGAATTTTATACATATCTACCATTCTTTTGATGACTTAGAAAATCATAAAAGCACATATACCATCATTCCAGGAATAAACCATGACATTTTACCATCGTAAGAAACACATTATTTTTTTACATATGAAATTTATATTATGTCTAAATTTACAATATTTTAATCACAATGCTTGTTTTTCTAGTGCAATACCTAGAACTTTAAGTGTAAGAACCTTTAGTTCTATGTCAAATGGTAATAGGTAAGATATTAATAATTATTAACTATTAGATAAAGACTATTTAACATAATTTTACAATAGTTGTACATTGAAATTTCAAGATAAAAAACGTGTCATAAAATTTTTGTAAATATATTTAAAACATTTTTATTAATGATAAAGCAATTCACAAATGATTCCAAGTCTGTTAACACAAGACATCGATAATTTTATTAGTATATTGCAGCATACTATGAACAACCAACTAAACATAACAATATTTTTATACTATTTGCTCAAATGTATTATATTACACCAATAGTCCCTATAATTATAAATATTATGTATTTGAATATTGTATTGTATATAAAAAAAAATATTTTTATCTTAAAATATCTGAATTTTTATGTTCTGTCTAGAGAGTTCAGTGGAATGAACAGGTTACTTCGAAATAATGGCTATCCTGGACAAAGTGGACACCAATAATTGGTAAGTACCTTCTTATTATAATTTTGTTAAGAGAACTCCATTCTCCATTATGTGTTTGTTCTTTGTTATAAATGTACAACATAGCAAAATGTACGTTCCAAATAATACATTTAATAAATTATTTTAAAACTTATAGTGGATTGAGGTACCTATTATACAATTTAATAGTAAGATTGTCTAGAGCATCTCTGAGACTTTTATTGATATTATAGTTTTGAATTTTGTTTTAAAATGCTCATAATTTTTAGTTGAAAAGTCAATGATTAAAAAGCCTCCATAGTTTCCTGCATATTACCTTTAAATTTGAATAATATAGTGTTTTAGATTCTGATATGTGTGTGTTTCTGTTTATATAGGATTAAAATATTCCTAATTAATATAACTATTATTTTTTTTTTCTAGATATGAACCAGAGGAAGAAATCTACCGCTGTGATTCTTTAGCTGAGATTAAATCAAAATCGTCAATTTCTTCCCACTTTATTAAAAACATCAATTCTCCACTAGCATCAGTTGCACCAATAATTCTCTCAGCTATTTTTGAAGCGACTTCTTTTACACTGGAATAAAAATACATTAACATGTTAATAAAAATAGATGTATCATTAATTTAAAAAGGTTTCCTGCAGATGACACCATAAAATATCAAGTAAACAATAGGCCATTATTTTTAACTTTGTCAGTATAACAACTAAATTATTTGTTTTTTATACACTATACCAATTGTACCAATAAACATTATTTTAAATAAATGTTGAAATCAATATTTATATACTTAATTAGTGTACACATTTTGTTTGAAAAAAACAGTTAAGTATATTCCACTCGTGTAAAAATATAAACCACAACAAATGTATTAAATTATTGTTATCAATCTGGCTCCGTTGTGTTTGGACCTAGTCTGATGCTTTCTGCTCGCTTATCTAATCAAACATATTTTATTACTATTATTGTTACTTTAAAATGATCTGTTCAATATACCATGTTGGAATTTCCAGGGGAGAAGATACAAAATGCAAATTATGTACTTGCACTTTGCGTGGGCGGGCTTCAGAGAAGCTGTTTTTAGAAATTGAAGCCTTAGTAAATTCTGTTGACTTTATGAGCGACCAATTTGATAGTTTTAAAAATCATGTTAAAGAAATTTTTTGTTCTTTAAAACAAATTCAAACAGAAAATAAATTGATTAAGGATCAGAACATTAAATAATTCGAAATAGTTTTACGCCTTAACAAAAAAATTAACTCACTGGAACAGAGGTCCATTGAAAATAATATTGAACTTGTTGGTGTCCTCGAATCCCCTGAAGAGTCGTGTGCTGATATAGTTAATAAAATTACATCAAAGATAAACGTTGAAATTGTAGTTCATAACACGTACAAAATATTCACAGGTAAAAATAAAAATCCAAGAAAAAATGTTGCCGTAATTAAGTCAAAAGATTCCGGACACCAATTCTAACTCAATCAAAATAAATGAAAATCAAGGCTAATCAACTTCACCAGAACTGGGATAACAACAACATTTTAATCAATGAGCCATGACACAAGTAAACAGAAATCTCTTTTAAGAGGCGAAAAAATTTTCACGAGAGGTTGGAATTAAGTTTAAATGGTTTAAAAATTCGAAAAATTTTTGCAAAAAAAAGTGAAATGTCTAACGTTTTTAATATTGATGACGATAACTCACTATCTAAAATAGTGTAGTAAATGCTTGTGGAATTCGGCTTTTATTAAATTCAAAAACATGTATAATTTATAGAGATTTAGCGAAAAAAATACAATTTGTAATTCTATATAGGTACTAGTCATTTTAAATGTTTATGGATTTTAAAGTATACTGATCCGTATATTATATATTATATATTTAAATTTGTTATACCTTTGATTAGGAGGGATATCAAATTAACCAAATTAATTACTTAAATACTAGTTTGCTACGTAGATGATACAGTACTTTTTGTTGATGGCCAATCCTGGAATAAAGTATTTGCTAGTGTTCAATCAGAGATGAGTAAAATACAAAAATGGTTATGTGAAAATAATTTATTCCTAAACTTAGAAAAAACCTACATATTACCACACTACATAGTTAATTTGAATCAACCAAATAAAGCAAATTTATGTACACATGAGAATGACTATTTAAATCACAATATATTTACATGCCAAGCCTTTGTAAAAATAGTTAAAAACTGTAAATATTTAGGTATAGAAATGTGTCATAATCTTAAATGGAATGACCACATAAAATTTGTAACAAATTAATTAAGAAAACTTATGTATGCATTTAAAAATTTTAAAGATATCTTAGAACTTAAGACAGTTAGAGTAGAATATCAAGCATTAAGAGAGTCCATAATTAATTATGGTATTTATATATGAGGAGGTATGTTTGGTACAACTAATAGATCTATTAAAAAAAAATATAAAATAAAATAATAACAATTATCCTAAAAAAAGACTCAAGATACCATGCAAAATAATTTATACAATGACAACCGATAAAAAAATTATTTTATAAAGCGGCGGTACTTTACATAATTTTAAATAACCTTACTTTTAAAACTGAACTGGGACATAATACTAGACAAATATATAATATCAAAGCACCAACTATGCACAAAAAAATTACAATAAACTACCATTAGAAATTAAACACAGCAACTCTTAAAAAAATAATTACACTTTGGCTATTACAAGAACAAAATATAGACAGACTCTTAACAAACGTTTATTATTAGTGCATTATTTATCATATTCGTTGTACGACTTTAGTAATTATTGTTAATTTTAGTTTTATATTACCATATTATACTATTTTATTTAACTATACAACATTTTACATAATACTATACGAACATGTTCAAAATAGGTTTGATACAAAATAATATTAATTTTGATTATTTATACTTTTATAGAGTAAAGAGATGCGCTAATATATAAATCTAATTGTAATGTGTATTATTATGTGCGTTACATTATGGGTGTATCACTATATCGGGGACATATACGGACGTATAATCAAGTCAGGATATTAAAATATATTTAAATAACGTATTCATATTCCGTAATCCTTGGTAAAAAATATAAATTTTATTTTGGTAATTCAAATAGGCAATAGTAAATAGTAAATACCCGATCAATACGCTGTTTGTTGAAGTTAAATAAAATAATAATGATAAATTCAGCTGCTCTGTGTTCGTCATTAGTACGCTGAGTGTCTCGTAGTAAGTTACGTGCGTTGCCCATATTATGTAGCCTATTGTAGGCTGTATCAAGATTATTTTCGCAGTTCATTTCAACAATATTATAATTTTTGTTTATAATTAAAATAATATTATTATACCATTTGTACTATGTTATAGGCCAGTGGTTTTCAAACTGGGTGTCGCAAGCATTTACTAAGTGTGCCGTGGTCTTCTGAAAAATTTCAACTACCTCTATTCGTCCGCGAATAAAATTATAAAAATATAATTAAGAGGACGCCACACGGATATTTATTTATTTGACTCCGTCTTACAAGTGCGTAACATACCAAATTTACCTACAGCAGATAGCATATAACTAAATTACTTTAAAAATTAGTGTGAATTGACCTATTATTTAGCAAGTTATGCGTATATAATATGGCGTAAATTAAAAATGCTCGTAATTCACTTACAAACAGCTGAATTCGAAGAATAAATAACGATTTAAAACAAAAATAAAACAAACTTATTATGGTTATTTTGATGTCACGTATTACCGTTTACTAAGTATATTTAAATAACAAAATAAGCCTTACACGCCGTTCTCAGCGGACGGCTAGTACAGATAGACTGTTTTACTATAATAGCTAATAATAGAAATGAACCAATAATTGTTATTGTTGTGGTCTACGCCAAAGTTTTTACTACTATATGAACCCGGGCGGTCACCCATCCGGGAACTAGTAGCAGAGGGTGTTACTTACTCTCAGTCTTATTCCTCGACTGGTAGCAGTCAAGCCACACTTTTATAAATAGTTTTGATAGTTCCAACAACGCTACTGTATGCGTAGACGCCGACACCGTGCAGAGCCGTCCGCGACAATACAACACATAATAAAGATAATAATTCCATTCTAAAAGTAACACTTTTTTTATCAAATAGTCAATAACTATGACAAAAATATTACAGTTCAGACAATTTTACTTATAATACTTATAAGTTATATGATATATTTTAATATTTACACACAATATTATCAATACGTTCTAAAAATGTATTAAACCAAAAAAAAGTACCTATGTCCTAAAGGTAGTAATTTACTTATAATTACAACAAAATAGTAACTTAAATTAGGTACATATAAATTACTTACAATAAAATCTAATTAAATTACCATCAAATTATTTAAAAAGTGATTTCGTTACAGTAACTTGTAACTTAAGTTAAGTTACTCCCCAACACTGGATATACCTAGGTACTATATAAATACTATAATATATACAACAATTAATGAAAATAATAAATATAGGTATATAATAATATGTATATATGTGTGTATGATGCATTGATGCAAAATGGTTGAGTGATGTAGGTACCTACTGGTAAAGGTAATAGGTAAAAATACTTAAAGTATTTCATAGTTTGAACTTTAAGCTAGTACTCAACAATTTGAAGTATATTTCAAAAAGAAAACAGCTTTATCTTACAAAAAAATGTTGGCAAGGGCGAGAATTAATCGGTGAGATCCTTCGCAATCTAACATTCGCGGGTTTCTATCACAGTGAAAGGGAGAAATCTGGTCGAGCAGTAGTAGTTGTTCAATGCACACTACAACCCACAGCTAAACAAGACAACTACCTAACCTGCTCACTACATCACAACAGTGGCCAGCCGTGCTGCTGGTATGACTCCAGCTAGTGTTCAGCGTCCCCTGTACACCTGAACAGTTGATCGTGGTATATATATGAATCATTGTGCGGCGGTACGTTACAAGGTAGAGTAGTTTTTTGAAACCGAATACAGCGCAATCTAACAAAGTAGGTACGCGCACCACTCCGCGATTTCATTTTTTAGAAAACGACAGATGGACGTATGGGAATGACATGAATAATGCTTTTAAAAATGCATCTTTTAATTTAATTAATGTCTCTCGGTGTTTGTTTTCCCAAATCCATATTTCCCCATCCTTAGTCAGATCAATTAATGATAGTATGATGTTTGCGAACTCTTTCATGTATTTTTTAACTACTTACTGTTTATGTGAACCGATTTTCATAGGCAGTTTTAAGTATTCTACAGTTATTTGTTTTTGAATTATAACAGAATAAAAAATCATTAAATGAGATAAGTTAATTTACGAGTGAAAATACAATACCAAAAAATTAGAAATTTCAAACTTCAAATGCTCATAAAAATTTATTTGACTCCCCTTAACTTTTTTTTTTTGGTTAAGGGCAGGAAAATATATAATAGGAATCTTGTTTAAAAATTTAAAATCTATTAGATATAGGTAGGTACCAAAATAGACACTGTTAATTAATATATTACAGAATTAATTCAATGTATTCTAAATTACGAACAAACCATTTCCAAAATCCGTGATTTTGTTTCAAATGTAGAATCTCAACCTGGCATATATCTATAACAGTGAAATTAAATAAATACAAAATGTATTAAAATAGTTAATATTTTCAAAACTAACAGTACTTATTCTTGTTTAATGTTTATGAATCCTAAAATCCTAACATCTTAAATGATTTTTTTAACTAAAGTATTAATTAGTAATATATTACAACTATCAATTTTATGATAATAATTATTATAATATGTAGGTAATAAAATTATCTAGCTGAGAAAAAGTAATGACACTACAATCACTATGTATATATATTTAATGGGAGGTCATTTTGATGACTCCAAGTAAGTAATTTGCCTAGTCTAGAACTTACTGTAAAATTAAAGTATTAGTTTAATACTTTTAATGGTCAAACATATTTAACATTTATTATAATATAAATTTGATGTCTGATCGGATACAATGTAACTACTACTCGTATACGAAATCGATTTATACATGAAAAGTTGTCCATTTCATGAAGTGTGGAAACGTTAAATAATATACTGTGCGTCGACAAAAACAGTTACACAGTTATAAAATATATAAATTGTTACCTAGGTAATAATATCATATGCTTTTTATTATATTTTGATTTTTTAATCTAGTTATTAGTATTTTAAAATGTGCAATTATATTATATACCTAGGAATTTCTTTCCTATTAGGTACCTTGAGATTAATATCTTTGTATAAGAAAAACGATTCTGAGCGAAAACGGTCAGTCAGCCTATGATATTACCAAGTATATTTGATGATATTATTGTGAATAGAGTAATTTATGTATAACCTATTTACGTGGAGCCTAAGAGCCTTGCTTTAAATTTTCAATCCTTAGCTAGAAAAGCTGAACATTTTATAAACTTTTAACTACAAAATAATTATTAAATTATAAATTAGATAAATGTTGTCAAAATTTGAAATTTTAAAGCTTATGAAAAAAAATTGTGCCTATGTATTTTTAATATTTTTCAACCGCTAATAGAACGATATATCAGGAGCCTTATAATACATTTTCACGCTTTTTTAACAAACAAATAAAATTTTATTGATATTTATAGAAACAAAAACTAAAAAAATTGAAAACTGACAATGTCCGTAAACAGCTCAAAAAGAGTCAAATTATTTGGAAATTGTTATAGTGTATAGAAAATGCTAATATAAACATTCAGTGAAATTTTCAAGTCTCTACAGTCATTTGTTTTTTAATTACAACAAAACAAGAAAATCGTTACATGTTAAATCGAGTGAATATCAAATGTTGTAAAAATATGAATTTCAAACGTTCAAAAAAATTTAATTTGAACTTTTTGTAGGCATTTTTTTTTTTTTGATAATGGTAGGCAAACTTATGGATAATCTTGTATTACATTTTCAAATCTTAGATTTAAAAAGAAAATTTTTTATGAATTCTCAACTTAAAATAATTTGCTAATTTTTGTGATTTTTCCGTAAGTTGTCAAGATTTGAACTTTAAATGCTTATAAATAAAAACTGTGACTAAGGATTTTTAATTTTTTCATCTGCCTTTGAAACAACAACCTAGCAGCCTTCTATTAAATTTTCAAGCTTTTTTACCCAACAGATAAAATGTTAGCACTTTTAATGTCCTAAAAGGTGATGACAGACACAAATAAAATAAAAAAAAAACACACATCATTGTAAAATCAATACATTCATCGCTTTGCTCAGAATCTAAAATACTTAATTACTATCTACAAATTAGTTTAATATTTTATTCCTTTCATTTTTACATTTTTTTTACACATTACATTTAGATTTTATTTTACAATAGTACAATATGTGAACATAGTTTAAAGTTAAAATACTCATGGTTTAAACAAAATTTATTGAAACTATGACAAATATTAAGACATATTTATAAGCCTCAGTGTTTGCCTTAAAAGTAATATTGAGTTGTAGTATTTTAAAGGTCTGGTATCTAATCAAAGATGTTACTAATTCTTCTTCTTGTGACTATAAAAATATTAATGGTATTATGAATTTAACTTATTCTTTAGCAATGTTGTAAATAATATTTCATATTTTTATTTTATGGTGTACAGTGGTCTATTATGCATGATAAATGTCCTATTAGTGACTCAATCTTCTTAACACATATTACTTTAAGTTAAATAGAAGAAAATATTATAAACATTAAAGAAAATTCCTCTTTTTTTGATGGTAAATAGAATACATGCAAAACTATATCGATACCTTTAAATATTTTTTTATAATGAAGCATCTGGAATATTTCCTACAAAATTTTAAAAAAATCCCTCATAATTTCTTCATATAAATCAGGGGCTTCTGAAAATATAACTGATTATAGAGCTACCTCTCTCAGTCTCAAACGCTGTCTATTTAAAAAATGTCTTAAAAATGGATTATTAAATTTCTTAAATGATC
Source organism: Metopolophium dirhodum (assembly GCF_019925205.1). NCBI lineage: Eukaryota > Metazoa > Arthropoda > Insecta > Hemiptera > Aphididae > Metopolophium > Metopolophium dirhodum. The sequence continues at coordinate 3,673,545 of NC_083560.1, forward strand.
ATGATTTTTTTTTCTAATAGTCAGTTTGGGTTCAGGAAAGGTATATCTAACTAATGGTGATCTACTGCAGACTTTGAATTTCATTCATTCAAGTCTGGATAGAGGAAATAAGGTAATAGGCATGTTCCTTGATTTGAAAAGAACATTTGAATCGTCGGTCAACTATAATATTTTTTATAATGAACTTAAAGTATTGTGGTATCCGTTAGAATTCTCTATCATTATTCTCATATTACCTTTCAAATAAACACTCAACACAGGTAGTTAGAATTAATGAGTGCTTTAGTTTTTCGATTTCTGTTAACTGTGGTGTTCCTCAAGGTACCGTCTTAGGACCTATACTATTCCTTATATACATTAATGGACGTATTAATTTAAAAATTTATGGTAAGGTAATTTGTTTGGCGTATGATCCATCAGTGTTACCTTGAACATGATAATATTGACAATCTATATAGCTTAACTAATAAATGTATCAACAACATTAGCCTGGTTAGATAAAAATTTTCTTGAACTTAATGTTAACTTAATTGTTATTTAATTTATAAGAACTATTTAATGTATTTATATTTCAAATTGTGAACTCATGGGCCCCCACACGAACATGTGATTTATTGAAGAATAAATGAAAATAAAATAATATGTAGATTAAGCTACGACGTGACATCGCGGGTCAACGTAGGCCGCCGGTATCGCATACAGTTCGCTGCAAAACGGTCTAGCGAAATAATATTGTTGTACGTGTGCAAATCGCAGTTTTCGGTATTTTGATTGTTTTATTTGTGGGCGCGAATCACCACAACGTTTTATTGTTTATATAATAGTTTATAGTGTGGGCGCTAATCGGCACTTCGCGAGTCTTCGTATATTGTTGTTATTTTGAAGGTGTGCGCACTAATCGCTGCAGACATATTATTACCATTTTGTACCAAAGGCGCTAATCGCCGCAGAATTAATTATTGAATTTGTAAGCGCAATTTGTGCATTTTTATTATATTATTTTTAGTGTTCGCTAATCGCCACCCTTGTGTGTTTTGTACGTGTGTGAATCAATCACCGTATCTTTTATAACTGATTGTGTCAACTATCAAATTATTTTATACAGGCACAGGTATAGCGGCTGGCCAGCAGAGCGCCGACAAATTGTGAGTTCTTATTATTTATTATTATATATATATTGTTTTTACTGTAATACAGCAATTTAATACTATTAAGTTTTAGTTACCATTTTTCTGAGTTACCTTTCTGTTGTTGGTTTTAAGTATACACACATATACACGCCTACACACCCACCACACACTAGCACTCGGGGTCTTTGCTCGGCAATCCCGTCCACTACTCTCCAGTCGCTTATCATACATTATTATACACTATACAGGTTGGCCGGTGCTTGCGTGTTGAGCGCATACGAAATATTTCGGTACCGGGCGCACGTATTATTATTGTATGTTCCCGGCCCAAACAACTGGTATAATTGAATAATTTACTAACAAATCTCAATTTGGCATGTTTATTCAGGTAGAATGTTATGGAACCGAATGAGAAAACATTTAATAGAACTCATAAAATACGGCAGTCAGCAGTAAAGTATTATTAATATTAACAATAAAAAATAACACGACAACACAACTTAAATGATAAATGCCGACCATCGGCGTTCATCACCGGCCGACTACCAGCCGGTGTGCGTCCGTAATAGAGGAGAATCGATGGGCCGCCACGTACACGATTTTAGATGCGAACTCTCCTGAGCCAGAGTATATATTATTAGCATGTTTAATATGGCAGTATGATGAGAATTAACTTTAATCTAAAATCTATTCCTAAGATAGCACGCTTTGCATTAAATAGTTAATGGCTGTTACTAGTTCACAAATATACCTGTGCGTCATCATCATGGCGCCTATAGGTGAGTAGCAGTCACCGTACTCGCGCATTCCTGCAGGGCGCACAGTGTCGGCAGAGCGCGTTAATTCAACGACAATTATTGTCTGTTCTTATTCTGAATAGAGTATAGGTAGTACATTTTACAATGAATTAAGTAATTATGTCTTATTACAACCGTATTCGTTAATCGAACATAATAATGAAATTAATTAATAATTAATTATATTCCCTATCATATTGCATCAAGGTCAACACTGCACATTAATGTTAACAACCTTCCCTAACCTATAACCACGTACCCTACATTGGCTGATGGACGCCCTCGACCACGTCATTGCGTCATTGGACCTGTTGTTGTGATCACGTTTTCGAGTATCGTTAGCTTTGCTCAAATCATAATACATTATCAGACTCATTACAAAAACATTAGTTGGAATTCGTCACTTATCCCACATTCTTCAGTAAGTACAAATTGCTCTATCTAGTCTATCTTATTTTACGCATTGAATAGTGATATTTTACTATTGCGGAACATATAATTATTATACAATATTTATACAGCATGGATCTACTATATGATTTGAAAAAAAAAATTCTCACAACATCCAATTCTTTAATACCTATACAAAATTAATGTGTACAACTATCATTATTGATCATGGTGTAATATCATATCTCCAAGTGGAATAAATTAATGTAATATTCAACGTAGATAGTAGATAGTACTGAATATCAAATTTTCTCTTTTTTTATTATTTGTCAGGCGTCAACAAACACATAATTGCTAAAGCCCTGAAATATATTTAAATTTTAAGCACAGTATAAGCCATATTGTTTAAATTTAAAAAGATTTTTTCTTATTATTTTTCTTATTATAATTGTATCATATTCAATAATAAATTATATATTATTATTAATATTTTTATTATTAATATAATAATTTGTGTTACCTATTGTAAAAGCGTTTTAAATGAAATCCCATTAAGTTGATTTGTCAATTGTTCTGATGTTCAATTAATGTCAAAATTCAGCATTTACTAGTTTAGTTCATAATCTAGTTTGTAACTTTTGGTTAAACTTTTATATACCTACCTTTGGATAAATTAGATTCAAAAAGTTGAAATCATTTTTATATGTTAATAAATTTTTACACCACATGATTTTTTTTTTTTTTAAACTTTTGTAGGGTTTTCAAAGAATAAGGGTTAAGATAATTAACCTACCACGGTTGTATTAGATGTTTTTAGGGGTTTCATTACCACTTGTTAGATAAATAATAAGTATACTTCAGAATACAGAATAATTAAAATATTTATTTTTTTGGCAATCGACAACAAAATGGATAATCAAGCGTAAAAACCATTAAACTGTAAAAAAAAATTTGATAAGATTAAACGATATTAAAAAATTGTTATTTTTAAGTTCAACCCTCAAATGTTTAATCCAATAAAATATGAATATTATATAATAACTATAAATTGAAGATTATAATGAAAATATTATGTTCAAATTATCTATTCATAACTGATCCTACATAAAATGTATGTTTTGTTATTAGAATTACAATGATGGCAAACCTTATAAAGGCGTTGCTGCTATTTTGTGTGGTCGGGTTAGGACGTGCGATGGTAGTGCAACAACTTGACCCCTACTGGGATAATATTGACAATTACTGTGGCTCGAGATTAGCTAACGAAATGCAAGTCATTTGCAAAGGAAAATACAACGAGTTACCTGGTGAGTTTTTAGCTTTAAATTTTTAAATACTTTAAGTTCCTACAATTATTTAACCATAGTCAAATCTTTTACTCTTGCCATGAAGACGGGAAGTTTGAACAGATGACTCACATGTTATATGAAATAATAGTATTATGAATGCACTCTGGGCAATATTTTCTAGGATAATGAATATAGCCCTAATACCTTAGTACCATATTATGCATTTGCTTTTGTTTTTGGTATCTCTAACACTGTTATATTGACATGCAAATTTATCATTTATAGCTGGAGAGGAACAGATTTCAATCGGACAACGGAGACGATTAGGACCACTAATCGCCGATGAATGTTGTACACTGCCCTGCACTAGACGAACACTCAAAATGTATTGTGCTCCGGATGCTTAAAAGGTACTTAACCAATATCAATAATAAATTATCAAATTGTTAAGATTCATATCGATCAGCGTCAACTAGTTTCATTCCATTTACTAATATTGATGATTTTTTTTTTTTCAGATAACTTACAAAATGTTTGTAATATGTTTAGGATATAATTTGTAAATATAATTTTGTTTTGATTTTAATAAACCATGTACCTATATTGTCTATCATTTATTTAATTGAACTTGGAAATTTTAAAGATTTTGATACCATGTATTTTTTATACATAGGTATAAAATATAGGAGAGATTATAATAAATTAGTATTCGAGTTTATGGCAGCACTAGTATTTATTATAACCATATAATATTAACTGTACTATAAAGATTCTGTCAGGAGTCAACAGACACAATAGGGATAAAAAAAATGGTTAAAAATGGTTACCTACAGTTTAATTAAATATTATATCTGGATTAACATATTTTTATTTTTAGTACTTACAGTATTTTAGGTACTACTTAAACCAAAATGTGTAAACAAATACAATTATATTGTTAATTCTAGAATAATAGTACCAAAATCGTCTACAGTCAAAATGTACTTGAACATTGACGAATCGTATAAAATGACAACAATGTTAATTTTGTAAAAATCTGAATAAACATTAATAGACAATTTGTTATCATGATTCTCTAAAACATTTCAATCACAAATCATAGGATGAGTTATTAGACTGAATTATTAATCAATTTATTAAATTAGTTATTAGTTTAATAGATTACTAAATAATATTATATTTTTTGATTTCTTATATTGTATTTACATAAGCATGTCGAATTGAGATGAGTTCATTAATACCAAACTACTCGAATTTAAATTAACTGGTGATCAGTACCTGTGGGTAGGCTGATATTACCATGCTGATACATGCCGTTATATATTTTTTTTATTTATTTCATTTCATTTCATTCATACATACATACATACGACATACGTACATATGAGAATACTGAGCCCCACTGAAAGAACTCATGCTGGAGTCCAGGAGTTCAAAAATATTGTTACATTAAAATTATAGGTAATTTTATAAAAATATGTATAATATACCCATGTTAATAACACACATTAAAATATCTTTAATATTTTTATCAGCATTGTAATTAAAACAACTTATGAGGTACCTTGTATTACATTTTTCAAGCTTTTTGCCATAACTTAAAAAGTTATTTTACACATTTATAGGAATAAAATTAAAAACATTGATAATTTCAACTGTCTATAGGTAAGCTCAAAAGGTGACAAAATATTTTGAAAATTCTACCATATTTATCAAAAACCGATTTATTAGAAACCAATATCGAAAAAATGTCCACTTATAATGCTTATAAAAAAATGAAAGTGAATTCTCGGTAAACTTATTTTTGTTATAAGTGGTAAATCTTAACTAGGAATTTTGTATTACATTTCAAATCTTAGAGGTAAAAGAACAATTTTTCACAAATTTATAAATCAAAATATTATGCAAATTTTCGTGACTTTTACGAATTTCATCAAAATTCTAACTTTAAATGGCTTTTAAAATAATATCTTTACTGAGGTTCGGATTTGAAAGCAAAAGCCTTTTTTTTTAATAATAATAATGGAGAAATAATTTTTATATAAAAATGCTTGTCATTTAATATGTAAGATGATCAACGTATTTTTGTTTTTCCTTTTTTGCCTTTTTTACTGATCAATGCTTTTATTATGTTTAATTTTCAATTGATTTAATAGTTTTATACATGACTTACGTATAAACGGTACAAAAAGATACGATTTTCTGAAGACTGTGCATTGTCAGCTGTTAATTAATTTTAATGGGTTTTATGAACGACGATATTTCCTGATATATATTTTATAGAGTATTCGGTTAGTTAATTTAACGTTTATAAAAGTATCCATACTACCTATGAATAGATTAAAATATGTTCATAATGCGTATATACTTACTATAGATTCAACATTTTTCGTCAGTCCGCTCTGATTACATTAATTTCTATATACAAAAATATTTTAAGCCCAAACCGTCAACGTTTTACTGAAGACAATTTATCTAAGTACATGATAATGATTTTTTTTTAGTACACACTGGTTAAATATTCAATATAAAAACTAATTAATTTTTTAGTAAATTCTTTTTGTAATTGGTTTTTATATAAATTAAATGTTTTTTTCGACATTTAAAATTTTTTTTCACTGATTATATTGCCTTTAAATCTAAACCCTATTCTTTACAATGAATTTTCGATAATTTTTGAATTGTATAATCACGTGATCAAATTATGAGTTATGAGCAACTTTGTATACAATTTTCCAGTTCTCTGACCAAGAAAGTATTGACATAACAAGTAGCAAAAATACCAACATAAAATAGAAAACTTCATTTTATGACTAAAATAGCTTTCAATCTACAAAAAAAAAATAATATTGTTTTTGTCCAAAACCAGTAGAAGGTACCTATTAAAATGTATAAAAATACCCGTTTCTTCATTAATTTATATTTCTTTTTCGTGATTATAATTAAAAAAACCTGAGAATTTTCGAATTTTACCTTTCAAAAGTACTAGCTCCATAGATGGAAATCAGGGGGGGCTAACATACTAAACATAAATGTGAGTGGGGGGTTTCGATTCCACAAAGCTAAGAAAGGAGGGGACTTGACGTGCTAAACTCTCGTAGGCCCCCCTTCACGACCACTGTCTATGACTAACTGGGTCTGCTCAGAATTTAAAATAATTTATTTGTTATAATTGGATGTAAAACACGGGTATGATAAATAATTACAAAAGAGATAACATTCGTAGGTATTATTGTCATTTGCCACGTACAAACACAATTGACTCCAATACAATTTATAGTATGCATAAATATTTTGCTCTAATTCACCACTATTAATCCTGGTTAGTGAAATATTTGTCAAAGACTTCAACACATTATTACATTAATATTTTGGGGTAACTCTAAAACAAATGAACGAATATACATGAAGTTTTCACTGGTTGTTTATATTAGCATTTTCTATACACGATAAAATAATTTGACTCTTTTCGAGCTGTTTACAGACATTGTCTGTTTTCAATTTTTTTAGTTTTTTTTTTTCTATAAATATCAATAAAATTGTATTTGTTGGGTAAAAAAGCGTGAAATTTTAATGCAAGGCTCCTGATATATTGTTACAAGAGCAGTTGAAAAATATTAAAAATACAATAGCACAATTTTTTTTTAAAGCATTTTAAAACAAGGTTCTACGTAAACATAGGTTATAAATTAATTACTTTATTCACATTAATATCATCAAATATACTTGGTAATATCATAGGCTGACTGACCGTTTTCGCTCAGAATCGTTTTTCTTATACAATGATATTATATGATACATTTAATTCAAATTTTACACCGCATCCATTACAGTGACCTATTTGTACCTACTGTACAGCAGACCGACATTCTTTTACCCGCCTTTTTATACTTAGGATTACGATTACCCACCAATTTTAGGGGTACACCCACCCCCTAAAATAGGTGTGGTAGCCGCCACACCTAATACACGAGTTCGGCACCACTGCTTCCATACTACTGAATACTTAGGTACATCTTATAGGCAACTTCTTATACATTCGGCAATCAGCTTTGTCGTTGTAATAGTTGTAAATTATCGTTAGTAGTAGTAACCCGCATAGAACTGCCTACTCACCACCCAGCCAATAGATACTAGTCAGACGTTGATCGCGGCGGTCTTCTTGAAATAAGTCCCGTTCATTGTTTCCGCGCGTAATGATAACAATAATAGTCACTGGGCTTTTTTTTGTTATTCAGTATTGACCAATAACCATCGAAAACTCGTAGCTTCGACCATTCCGCGTGACCATTTAAAAAATCAGCGCGCAACCAGGATTTTTTTCAAGGGAGGTGTCCGCCAGTAGCGTATACAGTTGTTCTCCAAATTTCAGATGACATAAACATTATATTTAGATAAAAATCACATATAATTTTGATAGTTATAAAATATATAACTTCTTAGGTATAAGGGAAAAATATTATAATACTAAGTTTATAATGATATATTGATGATATAATATAAGTAGGTACCGAAAAATGGGTGCCCAATCAAAAATTCTGCCAAACTAAACACATACGTGTTCCTCCCCCTACCGACTTAATAACCTACAGTAAAAACTAAAAATAGGTAATGGCCTCAGCTGCCGGGCTCAAGATCAATAAAAAAAACATAAAATATTCATTATATTTTAATAACATTATAATAACATTTATGTAATTGTATAGTTTCTAGGCCTATGTCGACAATTCTACGTCCGAATAAACTTTGTATTTTGGGATCATTGTTTTTAATGAGTAAGGTGCTAGTATTTAATTTTGTATTTTCTACTTCAGCAAACAATTGAGTTAGGCTGTCATTTTGCATTTCAGAAATCACTGGTTTACAACTTGTATAAGAGTTTTGATCAAAATTGCCGTTTTATCTGTATAATCCAAAATTTATTAAAATGCCAAAAGTTAAAACAGATGCTTTTTTAAAAAATTTAGTGTAAGAATTTGGTGAATAATTTTTTCAAACAGATGGATCGATTTTATATTGCAAACTTTGTCAAACAAAAATAAAAATATAATATATACGTTGTTTATTTAGTCGTCGTGCCGTTTCAGCTCGTACCCGCGTACTTTTAAGTCGTTTGTTCTGCAGAGGTCAGGCAACACGTCACGCTTATTGGCATTTGTATTTGTCATTGTTCAGCGTGATAGAGCCAAGCCCGGATTAAGAAGTGGGACAAGGGGGGCACGGTCCCGGGGCAAATTGGTTTGGGGGCCCATATTTATCCCTAAAATATATTTTTTTAACGTGATCATTTTACTGTCAAAATGTTCAGAAAAAAAGCTTTACCAGAATCCATCAAAAAATATAGTAGTTACCATTTGAAAAAATAAATTCGATTTTATTATTGGTACAACTGCGTGTTTAAAAATTTTGAAAATGTTATTAAAAATTTCCTGTTAAAAATAGAGAAACACGTCTTTTTTTTTTAAATAAAATTCCATATCATCGATCCTTAAGAAATCCTTAAAAAAGAAAGGCCCCGTACAATGACATAAGATACATCCTGTTTATTTTTTGTTTAGTAAAAAATTATAGAATTATATAAAGTCGTTAATATCTAATGATACAATTATTTTGAAGTTAAAGTTGAAAGGGGCCAACTAAGTGTATGGTGTCCCGAGGCCCAATTGATCCTATATCCGGGCTTGGATAGAACCCGACGCAACCGTAAGCGTCTGTTCTCGTCGAGCCGCTCGACGGGCTATTGACATAATATATAATATATTATACTAGCTGAACCCGTGCACTTCGTTGCCGGTAAAAAATCGCAACTCTTAAAAAAATCTTGTTTGTTCAACTTCTTTTGGGTGTAACTTGCGGCAGTAAGTGCAACTCAGCCACCTTCCGACTACGTCGGATCGCGGACAAAGAGCATAACCCTTTCACCTTGGTAGGCAATGTTAAATAATATGATTTGATGCAAGCTTGTACCTGATCTGCCCGAATATACAATAATAAATAAATACTAATTTCTACTGTAGACTATAACCAATGGCAACTATTAATAAATAAAAATAAAATTTAAAATTTCCACCGTGAACCTCAATGTCCCTGTTTCAGCACCTCTTTAAAATGCAAAAACACAATCCCCCTCTCCCCTCCTTCTCCAAAAAAATTAAAAAACAATTATAAGGACTATCTAAATGTGTATACAACATTACAACGTCGATACAGACGACCATAGACCTATAAATGGACAGCGCTTAGAGAGAGAGGACAGGGGTACGATATAGAGTAAAAGAGAAAAGAGAACGTGGGGGAAATATAGTATTAGTTTCATACGTCAATGTTATCCCCTTTATGTTCTCTCTCTCTTTTCTCTCTTCGTTATTCTTTCTTCTTTCTTTCTCTTAATATATATATATATATTATCGATGGCGTCGTCTGCATAGACCTATAAACTAATGGAAAGCGCATTCCACTTAGCCCTGCCATCAATGCACGGGAATCATATCATATATATATCCGTTCAATTGTAGGCAACTTTACTGTGGTCCTGTGTGCCGTCCGTCATACGGTATCTATTATCACGTACTGTATATTGTATAACACTGTTGTATTTGTTTATATTATGTATTACTATTATGTAAATCATTTGGGTGCTCACCTATTAAGTATTATTTATACTATTGAAGTATTGCTTATTATTATATGTCACAATTTACGTTCAATGCCATTTCGAACCATTCATTTTTATATAAAGCTATACACATAACTTTGGGTAACCTTTTCTCGTCCACAACACATCGCGAGTCGTGTCCGATAACCGCGAATACCAAAAGTAGGATCGGATTCAGCGTCAACAAGTGGGTCACTGTATAATGGATGGTATTAAATTTGAATTCAATGATATATTAATATCATTGTGTACGAAAAACGATTCTGAGCGGTGACGGTTTGTCAGTGTTGATTTTTTATATTATATTTATGTTGTTATTACGTATTATTAATACGGTAGCCGGTAATCAAATTAATATTATAAAATTACAACAAAATAACTAAAATCGTTATTCTTGGTTATTTAATATGTAATTTCCTCCAAATTTGAACATAAAATAACTATAAAAAAACTGAGTTTTTATATTTTTGAGATTTGTTGGTTACAGAATAACCTACTTACTCTACGTTACGACCCTAACCTTGTCGTAAGTTTTTAATCATTAGGTATAAAAGTTGAACATTTTATAAATTTTTAACTACAAAATCATTTTTTAGTTTTAAATTATTGAATTATTGATATTTATATCTGCCTAGCTTCCATCGTATGACACGCATAAAACGTCTTTGAATGCGCTCATGATTTTCAACAACTGATATGGGTTCCAAATCGCGAATCCAATTTATATTATAATTATTTATTTTGTGTACAATACAGCAACTCATTTTTACCAGTAACCGTGTTACCATCTTATAGTTACCTCTTGTCCAATAATTTTAAGCTTACACATCCACACATAACCCACCTACACACCCACCGCATACTTGCTCACGGGGTTTTGATCGGCCAACCCGTCCACTTCTCCTGAGTCGCTATACCTAATAACACACAGATACACAGTTCGGTCGGTGTGTGATTATCACTGACAATTAATATACGCTGACCGGGCGCACGGTCTAATATTGTACCGTACCCGGCGCGAACAAGCATACTGTAACTTGTAAGAATATATAGCTACGATATTGTATACAATTTTGCATATTTTGCATTCATCCCTATCTACTCAATCAGGGGTGGACTGGACCACTGTGCTACTATGCAATTGCACAGTGGGCCGGTGTCATAATATTATATGTCTCCCATAATACACAAAACAGACCAATATGATCCACTCTGCTCAACTATACTTTAAATAGGTACTTATATTTATATAGGGCCCTCATTTTAATGCAAAATGCTATAGTTTTTAGAAAGTCCCCGGAAATGCTTTGCAAGTATAAAATCTATTTCATACATCAAAAACTTAAGCTTTTATTTTGCATTTTTATCAATTTTAGCGTTTTTTGAGCAATAATATTATTGTAATTTTTAGGTTATTTTGTTAATTATATCTTTTACGGAATAAAATTAATTCCAATTCTAACAAGACAGTGTAAGTAATACAGTTGCAGTGTAATATGCACCGTTGTAATATTTAACTTTAACACATAATATATTTATAGAATAAGTATTTTCAAAATAAGACATAATAATATAATTATCTATTATAAGTAGCCAAAGTAGGTACCAACCTATAGATATAAGGTATATGAGTTAAGTATAAGAATACAATATAAAACTATGTATGAAATATGAATAGATAAAATTATACCTAATTAACGCAATACTATAATTATAGTTTTAAACGGTTATAATTGTAACGAAAATTCGTTGAGATAAATTGAAATAATCGAGATATTTTCTGTTACCTATAGGGACATTAAGACATTGCGTGGCGAATATATAATTATATTATTGCACTGTCAAATCCCCAGGGCCTACGTTAGGGGATGGGGGGGGGGGAAATGTGGCATTTATCCGGGGCCTCGTGAATTCAAAGGGTCTCGCACTTAAGCCTTAAAATGTGCATTGAAAATTTGTTGTATGGAAATCTTGTAATAAAACAAAACAACAATAGAAATTATAATTTTTAAATATGCAGGACTGACGTCGATCGGTATGCCACGTAACACGGTTTAGAAGCCTCGGATTCCTGGAAAGATTATTGCATTTCTTAAATTTAATTTGTTAATTACCTACCCAATATTGTTATTTCCGAGTAGGTACCTATTATAGTATTGCACCGGTTAAACGATTTGTTTAATAATTTTATTATAGAAAATATGATATTGGTAAAGAGGTGTTTAAGGGTTCAAACCTTCGAAGTTTTCAAATATAATTTTTTTCTCGACATGCAACTATATAAAACACAATTAGGATTTTTTTAAATATTTTTTTGTATAAACACTACTTACTCAACAATATTAACGTTGACGCGCAGGTACACTGTAAATAAACTTTATACAAACTGTAGATACACTGTGCAATTATTGTACCTACAGTTTATCTACATATCCTTGCCATATCCGCTAGTGTTATACTGTTATGCGTTATTTCATGACGTATATCGCAGTTTTTTTTTCACATCTAGTGATGGTTTGAATATTTCTTGGAACATTATATTATAATGATCGTGTGGCATTTATAGTTTATAATACTGCAGGTCGGTGGTCACTATAATATAATCTGTATAAACGCAGACCGCAGTACCGTGCTAACTTTCAGTATATCTAAAAATAACTGACTGATACTTAATTCGCCACCCTTTAAAATGTTACAATTTTTGGCACTATGTGGGCAGTAGGGCACTTGCACTATTTGGCACGGTTCTGTATGAACAGCTATCGAACGATTGAGATCGTTATACCTTTTGGGCCGAACGATTGAGAACACTTAAAATTATCAAAGAACTTATCGCTGACACAAAAAAAAAAACCCAAAAAAGAATACGATTGACAAAGAATTTACGTGCAACGTTGCTATTTCATTTATTTAGATATTGAAAGGTGCATGCCCGTATGCATAAAATAAATCTTCTTGAATAACGTCATAAATTAATTAATATAACCTAATACAAATATACGGGCACTTAATAATATGTAATACAAATATATGAATAAAACATGTAAAATAATATAATGTATAACTTATAAAAATATGTAATATACAAAACGATTTTTTAAACATGCTCAACTCCATTCATTCCTTTAATAGTACTTCTATTCAAATTTTGATTTTAAGTACCTATACCTGAAGACAATATTTTCAAATTTCTGATAATTTTGTACAAATTTCAGTTTTTCAAATGAAATTCCCCCTTTTTACTGTAAATTATTTAGCGGATGATCCTCTTCAAAATGTTGAAGAATCTAAATAAAAATTCTAATAAGTAGTTTCTGAGTTATTAAAATATTCATTCTAAGGATAATAATACTTAAATATGGTTTTACAAAAATATAAACTATCTATATGTAATATTTATTAGTTGTTAAATCGGTAACGATAATTGAATTATATACTTGACAATGCGATTAAAAAAAGAAACAATAATTTACGCAAAAGGATTTTTATAAATTGAACAAAACAAACGTCGAACCAGTGGCGCTGAACTCGTGTATTAGGTGTAAAATTTGAATTCGATATAATATAAGAAAAACGATTCTGAGCGAAAACAGTCAGTCGGCCTATGATATAACAAAGTATATTTGATGACATTATTGTGAATAAAGTAATTTATATATTATAACCTATTTACGTGTAACCTTGTTTTAAATTTTCAATCCTTAGATATAAAAGTTGAACATTTTATAAATTTTAACTACAAAATCATTTTTAAATTTTAAATTTAATGATGTTGTCAAAAATCAAATTTTAAATGCTTGTAAAAAAAACTGTGCTTATGTATTTAAACACTGCTATTTGCAATATATCAAGAGCTATGGAGTAAACTTTGACGATTTTTGGCCTAACAAATAAAATTTTGTTAAAATTATAGAAAAAAAAATTTTAATTTTAAATTGCACGTAAACAGCTCAAATCAAGTCAATATATTTTGAACATTTTATCAAGTGTATAAATTGATAAAATTAATATATAATATAAATTTCAAGAATCTACGGTTATTTCTTTTTGAATTACAGCAAAATAAGAAATTTGCTTCATTACAAGTCAATTGAATATGCAATGTTGTATATCTTTGAACTTCAAACGCTCATAAAAATTTAATTTGACTGTCTTTTATACATTTTTTATTAAGGTAGATATAGCCTTATATAAAGTCTAGTATTACATTTGAAAATCTTAGACGTAAAAAGATAATTTTTTAAGAATTTTCAACTCAAAATAATTTGCACATTTTCGTGAAAACGTGCGAAATTTGAACTTTAAATGCTTATGAAAAAAACTTGTGATGAAGTATTAACTGGTGTCTGGTAATTATTAGAAAGTTTGACGTCCTTACCGTCGTATTCACGTATGACATTCACACAGTATGACTTTTATTAATTTTTGAAAAAAATGAAATATTTTATTATATCCATCGTAATATTAGGTAAATATAATATCTAATATATAAATGTGAAAATGAAAACCTTTGAGTGATATGTTCTCGGAAACTACTGAACTGATCGTTATGGTTTTTTTTTTAAATTGAAAAGCTCATTGCGGAGAAGGTTTAAGGCTTTTGATCGATTCTCTAACTTTAAAAACAAAGGAGTTATCAATTATCATAAATAATGACCAGTTACGTAGACTGGGTGGGTGAGGTTCGCGGTACGGAAACGGACGGCGGCTAGACATGGCCGCCCAAACTTCCCCTTCCATATCACCGTTGCGCGACGTGATAGTTCATATCGTTATTCGTTGCTAATGGAAAACTATAATTATAATCAAGGTGGATATATAGAGGTGTAAACACTCTGATTATAAATTGATTGAAAAATGTACACCATTTGTGATTGCCACCGGGAGCGCTGACTACCCGATGAAGGCTCATAATGTTCGTACTTCTATACGAAAATACGATTTACAATGCTGAATGCTTGCAAGTTGTAATGCCATAAAAAATAAAAATATAAGATATCAATTTAATTTAAATAATGAATAACTTAGATGGATTTTTATTAAATAATTTTGAAACATAAATCTATCTTCAATTATACAATTATTGATAATTATCCACATTTTTTTTGGGAATATTGATTTGTGGAGTAGTTGTAGACATGTTGCCTACCTATTTGTGTTATAATTAAAAATTTAAATTTATGAATTTATTGTAATGATTGTCATATTGAAATATATTGATTAAAGTACCTACCTAATTGTAAATATGTTATTTCCTTAATTTGGTACCACTACTTGTCATAATATGTTTATTTTTGTAATAACATATTGTAGTTATTCTAATAATGGAATTATTGAAAATACCATCTCACTACTCAATGTCTCTATGGAAATTATTTATGTGTATAATAATAGTACCTATTTACATCATATTATTATCCTAGTGTACCTCTTTTGGCTTTTGCATTCTTTTAAGTATCTACACAACCTACTTTTTTTGTACAAAAGGTGGTATGAAACTTATTTTTGTAACTTATCGAGTATTGTAGTATGCCTCTTAAGTGTTTTGTACCTGGGTGTAACTCTGGGTTACCCAAACAAAATAAAATATACAAACAGCAGGGAGTAAAACTGCCTTCAGTATTCCATCCTCCTGAGGTAGATATTTCTTATACTAATTAATAATTAATATATATTTATATTATTATGTATATGTATATTCAATGAAAAGTTCATATTAGGGTAAATAATTCATTACTTTTTAGAACATGATTGATACATGGAATTTAAAAATTCCACGAGCAGATAGATTATTAACCAAAAAAGATGGAGTATGTGAACTCCATTTTGCTCCTGAAGATATTATTTCATATAGGATATTTGAGGATGCAGCAGGAAATGAAATAAAACATCAGCTCAAGAGAGTTAGTTTAAATGCTAACGCTATACCATGTATTTTCCTTAATTTACCATCTTATTTCAATAAAAATATTAAAAAACGAAAACCTCCAATGGAAAGGTCAATAGTACCAAACAATCGCAAAAAGAATAAACCCAGTGATTTAAATGTAAGGTATAATAATATTATGAAACAATAACACATTCCTTCATTAATTTAAATAATATTTATTAAATGTCTATACAGCCTGTAAATGAAATAATTAATAATCCTGAATTGGTCACTGATATAAAAGAAAAAAATATAATTGAACCACTCAGCTACAATGTTCATACTGATGCAAATAACATTAAGTTACCAGGTACAATGTGGGGTTTGCACACAGATTATTCCGAAAAAACAGTTTTTAGTCATATCAGTGGATTAACCAATGATAAATGTATTGTGTTTATTGCCCCCAACGTAGCTAAGGTAAGAGTTTTACAATTAAAAGAGTAAATTTGTCACATTTAATATTTATTGATGGTCATAAACGCATATTATAGGTATTTATAAGAGAGAAAGAAACAAACATTGAAGAATATATTGAGAAACGTGATGATATTGAAAATTTATTAAGTAAAATTAATTTGTTAAATATTTGTTCTGGTATTAATTTAAATCAATGGTCTTCAAAATGTATGTTGTACGTGGAAAGTAAATGTGTTAGATGTAATTACTGCAAAAATCTCAGCAAAAACCTAAATAGAAAAAAAAACCAACAGAAAACTACATTAAGAACACAATTTAAGTATAAAAGTAATAATGTGCCATACAAAATTGAATGTGTTTGAGCCTTCATCGGGTAGTCAGCGCTCCTGGTGGCAGTTACAAGTGGTGTACTTTTTTCGGCCCACTATCATAATGTAAAAGATGGGAAGTGTTTACACCTCTATATATCCACCTTGATTATAATTATTTAATTATTATATTATAACTTAAATCAATACCATAGATTAAATATATAAAATAATATAATCTATGTTAATACAAAAAAACACAATTTCTCGCATATTCTATAGAAATTCACCGCATTATAGTGAACGAATGACGGACCGACCGACATTTTAAGAGAAGCTTCGTAAAAGTCGGAACGCTGCTTAATGTTTGTGCATCGACTATAGATGAATTGTCGAATATTCAAGATGCCTGCATTTAAATAGTAAACAGTACTAATAATAAGTAAATTACTAATAATAACTTACTTTTAATTTAATTTAATTTCTATAATTTTTAAATTTTTATTCGTTTCTTTTAATTATTAAAATTTATCACAATGAAAAGGAAAATTAATTTAGGTCGTTCATCGAATATAATAAAACGTCAACGTTTACTTAGATTAAGTCAAAATAACAATGGCTCGCCAGATAACTGCAATATTAACAGCGATAATAATGATGATAATATAAATAATATATCTGTTACCAATAGTGTTGGTAGTATTAATGAAAACAATATTAATAACAACGAAAATTTAGACAAACAACAAGTTCCATGGCGTCGACGTGAAATGCCGGCATTTACTTATGATAAATTAATAGATTATAAAAATAATTCTCACATTATCATTGGAAATATGAATTTAAAATGTAATTATTGTCGTGCATTGAAATGGTCCAAAGAGCCTGCAGGTTTTTGTTGTTTAGGAGGAAAAGTTGTTTTGGAAGACATTGCTGATCCACCCGAACCATTAAAAAGTCTCTTAAATTTTTCTCACAATAATTCAAAACATTTTTTTGACATGATACGTGTTTATAATTCGGCTTTTCAAATGACATCGTTTGGTGCAACAGAAATTAGACATGGAAATTTCATGCCAACATTTAAAGTTCAAGGTCAAGTCTATCATTTGGCTGATATAAATATAATATATAATATATATAATATATATAGGTATATATAAATGAATGTTTGTGTGTAGATTAGACCTCTAGGAAGAAGAAAGATTAATTTAAAAAGGGTTAAATTTTGTTTTTTTTTATTCATCGGATTTTAATACGGTTAGGTTAGGTTAGGATTTTGTAGTAATTGATTATATTAATCCACCGTAGGTGGAATTAAGTAAAAACGACAAACTTCGTATAACTTTGATACTTAAGAGTTAAATCATACATTTACGTACAAACAGCACGGGGTCCGCGATCTACCGCAGGTAGATTGCCTACCTGATAATCTACTGCTGTAAATTAGAATTTTTATTCCAGGTAACAGAAAAGTTAAGATAAATGTTGAACACCATACACCAAATATTAAATAACGGATTGAACAAAATTTGAGTCATATAGAGTTGGTACATTTAACTGGCAACGTAGTGCATGGGGATCAGCTATTTTAGATAAAAATATATTTATCATTAATACCGCTAGAAACATTTCAATGAGTTTTCATTAACCATTTTTTAATTTACTTGCCGATAACATTAAACGATAAAATTTGAATACAAATTGAACATATCATCCTCCGGAGGCAAAATAAACAACCAATCACGGGCCATAGATTGCCTACCTGATAATGTACTGCTGTGAATCAGAATTTTTATTCCGGGCAACGGAAAAGTTAAGATAAATTTTGAACACCATACACCGAATATTAAATAACGAATTGAACAAAGTTTGAGTCATATAGTGTTGATGCATTTAACGGGCAACGAAGTGCTCGGGATCAGCTATATTTTATAAATCTGTGATTTCCATAGACCTTACACCTTAGTATAATGTCTATGCAGTGTATTTCTGTGTAACAAATAATAATTATGGACCTTATCGGCTTATTGTGCCAAAAAAAAACTTATAAGACGTACAACTAATATATATATATATACTAATATATTTATATATGTTTTTCATAATATATATTATAATATAATTATTGTTATTAGGTCGCTTTAAAGTCAATATTCTGACGTACTGTAGAACGATGTCAGTTTTTTGAATTTTTTTGAACTTTGTGTTTTTGTAATTCGCTTAAGGTTTCTTCAATGTCGTCTAATTCTGTGATCCCTTTAAAATATTTTGATAATCTATCCCTTAGTTTATCTACGGTTACTACGCTTTTTAATTGTTTAGATTTTCATAGGTCAATAAGTTCTGATTTTTATGTTAATATCTGATTTTAGATTTATGTGAATATAAATATCTATTAATTTAGTAATTTTCGAACCTAAGGCTATAAGCTCTTCGTCATTCATATCATATTAAGATTTAATTGAATTAAAGAACAATTTTGTGATGAAGGAGGTTGATTTTTATTAATATATTTATACTTAACAATAACTACTTAATTTTTGCATAATTTAAGAATTAAAATTAAATATTTTTTTGTTTAAATAAACTGAATACTATTTCAAAAGACGAAAGAAAATTAAACTAATAAAAAAACTATTTAAATTATTAAAAAAATAATCTACAATCCTAAAATTAATATGCAAGTATATTTCAAAACGTTGCTCACCTTGGCGTATATGTGTAGACGCACGGATAGCAAAATTGTACTCACGCGGCACAAACGTTGTTTTGTCGGTAAGATAAATCGAATGCGTATTTGTTAATTAATCGGTATACACGCACACAATTGCGTTCTGGGCTTCTACTGCATCTAAAACACGCAAAAAGTATATTTTACTTCAACAGGTAAATACACTAAACTTGCTCCGCATTTAACTAACCTGAATTTTGCTCAATCATAATGTGTTGGCCGGCGTATTAAATGGGCAAAATAGGTATATTATACATAGTGTTCAACCAAATTTAATTGTGTAGAAAATAATGCATGCACTATAAGTTATATTATTATACAATGTTCTTTTAATAAAATATATTATTTTAATTAATTTAGACTGCAGCCTTTTACCCTGTTAGGTGCGCACTTTTACGCCGTGATTGGGGTAAAAGGGTGCATTTTTTATTAATTTCTAATTATTTCTAATTTTGGATATTTACTTTGGTAAAATTTTCAGAACTATGGTCTATGGTTTGATATTGGTTTTCTAATCAACGGTGTTGTGACCGTGATAACGCGTATAGCACCAGATACTGAATCTGCTTCAGTTTCAATAATATCTGTCTTGTCATAGCTATTTATTGACACATTTTCGTTCGGCAAGCGATGTCTAGATATGATATACCGTCAATACAGTAACTACGGAGTGAAAGATGAGACGTTTCGATTTCAGTTGAATTAACAAAATGTACATACCAAAATGTACGGACAACAAGAAATGCAATGATATAAATTGAATCAATAACAAACAATGTACCTAATAGTTACTAGGTTACAATAACTTAGTTCTTTATATTGTATAGATACATATATTTGCCGCTTAGAACGTAACATTATATTATATTAATCATGTCAACAAATAAAAAAAATTCTTTTTATGTATTTATTTTGTTAAAATAATAAAAAAAACTCATGGGGCCTGGGAGCTGATGAAAAAAAAGTGACTTTTAGACCAATAAGCTAGTAAAAACTGGAAGAATTTGGTTTAACAGATTTTAATTTTGAAATCGCATTATGATTGATCAACAAGTTCACTAGGGTAATGATCGAGGCGATTTTGAATATTTTTTTTTCAGCTGTGATATCCAAGAATAAAAATATCAAAATATATGATATATTTGTATTTATATTATTCATTATGACACTAACAATAATTGGAATATCCAAAATCACCTCGATCATTCCCTAGTTGTTGATCAATCATAATCCGTTTTCAAAATTCCGTTCCAAAATTTATATTTATAATCTAATTGATACAGGCAAGGGTAGCAGCTGGCCAGCCGTGCACCGGCAAATTGTAAGTTTTTTTAACAATTTATTTATTATATTATATTGCATTGTCTAGCCAGTAGGCCAAATTTATACTTTCACGAGTAACGGCTCAAATAGCGGCTTATATTATTTTATCTGTTAGGCCAAAAGGGCTATATATTTACACTGTGTATTATTTAAACAATTATTATATCATCGCAATTTACTACCGTTATAATTTAGGTGTACCTAATATTATTCTTATTATTTATTTAACCATACACATATTATACTTATACATATTATACACACTCACACATCCGCACACCCTAGCAATCTCTGGTCTTGCTCGGCGATCCCATCCACTTCCTTTGAATCGCTATACATGCATCACACACACAAACACAGGTCGGTTGGTGAGTAGCCGTGTATCGTGCATAAGCCATAACGCGCGAAGTATTTTGGTGACCGGGCGTCGCGGACTATTATTGTTCGTTCCCGGCCCGTACAGTTATTTTATGTTCAAGTTTGGACGAAATTAAATATTTAAACGAAGAAGAACGATTTTATTTTTGTGTTATAATTTAAAAATATTTTTTGTAAGTACTTGAAACTTATAAAGTATATATTATTTTATAATATAAAAATGAATCGCTGAATATGTTGCTAAGATCAAATCTCGAGAGCAGCTGATCCAATTTCGCTTATTCGTTTTTTATAATATTCCTTGAAATACGAGGATGGTTTGATAGTTACGGAGAGAAAAATTTAAGAAATTAAAAAAAAAAGTCTAAAAAACTAAATACAAAAACGATAATATATAAGTAATTAACTCATAACCATATTATCATGGAAAAAACATTTATGTCATAACAAATAACTATAGCAATAATAATAATAATAATAATCACTTATTTAACATTACTCAAAAACAATGGTATGTTGTATAATATAGTCTATGGTCTAAGGTAAAATGTAAACGTCTCTTTGCTGTGCATCTATAATATTATTAAATCTAAAAGCCACAAATTTCTATAAAATTAAAAAAGTGTTGTGTTTTTGTGACTTACTAAATATGCCTCATATAAGGTACCGGACAAATTTAGGCAGAAGAACCCGAAATGTAACGAACCAAATTAATTATCAATCTAATCGTACTGCCCTACGTGTGTTATGATTGAACTCTCCTAAACGGATTTAAATGAATTTTTTTGTATGCGTTTGGGTGACGCCCCGGATTTGCCAAGGGATGTGCTCAAACGGGGATTTAGAGATTTCTTTTGTTTATAAATGGTTGCCATGGGTTTCAAAACTATAATAATAATAATTATTGGTTGCCTTGAAATCAATGCGTTCGTTCAATGCATTTAATTTTTTTGTATACTGTGTTTTGATATTATATGTATCGCAATTACGTAAATTTTGAGCGTATTATTCTTACATATAATTTACGTACATACAAAATGCCACGTTTTCGTGGACGATGAGGAAATATTGGTCGACAGACTCGGCATTCACAATTATTAGTCCAGCCGTTTAGGAGGAGTTCAGTGGCAAACTTGGTATAACTTTGATACTTTAGAGTTAAATCATAAAGTTACGTACATACAGCACGGGGTTCACGATTTACCGCAGGTAAATTGCCTACCTGATAATATACTGCTGCGAATCAGAATTTTTATACCAGGCAACAGAAAAGTTATGATAATATTTGAACACCATACACCTAATATTAAATAACGAATTGAACCAAATTTGAGTCATATAGAGTTGATACATTTAACGGGAAACAAAGTGCACAGAATCAGCTAGTTATTTTTACAAATATGATAAAAAACAAATAATAATGATTTAACTTAGCCAGTTACCGTATTAATAATAACAATATAAATATAATATCAAATATCCTTTAAACCGTCTGTGCTAAGACAAAAAGTATGTACTATGCTCGTAAAAAACCACTTCCTTATAATCATAAATCTGTGTCTGATATTCATAAAGCATTAAATTATATAAATTTGACTGCATCTAAACTCTAAAGTCAAAGATTTTTTATTAATTAATGGTAATTAAAAAGAAGATTAATTAAAGAATTATTGTAAATAATCATACCTGTAAAAAAAAGTGCAAGAGCCATTCTTCGAAGCCCTTTTATAGTTAATATTATCCAGGGTCGTTATGTTTAAGACACAATGTATTAAACAAATTGCCTCAAACTTATTTAAAAATTAATTTAAAACATTTGTCTTAAACATTTTGTCCATTGTTTAAAACGAACAAAACATATGTTTAAAACAGTAAAAAATATGCTAGTAGACAACTACATATTAGCATATAATTAAATTGCTTATTAAATAAAAATTTAGTTATTTTAAATATACTGTTTAAAACATTATTTTTAACTTTTTAGACTAAGACATTTTATTTTCAAAAAAACAGTTGAAACAAAATACTTAACAGATTTTTTTTATTTTTTGCCAAAAAATGTGAAAAACACACCAACTCTGGTAATAACGAATTTTTTTTAGAAACAATTTTTAATATAAATACTCATTAATCCAACCAATATTTGTTGTATATAGGTTTATATTATGTGAATAATCTTTATTTAATTTATCTTTACTAGCACCTAATGTTTATTTATTTATTTATTTATTAAGATAAATAGATAACCTTAATATTTAAGTTATTGACTGATAATTTATTTTTGTTTTTTATACAGTTAAGTGATTATTAAAAAAAAATAATATATTATCATATCTGAGTTTACATTAAATGGAATATATTTTAAATCAATTAAAACTTATATTAAAAATGTCAGTAAAATTTCTTAAACATTTTTTAGTTAATGGATTATTTTTAAATCAATTGAGACAGCATTTAGCATGATCTCAAAAGCAACTTTTTCAGATAGTGATAACTATAACAAAACGGGAGGCGTTCAAAATCCCGACAATGATAATCCCGAATGGTCAAAAACCCGAAACCAAAATCCCGACAGTCTAAAATACCGACAGTTCAAAATACCGACAGTTCAAAATACCGACAGTTCAAAATACCGACAGTTCAAAATATCGACAAAATAAAATAATTTTATCTTATCTTATAAAAGTTTAATTTAGTACCTATATTATCTAAAACGCTCAATTACTTGTCCCAAGTCTCAGTGAACGATCGAACATTTCAACTGAACAAACGTATTTTTGCGTGTTAATTGTATAGTACCTTTGTTTTAAATATAAGTTAGGAGTTTTTTAATTATGAGTGAAATATGTCAAATTATCCCATCTCAAAAAGGAAATGCCAAAATATGTGTCAAGGGATATTTAATGACAAAAGACAAGAATCGAGAGGACATATATTATTGGTGCTGCGAAAAAAAAAAACTAATGGCCTGCACAGGTAAGTTATTATTTCATTAACCGGAAAGACAAATTAATAAATTGGTTATATGACATAAGCGCCAAAGGTACGAAAATGACATATCATTTGCGCCAAAATAAATATTGTATATAAGTAGTTTTTCAAAATTGATATATCTTATAAAAATGATATTATATGTATACTATATTATATTAATATTAATAAATCATAAATTATGATACATAACATTTTTTTTTTTTGGTACACCTCAATGACACATTACCACTGGCCATTTCTCGTAAAAATCTATATTTTTGCTCTTTAAACAAAATACACACAACACCTATATTCGTAACAGTTTTTGTGAATTTATAATGATTTTAGTTAATTTGTTGAAATTTAAAAATATTATTCGTGGGTATTTGACATTATATACGTTAAAGACGTTTATGGGTGTCAACATTCCTTATCGATATTACCGTGCCGTTAAATTGCGATATGAAATAAGGTGATTGACGTGTACCGTGTACGTTATTATTTCGTGTACATTGTCAT
Organism: Metopolophium dirhodum; assembly: GCF_019925205.1. Taxonomy (NCBI): domain Eukaryota; kingdom Metazoa; phylum Arthropoda; class Insecta; order Hemiptera; family Aphididae; genus Metopolophium; species Metopolophium dirhodum. The sequence goes on from NC_083560.1 coordinate 3,698,390, forward strand.
TGTGTGGTACCGTTTATCCAAAAAATATATGTATAATAAGTTTCATTTGGGACATACTATTATGTTAATTGATAAATGAACAAATTTCAGTGGACTCGATATTTTAACTCACATTTTAATATAAATAATAATAACAATAGAAGTAATAATTAAAAATTATTTTTAATTTTTGCGTTTCATTCATAGGACGTGCAACCACTATACTTATCAACAAAAAACATTTATTACGTAAATGTTCTGATCATAATCACGCACCTGAAGCAGCTAGGGTTGATGTATGTTCTACTCTTAGCCATTTATAAGATCAAGCACGAAATACCAATGACCAACCCTGCCAAATTATTCAAAGTTGCGTTACAAATATGCCAAGTACTGCTCATCCATACATGCCGAATAGAAATGCTCTACGGCAACAAATAAAGCGTGTTAGAAGGGAAAATACGCCATCGCAACCTCAATCATTAGAAGATCTAACAATTCCCGATTCACTGAGAACTACAATTGGCGGGGAGTTATTTTTAATTAAAGATTCAACCATTAATGATGAAAAACTTCTACTATTTTGTACTAAAAATAATGTTCAACGGCTGTCGCATGCTCGTTATTTAATTATGGATGGTACGTTTTGGACAGTCCCGACAATATTTTTAATGTATTGCTTGAGTTATTAAAATAAATTATTAAATAATGATTAATGAATACATAATAGTATAAATATAATGTAATAATTACATTATATTACTACAATTATTGTAGTGTAATGTATTGTTTGAGTTTTTAAATGAAATTGTTGAATAATGAACATGATAATATTATGTAAATATGTTTGGTCGGGATTTTAAACCGTCGGTATTATGATTTGTCGGGATTTTAAACAGTCGGTACTGTGACTTGTCGGGATTTTAAACTGTCGGTATTGTGATTTGTCGGGATTTGGTATGTCGGGATTTTACATGTCGGGATTATAATTGTCGGGATTTCGACCCAGACCCTAACAAAACTATTTAACTGTCTGTATATAACGGTCGAAAACATAGCTCAAGACTTTAATCACTACGCCCAATATAATATTCCAATATTAATTTTGAAAGCAGATTTGAATTCATCACTAAAATATTGCCGGTTTAATTTTCCTGATTTTAATTTTATTTACTTAGAAATTCACTTACAAAAAGAGTAAAAATAGATCATATTCATAATTCAAATTTAAATAAATTGATATAGAATATGAAAAACAGACGACAGTCAAAGCATAGTAAATTTAGTGGAGATTTCAAATCTGCTTTTAAAATTCAAATTGGAACATTCTACTGAGCGTAGTAATTGGAGTCACGGGCAGTATTTTTTGAAAAAAAATGTTTGTAGTTTTATAAAGTAATATGTTGTGAAATGTGCATGCGCGTATGTAAAATGCAGACGTACATGTCCGGTCACTATGATGCCTCTTGTAACATCACAGCATTTTTTGCCTTATTATTATAAAAATAATGAACATACCCATACCCATATTATCGTTTACGAGCATACCTTATTGTTCTATTGTTATGGTATCGCGCGCTAATGCAGAAATGACCGCAGTATTATGTAACAATCGTCCCCCGGCCCCCACAACCCGCAGTGATCGGTGTCTGCACGTCGCAGCTGACGGCCGCCGATGCTGTCGGCGCCTCCATCGTGTCCGGCGGTACCGCACCGGCATAGAACAAACTGTGAACATCCCCGATTATTGTAAAAGTTCCCGTTACGATACGACACTGACCTGCCCCACTTCAACAAAGAGCTACATCGCCAGCTCGGCCCCATCGCCGTCGTCGGGTCTCTACAGTACTATTCTATTCGATTTCTCCGTTCAACGACGCTCCACCTGTCTGGTCGACGATTCTTTTCAACGACGCTCCACCTTTCTGGTCGACGTTCTGACCCTTGATTCACATTTGTCTACGTCAACCACGTGTCCACGTTACGCCGTCCGACATGATCACCAGCATGATGGGCTAAGTACACCACGAGGGTCCTGACTGCGGGCCCGGCTAATCCAGTCAACGTCACCACCACGCAGTCAACCGTCGTAATATAATTTTTCCACCCTGTCCCCCCTTTTTTTATAACATTTTCCCGGTAACCCTGTGAGGGCACACCATGAACAACATGGAGTGCCGCCTCCAGTGGGCCGAGAAAAATATGTCAAAATTGCCATGTGCCAACCCGTATTATATTATACCTTAATGCCGAAATTTTCATTCTACCTAATGTCAAAACTTATTATTATTTAACATAACCATGTAAAATAAATCCACATTTTTACCAAAAACTCCCATATTATTATTTAACTTAACTATGTTTCCCCAAATAAATCCTCGGCATTCAGCTTGCCGTTGCGTGTAACAAAGCCTATGAGCTCCACCGACTTGGCCCTCGGGTCATCACGCGGTGTGGCTCATAGGTCACGACGAAAGTGTTCCCCTTTGGTCGTGGGTGGTTTTTGGTAGTCTCACAAACTACCAGATTCTCACACTCTTTACAACGTGATCGGTACTACGAATTACACACACGAATGCTCCAGTCCCATTTACACCTAAAACCCTTTAACATTAACTGGCTCTAAACTGGAGCCTCATTGATGGTACGTATTATATATTTGATAGGAATATAAAATATTATATAGACGCACAATTTTTTATTTCTCTTTCCGAGTACGCGTTACGTTTAGCAGAATCATTCATGTGTAGTTGTTGTGTCGTTTGATTTAATGTCGGAGCGAATATTATGAAACTAATGTCGAGAATACATTCTCCGGTTCGGTTTTTTATTCTTATTTTAGTTTAATACACGAAGTAGTTTTAATCAAATATTATAGTATATTGTTCGTACCTAAGTCTTATCTTTAAATTTCAAGTATGGATGGTCATAAATGCTAACCAGCGCTAATTATAAAAAAAATCAAGCGTACAAAATTATTACTATATTGCAAAGAAATTTAATGTAAAATATTTAAGGCTTTTACAAAATCGATTTCAGTTTTTGAGATAGCTCTATAAAAAAAACATTACTGTATATATATGACATTTTCAACAAACGTTTATATTAGCATTTTCCATACACCATGAAAATTAAAAAATATTTTGTCTCTTTTCGAGTTAATTATAAGCATAATACAATTTCGATTTTTATTAGTTTTCTTTAAAATTATTGATGTCGATAAAAATTTATTGCTTGGCTAAAAACATTGAAAATTTAATAGAAGGTTCGTCGAAAGTTGTTAGTGGAAATTATATAAATGAAAAATGAGCATAAATCCATGGTAATTTTTATGAGCGTCTGCGGATTTAGAATTTTTGATAGAATTCGTTAAAACACAGAAAACTTCAAATTATTTCGCATTAGAAATTCTTAAAAAAAATTATTTTTGTATCCAAGTTTTGATAAATTAATATATGATTCCTCATAAGTTTTCCACATTCAATCATCGGTAGAAACAATAAGTTAGGTTTCTTAAAAAACATATACATAGGTAGAATACAATATTCGAGGTTTGTATACTTATATATTGCTGGTATGGGTCTTACACCGTCGTTTTACGTTACTTAGGATAATATTTTTTGTTAAATGTCCATATCTAGGTACCTATATTATAGTAATGATTAGTGATTCGACAACAGTTAATGTGGCCGTGAGTAACCCAGTATCCGTTAATACAATATACTCGGTGCATATTATTCACTTAAAATCGTTGTTAATACTGAACAAACTCAGGTATTGGTATACAAAATATAAATATTATAAATAATTGTACATGTATTGTCAAGTAGTACCATACCTGCATTTTGCTCAAGCATAAAGTGTTGGCCGGCGTATTGTATAGGCAAAATAGGTACATTTGCAGTGTTCAATATAATTATCCATAATTGTTACATTTTAGCACGTCGCAATTTCGTTCGTCGATAGAATATGGTTGCGCACAAAACAAACCACATCGTACCCCACAGTTAATACTTAAATACTGTTGGAGTACACAGATATACAGAAGTTAAAGTTAAATACTAATAGTATAATGATACGATGTACAATAGTGTTACGAGGCGTAATATACATCAACGACTAACTATGTATACCCCCGACTACACTACACAAGACATATATGCTGTAGTATTATAAAAATGTATAGTCAGCGTCTGCTGAACTACAGTGTCAATATAGTACTTATATACTACATTATTTAGGGTGTTTTGTTTATAATTTAAACAAATACACTAATGTACTTATATGTATATTTCAAAAATGTTAAAATGAAATAAACTACATTACTTATTTGAATGTTCTTAATTTTTCTTTAAATTTTTCTCAATAGCAGATTTACAAATTGGCTATTTTAAAAATATATTTAGATATTTTTATTTTCAGTATTAATAAACGAAAATGTTATACTTATGTGTAGACCAAGTTGTCAACTATTGTAATAATGGTTCAATAAAATTCTTAGGGGCTGTCATTTGGTTGGTTATCACTTATTTTTCAAAACTAAAACATAATTTAAAATATTGGAATGTAGAATGCATCGTAACTATACCACAGTATCAGATACAAAGGTATGGACGAATTCTTATTGAATTCAGTAGGTTAGTGAAAACTAAATGGATTTAATCGTTTTATTAAAATATATCACGTTTAATTCATCTTTTCAGGTTATCTCCTATCTAAAATTGATAGACAATCGGGAACACCAGAAAAACCACTTTTCAGCTTAGGCCAACTGACACACAGTGCATATTGGATATGTGTTATATTGGAAGATTTAGATAAATACTTAGGTAGTAATCTATATATTTGTTAATAATATCATCACTAAAATTGGTAATTCAAACATTTAGTATTATATACTAACTAGTATTATAACCTAACCTAACCTAACCTATTTATATTAACTTTTCGTATAATTTTGCTTGGTCGAGTTGAAACTGAATCGCTAGCTTTTCATTTGCAATTTTCTATGAAAACTTGAAGCTCAATATTTTGTGGTGTTATTGCTTCATGATTGTGCTCCCCGATTACTGCATTAACTTGGGATTTGTTGACAATATTTTCTTTGCATGTAAAATTGAATATTATAATTAATTGAGCGACGAGCGTTAGTAGGTAGAAGATACCTATATACGCCATCCGCCAATACCGTAACGTAAAACCTCCAACAGCCATAACTTTGAAACTATAGATCCGACCTCCAAATTCTGACTCAACCATCGTTTTAAATATAACTAACTATATAAATTTGAAAAAAAAATTAAATTGCAAAAATAGAAGGGTGTCCGGTAAAAAAATTAATATATTTTAAATATTTTAAGCTTAAAACATGGTAGACAATTAAATACCGCTCTGCTGGACAGTATGTATAGTTACAGAGCGCATGTCGTTGTAATGAGTGTGTTCTGGCCGGGACGATACAAATATAGACCGTGCCCCCGGTACCACTAGGATTTCGCGCAACTCTCACACACCGACCGACCTATGTATTTGTGTGTATATCTGTTATAGCTCAGCTAGAATTGGTTGGGTTCGCCGCGCAAATACTAGTGAGCTATGTGGTGTGGTGAAGTGTAAGGTGTGTATATGTGTGGGTGTGTATGCTTAAAAACTAGTGACAAAAAAGGTAGGTCTAATAAATAAATAAATGAGTGACACGGTTGCTGGTAAAAATGAATTGCTGTATTGTACACAATAATCAAAAACAGTAATATATAAATCACAGCAACATCAAGTATAAAATATAAAAACAATCTAGATAGATAATAATATTGGCCGTTTTAGCTGTAAGCTCGTAAAGGTGTAATATAAGCTACTGAGTACTAGCTCAACAATACAATAAACTAATAATATGGCAAGCTATTTGAGCTGCTAAGGAATAATATAAATATGTGGCCCAACAATATAATAATTGAAGGCAGCTAATTGAGCTGTAATATAAAATATATAATAACAATAAATAACCCACAGATCGTGGAGCGCAGACTGGCCAGCTGGTCCTGTAGCTAATCACTATACAATGTTAACACAATAAATTATGAGAAATATAATAATTGACAAGTTACAATAATTGCAAATTAGGTATGATATATAACAATAAATAAAATAAGTCTTCGTGGCGATTTGCGCTAACGACAATAATACAAATTCGGTGACGATTCGCGTCCACAACAACGGTATAATAGATAGTAGTTGGCGATTTGCGCTTGCACAATATATTATTATAATAATACTTTAGTAGCGATTAGCGCTCACTAAAAATGAATTAATAAAAATACAAAGATGGCAATTCGCGCCCACAATTTTCAATATAGTATATTGTAATAATATAAAAAGAACGGCGCTTTGCGCACGTAAAAATTATAGTTCTACGTTAACACTACGTAACGGACTGGTGACATCTTGGGCGGCCGTGCTACACGTACTGGCTCGTCCGGCCTTTCTAATCTACATATTATATAACTCACAGCTGACACGGACAATTATACTAAAATAAAAACAATAATATCAACATAATATAGGGACGAACGGGTAACAGATATGTGTGTGTGTGTGAGTGTATGCGTGTGCCGGCCGGTGGCGAGATATGCGTTACGGTCTTAACAGAGTGTGTTATATTTGGTATACATATACTATACCAAAGAGTCCGTGGTGAAAAAGTCCGGGACATATAATTAGGTAAAAACAAAAATACGATGTCATGCACAAATAGTCAATAAAATAACTTCCAAATATAACTAAATTATTTACCTGTACGAAATTAATAAACAATCTTGTAGGTACCAATATCGTTAATATCACAACTTTTTTGGACTTTGAACACTGCTTGACTTTTGGATGCATTGAATAATCAAATACCTCTGCATCCGAGTGTAGACCAAAGGTATGGTTAAAAATAATTTTAAACCATTTATTTATCTTGGTTTCTTTGCCATTATAAAATATATAAACCACAAGAATTTCACATGTCATAATATGATAAAAAAAATATACATATTAGGTAGGTTACTTATTATATTATACAAATAAAAACAAAATATATTTTTAAAAAAAAATTTATTTTTTATTTTGTGTTGGTAAAAATTATATATTATATATTATTTAATATTATTATTATTTAATTATATATCACCTAATTATACACTTATTATAGCATAAAAAAACAATAAAATACTAAGTAAAATTTGTTAAAATTTAAAATAATATATCTTAAATACCTAGTGATTGTCATTTTTACAAAATTAAGTAAAACTGTCATTTTTTTAAATAGATTTATAGTAAAAATAATAAAATATTCGATGGAAAAGTATGGGTACCTACTTTTCTATTTGATATTTAAATTATTATCATATAATTACAGTAATAGTGTGTACCTACTAATGAAATACAACATATTTTGTTTCATAAAATAGCATTGATATAAATGCAAATGTACGCCTTTTACATTTTGTTATTACAGTCAACTCACGATATAACGAATTTCAAGGGACCGAGAAAAAAATTCGTTATATCGAAAGTTCGTTACATCGAAATTCGTTATATCAAGAGAATATACCAATTGAATTCGTTATAACGAGAATAAAAATAAAAATTCAAAATTTTATTATTCGTATTTTATTATGTATAAAATATATGAGTCATATAAGTATATACATATTTATTGTTTAATTTCAATATAAATGTATGTAATAATATTTCTAATAAAAATATGCTATAATAATAATATGTACATATAATAAATCGCTATACATGTGTGCATTTATTTTTTAAAAAATCAGATATTTTTGATTGTTTGCAACTGCTTGAGTTTACCTTATCAATAGTATTGTCCAGATTTAAAATGCTAGAAAACACATTGTCGTCAATATCATGTCTCTGTAAGTAACTTAAGACGGCGCGAAGACCTAATTTGGCTTCCTTCGAGTTTACGATGGGGTCTTCAGGAGATTCTTCTTCGTCATTTTCTTCGTCATAACCTTCTTCGTTATTAAAACTGACAAAAATCTCATCGTCTGTAAGAGACCCACAGACAGCCAAATCATCGTCGATAGCAACATAATCTTCAAACGTCAATTGATTGTTTAGAACAGTCGATAATGTGTTATGTTGAGTGTCAACTTCTAAAGTGATAGGGAATTCTTCTTCTTCATTATCAATAGTTTTCACAAATCCACATTTTCTAAAGCAGTTTCGAATTGTTTGTGTAGTCACATTGTTCCAATCTTTGTGGCTGATTATTATAGCAGTCAAAACGGTTACTTTCGGAGAATCATTATTATCCAAGCAAGCCAAAAATTCAGATACAATTTCCTTTCGATATAGAAGTTTGAAGTTTTTAATAATGCCTTAGTCCAGAGGTTGGAGTTTCGAGGTTGTGTTTGCTGGAAGAAACTCAATTCGTACATTAGAGAGAGTTGGGGGGTTGTTATGTGCAGTGCAATTATCAACAAAAATTATAATTTTTCTATGTTGTTTTCGCATGTCATTATTGAGAGTTTCAAGCTATTCGTTCCACAGTTTGGTTGTCATCCACGATTTTTTGTTGTTTTTATACGTCACCGGCAAAGATTTGACATTTTTAAAGCACCTAGGTTTAGCGGACTTGCCTATAAATAAAGGCCTTAACTTCTCCGATCCATCCATATTTACCGCAAAAAGTAAAGTGACTCGCTCCTTACTAAGTTTCCCTCCATGGCATTTTTCATTTTTAAACGTTAGTGTTCGGACAGGTAAACATTTAAAAAACAGTCCTGTCTCGTCAGCATTGAACACATTTTTCGGATCGTACTCACATAATAAGTCTTGAAGTTTCATCTGCCAGTCGTTACAGATATCTTCATCGACACTTGCACTTTCTCCACAAATTTTTTTGAACACCAAGTTATGTGGCTTTTTAAAATTAGATAACCAACCGTCACAAGCATTAAAATCAGAGATTCCAAACATTTTAGCATAACTTTTAGCTTTTTCTTTGATTAAAATACCACTCACGGGAATATTTTGCTGCCTAACTTGATTGAACCAAGTGAATAAACATTGTTCTATACGGGGAAACTCACATAGTCGTTTCTTTTTCCGGCTACTTTGTGCGTCAGTTGTATTAAGAATTACTTCTTTCTGTTTCAAAATTGTAGAAAGTGACGAAAAAGGAATTTTAAAACTATCTACGACTTCTTTTTTCTTTTTACCACTCTCGATTTCTTCAATAATTTTTTTCTTGTCCGAAATTGACAAACACTTTAGTTTTGAACTCATAATTGTAACTCATAAAACGCGACGTATTTTCGAATGTACGGTCACGTTTAACACAATGAACAGAACTTAAACGGTACCGATAAGTTACATAGTATGTTACGTTCATTTTGCGTAGAGCCACTAATCGACATAAGTCTTATCTTAATTGCGATACTGTACTTGAGTGTACTATCGCATGATAATCATCAGAAAAACTTCGTAATCTATTATGTGGTAATAGCAACATACTTATTTTTATATATTTTTCATAGAGTTATACACTAGAGACATGTATCATATCTTATTTAAAATTAAAAATTCGTAATAGAAAGCTCCAAATTTATAAAAATTCGTTACATCGCGAGAGTTTTGATCAAAAACGCTTCGCTACATCAAGGGGACCAAAATACATTACATTTGTTCGTAATACCGCGATATTTTCAAGGGACCGGTAGTTTTATTCGTTATATCGCGAGTTGACTGTATTAAAATTAATAATTTTCAAATATTCGGCGGACTTATAGCCGGCGGAATCAATATGTAAAGAAGTTCAGCAGAGTCGATACATGGCACAATCGATAGATTTCTTAAGGTAAAAATGTAATTCCATTGCAATTGATGTACGCCATACTAGCGTAGTACTTAAAATAATCCCGGACCCAACTAGTGCAGTATCTAGTGCAAATTACATACGGCCATCTCAGGTACTTCACTAGTTGGGTCCGGGATTATTTTCAGTTGGTACTACGCTACTTGGGCGTGAGTGTATGTAATTTGCTCCACATCTAAAAATTAATATTGGTAATTTGCACCGCTTTTTTATGTTGTAGTTTCCGCCGGGAAAATATGCCAACATATATAATTTAATAATTCTATATATAATATAATTTAAGTTGTTGAGACTTGATTTAAAATGTATATCATATTGTAAAAACTACCAGAAAAACAACAAAACAATTATTATTGTAAATACTTAGTATTTTCATATACAAAAATCAAATACATTTAAAAATTATTCTAATTAGTAATTCAGAATACTGTTGGAAAAAGTATTTTAAAAGTATTCTAAATACTTATAAAGTATATATAACTTCCGAATATAACTTTATTCAGAATACTACACAAGACTTCTTATATTTTTATTTAATTTTATTACTGAAAAGTACCTGTGGCTATTGAGTTAATAAGATAAACAATAAACAATATATTGTAACGGTCGTCGCGGTCATACAATACTATAGTCAGTGTGAGGTTAACGAAAATCGTGGAATACAGGTTAGGCGTAGCCCCCACGCAGTCTTGTAAAAATACTCTTGAAAAAGTATTAAGGTACTAATACCAGTTTTCGAATAAAAAAGTATTAAAAAAAATGTTGAAATAATACGTCGGACCAGGCCAGGGGACTGTTTTTTTGTAGAGCCGCGGTTCAGGCAAATGTATTGTCCATAATTTTTGCCAATCGTGTGCCGGAAGGTGGCGACGCATTAAACCTATATATTTGGAAAGCCAGGAATTTTCTATATAAGCCGATCATAGTTCAAAAGAGTACTCGGCTTTCGGGGACATAGTTATATGCGTCAGACCAAGCCAGGGGACCGTTTTTTTGTAGATCCTATTGTACAGGAAAACGTGCCATTTATAATTTTTCCGACCGTGTTCCGGAAGGTGCCGACGCATCAAACCTATATATTCGGAAAGCCAGGAAAATTTTCCATAAGTCGTTCATAGTTCAAAAGTGTACACGGCTTTTGGGTACATGGTAATATGCCTCAGACCAGGCCAGGGGACCGTTTTTTTGTAGAACCGTGGGTCAAGCAAACGTATCGTCCATACTTTTTGCCGATCGTGTGCCGGAAAGAGTCGTCACATTAAACCTATATATTGGGAAAGCCAGAAAAATTCTCTATAAGTCGATCATAGTTCAAAAGTGTACACGGCTTTCGAGGACTTAGTAATATGCCTCAGACCAGGCCAGGGGACCGTTTTTTTTAGAGCCGCGGTACAGGCAAACGTATCGTTTATCATTTTTCCGACCATGTTCCGGAAGGTGGCGACACATCAAACCTATATATTCGGAAAGCCAGGAAAATTTTCCATACGTCGTTCATAGTTCAAAAGTGTACACAGCTTTTGGGTACATGGTAATATGCCTCAGACCAGGCCAGGGGACAGTTTTTTTGTAGAGCTGATTGTACAGGCAAAAGTGCAGTTTATAATTTTTCCGACTGTGTTCCGGTAAGTAGCGACGCATAAGGCCTATATATTCGATAAGCCAGGAAAATTCTCTGTAAGTCGATCATAGTTCAAAAGTATCCACGGCTTTTGGGTACATAGTAATATGCCTCAGACCAGGCTATGGGACTGTTGTTTTTATAGAGCTGCGGTACAGGGAAACGTAACATTTATAATTTTTCTGACCGTGTTCCGGAAAGAGTAGTCACATTAAACCTATATATTGGGAAAGCCAGAAAAATTCTCTATAAGTCGATCATAGTTCAAAAGTGTACACGGCTTTCGAGGACTTAGTAATATGCCTCAGACCAGGCCAGGGGACCGTTTTTTTTAGAGCCGCGGTAAGGCAAACGTATCGTTTATCATTTTTCCGACCATGTTCCGGAAGGTGGCGACACATCAAACCTATATATTCGGAAAGCCAGGAAAATTTTCCATACGTCGTTCATAGTTCAAAAGTGTACACAGCTTTTGGGTACATGGTAATATGCCTCAGACCAGGCCAGGGGACAGTTTTTTTGTAGAGCTGATTGTACAGGCAAAAGTGTAGTTTATAATTTTTCCGACTGTGTTCCGGTAAGTAGCGACGCATAAGGCCTATATATTCGATAAGCCAGGAAAATTCTCTATAAGTCGATCATAGTTCAAAAGTATCCACGGCTTTTGGGTACATAGTAATATGCCTCAGACCAGGCTATGGGACTGTTGTTTTTATAGAGCTGCGGTACAGGGAAACGTAACATTTATAATTTTTCTGACCGTGTTCCGGAAGGTGGCGACGTATTAGGCCTATTTATTCGGTAAGCCAAAAATTTTCTCTATAAGCCGATCATAGTTCAATAGTGTACACAGCTTTCAGTGACTTAGTAATATGCGTCAGACCAGGCGAGGGGACCGTTTTATTGTAGATCCGTGGGTCAAGAAAAAGTATCGTCCATACTTTTTGCCGATCGTGTGCCGGAAAGTGTCGACAAATTAAACCTATATATTGGGAAAGCCAGAAAAATTCTCTATAAGTTGTTCATAATTCAAAAGTGTACACGGCTTTCGGGGACATAGTAATATGCCTCAGACCAGACAAGGGTACTGTTTTTTTGACGAGTTACCGTACAGGCAAACGTATCGTTTATCATTTTTCCGACCGTGTTCCGGAAGGTGGCGACACATTAAACATATATATTCGGAAAGCTAAGAAAATTATCTATAAGCCGATCATAGTTCAATAGTGTACACAGCTTTCAGTGACTTAGTAATATGCCTGAGACCAGGCCAGGGGACCGTTTTTTTGTATAGCCGCGGTACAGGCAAACGTATCGTCCATACTTTTTGCCGATCGTGCCGGAAAGTGGCGACGCATTAAACCGATATATTTGGAAAGCCAGGAAAATTTTCTGTATGTCGATCATAGTTCATAAGTGTACACGGCTTTCGGGTGAATAGTAATATGCCTCAGACCAGGCCAGGGGACCGTTTTTTTGTAGAACCGTGGGTCAAGCAAACGTATCGTCCATACTTTTTGCCGATCGTGTGCCGGAAAGAGTCATCACATTAAACCTATATATTGGGAAAGTCAGAAAAATTCTCTATAAGTCGATCATAGTTCAAAAGTGTACACGGCTTTCGGGTACATAGTAATATGCGAAAGACCAGACCATGGGACTGTTGTTTTTATAGAGCTGCGGTACTTGGAAACGTATCGTTTATAATTTTTCTGACCTCGTTCCGGTAAGTGATGACGCATTAAGCCTATATATTCAGAAAATTAGGCAAGTTCTCTATAAGTCGTCCATAGTTCAAAAGTGTATAAGGCTTTCGAGGACTTAGTAATATGCCTCAGACCAGGCCAGGGGACCGTTTTTTGTAGAGCCGCGGTACAGGCAAACGTATCGTTTATCATTCTTCCGACCGTGTTCCGGAAGGTGGCGACACAATTAACATATATACTCGGAAAGCTAAGAAAATTCTCCATATGTCGTTCATAGTTCAGAAGTGTACACGGCTTTCGGGTACATAGTAATATGCCTCTGACCAGGCCAGGGGACTGTTTTTTTATAGAGCCACGGTACAGGCAAACGTATCGTTTATCATTTTTCCGACCATGTTCCATAAGGTGACGACGCACCAAACCGATATATTCTGAAACCCAGGAAAATTCTCCATATGTCGTTCATAGTTCAGAAGTGTACACGGTTTTCGAAGACATACTAATATGCGCCAGACCAGGCCAGGGGACCGTTTTTTTGTAGAGCCGCGGTACAGGCAAACGTATCGTTTATCATTTTTCCGACCGTGTTTTGGAAGGTGGTGACACATTAAACATACATATTCTGAAAGCTAAGAAAGTTTTCCATATGTCATTCATAGTTCAGAAGTGTACACGGCTTTCGAGGACTTAGTAATATGCGTCAGACCAGGCCAGAGGACCGTTTTTTCGTAGATCAGCGGTACAGGCAAACGTATGGTTTATCATTTTTCCGACCGTGTTCCGGAAGGTGGCGACGCATTAAACCTATATATTCTGAAACCCAGGAAAATTCTCCATATGTCGTTCATAGTTCAGAAGTGTACACGGTTTTCGAAGACATACTAATATGCGCCAGACCAGGCCAGGGGACCGTTTTTTTGTAGAGCCGCGGTACAGGCAAACGTATCGTTTATCATTTTTCCGACCGTGTTTTGGAAGGTGGTGACACATTAAACATATATATTCTGAAAGCTAAGAAAGTTTTCCATATGTCGTTCATAGGTCAGAAGTGTACACGGCTTTCGAGAACTTAGTAATATGCGTCAGACCAGGCCAGAGGACCGTTTTTTCGTAGATCAGCGGTACAGGCAAACGTATCGTTTATCATTTTTCCGACCGTGTTTCGGAAGGTGGCGACGCATTTAACATACATATTCTGAAAGCTAAGAAAGTTTTCCATATGTCATTCATAGTTCAGAAGTGTACACGGCTTTCGAGGACTTAGTAATATGCGTCAGACCAGGCCAGAGGACCGTTTTTTCGTAGATCAGCGGTACAGGCAAACGTATGGTTTATCATTTTTCCGACCGTGTTCCGGAAGGTGGCGACGCATTAAACCTATATATTCAGACAGCCAGGAAAATTCTCCATAAGTCGTTCATAGTTCATTAGTGTACAAGGCTTTCAGTGGCATAGTTATGTGCGTCAGACCACGCCAGAGGACCGTTTTTTTGTAGAGCCACGGTACAAGCCAACGTATCGTTTATAATTTTTCTGACTGTGTTCCGGAAGGTGGCGACCTATTAGGCCTATTTATTTGGAAAGCCAGAAATTTTTTCTTTAAGCCGATCATAGTTCAATACTGTACAAGGCTTTCGGTGGCATAGTAATATGCGTCAGACCAGGCCAGGGGACCGTTTTTTTGTAGAGCCTATTGTACGGGCAAACGTGCCATTTATAATTTTTCCGACCATTTTCCGCAAGGTGGCGATGCATCAAACCTATTTATTCTGAAAGCCAGGAAAATTCTCCATAAGTTGTTCATAGTTCAGATGTGTACACGGCTTTCGAGGACATAGTAATATGCCTCAGACCAGGCCAGGGGACCGTTTTTTTGTAGAGCCTCGGTACAGGCAAACGTATCGTTCATACTTTTTGCCGATCATATTGTGCTGAAAAGTTGCGACGCATTAAACCTATATATTTTGAAACCCAGGAAAATTATCCATATGTCGTTCATAGTTGTGTACACGGTTTTCGAAGACTTAGTAATACCCAGACAGCAATCCAATATTAGTAAAACTTTCTAGGAATGTTTTTAGTCAAATGATTACCTTGTGAGAAAGTTTTATTGTCATTTCCACATAATTATTCAAAGTTCCTATAATCTTCTAACAAAATTATTTGGCCACAAAAGTAACTATTTTCTAATATTTTGTCGAAAGATTCTGTTAACATAATTTTAAAAGATTCTTAAAACATTAATTCAAAAGATTCTGTAAACATTATTTTAAAAGATTCTTAAATTAATATTTCTACATATTCTTAAATTAGGTATTATAATATTTTCAGTCACATTTACTTTTAGAATATTATGTTAATATTCTAAATAACTTTTCATTTTTAAACTAGTAAAATATTATTATAAATTAATATTATGACAACTTCCACACTTTTAAATTGAGAGAGCTCGAAAGTTACCTCCACCTATATTAAAGTTTGGAATAAAAAGGATAATATGTAAAACAAACTATTTATTTAAGATCTCTTTATTATTATAATAACTTTTTATAATAATTGTATTAATACAATTATTTAATTTATCAATTTAATATCTTTGTTCTTTTTTTCATTTTTCTCCTTAATTCTGAATTTTGCATAATCCAACCAGACCCGAAGTGGAACATCAATTTTTTTATCAGGTACTTTAGTATATTGCAAATTTAATCTCACAGCATCTAAAACAAATTAAATGATTTATTAAAAATATAAAGAAATAAAGTAAAATTGCAACAATTGCTGTTTATGATCAGCAGGTGAAATATTATTGACAAACACATTGAAGGTTATATATAATTAAAGATTTTTTTGTCTGGTAGCTATTGTATATATTACACTATATAGGTGTAATTAAATAATTATAAACTATGAGAGTTGCTAGCTAATATTTATTCAGAAAGAATAGTTTATGATAGGTTATTTAAGCGCATACACTAAGAATATTTAAAAGCTATAATAAATGATACAAAATATAATAAAATAAATGTATAGATGTAAGAGAAACAATGATTTAAAACAAACTATACAACCACGTGGGCAAGAATGTTAAACTAAAATAGAGGAACCATGAAAATTACCTTTAAATAAATATATATTATTATTAATATAAAATATTAATATACAATAATACTAAAAAATAGGTAGGTAATTGTTCTGCTGTATAGTATAGATGTCGAGTGTTGGTACCTCACCATTGAGTAAGATATATCAATGCATACAAAAAACGACATTGGGAGAATATGGTTTGTCAGCCAATATTACTATAGTATAACTAATAAGTATATTTTATCATATGTTTATATTGCTATTAAAGTTAGTTTAGTTTAGTTTTAGTATATCATTAGTATTATGGTAAGTTAAATTAATTTTTGCCGAAAACATAACATTTGGAAATGTTTTTGAGTATATAAAATGTAATAATAATAAATGTAACTTTAAAGGCTTACGAAAAAATATCAAAAATAATGAAAACACATATTATCATTCATTGCTCTGAATCTAATCTAATTATATATTATATTGTATGGCCTATATAAACAAAAAACAAAATGGTTTACTGTATTGAACATATTAAAATGTATTAATTTTATTTTAAAAGAATGTAGTGTTTTAACTTATATGTGCTGGTGAAAATGGTGGTCATCATATATATATCATAAGAGTTATAAAAACTAAAATATATAAACATTTGTTATACAGAGTACTTACCAATAATAACCTGGTATATTTTAAGACTTCCAAATGGCTTATTCCAACAATGATAATTTACAAATCTAAAATAAATAAATAAAATATTAAAAATTCAATATATGTTAATATATATTATATTATTATGGATATTATAAAAACATATACTTATGTCTTATATTGTATCAATATCACAATAGAAGTGTAAGTTAAAAATAATCAACACAAAAAAATACATTTTATTTTTTTTCATTATTACCAATTCATTTCTATAATGAGTATCATCTAATTTTTTTTCTTCTGCCATAAGTCCATCATCACTAGTTAATGGAAATATGTTCATATCAATTGAATTTTGTTTTGGGGAATTGTGGATATAAAATTATTGTTTGATTGTGCCATTAGTGCTTGCACCTTTTCGTTAGTATCCTTAATAATATGCATCATAGCACTCATGTCATATTTTAAGTGAGTTAATGATGTGAATGTAAACTTTTGAAAATCTACAAATATACAAAACAAATATAAATAATATAAAATGATTGGTTTCAAATTATTATAGTTATAATAGATATTATTTTCTTGACATAGGTATTTAATTTAAATAGACTGTTTATTATATTATATAAATATATAAGCATATTGAAAAAAATTATTCACAGTCCTCCAGTTACTACCAGTTAATTCCTATTAATAAACATCGGTATCATACTAATCTTGATTTATTTTTTATTTTTAAGTATAGGTAGTTTAATTTAAACATATAGCTAGGTATTAAAATATTTTTAATGAGTATCATAATTATTATTAGTAAATAATTCAGTAATTCATGAATTTAATTTTACATTACCGTGAGAAGACATGAACATACCACCATCAAAATTAATACTTGAATGCAAATTATCTGCAGATTTTGTTGTAACGCTATCTCCTGAAATTAATTAAAAATATAATAAAATATTAAGGTGCTTCAAATGTTGATTTATAATATTAATTAATTATTTTTAGAAGATTTCGTTTGACTTATGTATTATTTACCATCATTCACATTTTTACTAAGGTTTTTATTATTTGCATCCAAAACCAAAGTTTTTGTTACATGTTTCAATGCTTCTGTATCTTCAGTTTGGTTGTTAGTACTTGATATATTTCATTTTCCAGGTGATTTGTGTACTCCTTGAAAATTTGGTGCTATTTCAGTTTGTTCATATCTATTTAAATGATTGACCTTCCAAACTTGGGTGTTTGGTGAAAATACAGCATTTGATGAAGATTGGATCAAAATATTTTCTTCTGAATTTGAATCGTCACTACCTAATATAAATGTGACAAAAAAAAAAAATGTAATTTAAGTTAAAATAGAATTAATGCATTTAATTTTAATTTAATTGGTTATAATTATAACATTTAAATACTATATAGTATACCTTTATTGCTTATGATGCTTGCATTTCCCCACGTTGGATCACAATCTGAATCATCATTATTATCACTCAGTGATTCGCGATTGTCAACATTGAATATAGATTCAACATCGTGTTTTGAATTTGTTACTATAGGAATTAAACATTAAATTTGTATTTATATATTATACTTAAAACACTGACATTATTATTACAAAACAAAACTTTAATAGTACCTAATTTAAAAACTAACCTTTAGAGCAATAATCTTTATACATAGGTGGTGGAAAATGCATGACAACTAATTCTGCAGATGAATTAAATGTTTTCTTTTTTTTTTTTTTTTACCTCATCTTCTGTTGTAGTAGACAAGTCCGAATTTGTAGTTGCTCTTGAGAGTTTGGCTTGTGCTTCAGCTAATGTTGCTATAAAAAAACAATCATAAGTATGTATACAAATAATATGATACTATATATAACAATAATATATGCAATAATAATTAAAAGAATAGGTACCATAGTTTTTTGTTCCCAAGATACGTGCTGGATAATAAAAAAAATCTGTTTTATTTGGCTTGTATCGGTTTTTAATTAACTTTTTTATATTTTTTGATGATTTCGGCCAAGCACAAAGATCTTTTTTGACCCGTGTATCAGGCACTGCTTCAATACTATTATCTTTAAGAAAATAGACAACTTCCCATCTACCCATCAGTTAATTAAAAATATTTAATTTTAAAAAAATATAACAAAATTAAATAAAAGTTAAATGTATGTATTTTTGATTTTAATATTGTATATTAAAACCACCATATTTATCTATAATTAAATCATGATAGTAAAATTATTAAACATATATAAGTAAACCGATATGGTATCTTCTAAACAAAATGTATTAAATTATCATATACCTAGAGGTAATTTATTGTTCTGTATGTATTATTGGCATTCCAATCATTAGTTTATCATGATTGAAAATCATAATTTTTCTTTTTATGTCTGTGATGTTCCAACAATTTAATGTTTCTGATAAATTGTTTACATAATAAATATCAAGTTTAATGGAATTTATTGGTTCAATGAAAAAAGGTGATGCATTATTATATTGTTTTCCAATTATTAAAATATTGTTATTCATTTCTATAAAATTAACCCATTTAACTACTTCTCCACTGTTTGTTAAAATAAAACAATCCGAATCTTTTTGTTTTTTAATAGAAATATGAACATTTCTGAATAATAAACTGTTATATTGAACTCCGACGATATTATCTATTAAAGGACCATTTGTGTGAGGTCTTTTAAGAATAGGGTTTTCATAATATAATTGTGTTCTTTTGAAAGTATTTAAATTAATCGAGTTTATTTCAGAATATCTATTTATAATCTGTTCCAGTGGCTTTTCATGTTTTCTTATAAAAGATTTTAGTTCTTTCATATGATTTTCAAAAACAAATGCACTGCATTGGTCAAGTGGTCCGAATTGATCATAATCATCACATAGATGTAATAAACCGTGGACATTATGTGATACAAGGTGTTCTCCATATAAATGTTGAAATTGTTTTACAAAGTAATCTAGTAGATGTCTTGCATAATCCACTAATGATTTGTGATTTGGGCTAAGAAGTATGATCATCGCAATATTTAATGACATAAAATGAAAATAACACTCATTATTTAATATAGATTTTAAAACAACTGGCCCTGAATAAAGTAAAAAAAATCGTAGCTCAACAGCTTTCCAGCGTCCAACTTCAAGGAGACTTCTACTCTTTCTAACAAAATCAGATGAAATATCAGTATTTAATGCCAATAATGATTTTGACAAACTTTTAATATCTTTAGAGGGTAAACGTGTTTTTAAAGGCCCAGATTTCCAAAGCAACAATAACTTTTTTGTTATTCCCAAACAGACTAAATGCATATAATCAAGTGGTAATGATTTTACTAAATCAAAATCATTTAATTTTGTTAAAACTGAAGGTAATTCTGATGTATGATAATCTTCATCCACCATATTTATAACTGAACTATGATCCCTTAAGGGAAATTTCCTGTTAGAGTATGGAAAACAAACTCTGTTTTTTTGATAATCACCATTAATGAAACAACGGGTACATGAATGAAATCCTGAATGGGTTTTAACACGTAAAACAAATGCTTTAGCTGGAGAATCACAACAAATGAAACTTATAGATATTTTTTTAATAACATTATTTATTCTAATTCCATTTGTTATCAAATCTTCAGCTTCTGTGACAAATTCAGAAAGAAATTCATTGCTGTCTTCTGGTTTACTTTGGCCATAGTAAATTCCTATCGGAAAAACTTTTTTGGTTGAACATTGTGTAATAATATAGGCCAATATTGGCCAAAACTGATTTCCACTACTTTTACTCAAGGGCAAACCATCGATTCCAACAGCGATTTTCAACTCTAATAAGTTTTCTGGTGCATATTTTTTAATACCCGAGGCTAAACCAAAATGGTGATAAATCCCAGGATTCATAGTTTTGATAGTTTTGGATATTTGTCTTGGTGTACATAAAACAGTTCTTGCATCAATTGGGAGGCTTTGGAAACATTCATGTTTTTTAAGCCAGATAAAAGGCCATTAAGCGCATTATGTGGAATTTTATATTGAATAGCCCAAGATGCAATAAAATCCTTAATGTTATCTGATTCTTCAACAATTTCAGGCAATGTAGTAGAAGTAGGCATATGCAGATCATTTGATAACCTTACTGACTCAATCTCGGGCTCAACTTCTGGTCTTAAAACTAATATATTGTTATTTTGAATAGATTGACATGCTAAAAGTTCTCTGGTTGTTAACTCGTCTTCAGTGGTGATCGAATTTATACGTGGATCATTTTCAGATGGGTTATTGTTGAATGGCATAAGCTCATTCCTGATTTTACGCCTTTTGGTCCGTTGACTTTTTATCATATTTACTAAAAAAAGTTATTGAAGTAGAAAATTAATATTAAAAAGGGGGAAAATGTCTATTTAATAATATAATATACACGTATAAAATTAATACCTATTATCCACTCTTAATAAAATTGTACAATAAACAGTAATTATTTTAAATTGTCATACAAAAACTTATAAAGGAGGTTATTATAGTAGTAATAAATACTAAATAGAATTGAAAGTTTATATTTATTGTCAACTAACTAGATTAAATGTTTACTAAATATTAATAATATATACAATAACTGCTAAAATAAATTACAAAATCGTTAACTGTAAATACCTAGGTATCTTTAATTTGGGTCTATATACGTATTTAAGACATAATAAATGTACAAATAAATTTAAAAAAATATGTACCCTGCAATACAGGGAAATAAATATATAATGAACATTTTTAGTTTAATTAAATCAAAGTAACAAATGAAAATACATTATAAATAAATACTTACTTATAATAATAAGTAAGTTTAATTTTAATTGTCTGATGTATATGTATCTTTTTTTTGTTTTTAAATTATAAAATATAAATTTGAACCAAAATATAATTTTACTAGGAAAGTTGATGATAATACTTATACTCTTGTTCGTTTTTTTATGAAAACATGATTAAACATTTAAATATTATACCTAGGTAGATAATAATATATTACTAAATTGATTAATTTTTCGGTCAACATTATTGTTGAGTATTAGTATTATATTATATTAGATAGTCTATAATATCTATTTATGTATGCATTTGTATCAAAAATAGTATATTTTACTGTATAAACAATTAACTATAGTATTCAAATTTATAATAATAATAATAATTAATAATAATAAAATAGCTACCTATTATAATAAATGTATTGTATACTTAATACTTACGATGTACTAAAATACAAAAGGCATGCAACAAAGCTCTGATTTATAGATACTGCTGGGCGCTAATGAAATTGATAAGCTGACATAAATCTAACAAAAAATCACAAAAAAATTAAAATTATTAGTAGTACCTACTTATTTGACCTGTAATAAATTATATTGAATTACATTGAGAGTTTATACTTTATAGGTACCCATTTTTTTAACAGAATCAGTGAAAATGTTTATCAATATGTAGATAGTTACTACAGATGCCTATGGAAAAAGATGTATTAGAATTAATTTAAATGTATTCAACTACGAGGTGTATGTGTTATATCTCAGAAAACATTATTAGAGTTCGTTCATGTGTTTTTTTTTAAATCTCACCGAATTCATGATAGAACCACAGAATAGAATCTATTATTTATAATAATTCGGGACGATTTTCAAACATAAACTATATTATTTTTAAGTCAGGGCGGAATAGCCAGGACGTGTGCTAGTGTACAAAGTGTATGTAGATACTAGATATTATAGACATGTATTAAGATTCTTTTACTACTTAAGTTAAAATATTAAACTATAAGGATTAGCCATTAGGTACCTATACAGTCCTCCAACAAAATATTTTAACGTAATATTCATGATTTATATTGAGTACTTCCAAGTTCCAACTTACCTAGATTGCTTCTTATTGCACAAAATTTAAAAAAAAACACAGAAACCGAACGGTCAAGAGTCAACGGCAAACAATAAAATAAAAACAAGCGTACCACACGGCGTTACACACGCTGCTCAGTTGCTGAAAGGCGAACGGTGAATGGCGGCTTGTAGAATGTAGGCTGTTCATAGATGTTGTAGACGAATCACTCACTAATTCACTATGATAAAATATGATAGGTTAGAACCTAACCTAATCGATAATAGTACATTACTGTTCGTAATCGTTGACATACGGAACACTGGTTTATTATTAAATAATATTATTTTTGTACTGACTATTATTTTTATTGCCGGTAACTCAGAATCCAATGTTTACTATAAACTATTTATAAACGGTATGAGCCGCGAATCATGATAAGATACCTGGTTAGTTGTTATATACACAATACACATAATATTACTGTGAAGTTGCGTCGATGTTTTTATTTTTGAAGGCTTAAAGCAAATTGCATGTATGCTGTATATACAGATATAATATATTATACACAGTCAATAATTTATGATATTATTATAAAACTTTTTGTTTCAAATATACGTACATATTAATGTAATATTCCAGACCTAACCTAACATAACCGGTAGGTCAATTGGCTCGGGATTGGGGAGGCGCAAAATTCGTTGAAAATTGGGTTTTTTACGTTTTTTTCGTTGGTTTTTCCACTATACCGCCAGAGTTTTCTGTACTATTGGCTTTTTTTCTTCCGGGGATGTGCTCCCGAATCGATTGGCACCTGTTTGTCGCGAATTCCGGTTCACTTGAACTCGGGTGAAAACTCGACTATATTAGGCTGGGTGCTATCTAATTTAGTATAAGATAAATAAGGATATAATGATAGTGGACTGTATAATTTATTTCTCTCCCTTTGAATAATAATTAATAAAATACAACGTAGACTTAATGCTATGTTAGTCCTATCACATCGCATAACATAAAATAATAATAATTAATCACGGAACGTGATATTGGGTTATCAAACTATTACAATAATAAGGTATGATACGTCTGACCTGGGTACCGGTCGGTTGCTGTCCTGTACTGGTCGGGGTCGATGTATCTGCACCGGAAGACTGGGGAACGTGACGATCTACGACGGCGACACTACTGACCCAGTGCGACTAACATCGCACACGTGAATTGAAATTAATGAGGATAACTTGCGATCACTCACCCCTTTCTATAATGCGAACACCAATTTTACTGTTCGAGCATGTAGAATGTGAGAGCGAGAATACGATCGAAAGTTCTTACAACGCGAATGTCGTTTATTCGAGCGTGTAAGAACCTATAAGGCGGCACATCAACGCGACGCTACAGCACAACGAACGCGACGATACGGCACAACGAACCAGCGATCGCACTTATTGAGGAGAAAAAAGACGACTCTCGTATGTGGTACGTCAACTACATACAACGATAGACAATATAAACTTGACTAATATGTCATACCGCGCAATGGCGACAATACTCGTAAAACACGTGACGATTTAAAAACAAAAAACAACGGCACTACGGACGCCTTCTTCCTGTAGCGCATGACGTGTAGAGTCCGTGATAAAACGAATTGACGACGAAAAACCGGCCGTTGGCCGGCACTGGGCTGCGCATGCGTGTCACGGAACCGGATCATTTTAAAATCGGAATAACCGGCGCGCTCTGGTAGTTAACCGAGTCCCAACATCCTCCCCCGCTTTGAAAGGGTACTTTCAAAACCGATACTTCTCGGTCAGACCATATCATTGTACAACTATTAAGTAATAAACAGAAACAAAAATAAACCTATGACAATTCAAATACAAAATAATGCATATATACATAAATAATTATACACAGCAAGAAAATTTTATGTTTGGGATGGTGGAAGATGGAACAAATGGAAGAAGGTAAGTTAAGCGTTGTCGGTGGGTAGTTTAACCAACTTTACCACTGGACGTTTCAGTATCCCTTCCGCTGTCTTGACAGTGGCTACACGGACCACTTGGTCAGCACCAGGGTGGACTTCGATGACCCGACCAATTTGCCACATCAAAGGAGGTCGAGAAGGTGAATTTATGACGACGATATCTCCGACACCGAGACTGGGATTTTGATGGAACCATTTCTGTCTACTCTGCAGCGTGTGCAAATACTCCCGATTCCACCGTTTCCAAAATGATTGAAGGGCTTGTTTAATTAACTGCCAGCGTTTGAGGCGATTCTGCGGAATGTCACTGATGTCGTGTTCAGGAATTGCCAAGATCGGTTGTCCGATCAAAAAATGTCCCGGTGTTAGCACAGACAAATCGTTCGGATCGCTTGACATGACAACCAAGGGTCGAGAATTGAGTACACCCTCGATCCGTGTAATCAATGTCGTCAATTCCTCTAAGGTATGCACCTGATTACCTACAACCTTTTTTAGGTGTAACTTTGTACTTTTGATAGCAGCTTCCCAAATACCGCCAAAGTGCGGAGCTGCAGGCGGGTTAAATCGCCACTGACACGGAACTCGTGCATGCAGAGCTTCTTGGAGTGCTGCGTCTTTAAATAATGTCTTAAGCTGCCTTGCTGCTCCAATGTAATTTGTACCACAATCCGAGTGGATCTGTGCAGGAATTCCTCTACGGGCTACAAATCGATCCAGCGCAGCCATAAAGGCTTCCGTTGACAAATCCGTTACCACCTCCAGGTGGACAGCCTTGGTGGATAGACAAATAAATAACGCAAGATACGCCTTATAAGTCCTTGAATTACGGCGTTGACTTTCTTTAACCGTGAATGGACCTCCGTAGTCCATCCCGACATTTGTAAATGGTCGACATTGTTGGACTCTTGCTGAGGGTAAATCTGCCATCACTGGTTGGGGAGCGGCAGCCTTGTATCTGACACACACTGTACATTTAAATATAACTTGCCGTATCGCAGCTCGACTGGAAACGATCCAAAAACGTCGCTGAATTAGTGAGGCCACTAGACGCGATCCACCATGTAAAGTGTTCTGATGGTAGTGTTGAATAATGATGTAAGCAAGGTGAGACGACTTTGGTAACAAGATAGGGTGTTTGGCGTCTATGTTCAAGTCCGAATGCTGTAGACGGCCGCCTACTCTAATCACACCGTGAGCATCGACAAAAGGTGCAAGTTGAGCGAGGGAACTCGGGGTGATGACGGAATTTGAAGTTCCTAGTTGGTGGTGCAACTCTGCGTAATATAACCTTTGAGTGTACCTCGCTACCTTTGTCAAAACATTTTCGTACTCCTTCCAAATGATTGGTCCACTCACGACTGGACGTTGTCGAGCCTTGTCGACAAATCGAAGACAATATGCTAGCACCCGTTGCATCTTGCGCAACACAGAAAACCGCTGAATCAAACTATCATCAACCTGTTGAGCTAACAGCACATTTTTCGATGGGCGTTTAAAATCAGGGAGCTCTGCAGGATCTACAATCGATGTGATGGCAACCGGCCATTGCTCTTCCGGATACTGGAGAAATTCCGGTCCATGTAGAAATGATGAACATGCTACCAAGGCATCTGGAAGCAGTCCTCGCGATGCAGGGTCGGCTGGATTATCTGCAGTACCGACGTGAGCCCATTCGCACTGGGGTACGAGATTGCGTATTTTCGATACTCGGTTTGTGACAAAGATTTTAAATAGCCTTTGTTCAGCTGTGAGCCACGATAAAACAATAGTTGAATCTGTCCATGCCCGGACACGTGTGATCTTGATTCTGCCCTGTAAAACTTTCAAACGTAGAGACAAGAGACGTGACAACAAGAGTGCGGCACAGAGCTCTAGCCGTGGTATGGTTAATGGCATATCCATTGATGATGACTTCAGTGGTGCAACCTTTGTTTTACATGCCAGGAAATACAATCGGACATTATCACTCTGGTCTACCACACGCAAATACACTGTTGCTGCATATCCAACCTGAGACGCGTCAGCGAATCCTAGTAATTGTATATCTTGACTGTTGACTACTGCAATGTGTCGTGGTAACGACAAGCATGCTAAGTCCGGCAGCTTATCGATGAAACCTTGCCACAACGATGTCAAAGCTGATGAAAGTGGTGCATCCCAATCTGATTTTTCCATCCATAGCCTCTGCATTAAACACTTGGCCCAGAAAACCATCGGACCCAACGCGCCGATTGGATCATAAAGGCGAGCAACAGTTGATAATACTGACCGTTTTGTAGGAGTAACTTGACTTATCGTCGAATGATAGCCGAATGTGTCAAGTACAGGGTCCCAATGTACTCCTAAAACTTTGACGGCCTGTTCCCTAGTTGGCTCTATCCATGGTGTCATAGCCCGGTCTTCAATGTCGATAGTGTTCAAAATCTCGGGACAATTGCTAGCCCATTTTTTCAGGCTAAATCCACCTCGATTTAACAAGTCGATGATTTGGATTTTTGCTGCTAAAACGTCCTCTAAAGTGTCAGCGCCAACGAAAATATCATCCACGTATGTATCAGTTAACAGGACATCGTGGACGAGTGGAAATTCAGGTCCATCATCCATATTGAGCTGTTGTAGGCATCGAATCGCTAAAAACGGAGCCGAACTTACGCCATATGTGACCGTACACAACTCATACTCCTGTACCTCGTCACTAGGCGAATTGCGCCATAGTATATGTTGATAAACTCTATCTGGTTCATGTAGACATATTTGACGGTACATTTTAGTGATGTCGGCTGTAAAGACAAATTTGTGTAGTCGACTGCGCAACAAAACATCACCGATTTCAGTCTGAAGCTTTGGTCCAGTCACCAAGCAGTCATTTAATGAGACTCCGGATGAAGACTTAGCTGAGGCATCAAACACCACACGAATC
Organism: Metopolophium dirhodum; assembly: GCF_019925205.1. Classification (NCBI taxonomy): domain Eukaryota; kingdom Metazoa; phylum Arthropoda; class Insecta; order Hemiptera; family Aphididae; genus Metopolophium; species Metopolophium dirhodum. The sequence continues at coordinate 3,726,085 of NC_083560.1, forward strand.
TTCAGTTCCTCATTACACCGTTTAACTACAGGATGGTGAGGTATAAAATATTTGCCTGGCTCGGTCGCTAACTTCATATGTCCTAACGATCTGTAATCATCCATGAAGGCCCGGTAGGCAGTATATAATTCCGGATCCTTTTCAAGGCGACGTTCTAAATTATACAATCGGTTCAGAGCAGAAGTTCTGGATGACCCTAAAACGACCGTTTTCTCATCTTGACATCCGATGTCAGCTGTATCCGGGAAACATACTATTGTTCGAAACGGTAAACCAACATAAAATCGACCGGTGGCGTCTCGTTTCGTGGTTTTAACAAACCAGTCTTCACATTGCTTGTCTTGTGTAGTTGGCATTGTTGACTCTGTGGGTTCCTCTACTGTCCAAAAACGCTGCATCAATTCTTCGATCGGAGGGGTTGTACTAATTGACAGAGACGTAAGCGGAGTATGTGTGTTATCCTGTAACGCACCAATTATGACCCAACCTAATTGTGTATTCATCGCTGATGGTAAGCCTTCGGTGTGTATAACGTCAGCTCTAGATTGAATGACGGACGGATATAAATCTCCTCCAATCAACATATCTACTGGCGCAGGGTGATCAAATTGAGGGTCGGCAAAGACAAGATGACGATAACGATCTCGTACCTCAGCTGGCAAAACCCTGTTAGGCATCGTTGACATAATTCGAGGTAAGACAATGACGTTGGTTCCCTTAAATTCGGGAGCGTCGGCTTGTACAGGAACAAAATTAAAATTAGTTTGGCCTTTGACAGTAGTAACCGGTTGTTGGGAAAGTCCGATGACCTCAACAGGACACTTCCTTCGAGTCAAACCTAACCGATTGACACAATCCACTGTCATTGCGGACACCTGTGATCCACTGTCTAACACTGCCCTGACTGCTTGTAAAACTCCTGTATTGTCACGAACCCTGACTACGACAGTTCCTAACAAAACAGTGGTTTCAGTATGTGTAACTCCCGAAAACTGTGTTGCATTACAACTTGTAGTGGCTCGTTCGGAGTTGTCATTTGTCTTATCGGTATTCGATTTTGTAATATCATCTGTCAAGTGTAGTAATGTACTATGTTTACTCGAACATATACGGCACGTAAAAGACGTAGGACACGCATTGCTCATGTGTCCACTGTTCAAACAAACAAAACATAATTGATTTTTATTGACAAAATCACGGCGACTGCTAACTGGTTGTTTTCGGAATCCAAAACACTTGTAAATTGCATGAGGATGTCCACAAAACAAACACTTTTTTGTCTTGGCCGGGGTGACCGCGGCTAACGATGTCTTCTCGGACTTCTTGCCCTGGATCTTCTTAGTCGTTGTCTTCCCTACGGTCCTTTCATTGTTTTCTACATAACTAATGCCAGAACTACTGCCAACGTTTTCCAAAACGTTACATCGTTGTGATACGAAATCTAATAATGAGTTCAAGTCAGGTATTTGATTTTTAGCGACAGTAGCTTCGAATAATCGTCGTGTCATGGGATCAATAACCCGTGAACCGATGTAGAATAGTAAAAAACCAGCAAAGTCACTAACTCCAAGAGCTTGTATAGCTGATACATTTTCCCGAAAAGTGTTGACGAACAATGAAAGTGAAGCCGGAGATTCCTTTGTTAACGGCGCAAATGCAAATAATTTTTCAATGTGCGCAGTAACTAATAAGCGTTTATTGTCGTACCGATCTTTGAGTGCGTTCCAAGCAATAGAATAATTGTCGGCTGTAAGTGGGACTGCTTTTACTATTGTTAACGCTGGACCTAATAAATAGCACAACAGATAATGGAAACGCTCAATGTCCGTGTAATGTTCGTTGACGTGCACCAAAGAAGTAAACATATCACGGAAGGAACACCATTCAATGATATTTCCATCAAATTTAGGAATCTCTATTCTCGGTAAGACAAGTGATTGTACAGAAGTCTGCCTATTATTATTGCGCAGCGTGGCTATCGAATTATTCGGTTTTAACTTTGCTACTATCACATTAATTTGATCACACATTGATTGCATTGTTTTGGTGACATCCTCATCTACTCGTATAAATTCGTCTACTTCGTCGGTCTCAGCAAATACTGACAGAATATGTTTTTGTTCATTATTGAAAGTAATGACAAGTTGATCTAACGACATAATTCGAGCTTCTAACGTAGGACGATTTTCGGAATTAATTACGGCATCATTAGCAATGCTCAATATTTTATTAATTGACCGTAACGCGACGTCTCGTGCTGCACGCGCGCGCGTTAACTCGACCCTTTTTTGTTCATTGTTAATTTGTTGTTGATTTTTTCTCGTCATTGTAAATGATGTAGTACCTAACCACCTAACAACGCAAAACAACCTAACAAGACAAAATAAAAATAACAAGGATGCTAATAGGATAAACAAATAATAATATCCTACAAAAATAATACACTAACACTCTAACAGTAATTTATTGATAGCGATCCGGTTCGAAGGACCAAATGTTTGTCGCGAATTCCGGTTCACTTGAACTCGGGTGAAAACTCGACTATATTAGGCTGGGTGCTATCTAATTTAGTATAAGATAAATAAGGATATAATGATAGTGGACTGTATAATTTATTTCTCTCCCTTTGAATAATAATTAATAAAATACAACGTAGACTTAATGCTATGTTAGTCCTATCACATCGCATAACATAAAATAATAATAATTAATCACGGAACGTGATATTGGGTTATCAAACTATTACAATAATAAGGTATGATACGTCTGACCTGGGTACCGGTCGGTTGCTGTCCTGTACTGGTCGGGGTCGATGTATCTGCACCGGAAGACTGGGGAACGTGACGATCTACGACGGCGACACTACTGACCCAGTGCGACTAACATCGCACACGTGAATTGAAATTAATGAGGATAACTTGCGATCACTCACCCCTTTCTATAATGCGAACATCAATTTTACTGTTCGAGCATGTAGAATGTGAGAGCGAGAATACGATCGAAAGTTCTTACAACGCGAATGTCGTTTATTCGAGCGTGTAAGAACCTATAAGGCGGCACATCAACGCGACGCTACAGCACAACGAACGCGACGATACGGCACAACGAACCAGCGATCGCACTTATTGAGGAGAAAAAAGACGACTCTCGTATGTGGTACGTCAACTACATACAACGATAGACAATATAAACTTGACTAATATGTCATACCGCGCAATGGCGACAATACTCGTAAAACACGTGACGATTTAAAAACAAAAAACAACGGCACTACGGACGCCTTCTTCCTGTAGCGCATGACGTGTAGAGTCCGTGATAAAACGAATTGACGACGAAAAACCGGCCGTTGGCCGGCACTGGGCTGCGCATGCGTGTCACGGAACCGGATCATTTTAAAATCGGAATAACCGGCGCGCTCTGGTAGTTAACCGAGTCCCAACAGCACCAATACCGAGGTTATCCGAATTATGGATCAGGGATTAAGAGTTATGATTCTTATTAATTATACTTATATTAGTTTTTTCACTGTGGTTTTTTTTTGTACTTAAAATTAATCTTTTTCTATTTAGCCCAGGTTAGCGACGAAAAATAATTGCCTCGATCCGTGGCTGCAACCGTCTTTAAGCTATTTTGTTAAAGGCTTATGGGTGGGGGTGGCCAAGTGCATAACATACTAGAATTTTCCCCTCCCCCCCTGTTTTTGAGTTAAGTATATCTCGGCCAGATTTTAATTTAGGTGCCGCGTTTTTTAACCAAACGTTGCGTTTAAAGACCCTCCAAAAAGTCCTCCCATCGTCAGGGTACCTGTGACCCCTCCCCCTCAAAGATATTTTGGAAAAACCTTTAGGTATTGTTTGACGTTTCTGAAACTCGAGATTCTGGGATTTTGGAGGTCGCTGATAAAAAGCGTCGTCTTGTGTCGAGACCGTAGGAGCAGTGTTCACCCCTCTATTGCGGCTTCCAATGTTCGAAAACTCCCCGTTTTCGTGTTCCCTCCTCATAGACCCAGGGTTTTAGTGTATTTGTTTTTTTTAGTATACCATCTTATGGGGCTCGACGTCCCGGTTCGATTGGTACCGCTTTGGAAAATATCCGACTTTTGATTCGGGATTCATGATTGTCCGTGTGTTATTTGGACTTGTATATATCACATTTTTTTTGGATTTACGTAATTTTTGGAATTTGAGTTTTTGTTCCGTATCTTTGAAATTCGAAATCATAGTCTTTTAATGCAAAACGAATCAAACGCGGTCTATGGTCGAAACGCGTAGGATTATTATTTACCCCATAATCAGGGTGCTAAATAGTTTAAAAACGGATTACGTGTCTTTTGGCATAATATCCTAACGTATCTTTATAGTATGCCTCTGTTAATTTGTTTTTTCGTAATTTATTTTGAACTTTTTTTGCGCATTTATTAGAGAATTTACTCTTGCAGGTGCATTAGGTAGGTATTGTAGGTTGTACTTTTACTTGTACGTTCGTGCTTTTAGTATGTGTTGTCTTTTGGTGCCAACATTTTGATTACGAAAAAAATTCTAAAACCAATTACCTACGTATTTATTTTGTTTATGATTGATATGATTATTGTTATGCTATACTCATAGATATAAACAACAACTAGATAGCCGTCTTTATACTACAGTTGTGGCCAATGTTGAAATCGGCCGCCATTTATAAAGCAGGCAATGTTTACATTTATTTTACATTTATTTATATACATATATACTATGGTAATATTATTTTGTAAACATAGCCTGCTTTGTAAATGTTGCCGACTTCGATGAAAAGAAGGAGACGGCTATTATTTTAGTTGTTATATATAATATGATATATCTATATGGCTTTACTTTCCTTCCACGATCAATTGGTATTTGACCTCTTTACGTTTACGAACGCCGTCGTCTGTCCCCCAGCCCAGTACCATTATTTGCTGTTTGTTGCTAACATGTAAGTCTTAACTCGTATTTGGTATTTTTAAATTTTTTAATATAATAACATGCGGTCCCCTGTAACGGAAATCCGATGTTTGATAAGCAGTTGATTATTGGCGATTGTTCCGTGATAAAAGGTTGTCGTCAGTTATATCTCTCAATTATCGCTACCCGGGTTTCAAATGGCGCGAAATTTTAATTACGAAAACCGTGTTTGCCTATACGGTGTGTTTAAAGCGACAGTAGTATACGTAGTGGTGCAGCGCAACTTTGTTCGAGAAAAATGTTTACCGCCATTGCGACCGTCTTAGAGTGGTTTTGTTAACGGTATAAGGGGGGGGGGAGGGACGTGCCAATGAGTGGAGTCAGTGGCGTTGACGTGACTTCAGAAAGGGGGGGGGGGGGGGTAAAAAAAACCGATATAAAATATTATAGCTAAATGGGAGGGGAAAAATGGAAAATCCCCCACCATCTCAAAACTTTTTACTAAGCCAATGGAAGGGATCTGACCCCCACGCCCCCCCTTGACTACGCCAATGAGTGGAGTGATCATCATGATTTTGATACTTTACCGGTAAATTCAAAAGATAAAATTTAACATTCATACAAATTTTAAATCATTATTTTTTCTGAATGTTGATAATATTGAGTTGATAAAACATACAATTCATAATTGTCTTTAAACTTATTACAAATAAAATTATCAAAATGTTAAGTAGAAGTTTAATTGATAACATTAAAAAAATAAAATTAGTGGAATTATATAATTATAACGTTTTACTAGTATTGAATTCAAAATATTTTCAGAACTTTGATATTAAATTAAATACTCAATGTTATTGTAATAACGTTTTCTTAAACTAATCAAAACGATGATAATATACTATTTATCATGGAATGTTCTTAAAACGATGATCCAAGTTTATGTATAAAATATTTCAAGAAAAGTTAGAATATAACTTTATCAGAACATCAAAGTTATGGAATTGCTGTCTGGGTATGCGCAAAACCAGGCCAGGGGACCGTTTTTTTGTAGAGCCGTGGTACAGGCAAACGTATCGTTTATCGTTTTTCCGACCGTGTTCCGGAAGGTGGCGACACATTAAACATATATATTCGGAAAGGTAAGAAAATTCTCCATAAGTCGTTCATAGTTCAGATGTGTACACGGCTTTCGAGGACATAGTAATATGCCTCAGACCAGGCCAGGGGACCGTTTTTTTGTAGATCCGTGGGTCAGGCAAACGTATCGTCCATACTTTTGGCCGATCGTGTGCCGGAAAGTGGCGACACATTAAATCTATATATTTGGAAAGCCAGGAAAATTCTCTATATGTCGATCATAGTTCAAAAGTGTACACGGCTTTCGGGGACATAGTTATATGCCTCAGACCAGGCCAGGGGACCATTTATTTGTAGAGCCTCGGTACAGGCAAACGTATCGTCCATACTTTTTGCCGATCATGTGCTAGAAAGTGGCGACGCATTAAACCTATATATTCTGAAACCCAGGAAAATTCTCCATATGTCGTTCATAGTTCAGGAGTGTACACGGTTTTCGAAGACTTAGTAATATGCACCAGACCAGGCCAGGGGACCGTTTTTTTGTAGAGCCGCGGTACAGGCAAACGTATCGTCCATACTTTTTGCCGATCATGTGCTAGAAAGTGGCGACACAATAAACATATATATTCGGAAAGCTAAGAAAATTCTCCATAAGTCGTTCATAGTTCAAAAAAGTACACGGCTTTCGAGGACATAGTAATATGCCTCAGACCAGGCAAGGGGACTGTTTTTTCGTAGATCCGCGATACAGGCAAACGTATTGTTTATCATTTTTCCGACCGTGTTCCAGAAGGTGGCGACACATTAAACATATATATTCGGAAAGTTAAGAAAATTCTCCGTAAGTCGTTCATAGTTCAGATGTATACTCGGCTTTGGAGGACATAGTAATATGCCTCAGACCAGGCCAGGGGACCGTTTTTTTATAGAGCTGCGGTACAGGCAAACGTATCGTCCATACTTTTTGTTGATCGTGTGCCGGAAAGTGGCGACACATTAAATCTATATATTTGGAAAGCCAGGAAAATTCTCTATATGTCGATCATAGTTCAAAAGTGTACACGGCTTTCGGGGACATAGTTATATGCCTCAGACCAGGCCAGGGGACCGTTTATTTGTAGAGCCTCGGTACAGGCAAACGTATCGTCCATACTTTTTGCCGATCATGTGCGAGAAAGTGGCGACGCATTAAACCTATATATTCTGAAACCCAGGAAAATTCTCCATATGTCGTTCATAGTTCAGGAGTGTACACGGTTTTCGAAGACTTAGTAATATGCACCAGACCAGGCCAGGGGACCGTTTTTTTGTAGAGCCGCGGTACAGGCAAACGTATCGTTTATCATTTTTCCGACCGTGTTCCAGAAGGTGGCGACACATTAAACATATATATTCGGAAAGTTAAGAAAATTCTCCGTAAGTCGTTCATAGTTCAGATGTATACTCGGCATTGGAGGACATAGTAATATGCCTCAGACCAGGCCAGGGGACCGTTTTTTTATAGAGCCACGGTACAAGCCAACGTATCGTTTATAATTTTTCTGACCATGTTCCTGTAAGTGACGACGCATTAATCCTATATATTTAGAAAGCCAGAAAAATTTTCTATAAGTCGATCATTGTTAAAAAGTGTACACGGTTTTCGGATACATAGTTATATGCTTCGGACCAGGCCAGGGGACCGTTTTTTCGTAGATCCGCGGGTCAGGCAAACGTATCGTCCATACATTTGCCGTTCGTGTGCCGGAAAGTGGCGACGCATTAAACCTATATATTTGGAAAGCCAGAAATATTCTCTATAAGTCGATCATAGTTAAAAAGTTTACAAGGCTTACGGTGGCATAGTAACATGCGTCAGACCAGGCCAGGGGACCGTTTTTTTGTAGAGCCGCGGTACAGACAAAAGTATCGTCCATACTTAGGCAAACGTGCCATTTATAATTATTCCAACCGTGTTCCGGAAGGTTGTGACGCATTAAGCCTAAATATTCGGAAAATTAGGCAAGTTCTCTATAAGACGTTCATAGTTCAAAAGTGTTCACGGCTTTCGGGTACATAGTAATATACCTCAGACCAGGCAAGGGGACCGTTTTTTTTGTAGAGCCGCGATACAGGCAAACGTGCTATTTATAATTTTTCCGACCGTGTTCCGGAAAATGGCGACGCAACAAACCTATATATTTGGAAAGCCAGGAAAATTCTCCATAAGTCGTTCATAATTCAAAAGTGTACACGGCTTTCGGGGACATGGTAATATGTCTCAGACCAGGCCAGGGGACTGTTTTTTTATAGAGCTGCGGTACAGGGAAACGTATTGTTTATCATTTTTCCGACCGTGTTCAAGAAGGTGGCGACACATTAAACATATATATTCAGAAAGTAAAGAAAATTCTCCATAAGTTGTTCGTAGTTCAGGAGTGTACACGGCTTTCGGGGACATAGTAATATGCCTCAGACCAGGCCAGGGGACCGTTATTTTATAGATCTGCGGTACAGGCAAACGTGCCATTTATAATTTTTCTGACCGTGTTTTGGAAGGTGGCCACGCACCAAATCTATATATTCGAAAAGCCAGGAAAATTCTCCATAAGTCGTTCATAGTTTAAAAGTGTACACGGCTTTCGGAGACATAGTTATATGCCTCAGACCAGGCCAGGGGACCGTTTTTTCGTAAATCCTCTTGTACAGACAAACGTGCCATTTATAATTATTCCAACCGTGTTCCGGAAGGTTGTGACGCATTAAGCCTATATATTCGGAAAATTAGGCAAGTTCTCTATAAGACGTTCATAGTTCAAAAGTGTTCACGACTTTCGGGTACATAGTAATATACCTCAGACCAGGCAAGGGGACCGTTTTTTTGTAGAGCCGCGATATAGGCAAACGTGCTATTTATAATTTTTCCGACCGTGTTCCGGAAAATGGCGACGCATCAAACCTATATATTTGGAAAGCCAGGAAAATTCTCCATAAGTCGTTCATAATTCAAAAGTGTACACGGCTTTCGGGGACATAGTAATATGCCTCAGACCAGGCCATGGGACTGTTATTTTTATAGAGCTGCGGTACAGGGAAACGTATTGTTTATCATTTTTCCGACCGTGTTTAAGAAGGTGGCGACACATTAAACATATATATTCAGAAAGTAAAGAAAATTCTCCATAAGTTGTTCGTAGTTCAGGAGTGTACACGGCTTTCGGGGACATAGTAATATGCCTCAGACCAGACCAGGGGACCGTTATTTTATAGATCTGCGGTACAGGCAAACGTGCCATTTATAATTTTTCTGACCGTGTTTTGGAAGGTGGCCACGCACCAAACCTATATATTCGAAAAGCCAGGAAAATTCTCCATAAGTCGTTCATAGTTTAAAAGTGTACACGGCTTTCGGAGACATAGTTATATGCCTCAGACCAGGCCAGGGGACCGTTTTTTCGTAGATCCTCTTGTACAGACAAACGAGCAATTTATAATTATTCCAACCGTGTTCCGGAAGGTTGTGACGCATTAAGCCTAAATATTCGGAAAATTAGGCAAGTTCTCTATAAGACGTTCATAGTTCAAAAGTGTTCACGGCTTTCGGGTACATAGTAATATACCTCAGACCAGGCAAGGGGACCGTTTTTTTGTAGAGCCGCGATACAGGCAAACGTGCTATTTATAATTTTTCCGACCGTGTTCCGGAAAATGGCGACGCAACAAACCTATATATTTGGAAAGCCAGGAAAATTCTCCATAAGTCGTTCATAATTCAAAAGTGTACACGGCTTTCGGGGACATGGTAATATGTCTCAGACCAGGCCAGGGGACTGTTTTTTTATAGAGCTGCGGTACAGGGAAACGTATTGTTTATCATTTTTCCGACCGTGTTCAAGAAGGTGGCGACACATTAAACATATATATTCAGAAAGTAAAGAAAATTCTCCATAAGTTGTTCGTAGTTCAGGAGTGTACACGGCTTTCGGGGACATAGTAATATGCCTCAGACCAGGCCAGGGGACCGTTATTTTATAGATCTGCGGTACAGGCAAACGTGCCATTTATAATTTTTCTGACCGTGTTTTGGAAGGTGGCCACGCACCAAATCTATATATTCGAAAAGCCAGGAAAATTCTCCATAAGTCGTTCATAGTTTAAAAGTGTACACGGCTTTCGGAGACATAGTTATATGCCTCAGACCAGGCCAGGGGACCGTTTTTTCGTAAATCCTCTTGTACAGACAAACGTGCCATTTATAATTATTCCAACCGTGTTCCGGAAGGTTGTGACGCATTAAGCCTATATATTCGGAAAATTAGGCAAGTTCTCTATAAGACGTTCATAGTTCAAAAGTGTTCACGACTTTCGGGTACATAGTAATATACCTCAGACCAGGCAAGGGGACCGTTTTTTTGTAGAGCCGCGATATAGGCAAACGTGCTATTTATAATTTTTCCGACCGTGTTCCGGAAAATGGCGACGCATCAAACCTATATATTTGGAAAGCCAGGAAAATTCTCCATAAGTCGTTCATAATTCAAAAGTGTACACGGCTTTCGGGGACATAGTAATATGCCTCAGACCAGGCCATGGGACTGTTATTTTTATAGAGCTGCGGTACAGGGAAACGTATTGTTTATCATTTTTCCGACCGTGTTTAAGAAGGTGGCGACACATTAAACATATATATTCAGAAAGTAAAGAAAATTCTCCATAAGTTGTTCGTAGTTCAGGAGTGTACACGGCTTTCGGGGACATAGTAATATGCCTCAGACCAGACCAGGGGACCGTTATTTTATAGATCTGCGGTACAGGCAAACGTGCCATTTATAATTTTTCTGACCGTGTTTTGGAAGGTGGCCACGCACCAAACCTATATATTCGAAAAGCCAGGAAAAGTCTCCATAAGTCGTTCATAGTTCAAAAGTGTACACGGCTTTCGCAGACATAGTAATATACCTCAGACCAGGCCAGGGGACCGTTTTTTCGTAGATCCTCTTGTACAGACAAACGTGCTATTTATAATTTTTCCAACCGTCTTCCGGAAGTTTGTGACGCATTAAGCCTATATATTCGGAAAATTAGGCAAGTTCTCTATAAGTCGTCCATAGTTCAAAAGTGTACAAGGCTTTCGGGGACATAGTAATATGTCTCAGACCAGGCCAGGGGACTGTTTTTTTCATTAAGCTGCGGTACAGGGAAACGTGCTATTTATAATTTTTCCGACCGTGTTCCGGAAAATGGCGACGCATCAAACCTATATATTTGGAAAGCCATGAAAATTCTCCATAAGTCGTTCATAATTCAAAAGTGTACACGGCTTTCGGGGACATGGTAATATGTCTCAGACCAGGCCAGGGGACTGTTTTTTTATAGAGCTGCGGTACAGGGAAACGTATTGTTTATCATTTTTCCGACCGTGTTCAAGAAGGTGGCGACACATTAAACATATATATTCAGAAAGTAAAGAAAATTCTCCATAAGTTGTTCGTAGTTCAGGAGTGTACACGGCTTTCGGGGACATAGTAATATGCCTCAGACCAGGCCAGGGGACCGTTATTTTATAGATCTGCGGTACAGGCAAACGTGCCATTTATAATTTTTCTGACCGTGTTTTGGAAGGTGGCCACGCACCAAATCTATATATTCGAAAAGCCAGGAAAATTCTCCATAAGTCGTTCATAGTTTAAAAGTGTACACGGCTTTCGGAGACATAGTTATATGCCTCAGACCAGGCCAGGGGACCGTTTTTTCGTAGATCCTCTTGTAGAGACAAACGTGCCATTTATAATTATTCCAACCGTGTTCCGGAAGGTTGTGACGCATTAAGCCTATATATTCGGAAAATTAGGCAAGTTCTCTATAAGACGTTCATAGTTCAAAAGTGTTCACGGCTTTCGGGTACATAGTAATATACCTCAGACCAGGCAAGGGGACAGTTTTTTTGTAGAGCCGCGATACAGGCAAACGTGCTATTTATAATTTTTCCGACCGTGTTCCGGAAAATGGCGACGCATCAAACCTATATATTTGGAAAGCCATGAAAATTCTCCATAAGTCGTTCATAATTCAAAAGTGTACATGGCTTTCGGGTACATAGTAATATGCCTCAGACCAGGCCATGGGACTGTTATTTTTATAGAGCTGCGGTAGAGGGAAACGTATTGTTTATCATTTTTCCGACCGTGTTCAAGAAGGTGGCGACACATTAAACATATATATTCAGAAAGTAAAGAAAATTCTCCATAAGTTGTTCGTAGTTCAGGAGTGTACACGGCTTTCGGGGACATAGTAATATGCCTCAGACCAGGCCAGGGGACCGTTATTTTATAGATCTGCGGTACAGGCAAACGTGCCATTTATAATTTTTCTGACCGTGTTCCGGAAGTTTGTGACGCATTAAGCCTATATATTCGGAAAATTAGGCAAGTTCTCTATAAGTCGTCCATAGTTCAAAAGTGTACAAGGCTTTCGGGGACATAGTAATATGTCTCAGACCAGGCCAGGGGACTGTTTTTTTCATTAAGCTGCGGTACAGGGAAACGTGCTATTTATAATTTTTCCGACCGTGTTCCGGAAAATGGCGACGCATCAAACCTATATATTTGGAAAGCCAGGAAAATTTTCCATAAGTCGTTCATAATTCAAAAGTGTACATGGCTTTCGGGTACATAGTAATATGCCTCAGACCAGGCCATGGGACTGTTATTTTTATAGAGCTGCGGTAGAGGGAAACGTATTGTTTATCATTTTTCCGACCGTGTTCAAGAAGGTGGCGACACATTAAACATATATATTCAGAAAGTAAAGAAAATTCTCCATAAGTTGTTCGTAGTTCAGGAGTGTACACGGCTTTCGGGGACATAGTAATATGCCTCAGACCAGGCCAGGGGACCGTTATTTTATAGATCTGCGGTACAGGCAAACGTGCTATTTATAATTTTTCCGACCGTGTTCCGGAAAATGGCGACGCATCAAACCTATATATTTGGAAAGCCAGGAAAATTCTCCATAAGTCGTTCATAATTCAAAAGTGTACACGGCTTTCGGGGACATAGTAATATGCCTCAGACCAGGCCAGGGGACCGTTTTTTTATAGAGCTGCGGTACTGGGAAACGTATCGTTTAAAATTTTCTGACCGTGTTCTGGAAGGTGGCCACGCATAAACCTATATATTCGAAAAGCCAGGAAAAGTCTCCATAAGTCGTTCATAGTTCAAAAGTGTACACGGCTTTCGCAGACATAGTAATATACCTCAGACCAGGCCAAGGGACCGTTTTTTCGTAGATCCTCTTGTACAGACAAACGTGCTATTTATAATTTTTCCAACCGTGTTCCGGAAGTTTGTGACGCATTAAGCCTATATATTCGGAAAATTAGGCAAGTTCTCTATAAGTCGTCCATAGTTCAAAAGTGTTCACGGCTTTCGGGTACATAGTAATATACCTCAGACCAGGCAAGGGGACAGTTTTTTTGTAGAGCCGCGATACAGGCAAACGTGCTATTTATAATTTTTCCGACCGTGTTCCGGAAAATGGCGACGCATCAAACCTATATATTTGGAAAGCCATGAAAATTCTCCATAAGTCGTTCATAATTCAAAAGTGTACACGGCTTTCGGGGACATGGTAATATGTCTCAGACCAGGCCAGGGGACTGTTTTTTTATAGAGCTGCGGTACAGGGAAACGTATTGTTTATCATTTTTCCGACCGTGTTCAAGAAGGTGGCGACACATTAAACATATATATTCAGAAAGTAAAGAAAATTCTCCATAAGTTGTTCGTAGTTCAGGAGTGTACACGGCTTTCGGGGACATAGTAATATGCCTCAGACCAGGCCAGGGGACCGTTATTTTATAGATCTGCGGTACAGGCAAACGTGCCATTTATAATTTTTCTGACCGTGTTTTGGAAGGTGGCCACGCACCAAATCTATATATTCGAAAAGCCAGGAAAATTCTCCATAAGTCGTTCATAGTTTAAAAGTGTACACGGCTTTCGGAGACATAGTTATATGCCTCAGACCAGGCCAGGGGACCGTTTTTTCGTAGATCCTCTTGTAGAGACAAACGTGCCATTTATAATTATTCCAACCGTGTTCCGGAAGGTTGTGACGCATTAAGCCTATATATTCGGAAAATTAGGCAAGTTCTCTATAAGACGTTCATAGTTCAAAAGTGTTCACGGCTTTCGGGTACATAGTAATATACCTCAGACCAGGCAAGGGGACAGTTTTTTTGTAGAGCCGCGATACAGGCAAACGTGCTATTTATAATTTTTCCGACCGTGTTCCGGAAAATGGCGACGCATCAAACCTATATATTTGGAAAGCCATGAAAATTCTCCATAAGTCGTTCATAATTCAAAAGTGTACATGGCTTTCGGGTACATAGTAATATGCCTCAGACCAGGCCATGGGACTGTTATTTTTATAGAGCTGCGGTAGAGGGAAACGTATTGTTTATCATTTTTCCGACCGTGTTCAAGAAGGTGGCGACACATTAAACATATATATTCAGAAAGTAAAGAAAATTCTCCATAAGTTGTTCGTAGTTCAGGAGTGTACACGGCTTTCGGGGACATAGTAATATGCCTCAGACCAGGCCAGGGGACCGTTATTTTATAGATCTGCGGTACAGGCAAACGTGCCATTTATAATTTTTCTGACCGTGTTCCGGAAGTTTGTGACGCATTAAGCCTATATATTCGGAAAATTAGGCAAGTTCTCTATAAGTCGTCCATAGTTCAAAAGTGTACAAGGCTTTCGGGGACATAGTAATATGTCTCAGACCAGGCCAGGGGACTGTTTTTTTCATTAAGCTGCGGTACAGGGAAACGTGCTATTTATAATTTTTCCGACCGTGTTCCGGAAAATGGCAACGCATCAAACCTATATATTTGGAAAGCCAGGAAAATTTTCCATAAGTCGTTCATAATTCAAAAGTGTACACGGCTTTCGGGGACATAGTAATATGCCTCAGACCAGGCCAGGGGACCGTTTTTTTATAGAGCTGCGGTACTGGGAAACGTATCGTTTAAAATTTTCTGACCGTGTTCTGGAAGGTGGCCACGCATAAACCTATATATTCGAAAAGCCAGGAAAAGTCTCCATAAGTCGTTCATAGTTCAAAAGTGTACACGGCTTTCGCAGACATAGTAATATACCTCAGACCAGGCCAGGGGACCGTTTTTTCGTAGATCCTCTTGTACAGACAAACGTGCTATTTATAATTTTTCCAACCGTGTTCCGGAAGTTTGTGACGCATTAAGCCTATATATTCGGAAAATTAGGCAAGTTCTCTATAAGTCGTCCATAGTTCAAAAGTGTTCACGGCTTTCGGGTACATAGTAATATACCTCAGACCAGGCAAGGGGACAGTTTTTTTGTAGAGCCGCGATACAGGCAAACGTGCTATTTATAATTTTTCCGACCGTGTTCCGGAAAATGGCGACGCATCAAACCTATATATTTGGAAAGCCATGAAAATTCTCCATAAGTCGTTCATAATTCAAAAGTGTACACGGCTTTCGGGGACATGGTAATATGTCTCAGACCAGGCCAGGGGACTGTTTTTTTATAGAGCTGCGGTACTGGGAAACGTATCGTTTAAAATTTTCTGACCGTGTTCTGGAAGGTGGCCACGCATAAACCTATATATTCGAAAAGCCAGGAAAAGTCTCCATAAGTCGTTCATACTTCAAAAGTGTACACGGCTTTCGCAGACATAGTAATATACCTCAGACCAGGCCAGGGGACCGTTTTTTCGTAGATCCTCTTGTACAGACAAACGTGCTATTTATAATTTTTCCAACCGTGTTCCGGAAGTTTGTGACGCATTAAGCCTATATATTCGGAAAATTAGGCAAGTTCTCTATAAGTCGTCCATAGTTCAAAAGTGTACAAGGCTTTCGGGGACATAGTAATATGTCTCAGACCAGGCCAGGGGACTGTTTTTTTCATTAAGCTGCGGTACAGGGAAACGTGCTATTTATAATTTTTCCGACCGTGTTCCGGAAAATGGCGACGCATCAAACCTATATATTTGGAAAGCCAGGAAAATTTTCCATAAGTCGTTCATAATTCAAAAGTGTACATGGCTTTCGGGTACATAGTAATATGCCTCAGACCAGGCCATGGGACTGTTATTTTTATAGAGCTGCGGTACAGGGAAACGTATTGTTTATCATTTTTCCGACCGTGTTCAAGAAGGTGGCGACACATTAAACATATATATTCAGAAAGCCAGGAAAATTCTCCATAAGTCGTTCATAGTTTAAAAGTGTACACGGCTTTCGGAGACATAGTTATATGCCTCAGACCAGGCCAGGGGACCGTTTTTTCGTAGATCCTCTTGTACAGACAAACGAGCAATTTATAATTATTCCAACCATGTTCCGGAAGGTTGTGACGCATTAAGCCTAAATATTCGGAAAATTAGGCAAGTTCTCTATAAGACGTTCATAGTTCAAAAGTGTTCACGGCTTTCGGGTACATAGTAATATACCTCAGACCAGGCAAGGGGACCGTTTTTTTGTAGAGCCGCGATACAGGCAAACGTGCTATTTATAATTTTTCCGACCGTGTTCCGGAAAATGGCGACGCATCAAACCTATATATTTGGAAAGCCAGGAAAATTCTCCATAAGTCGTTCATAATTCAAAAGTGTACACGGCTTTCGGGGACATGGTAATATGTCTCAGACCAGGCCAGGGGACTGTTTTTTTATAGAGCTGCGGTACTGGGAAACGTATCGTTTAAAATTTTCTGACCGTGTTCTGGAAGGTGGCCACGCATAAACCTATATATTCGAAAAGCCAGGAAAAGTCTCCATAAGTCGTTCATAGTTCAAAAGTGTACACGGCTTTCGCAGACATAGTAATATACCTCAGACCAGGCCAGGGGACCGTTTTTTCGTAGATCCTCTTGTACAGACAAACGTGCTATTTATAATTTTTCCAACCGTGTTCCGGAAGTTTGTGACGCATTAAGCCTATATATTCGGAAAATTAGGCAAGTTCTCTATAAGTCGTCCATAGTTCAAAAGTGTTCACGGCTTTCGGGTACATAGTAATATACCTCAGACCAGGCAAGGGGACAGTTTTTTTGTAGAGCCGCGATACAGGCAAACGTGCTATTTATAATTTTTCCGACCGTGTTCCGGAAAATGGCGACGCATCAAACCTATATATTTGGAAAGCCATGAAAATTCTCCATAAGTCGTTCATAATTCAAAAGTGTACACGGCTTTCGGGGACATGGTAATATGTCTCAGACCAGGCCAGGGGACTGTTTTTTTATAGAGCTGCGGTACAGGGAAACGTATTGTTTATCATTTTTCCGACCGTGTTCAAGAAGGTGGCGACACATTAAACATATATATTCAGAAAGTAAAGAAAATTCTCCATAAGTTGTTCGTAGTTCAGAAGTGTACACGGCTTTCGGGGACATAGTAATATGCCTCAGACCAGGCCAGGGGACCGTTATTTTATAGATCTGCGGTACAGGCAAACGTGCCATTTATAATTTTTCTGACCGTGTTTTGGAAGGTGGCCACGCACCAAATCTATATATTCGAAAAGCCAGGAAAATTCTCCATAAGTCGTTCATAGTTTAAAAGTGTACACGGCTTTCGGAGACATAGTTATATGCCTCAGACCAGGCCAGGGGACCGTTTTTTCGTAGATCCTCTTGTACAGACAAACGAGCAATTTATAATTATTCCAACCATGTTCCGGAAGGTTGTGACGCATTAAGCCTAAATATTCGGAAAATTAGGCAAGTTCTCTATAAGACGTTCATAGTTCAAAAGTGTTCACGGCTTTCGGGTACATAGTAATATACCTCAGACCAGGCAAGGGGACCGTTTTTTTGTAGAGCCGCGATACAGGCAAACGTGCTATTTATAATTTTTCCGACCGTGTTCCGGAAAATGGCGACGCATCAAACCTATATATTTGGAAAGCCAGGAAAATTCTCCATAAGTCGTTCATAATTCAAAAGTGTACACAGCTTTCGGGGACATGGTAATATGTCTCAGACCAGGCCAGGGGACTGTTTTTTTATAGAGCTGCGGTACTGGGAAACGTATCGTTTAAAATTTTCTGACCGTGTTCTGGAAGGTGGCCACGCATAAACCTATATATTCGAAAAGCCAGGAAAAGTCTCCATAAGTCGTTCATAGTTCAAAAGTGTACACGGCTTTCGCAGACATAGTAATATACCTCAGACCAGGCCAGGGGACCGTTTTTTCGTAGATCCTCTTGTACAGACAAACGTGCTATTTATAATTTTTCCAACCGTGTTCCGGAAGTTTGTGACGCATTAAGCCTATATATTCGGAAAATTAGGCAAGTTCTCTATAAGTCGTCCATAGTTCAAAAGTGTTCACGGCTTTCGGGTACATAGTAATATACCTCAGACCAGGCAAGGGGACAGTTTTTTTGTAGAGCCGCGATACAGGCAAACGTGCTATTTATAATTTTTCCGACCGTGTTCCGGAAAATGGCGACGCATCAAACCTATATATTTGGAAAGCCATGAAAATTCTCCATAAGTCGTTCATAATTCAAAAGTGTACACGGCTTTCGGGGACATGGTAATATGTCTCAGACCAGGCCAGGGGACTGTTTTTTTATAGAGCTGCGGTACAGGGAAACGTATTGTTAATCATTTTTCCGACCGTGTTCAAGAAGGTGGCGACACATTAAACATATATATTCAGAAAGTAAAGAAAATTCTCCATAAGTTGTTCGTAGTTCAGGAGTGTACACGGCTTTCGGGGACATAGTAATATGCCTCAGACCAGGCCAGGGGACCGTTATTTTATAGATCTGCGGTACAGGCAAACGTGCCATTTATAATTTTTCTGACCGTGTTTTGGAAGGTGGCCACGCACCAAATCTATATATTCGAAAAGCCAGGAAAATTCTCCATAAGTCGTTCATAGTTTAAAAGTGTACACGGCTTTCGGAGACATAGTTATATGCCTCAGACCAGGCCAGGGGACCGTTTTTTCGTAGATCCTCTTGTAGAGACAAACGTGCCATTTATAATTATTCCAACCGTGTTCCGGAAGGTTGTGACGCATTAAGCCTATATATTCGGAAAATTAGGCAAGTTCTCTATAAGACGTTCATAGTTCAAAAGTGTTCACGGCTTTCGGGTACATAGTAATATACCTCAGACCAGGCAAGGGGACAGTTTTTTTGTAGAGCCGCGATACAGGCAAACGTGCTATTTATAATTTTTCCGACCGTGTTCCGGAAAATGGCGACGCATCAAACCTATATATTTGGAAAGCCATGAAAATTCTCCATAAGTCGTTCATAATTCAAAAGTGTACATGGCTTTCGGGTACATAGTAATATGCCTCAGACCAGGCTATGGGACTGTTATTTTTATAGAGCTGCGGTAGAGGGAAACGTATTGTTTATCATTTTTCCGACCGTGTTCAAGAAGGTGGCGACACATTAAACATATATATTCAGAAAGTAAAGAAAATTCTCCATAAGTTGTTCGTAGTTCAGGAGTGTACACGGCTTTCGGGGACATAGTAATATGCCTCAGACCAGGCCAGGGGACCGTTATTTTATAGATCTGCGGTACAGGCAAACGTGCCATTTATAATTTTTCTGACCGTGTTCCGGAAGTTTGTGACGCATTAAGCCTATATATTCGGAAAATTAGGCAAGTTCTCTATAAGTCGTCCATAGTTCAAAAGTGTACAAGGCTTTCGGGGACATAGTAATATGTCTCAGACCAGGCCAGGGGACTGTTTTTTTCATTAAGCTGCGGTACAGGGAAACGTGCTATTTATAATTTTTCCGACCGTGTTCCGGAAAATGGCGACGCATCAAACCTATATATTTGGAAAGCCAGGAAAATTTTCCATAAGTCGTTCATAATTCAAAAGTGTACATGGCTTTCGGGTACATAGTAATATGCCTCAGACCAGGCCATGGGACTGTTATTTTTATAGAGCTGCGGTAGAGGGAAACGTATTGTTTATCATTTTTCCGACCGTGTTCAAGAAGGTGGCGACACATTAAACATATATATTCAGAAAGTAAAGAAAATTCTCCATAAGTTGTTCGTAGTTCAGGAGTGTACACGGCTTTCGGGGACATAGTAATATGCCTCAGACCAGGCCAGGGGACCGTTATTTTATAGATCTGCGGTACAGGCAAACGTGCTATTTATAATTTTTCCGACCGTGTTCCGGAAAATGGCGACGCATCAAACCTATATATTTGGAAAGCCAGGAAAATTCTCCATAAGTCGTTCATAATTCAAAAGTGTACACGGCTTTCGGGGACATAGTAATATGCCTCAGACCAGGCCAGGGGACCGTTTTTTTATAGAGCTGCGGTACTGGGAAACGTATCGTTTAAAATTTTCTGACCGTGTTCTGGAAGGTGGCCACGCATAAACCTATATATTCGAAAAGCCAGGAAAAGTCTCCATAAGTCGTTCATAGTTCAAAAGTGTACACGGCTTTCGCAGACATAGTAATATACCTCAGACCAGGCCAGGGGACCGTTTTTTCGTAGATCCTCTTGTACAGACAAACGTGCTATTTATAATTTTTCCAACCGTGTTCCGGAAGTTTGTGACGCATTAAGCCTATATATTCGGAAAATTAGGCAAGTTCTCTATAAGTCGTCCATAGTTCAAAAGTGTACAAGGCTTTCGGGGACATAGTAATATGTCTCAGACCAGGCCAGGGGACTGTTTTTTTCATTAAGCTGCGGTACAGGGAAACGTGCTATTTATAATTTTTCCGACCGTGTTCCGGAAAATGGCGACGCATCAAACCTATATATTTGGAAAGCCAAGAAAATTTTCCATAAGTCGTTCATAATTCAAAAGTGTACATGGCTTTCGGGTACATAGTAATATGCCTCAGACCAGGCCATGGGACTGTTATTTTTATAGACCTGCGGTACAGGGAAACGTATTGTTTATCATTTTTCCGACCGTGTTCAAGAAGGTGGCGACACATTAAACATATATATTCAGAAAGCCAGGAAAATTCTCCATAAGTCGTTCATAGTTTAAAAGTGTACACGGCTTTCGGAGACATAGTTATATGCCTCAGACCAGGCCAGGGGACCGTTTTTTCGTAGATCCTCTTGTACAGACAAACGAGCAATTTATAATTATTCCAACCATGTTCCGGAAGGTTGTGACGCATTAAGCCTAAATATTCGGAAAATTAGGCAAGTTCTCTATAAGACGTTCATAGTTCAAAAGTGTTCACGGCTTTCGGGTACATAGTAATATACCTCAGACCAGGCAAGGGGACCGTTTTTTTGTAGAGCCGCGATACAGGCAAACGTGCTATTTATAATTTTTCCGACCGTGTTCCGGAAAATGGCGACGCATCAAACCTATATATTTGGAAAGCCAGGAAAATTCTCCATAAGTCGTTCATAATTCAAAAGTGTACACGGCTTTCGGGGACATGGTAATATGTCTCAGACCAGGCCAGGGGACTGTTTTTTTATAGAGCTGCGGTACTGGGAAACGTATCGTTTAAAATTTTCTGACCGTGTTCTGGAAGGTGGCCACGCATAAACCTATATATTCGAAAAGCCAGGAAAAGTCTCCATAAGTCGTTCATAGTTCAAAAGTGTACACGGCTTTCGCAGACATAGTAATATACCTCAGACCAGGCCAGGGGACCG
Source organism: Metopolophium dirhodum (assembly GCF_019925205.1). Classification (NCBI taxonomy): domain Eukaryota; kingdom Metazoa; phylum Arthropoda; class Insecta; order Hemiptera; family Aphididae; genus Metopolophium; species Metopolophium dirhodum. The sequence goes on from NC_083560.1 coordinate 3,747,752, forward strand.
TTTTTTCGTAGATCCTCTTGTACAGACAAACGTGCTATTTATAATTTTTCCAACCGTGTTCCGGAAGTTTGTGACGCATTAAGCCTATATATTCGGAAAATTAGGCAAGTTCTCTATAAGTCGTCCATAGTTCAAAAGTGTTCACGGCTTTCGGGTACATAGTAATATACCTCAGACCAGGCAAGGGGACAGTTTTTTTGTAGAGCCGCGATACAGGCAAACGTGCTATTTATAATTTTTCCGACCGTGTTCCGGAAAATGGCGACGCATCAAACCTATATATTTGGAAAGCCATGAAAATTCTCCATAAGTCGTTCATAATTCAAAAGTGTACACGGCTTTCGGGGACATGGTAATATGTCTCAGACCAGGCCAGGGGACTGTTTTTTTATAGAGCTGCGGTACAGGGAAACGTATTGTTTATCATTTTTCCGACCGTGTTCAAGAAGGTGGCGACACATTAAACATATATATTCAGAAAGTAAAGAAAATTCTCCATAAGTTGTTCGTAGTTCAGGAGTGTACACGGCTTTCGGGGACATAGTAATATGCCTCAGACCAGGCCAGGGGACCGTTATTTTATAGATCTGCGGTACAGGCAAACGTGCCATTTATAATTTTTCTGACCGTGTTTTGGAAGGTGGCCACGCACCAAATCTATATATTCGAAAAGCCAGGAAAATTCTCCATAAGTCGTTCATAGTTTAAAAGTGTACACGGCTTTCGGAGACATAGTTATATGCCTCAGACCAGGCCAGGGGACCGTTTTTTCGTAGATCCTCTTGTAGAGACAAACGTGCCATTTATAATTATTCCAACCGTGTTCCGGAAGGTTGTGACGCATTAAGCCTATATATTCGGAAAATTAGGCAAGTTCTCTATAAGACGTTCATAGTTCAAAAGTGTTCACGGCTTTCGGGTACATAGTAATATACCTCAGACCAGGCAAGGGGACAGTTTTTTTGTAGAGCCGCGATACAGGCAAACGTGCTATTTATAATTTTTCCGACCGTGTTCCGGAAAATGGCGACGCATCAAACCTATATATTTGGAAAGCCATGAAAATTCTCCATAAGTCGTTCATAATTCAAAAGTGTACATGGCTTTCGGGTACATAGTAATATGCCTCAGACCAGGCCATGGGACTGTTATTTTTATAGAGCTGCGGTAGAGGGAAACGTATTGTTTATCATTTTTCCGACCGTGTTCAAGAAGGTGGCGACACATTAAACATATATATTCAGAAAGTAAAGAAAATTCTCCATAAGTTGTTCGTAGTTCAGGAGTGTACACGGCTTTCGGGGACATAGTAATATGCCTCAGACCAGGCCAGGGGACCGTTATTTTATAGATCTGCGGTACAGGCAAACGTGCCATTTATAATTTTTCTGACCGTGTTCCGGAAGTTTGTGACGCATTAAGCCTATATATTCGGAAAATTAGGCAAGTTCTCTATAAGTCGTCCATAGTTCAAAAGTGTACAAGGCTTTCGGGGACATAGTAATATGTCTCAGACCAGGCCAGGGGACTGTTTTTTTCATTAAGCTGCGGTACAGGGAAACGTGCTATTTATAATTTTTCCGACCGTGTTCCGGAAAATGGCGACGCATCAAACCTATATATTTGGAAAGCCAGGAAAATTTTCCATAAGTCGTTCATAATTCAAAAGTGTACATGGCTTTCGGGTACATAGTAATATGCCTCAGACCAGGCCATGGGACTGTTATTTTTATAGAGCTGCGGTAGAGGGAAACGTATTGTTTATCATTTTTCCGACCGTGTTCAAGAAGGTGGCGACACATTAAACATATATATTCAGAAAGTAAAGAAAATTCTCCATAAGTTGTTCGTAGTTCAGGAGTGTACACGGCTTTCGGGGACATAGTAATATGCCTCAGACCAGGCCAGGGGACCGTTATTTTATAGATCTGCGGTACAGGCAAACGTGCTATTTATAATTTTTCCGACCGTGTTCCGGAAAATGGCGACGCATCAAACCTATATATTTGGAAAGCCAGGAAAATTCTCCATAAGTCGTTCATAATTCAAAAGTGTACACGGCTTTCGGGGACATAGTAATATGCCTCAGACCAGGCCAGGGGACCGTTTTTTTATAGAGCTGCGGTACTGGGAAACGTATCGTTTAAAATTTTCTGACCGTGTTCTGGAAGGTGGCCACGCATAAACCTATATATTCGAAAAGCCAGGAAAAGTCTCCATAAGTCGTTCATAGTTCAAAAGTGTACACGGCTTTCGCAGACATAGTAATATACCTCAGACCAGGCCAGGGGACCGTTTTTTCGTAGATCCTCTTGTACAGACAAACGTGCTATTTATAATTTTTCCAACCGTGTTCCGGAAGTTTGTGACGCATTAAGCCTATATATTCGGAAAATTAGGCAAGTTCTCTATAAGTCGTCCATAGTTCAAAAGTGTACAAGGCTTTCGGGGACATAGTAATATGTCTCAGACCAGGCCAGGGGACTGTTTTTTTCATTAAGCTGCGGTACAGGGAAACGTGCTATTTATAATTTTTCCGACCGTGTTCCGGAAAATGGCGACGCATCAAACCTATATATTTGGAAAGCCAGGAAAATTTTCCATAAGTCGTTCATAATTCAAAAGTGTACATGGCTTTCGGGTACATAGTAATATGCCTCAGACCAGGCCATGGGACTGTTATTTTTATAGAGCTGCGGTACAGGGAAACGTATTGTTTATCATTTTTCCGACCGTGTTCAAGAAGGTGGCGACACATTAAACATATATATTCAGAAAGCCAGGAAAATTCTCCATAAGTCGTTCATAGTTTAAAAGTGTACACGGCTTTCGGAGACATAGTTATATGCCTCAGACCAGGCCAGGGGACCGTTTTTTCGTAGATCCTCTTGTACAGACAAACGAGCAATTTATAATTATTCCAACCATGTTCCGGAAGGTTGTGACGCATTAAGCCTAAATATTCGGAAAATTAGGCAAGTTCTCTATAAGACGTTCATAGTTCAAAAGTGTTCACGGCTTTCGGGTACATAGTAATATACCTCAGACCAGGCAAGGGGACCGTTTTTTTTGTAGAGCCGCGATACAGGCAAACGTGCTATTTATAATTTTTCCGACCGTGTTCCGGAAAATGGCGACGCATCAAACCTATATATTTGGAAAGCCAGGAAAATTCTCCATAAGTCGTTCATAATTCAAAAGTGTACACGGCTTTCGGGGACATGGTAATATGTCTCAGACCAGGCCAGGGGACTGTTTTTTTATAGAGCTGCGGTACAGGGAAACGTATTGTTTATCATTTTTCCGACCGTGTTCAAGAAGGTGGCGACACATTAAACATATATATTCAGAAAGTAAAGAAAATTCTCCATAAGTTGTTCGTAGTTCAGGAGTGTACACGGCTTTCGGGGACATAGTAATATGCCTCAGACCAGGCCAGGGGACCGTTATTTTATAGATCTGCGGTACAGGCAAACGTGCCATTTATAATTTTTCTGACCGTGTTTTGGAAGGTGGCCACGCACCAAATCTATATATTCGAAAAGCCAGGAAAATTCTCCATAAGTCGTTCATAGTTTAAAAGTGTTCACGGCTTTCGGGTACATAGTAATATACCTCAGACCAGGCAAGGGGACAGTTTTTTTGTAGAGCCGCGATACAGGCAAACGTGCTATTTATAATTTTTCCGACCGTGTTCCGGAAAATGGCGACGCATCAAACCTATATATTTGGAAAGCCAGGAAAATTTTCCATAAGTCGTTCATAATTCAAAAGTGTACATGGCTTTCGGGTACATAGTAATATGCCTCAGACCAGGCCATGGGACTGTTATTTTTATAGAGCTGCGGTAGAGGGAAACGTATTGTTTATCATTTTTCCGACCGTGTTCAAGAAGGTTGCGACACATTAAACATATATATTCAGAAAGTAAAGAAAATTCTCCGTAAGTTGTTCGTAGTTCAGGAGTGTACACGGCTTTCGGGGACATAGTAATATGCCTCAGACCAGGCCAGGGGACCGTTATTTTATAGATCTGCGGTACAGGCAAACGTGCTATTTATAATTTTTCCGACCGTGTTCCGGAAAATGGCGACGCATCAAACCTATATATTTGGAAAGCCAGGAAAATTCTCCATAAGTCGTTCATAATTCAAAAGTGTACACGGCTTTCGGGGACATAGTAATATGCCTCAGACCAGGCCAGGGGACCGTTTTTTTATAGAGCTGCGGTACTGGGAAACGTATCGTTTAAAATTTTCTGACCGTGTTCTGGAAGGTGGCCACGCATAAACCTATATATTCGAAAAGCCAGGAAAAGTCTCCATAAGTCGTTCATAGTTCAAAAGTGTACACGGCTTTCGCAGACATAGTAATATACCTCAGACCAGGCCAGGGGACCGTTTTTTCGTAGATCCTCTTGTACAGACAAACGTGCTATTTATAATTTTTCCAACCGTGTTCCGGAAGTTTGTGACGCATTAAGCCTATATATTCGGAAAATTAGGCAAGTTCTCTATAAGTCGTCCATAGTTCAAAAGTGTACAAGGCTTTCGGGGACATAGTAATATGTCTCAGACCAGGCCAGGGGACTGTTTTTTTCATTAAGCTGCGGTACAGGGAAACGTGCTATTTATAATTTTTCCGACCGTGTTCCGGAAAATGGCGACGCATCAAACCTATATATTTGGAAAGCCAGGAAAATTTTCCATAAGTCGTTCATAATTCAAAAGTGTACATGGCTTTCGGGTACATAGTAATATGCCTCAGACCAGGCCATGGGACTGTTATTTTTATAGAGCTGCGGTAGAGGGAAACGTATTGTTTATCATTTTTCCGACCGTGTTCAAGAAGGTGGCGACACATTAAACATATATATTCAGAAAGTAAAGAAAATTCTCCATAAGTTGTTCGTAGTTCAGGAGTGTACACGGCTTTCGGGGACATAGTAATATGCCTCAGACCAGGCCAGGGGACCGTTATTTTATAGATCTGCGGTACAGGCAAACGTGCTATTTATAATTTTTCCGACCGTGTTCCGGAAAATGGCGACGCATCAAACCTATATATTTGGAAAGCCAGGAAAATTCTCCATAAGTCGTTCATAATTCAAAAGTGTACACGGCTTTCGGGGACATAGTAATATGCCTCAGACCAGGCCAGGGGACCGTTTTTTTATAGAGCTGCGGTACTGGGAAACGTATCGTTTAAAATTTTCTGACCGTGTTCTGGAAGGTGGCCACGCATAAACCTATATATTCGAAAAGCCAGGAAAAGTCTCCATAAGTCGTTCATAGTTCAAAAGTGTACACGGCTTTCGCAGACATAGTAATATACCTCAGACCAGGCCAGGGGACCGTTTTTTCGTAGATCCTCTTGTACAGACAAACGTGCTATTTATAATTTTTCCAACCGTGTTCCGGAAGTTTGTGACGCATTAAGCCTATATATTCGGAAAATTAGGCAAGTTCTCTATAAGTCGTCCATAGTTCAAAAGTGTACAAGGCTTTCGGGGACATAGTAATATGTCTCAGACCAGGCCAGGGGACTGTTTTTTTCATTAAGCTGCGGTACAGGGAAACGTGCTATTTATAATTTTTCCGACCGTGTTCCGGAAAATGGCGACGCATCAAACCTATATATTTGGAAAGCCAGGAAAATTTTCCATAAGTCGTTCATAATTCAAAAGTGTACATGGCTTTCGGGTACATAGTAATATGCCTCAGACCAGGCCATGGGACTGTTATTTTTATAGAGCTGCGGTACAGGGAAACGTATTGTTTATCATTTTTCCGACCGTGTTCAAGAAGGTGGCGACACATTAAACATATATATTCAGAAAGTAAAGAAAATTCTCCATAAGTTGTTCGTAGTTCAGGAGTGTACACGGCTTTCGGGGACATAGTAATATGCCTCAGACCAGGCCAGGGGACCGTTATTTTATAGATCTGCGGTACAGGGAAACGTATCGTTTATAATTTTTCTGACCGTGTGCCGGAAATTGTCGACGCATCAAACCTATATATTTGGAAAGCCAGAAAAATTTTCCATAAGTCGTTCATGTTCAAAAGTGTTCATGGCTTTCGGGTACATAGTAATATTTCTCGGACCAGGCCAGGGGACCGTTTTTTTTGTAGAGCCGTGGTACAGGCAAACGTGCCATTTATAATTTTTCTGACCGTGTTTTGGAAGGTGGCCACGCACCAAACCTATATATTCGAAAAGCCAGGAAAATTCTCCATAAGTCGTTCATAGTTTAAAAGTGTACACGGCTTTCGGAGACATAGTTATATGCCTCAGACCAGGCCAGGGGACCGTTTTTTCGTAGATCCTCTTGTACAGACAAACGTGCCATTTATAATTATTCCAACCGTGTTCCGGAAGGTTGTGACGCAGTAATCCTATATATTCGGAAAATAAGGCAAGTTCTCTATAAGACGTTCATAGTTCAAAAGTGTTCACGGCTTTCGGGTACATAGTAATATACCTCAGACCAGGCAAGGGGACCGTTTTTTTGTAGAGCCACGATACAGGCAAACGTGCTATTTATAATTTTTCCGACCGTGTTCCGGAAAATGGCGACGCATCAAACCTATATATTTGGAAAGCCAGGAAAATTCTCCATAAGTCGTTTATAATTCAAAAGTGTACACGGCTTTCGGGGACATAGTAATATGTCTCAGACCAGGCCAGGGGACTGTTTTTTTCATTAAGCTGCGGTACAGGGAAACGTATCGTTTATAATTTTTCTGACCGTGTTCCGGAAGATGACGACGCATTAAACCTATATATTTGGAAAGCCTGGAAAATTCTCCATATGTCGCTCATAATTCAAAAGTGTTCACGGCTTCCGGGTACATAGTAATATACCTCAGACCAGGCCAGGGGACAGTTTTTTTGTAGAGCCGCGGTACAGGCAAACGAGCAATTTATAATTTTTCTGACCGCGTTCCGGAAGGTGGCGACGCATCAACATATATAATTGGAAAGCCAGGAAAATTCTCTATAAGCCGATCATAGTTCAATAGTGTACAAGGCTTTCGGTGGCATAGTACAATGCGTCAGACCATGCCAGGGGACCGTTTTTTTGTAGAGCCGCGTTACAGGCAAACGTGCCTTTTATAATTTTTCTGACCGTGTTTTGGAAGGTGGCCACGCACCAAACCTATATATTCGATAAGCCAGGAAAATTCTCCATAAGTCGTTCATAGTTTAAAAGTGTACACGGCTTTCGGAGACATAGTTATATGCCTCAGACCAGGCCAGGGGACCGTTTTTTCGTAGATCCTCTTGTACAGACAAACGTGCCATTTATAATTATTCCAACCGTGTTCCGGAAGGTTGTGACGCATTAAGCCTATATATTCGGAAAATTAGGCAAGTCCTCTATAAGACGTTCATAGTTCAAAAGTGTTCACGGCTTTCGGGCACATAGTAATATACCTCAGACCAGGCAAGGGGACCGTTTTTTCGTAGATCCTCTTGTACAGACAAACGTGCCATTTATAATTATTCCAACCGTGTTCCGGAAGGTTGTGACGCATTAAGCCTATATATTCGGAAAATTAGGCAAGTTCTCTATAAGACGTTCATAGTTCAAAAGTGTTCACGGCTTTCGGCTACATAGTAATATATCTCTGACCAGGCAAGGGGACCGTTTTTTTTGTAGAGCCGCGATACAGGCAAACGTGCTATTTACAATTTTTCCGACCGTGTTCCAAAAAATGGCGACGCATCAAACCTATATATATGGAAAGCCAGGAAAATTCTCCATAAGTCGTTCATAATTCAAAAGTGTACATGGCTTTCGGGTACATAGTAATATGCCTCAGACCAGGCCATGGGACTGTTATTTTTATAGAGTTGCGGTACAGGGAAACGTATCGTTTATAATTTTTCTGACCGTGTGCCGGAAATTGTCGACGCATCAAACCTATATATTTGGAAAGCCAGAAAAATTTTCCATAAGTCGTTCATGTTCAAAAGTGTTCATGGCTTTCGGGTACATAGTAATATTTCTCGGACCAGGCCAGGGGACCGTTTTTTTGTAGAGCCGTGGTACAGGCAAACGTTCCATTTATAATTTTTCTGACCGTGTTTTGGAAGGTGGCCACGCGCCAAACCTATATATTTGGAAAGCCAGAAAAATTCTCCATATGTCGCTCATAATTCAAAAGTGTTCACGGCTTTCGGGTACATAGTAATATGCCTCAGACCAGGCCATGGGACTGTTATTTTTATAGAGCTGCGGTACAGGAAACGTATTGTTTATCATTTTTCCGACCGTGTTCCGGAAGGTGGCGACACATTAAACATATATATTCAGAAAGTAAAGAAAATTCTCCATAAGGTTGTTCGTAGTTCAGGAGTGTACACGGCTTTCGGGGACATAGTAATATGCCTCAGACCAGGCCAGGGGACCGTTATTTTATAGATCTGCAGTACAGGGAAACGTATCGTTTATAATTTTTCTGACCGTGTGCCGGAAATTGTCGACACATCAAACCTATATATTTGGAAAGCCAGAAAAATTTTTCATAAGTCGTTCATGTTCAAAAGTGTTCATGGCTTTCGGGTACATAGTAATATGCCTCGGACCAGGCCAGGGGACAGTTTTTTTGTAGAGCCGCGGTACAGGCAAACGTGCAATTTATAATTTTTCCGACCGCGTTCCGGAAGGTGGCGACGCATCAACATATACAATTGGAAAGCCAGGATAATTCTCTATAAGCCGATCATAGTTCAATAGTGTACAAGGCTTTCGTAGGCATAGTACTATGCGTCAGACCATGCCAGGGGACCGTTTTTTTGTAGAGCCGCGGTACAGGCAAACGTGCCTTTTATAATTTTTCCGACCGTGTTCCGGAAGGTGGCGACGCATCAAACCTATATATTTGGAAAGCCAGAAAAATTCTCTATAAGTCGATCATAGTTAAAAAGTGTACACGGTTTTCGGGTACATAGTTATATGCTTCGTACCAGGCCAGGGGACCGTATTTTCGTAGATCCGCGGTACAGGCAAACGTGCCTTTTATAATTTTTCCGACCGTGTTCCGGAAGGTGGCGACGCATCAAACCTATATATTCGGAAAGCTAAGAAAATTCTCCATAAGTCGTTCATAGTTCAGAAGTGTACATGGCTTTCGGGTACATAGTAATATGCCTCAGACCAGGCCAGGGGACCGTTTTTTTATAGAGCTGCGGTACTGGGAAACGTATCGTTTAAAATTTTCTGACCGTGTTCTGGAAGGTGGCGACGCATCAAACCTATATATATGGAAAGCCAGGAAAATTCTCCATAAGTCGTTCATAATTCAAAAGTGTACATGGCTTTCGGGTACATAGTAATATGCCTCAGACCAGGCCATGGGACTGTTATTTTTATAGAGCTGCGGTACAGGAAACGTATTGTTTATCATTTTTCCGACCGTGTTCCGGAAGGTGGCGACACATTAAACATATATATTCAGAAAGTAAAGAAAATTCTCCATAAGGTTGTTCGTAGATCAGGAGTGTACACGGCTTTCGGGGACATAGTAATATGCCTCAGACCAGGCCAGGGGACCGTTATTTTATAGATCTGCAGTACAGGGAAACGTATCGTTTATAATTTTTCTGACCGTGTGCCGGAAATTGTCGACGCATCAAACCTATATATTTGGAAAGCCAGAAAAATTTTTCATAAGTCGTTCATGTTCAAAAGTGTTCATGGCTTTCGGGTACATAGTAATATTTCTCGGACCAGGCCAGGGGACCGTTTTTTTGTAGAGCCGTGGAACAGGCAAACGTGCCATTTATAATTTTTCTGACCGTTTTTTGGAAGGTGGCCACGCATCAAACCTATATATATGGAAAGCCAGGAAAATTCTCCATAAGTCGTTCATAATTCAAAAGTGTACATGGCTTTCGGGTACATAGTAATATGCCTCAGACCAGGCCATGGGACTGTTATTTTTATAGAGCTGCAGTACAGGGAAACGTATTGTTTATCATTTTTCCGACCGTGTTCCGGAAGGTGGCGACACATTAAACATATATATTCAGAAAGTAAAGAAAATTCTCCATAAGTTGTTCATAGTTCAGGAGTGTACACGGCTTTCGGGGACATAGTAATATGCCTCAGACCAGGCCAGGGTACCGTTATTTTATAGATCTGCGGTACAGGGAAACGTATCGTTTATAATTTTTCTGACCGTGTGCCGGAAATTGTCGACGCATTAAACCTATATATTTGGAAAGCCAGAAAAATTTTCCATAAGTCGTTCATTTTCAAAAGTGTTCATGGCTTTCGGGTACATAGTAATATATCTCGGACCAGGCCAGGGGACCGTTTTTTTGTAGAGCCGTGGTACAGGCAAACGTGCCATTTATAAATTTTCTGACCGTGTTTTGGAAAATGGCGACGCATCAAACCTATATATTCGATTAGCCAGGAAAATTCTCCATAAGTCGTTCATAGTTTAAAAGTGTACACGGCTTTCGGAGACATAGTTATATGCCTCAGACCAGGCCAGGGGACCGTTTTTTCGTAGATCCTCTTGTACAGACAAACGTGCCATTTATAATTATTCCAACCGTGTTCCGGAAGGTTGTGACGCATTAAGCCTATATATTCGGAAAATTAGGCAAGTCCTCTATAAGACGTTCATAGTTCAAAAGTGTTCACGGCTTTCGGGTACATAGTAATATACCTCAGACCAGGCAAGGGGACCGTTTTTTCGTAGATCCTCTTGTACAGACAAACGTGCCATTTATAATTATTCCAACCGTGTTCCGGAAGGTTGTGACGCATTAAGCCTATATATTCGGAAAATTAGGCAAGTTCTCTATAAGACGTTCATAGTTCAAAAGTGTTCACGGCTTTCGGGTACATAGTAATATATCTCTGACCAGGCAAGGGGACCGTTTTTTTTGTAGAGCCGCGATACAGGCAAACGTGCTATTTATAATTTTTCCGACCGTGTTCCAAAAAATGGCGACGCATCAAACCTATATATATGGAAAGCCAGGCAAATTCTCCATAAGTCGTTCATAATTCAAAAGTGTACATGGCTTTCGGGTACATAGTAATATGCCTCAGACCAGGCCATGGGACTGTTATTTTTATAGAGTTGCGGTACAGGGAAACGTATTGTTTATCATTTTTCCGACCGTGTTCAAGAAGGTGGCGACACATTAAACATATATATTCAGAAAGTAAAGAAAATTCTCCATAAGTTGTTCGTAGTTCAGGAGTGTACACGGCTTTCGGGGACATAGTAATATGCCTCAGACCAGGCCAGGGGACCGTTATTTTATAGATCTGCAGTACAGGGAAACGTATCGTTTATAATTTTTCTGACCGTGTGCCGGAAATTGTCGACGCATCAAACCTATATATTTGGAAAGCCAGAAAAATTTTCCATAAGTCGTTCATGTTCAAAAGTGTTCATGGCTTTCGGGTACATAGTAATATTTCTCGGAGCAGGCCAGGGGACCGTTTTTTTGTAGAGCCGTGGTACAGGCAAACGTTCCATTTATAATTTTTCTGACCGTGTTTTGGAAGGTGGCCACGCACTAAACCTATATATTTGGAAAGCCAGAAAAATTTTCCATAAGTCGTTCATGTTCAAAAGTGTTCACGGCTTTCGGGTACATAGTAATATGCCTCGGACCAGGCCAGGGGACAGTTTTTTTTGTAGAGCCGCGGTACAGGCAAACGTGCAATTTATAATTTTTCCGACCGCGTTCCGGAAGGTGGCGACGCATCAACATATACAATTGGAAAGCCAGGAAAATTCTCTATAAGCCGATCATAGTTCAATAGTGTACAAGGCTTTCGGTGGCATAGTACTATGCGTCAGACCATGCCAGGGGACCGTTTTTTTGTAGAGCCGCGGTACAGGCAAACGTGCCTTTTATAATTTTTCCGACCGTGTTCCGGAAGGTGGCGACGCATCAAACCTATATATTTGGAAAGCCAGAAAAATTCTCTATAAGTCGATCATAGTTAAAAAGTGTACACGGTTTTCGGGTACATAGTTATATGCTTCGTACCAGGCCAGGGGACCGTATTTTCGTAGATCCGCGGTACAGGCAAACGTGCCTTTTATAATTTTTCCGACCGTGTTCCGGAAGGTGGCGACGCATCAAACCTATATATTCGGAAAGCTAAGAAAATTCTCCATAAGTCGTTCATAGTTCAGAAGTGTTCACGGCTTTCGGGTACATAGTAATATGCCTCGGACCAGGCCAGGGGACAGTTTTTTTGTAGAGCCGTGGTACAGGCAAACGTGCAATTTATAATTTTTCCGACCGCGTTCCGGAAGGTGGCGACGCATCAACATATACAATTGGAAAGCCAGGAAAATTCTCTATAAGCCGATCATAGTTCAATAGTGTACAAGGCTTTCGGTGGCATAGTACTATGCGTCAGACCATGCCAGGGGACCGTTTTTTTGTAGAGCCGCTGTACAGGCAAACGTGCCTTTTATAATTTTTCCGACCGTGTTTCGGAAGGTGGCGACGCATCAAACCTATATATTTGGAAAGCCAGAAAAATTCTCTATAAGTCGATCATAGTTAAAAAGTGTACACGGTTTTCGGGTACATAGTTATATGCTTCGTACCAGGCCAGGGGACCGTATTTTCGTAGATCCGCGGTACAGGCAAACGTGCCTTTTATAATTTTTCCGACCGTGGTCCGGAAGGCGGCGACGCATCAAACCTATATATTCGGAAAGCTAAGAAAATTCTCCATAAGTCGTTTATAGTTCAGAAGTGTACATGGCTTTCGGGTACATAGTAATATGCCTCAGACCAGGCCAGGGGACAGTTTTTTTATAGAGCTGCGGTACAGGGAAACGTATCGTTTAAAATTTTCTGACCGTGTTCTGGAAGGTGGCGACGCATCAAACCTATATATATGGAAAGCCAGGAAAATTCTCCATAAGTCGTTCATAATTCAAAAGTGTACATGGCTTTCGGGTACATAGTAATATGCCTCAGACCAGGCCATGGGACTGTTATTTTTATAGAGCTGCAGTACAGGGAAACGTATTGTTTATCATTTTTCCGACCGTGTTCCGGAAGGTGGCGACACATTAAACATATATATTCAGAAAGTAAAGAAAATTCTCCATAAGTTGTTCATAGTTCAGGAGTGTACACGGCTTTCGGGGACATAGTAATATGCCTCAGACCAGGCCAGGGTACCGTTATTTTATAGATCTGCGGTACAGGGAAACGTATCGTTTATAATTTTTCTGACCGTGTGCCGGAAATTGTCGACGCATTAAACCTATATATTTGGAAAGCCAGAAAAATTTTCCATAAGTCGTTCATGTTCAAAAGTGTTCATGGCTTTCGGGTACATAGTAATATTTCTCGGAGCAGGCCAGGGGACCGTTTTTTTGTAGAGCCGTGGTACAGGCAAACGTTCCATTTATAATTTTTCTGACCGTGTTTTGGAAGGTGGCCACGCACTAAACCTATATATTTGGAAAGCCAGAAAAATTTTCCATAAGTCGTTCATGTTCAAAAGTGTTCACGGCTTTCGGGTACATAGTAATATGCCTCGGACCAGGCCAGGGGACAGTTTTTTTGTAGAGCCGCGGTACAGGCAAACGTGCAATTTATAATTTTTCCGACCGCGTTCCGGAAGGTGGCGACGCATCAACATATACAATTGGAAAGCCAGGAAAATTCTCTATAAGCCGATCATAGTTCAATAGTGTACAAGGCTTTCGGTGGCATAGTACTATGCGTCAGACCATGCCAGGGGACCGTTTTTTTGTAGAGCCACGGTACAGGCAAACGTGCCTTTTATAATTTTCCGACCGTGTTCCGGAAGGTGGCGACGCATCAAACCTATATATTTGGAAAGCCAGAAAAATTCTCTATAAGTCGATCATAGTTAAAAAGTGTACATGGTTTTCGGGTATATAGTTATATGCTTCGTACCAGAACAGGGGACCGTATTTTCGTAGATCCGCGGTACAGGCAAACGTGCCTTTTATAATTTTTCCGACCGTGGTCCGGAAGGTGGCGACGCATCAAACCTATATATTCGGAAAGCTAAGAAAATTCTCCATAAGTCGTTCATAGTTCAGAAGTGTACATGGCTTTCGGGTACATAGTAATATGCCTCAGACCAGGCCAGGGGACCGTTTTTTTTATAGAGCTGCGGTACAGGGAAACGTATCGTTTAAAATTTTCTGACCGTGTTCTGGAAGGTGGCGACGCATCAAACCTATATATATGGAAAGCCAGGAAAATTCTCCATAAGTCGTTCATAATTCAAAAGTGTACATGGCTTTCGGGTACATAGTAATATGCCTCAGACCAGGCCATGGGACTGTTATTTTTATAGAGCTGCAGTACAGGGAAACGTATTGTTTATCATTTTTCCGACCGTGTTCCGGAAGGTGGCGACACATTAAACATATATATTCAGAAAGTAAAGAAAATTCTCCATAAGTTGTTCGTAGTTCAGGAGTGTACACGGCTTTCGGGGACATAGTAATATGCCTCAGACCAGGCCAGGGTACCGTTATTTTATAGATCTGCGGTACAGGGAAACGTATCGTTTATAATTTTTCTGACCGTGTGCCGGAAATTGTCGACGCATTAAACCTATATATTTGGAAAGCCAGAAAAATTTTCCATAAGTCGTTCATGTTCAAAAGTGTTCATGGCTTTCGGGTACATAGTAATATTTCTCGGAGCAGGCCAGGGGACCGTTTTTTTTGTAGAGCCGTGGTACAGGCAAACGTTCCATTTATAATTTTTCTGACCGTGTTTTGGAAGGTGGCCACGCACTAAACCTATATATTTGGAAAGCCAGAAAAATTTTCCATAAGTCGTTCATGTTCAAAAGTGTTCACGGCTTTCGGGTACATAGTAATATGCCTCGGACCAGACCAGGGGACAGTTTTTTTGTAGAGCCGCGGTACAGGCAAACGTGCAATTTATAATTTTTCCGACCGCGTTCCGGAAGGTGGCGACGCATCAACATATACAATTGGAAAGCCAGGAAAATTCTCTATAAGCCGATCATAGTTCAATAGTGTACAAGGCTTTCGGTGGCATAGTACTATGCGTCAGACCATGCCAGGGGACCGTTTTTTTGTAGAGCCGCGGTACAGGCAAACGTGCCTTTTATAATTTTTCCGACCGTGTTCCGGAAGGTGGCGACGCATCAAACCTATATATTTGGAAAGCCAGAAAAATTCTCTATAAGTCGATCATAGTTAAAAAGTGTACACGGTTTTCGGGTACATAGTTATATGCTTCGTACCAGGCCAGGGGACCGTATTTTCGTAGATCCGCGGTACAGGCAAACGTGCCTTTTATAATTTTTCCGACCGTGGTCCGGAAGGTGGCGACGCATCAAACCTATATATTCGGAAAGCTAAGAAAATTCTCCATAAGTCGTTCATAGTTCAGAAGTGTACATGGCTTTCGGGTACATAGTAATATGCCTCAGACCAGGCCAGGGGACCGTTTTTTTTATAGAGCTGCGGTACAGGGAAACGTATCGTTTAAAATTTTCTGACCGTGTTCTGGAAGGTGGCGACGCATTAAACATATATATTCAGAAAGTAAAGAAAATTCTCCATAAGTTGTTCATAGTTCAGGAGTGTACACGGCTTTCGGGGACATAGTAATATGCCTCAGACCAGGCCAGGGTACCGTTATTTTATAGATCTGCGGTACAGGGAAACGTATCGTTTATAATTTTTCTGACCGTGTGCCGGAAATTGTCGACGCATTAAACCTATATATTTGGAAAGCCAGAAAAATTTTCCATAAGTCGTTCATTTTCAAAAGTGTTCATGGCTTTCGTGTACATAGTAATATATCTCGGACCAGGCCAGGGGACCGTTTTTTTGTAGAGCCGTGGTACAGGCAAACGTGCCATTTATAAATTTTCTGACCGTGTTTTGGAAAATGGCGACGCATCAAACCTATATATTCGATTAGCCAGGAAAATTCTCCATAAGTCGTTCATAGTTTAAAAGTGTACACGGCTTTCGGAGACATAGTTATATGCCTCAGACCAGGCCAGGGGACCGTTTTTTCGTAGATCCTCTTGTACAGACAAACGTGCCATTTATAATTATTCCAACCGTGTTCCGGAAGGTTGTGACGCATTAAGCCTATATATTCGGAAAATTAGGCAAGTCCTCTATAAGACGTTCATAGTTCAAAAGTGTTCACGGCTTTCGGGTACATAGTAATATACCTCAGACCAGGCAAGGGGACCGTTTTTTTCGTAGATCCTCTTGTACAGACAAACGTGCCATTTATAATTATTCCAACCGTGTTCCGGAAGGTTGTGACGCATTAAGCCTATATATTCGGAAAATTAGGCAAGTTCTCTATAAGACGTTCATAGTTCAAAAGTGTTCACGGCTTTCGGGTACATAGTAATATATCTCTGACCAGGCAAGGGGACCGTTTTTTTGTAGAGCCGCGATACAGGCAAACGTGCTATTTATAATTTTTCCGACCGTGTTCCAAAAAATGGCGACGCATCAAACCTATATATATGGAAAGCCAGGAAAATTCTCCATAAGTCGTTCATAATTCAAAAGTGTACATGGCTTTCGGGTACATAGTAATATGCCTCAGACCAGGCCATGGGACTGTTATTTTTATAGAGTTGCGGTACAGGGAAACGTATTGTTTATCATTTTTCCGACCGTGTTCAAGAAGGTGGCGACACATTAAACATATATATTCAGAAAGTAAAGAAAATTCTCCATAAGTTGTTCGTAGTTCAGGAGTGTACACGGCTTTCGGGGACATAGTAATATGCCTCAGACCAGGCCAGGGGACCGTTATTTTATAGATCTGCAGTACAGGGAAACGTATCGTTTATAATTTTTCTGACCGTGTGCCGGAAATTGTCGACGCATCAAACCTATATATTTGGAAAGCCAGAAAAATTTTCCATAAGTCGTTCATGTTCAAAAGTGTTCATGGCTTTCGGGTACATAGTAATATTTCTCGGAGCAGGCCAGGGGACCGTTTTTTTGTAGAGCCGTGGTACAGGCAAACGTTCCATTTATAATTTTTCTGACCGTGTTTTGGAAGGTGGCCACGCACTAAACCTATAAATTTGGAAAGCCAGAAACATTTTCCATAAGTCGTTCATGTTCAAAAGTGTTCACGGCTTTCGGGTACATAGTAATATGCCTCGGACCAGGCCAGGGGACAGTTTTTTTTGTAGAGCCGCGGTACAGGCAAACGTGCAATTTATAATTTTTCCGACCGCGTTCCGGAAGGTGGCGACGCATCAACATATACAATTGGAAAGCCAGGAAAATTCTCTATAAGCCGATCATAGTTCAATAGTGTACAAGGCTTTCGGTGGCATAGTACTATGCGTCAGACCATGCCAGGGGACCGTTTTTTTTGTAGAGCCGCTGTACAGGCAAACGTGCCTTTTATAATTTTTCCGACCGTGTTCCGGAAGGTGGCGACGCATCAAACCTATATATTTGGAAAGTCAGAAAAATTCTCTATAAGTCGATCATAGTTAAAAAGTGTACACGGTTTTCGGGTACATAGTTATATGCTTCGTACCAGGCCAGGGGACCGTATTTTCGTAGATCCGCGGTACAGGCAAACGTGCCTTTTATAATTTTTCCGACCGTGGTCCGGAAGGTGGCGACGCATCAAACCTATATATTCGGAAAGCTAAGAAAATTCTCCATAAGTCGTTCATAGTTCAGAAGTGTACATGGCTTTCGGGTACATAGTAATATGCCTCAGACCAGGCCAGGGGACCGTTTTTTTTATAGAGCTGCGGTACAGGGAAACGTATCGTTTAAAATTTTCTGACCGTGTTCTGGAAGGTGGCGACGCATCAAACCTATATATATGGAAAGCCAGGAAAATTCTCCATAAGTCGTTCATAATTCAAAAGTGTACATGGCTTTCGGGTACATAGTAATATGCCTCAGACCAGGCCATGGGACTGTTATTTTTATAGAGCTGCGGTACAGGGAAACGTATTGTTTATCATTTTTCCGACCGTGTTCCGGAAGGTGGCGACACATTAAACATATATATTCAGAAAGTAAAGAAAATTCTCCATAAGTTGTTCATAGTTCAGGAGTGTACACGGCTTTCGGGGACATAGTAATATGCCTCAGACCAGGCCAGGGGACCGTTATTTTATAGATCTGCGGTACAGGGAAACGTATCGTTTATAATTTTTCTGACCGTGTGCCGGAAATTGTCGACGCATTAAACCTATATATTTGGAAAGCCAGAAAAATTTTCCATAAGTCGTTCATGTTCAAAAGTGTTCATGGCTTTCGGGTACATAGTAATATATCTTGGACCAGGCCAGGGGACCGTTTTTTTGTAGAGCCGTGGTACAGGCAAACGTGCCATTTATAAATTTTCTGACCGTGTTTTGGAAAATGGCGACGCATCAAACCTATATATTCGAAAAGCCAGGAAAATTCTCCATAAGTCGTTCATAGTTTAAAAGTGTACACGGCTTTCGGGGACATAGTTATATGCCTCAGACCAGGCCAGGGGACCGTTTTTTCGTAGATCCTCTTGTACAGACAAACGTGCCATTTATAATTATTCCAACCGTGTTCCGGAAGGTTGTGACGCATTAAGCCTATATATTCGAAAATTAGGCAAGTTCTCTATAAGACGTTCATAGTTCAAAAGTGTTCACGGCTTTCGGGTACATAGTAATATACCTCAGACCAGGCAAGGGGACCGTTTTTTTGTAGAGCCGCGATTCAGGCAAACGTGCTATTTATAATTTTTCCGACCGTGTTCCGGAAAATGGCGACGCATCAAACCTATATATTTGGAAAGCCAGGAAAATTCTCCATAAGTCGTTCATAATTCAAAAGTGTACAGGGCTTTCGGGGACATAGTAATATGCCTCAGACCAGGCCAGGGGACCGTTTTTTTATAGAGCTGCGGTACTGGGAAACGTATCGTTTAAAATTTTCTGACCGTGTTCTGGAAGGTGGCCACGCATAAACCTATATATTCGAAAAGCCAGGAAAAGTCTCCATATGTCGTTCATAGTTTAAAAGTGTACACGGCTTTCGCAGACATAGTAATATACCTCAGACCAGGCCAGGGGACCGTTTTTTCGTAGATCCTCTTGTACAGACAAACGTGCTATTTATAATTTTTCCAACCGTGTTCCGGAAGTTTGTGACGCATTAAGCCTATATATTCGGAAAATTAGGCAAGTTCTCTATAAGTCGTCCATAGTTCAAAAGTGTACAAGGCTTTCGGGGACATAGTAATATGTCTCAGACCATGCCAGGGGACTGTTTTTTTCATTAAGCTGCGGTACAGGGAAACGTATCGTTTATAATTTTTCTGACCAAGTTCCGGAAAGTGGCGACGCATTAAACCTATATATTTGGAAAGCCAGGAAAATTCTCTATAAGCCGATCATAGTTCAATAGTGTACAAGGCTTTCGGTGGCATAGTACTATGCGTCAGACCATGCCAGGGGACCGTTTTTTTGTAGAGCCACGGTACAGGCAAACGTGCCTTTTATAGTTTTTCTGACCGTGTTCCGGAAGGTTGTGACGCATTAAGCCTATATATTCGGAAAATTAGGCAAGTCCTCTATAAGACGTTCATAGTTCAAAAGTGTTCACGGCTTTCGGGTACATAGTAATATACCTCAGACCAGGCAAGGGGACCGTTTTTTCGTAGATCCTCTTGTACAGACAAACGTGCCATTTATAATTATTCCAACCGTGTTCCGGAAGGTTGTGACGCATTAAGCCTATATATTCGGAAAATTAGGCAAGTTCTCTATAAGACGTTCATAGTTCAAAAGTGTTCACGGCTTTCGGGTACATAGTAATATATCTCTGACCAGGCAAGGGGACCGTTTTTTTGTAGAGCCGCGATACAGGCAAACGTGCTATTTATAATTTTTCCGACCGTGTTCCAAAAAATGGCGACGCATCAAACCTATATATATGGAAAGCCAGGAAAATTCTCCATATGTCGTTCATAATTCAAAAGTGTACATGGCTTTCGGGTACATAGTAATATGCCTCAGACCAGGCCATGGGACTGTTATTTTTATAGAGTTGCGGTACAGGGAAACGTATTGTTTATCATTTTTCCGACCGTGTTCAAGAAGGTGGCGACACATTAAACATATATATTCAGAAAGTAAAGAAAATTCTCCATAAGTTGTTCGTAGTTCAGGAGTGTACACGGCTTTCGGGGACATAGTAATATGCCTCAGACCAGGCCAGGGGACCGTTATTTTATAGATCTGCAGTACAGGGAAATGTCTCGTTTATAATTTTTCTGACCGTGTGCCGGAAATTGTCGACGCATCAAACCTATATATTTGGAAAGCCAGAAAAATTTTCCATAAGTCGTTCATGTTCAAAAGTGTTCATGGCTTTCGGGTACATAGTAATATTTCTCGGACCAGGCCAGGGGACCGTTTTTTTGTAGAGCCGTGGTACAGGCAAACGTTCCATTTATAATTTTTCTGACCGTGTTTTGGAAGGTGGCCACGCACCAAACCTATATATTTGGAAAGCCAGAAAAATTCTCCATATGGCGCTCATAATTCAAAAGTTTTCACGGCTTTCGGGTACATAGTAATATGCCTCGGACCAGGCCAGGGGACAGTTTTTTTTGTAGAGCCGCGGTACAGGCAAACGTGCAATTTATAATTTTTCCGACCGCGTTCCGGAAGGTGGCGGCGCATCAACATATACAATTGGAAAGCCAGGAAAATTCTCGATAAGCCGATCATAGTTCAATAGTGTACAAGGCTTTCGGTGGCATAGTACTATGCGTCAGACCATGCCAGGGGACCGTTTTTTTGTAGAGCCGCGGTACAAGCAAACGTGCCTTTTATAATTTTTCCGACCGTGTTCCGGAAGGTGGCGACGCATCAAACCTATATATTTGGAAAGCCAGAAAAATTCTCTATAAGTCGATCATAGTTAAAAAGTGTACACGGTTTTCGGGTACATAGTTATATGCTTCGTACCAGGCCAGGGGACCGTATTTTCGTAGATCCGCGGTACAGGCAAACGTGCCTTTTATAATTTTTCCGACCGTGTTCCGGAAGGTGGCGACGCATCAAACCTATATATTCGGAAAGCTAAGAAAATTCTCCATAAGTCGTTCATAGTTCAGAAGTGTACATGGCTTTCGGGTACATAGTAATATGCCTCAGACCAGGCCAGGGGACCGTTTTTTTTAGAGCTGCGGTACTGGGAAACGTATCGTTTAAAATTTTCTGACCGTGTTCTGGAAGGTGGCGACGCATCAAACCTATATATATGGAAAGCCAGGAAAATTCTCCATAAGTCATTCATTATTCAAAAGTGTACATGGCTTTCGGGTACATAGTAATATGCCTCAGACCAGGCCATGGGACTGTTATTTTTATAGAGCTGCGGTACAGGGAAACGTATTGTTTATCATTTTTCCGACCGTGTTCCGGAAGGTGGCGACACATTAAACATATATATTCAGAAAGTAAAGAAAATTCTCCATAAGTTGTTCATAGTTCAGGAGTGTACACGGCTTTCGGGGACATAGTAATATGCCTCAGACCAGGCCAGGGGACCGTTATTTTATAGATCTGCGGTACAGGGAA
The DNA here is from genome assembly GCF_019925205.1 of Metopolophium dirhodum. NCBI lineage: Eukaryota > Metazoa > Arthropoda > Insecta > Hemiptera > Aphididae > Metopolophium > Metopolophium dirhodum. Next base: position 3,769,374 of record NC_083560.1, read on the forward strand.
ACGTATCGTTTATAATTTTTCTGACCGTGTGCCGGAAATTGTCGACGCATTAAACCTATATATTTGGAAAGCCAGAAAAATTTTCCATAAGTCGTTCATTTTCAAAAGTGTTCATGGCTTTCGGGTACATAGTAATATATCTCGGACCAGGCCAGGGGACCGTTTTTTTGTAGAGCCGTGGTACAGGCAAACGTGCCATTTATAAATTTTCTGACCGTGTTTTGGAAAATGGCGACGCATCAAACCTATATATTCGATAAGCCAGGAAAATTCTCCATAAGTCGTTCATAGTTTAAAAGTGTACACGGCTTTCGGAGACATAGTTATATGCCTCAGACCAGGCCAGGGGACCGTTTTTTCGTAGATCCTCTTGTACAGACAAACGTGCCATTTATAATTATTCCAACCGTGTTCCGGAAGGTTGTGACGCATTAAGCCTATATATTCGGAAAATTAGGCAAGTCCTCTATAAGACATTCATAGTTCAAAAGTGTTCACGGCTTTCGGGTACATAGTAATATACCTCAGACCAGGCCAGGGGACCGTTTTTTCGTAGATCCTCTTGTACAGACAAACGTGCTATTTATAATTTTTCCAACCGTGTTCCGGAAGTTTGTGACGCATTAAGCCTATATATTCGGAAAATTAGGCAAGTTCTCTATAAGTCGTCCATAGTTCAAAAGTGTACAAGGCTTTCGGGGACATAGTAATATGTCTCAGACCATGCCAGGGGACTGTTTTTTTCATTAAGCTGCGGTACAGGGAAACGTATCGTTTATAATTTTTCTGACCAAGTTCCGGAAAGTGGCGACGCATTAAACCTATATATTTGGAAAGCCAGGAAAATTCTCTATAAGCCGATCATAGTTCAATAGTGTACAAGGCTTTCGGTGGCATAGTACTATGCGTCAGACCATGCCAGGGGACCGTTTTTTTGTAGAGCCACGGTACAGGCAAACGTGCCTTTTATAGTTTTTCTGACCGTGTTCCGGAAGGTTGTGACGCATTAAGCCTATATATTCGGAAAATTAGGCAAGTCCTCTATAAGACGTTCATACTTCAAAAGTGTTCACGGCTTTCGGGTACATAGTAATATACCTCAGACCAGGCAAGGGGACCGTTTTTTCGTAGATCCTCTTGTACAGACAAACGTGCCATTTATAATTATTCCAACCGTGTTCCGGAAGGTTGTGACGCATTAAGCCTATATATTCGGAAAATTAGGCAAGTTCTCTATAAGACGTTCATAGTTCAAAAGTGTTCACGGCTTTCGGGTACATAGTAATATATCTCTGACCAGGCAAGGGGACCGTTTTTTTTGTAGAGCCGCGATACAGGCAAACGTGCTATTTATAATTTTTCCGACCGTGTTCCAAAAAATGGCGACGCATCAAACCTATATATATGGAAAGCCAGGAAAATTCTCCATATGTCGTTCATAATTCAAAAGTGTACATGGCTTTCGGGTACATAGTAATATGCCTCAGACCAGGCCATGGGACTGTTATTTTTATAGAGTTGCGGTACAGGGAAACGTATTGTTTATCATTTTTCCGACCGTGTTCAAGAAGGTGGCGACACATTAAACATATATATTCAGAAAGTAAAGAAAATTCTCCATAAGTTGTTCGTAGTTCAGGAGTGTACACGGCTTTCGGGGACATAGTAATATGCCTCAGACCAGGCCAGGGGACCGTTATTTTATAGATCTGCAGTACAGGGAAATGTCTCGTTTATAATTTTTCTGACCGTGTGCCGGAAATTGTCGACGCATCAAACCTATATATTTGGAAAGCCAGAAAAATTTTCCATAAGTCGTTCATGTTCAAAAGTGTTCATGGCTTTCGGGTACATAGTAATATTTCTCGGACCAGGCCAGGGGACCGTTTTTTTGTAGAGCCGTGGTACAGGCAAACGTTCCATTTATAATTTTTCTGACCGTGTTTTGGAAGGTGGCCACGCACCAAACCTATATATTTGGAAAGCCAGAAAAATTCTCCATATGGCGCTCATAATTCAAAAGTTTTCACGGCTTTCGGGTACATAGTAATATGCCTCGGACCAGGCCAGGGGACAGTTTTTTTGTAGAGCCGCGGTACAGGCAAACGTGCAATTTATAATTTTTCCGACCGCGTTCCGGAAGGTGGCGGCGCATCAACATATACAATTGGAAAGCCAGGAAAATTCTCGATAAGCCGATCATAGTTCAATAGTGTACAAGGCTTTCGGTGGCATAGTACTATGCGTCAGACCATGCCAGGGGACCGTTTTTTTTGTAGAGCCGCGGTACAAGCAAACGTGCCTTTTATAATTTTTCCGACCGTGTTCCGGAAGGTGGCGACGCATCAAACCTATATATTTGGAAAGCCAGAAAAATTCTCTATAAGTCGATCATAGTTAAAAAGTGTACACGGTTTTCGGGTACATAGTTATATGCTTCGTACCAGGCCAGGGGACCGTATTTTCGTAGATCCGCGGTACAGGCAAACGTGCCTTTTATAATTTTTCCGACCGTGTTCCGGAAGGTGGCGACGCATCAAACCTATATATTCGGAAAGCTAAGAAAATTCTCCATAAGTCGTTCATAGTTCAGAAGTGTACATGGCTTTCGGGTACATAGTAATATGCCTCAGACCAGGCCAGGGGACCGTTTTTTTTAGAGCTGCGGTACTGGGAAACGTATCGTTTAAAATTTTCTGACCGTGTTCTGGAAGGTGGCGACGCATCAAACCTATATATATGGAAAGCCAGGAAAATTCTCCATAAGTCATTCATTATTCAAAAGTGTACATGGCTTTCGGGTACATAGTAATATGCCTCAGACCAGGCCATGGGACTGTTATTTTTATAGAGCTGCGGTACAGGGAAACGTATTGTTTATCATTTTTCCGACCGTGTTCCGGAAGGTGGCGACACATTAAACATATATATTCAGAAAGTAAAGAAAATTCTCCATAAGTTGTTCATAGTTCAGGAGTGTACACGGCTTTCGGGGACATAGTAATATGCCTCAGACCAGGCCAGGGGACCGTTATTTTATAGATCTGCGGTACAGGGAAACGTATCGTTTATAATTTTTCTGACCGTGTGCCGGAAATTGTCGACGCATTAAACCTATATATTTGGAAAGCCAGAAAAATTTTCCATAAGTCGTTCATTTTCAAAAGTGTTCATGGCTTTCGGGTACATAGTAATATATCTCGGACCAGGCCAGGGGACCGTTTTTTTGTAGAGCCGTGGTACAGGCAAACGTGCCATTTATAAATTTTCTGACCGTGTTTTGGAAAATGGCGACGCATCAAACCTATATATTCGATAAGCCAGGAAAATTCTCCATAAGTCGTTCATAGTTTAAAAGTGTACACGGCTTTCGGAGACATAGTTATATGCCTCAGACCAGGCCAGGGGACCGTTTTTTCGTAGATCCTCTTGTACAGACAAACGTGCCATTTATAATTATTCCAACCGTGTTCCGGAAGGTTGTGACGCATTAAGCCTATATATTCGGAAAATTAGGCAAGTCCTCTATAAGACATTCATAGTTCAAAAGTGTTCACGGCTTTCGGGTACATAGTAATATACCTCAGACCAGGCCAGGGGACCGTTTTTTCGTAGATCCTCTTGTACAGACAAACGTGCTATTTATAATTTTTCCAACCGTGTTCCGGAAGTTTGTGACGCATTAAGCCTATATATTCGGAAAATTAGGCAAGTTCTCTATAAGTCGTCCATAGTTCAAAAGTGTACAAGGCTTTCGGGGACATAGTAATATGTCTCAGACCATGCCAGGGGACTGTTTTTTTCATTAAGCTGCGGTACAGGGAAACGTATCGTTTATAATTTTTCTGACCAAGTTCCGGAAAGTGGCGACGCATTAAACCTATATATTTGGAAAGCCAGGAAAATTCTCTATAAGCCGATCATAGTTCAATAGTGTACAAGGCTTTCGGTGGCATAGTACTATGCGTCAGACCATGCCAGGGGACCGTTTTTTTGTAGAGCCACGGTACAGGCAAACGTGCCTTTTATAGTTTTTCTGACCGTGTTCCGGAAGGTTGTGACGCATTAAGCCTATATATTCGGAAAATTAGGCAAGTCCTCTATAAGACGTTCATACTTCAAAAGTGTTCACGGCTTTCGGGTACATAGTAATATACCTCAGACCAGGCAAGGGGACCGTTTTTTCGTAGATCCTCTTGTACAGACAAACGTGCCATTTATAATTATTCCAACCGTGTTCCGGAAGGTTGTGACGCATTAAGCCTATATATTCGGAAAATTAGGCAAGTTCTCTATAAGACGTTCATAGTTCAAAAGTGTTCACGGCTTTCGGGTACATAGTAATATATCTCTGACCAGGCAAGGGGACCGTTTTTTTTGTAGAGCCGCGATACAGGCAAACGTGCTATTTATAATTTTTCCGACCGTGTTCCAAAAAATGGCGACGCATCAAACCTATATATATGGAAAGCCAGGAAAATTCTCCATATGTCGTTCATAATTCAAAAGTGTACATGGCTTTCGGGTACATAGTAATATGCCTCAGACCAGGCCATGGGACTGTTATTTTTATAGAGTTGCGGTACAGGGAAACGTATTGTTTATCATTTTTCCGACCGTGTTCAAGAAGGTGGCGACACATTAAACATATATATTCAGAAAGTAAAGAAAATTCTCCATAAGTTGTTCGTAGTTCAGGAGTGTACACGGCTTTCGGGGACATAGTAATATGCCTCAGACCAGGCCAGGGGACCGTTATTTTATAGATCTGCAGTACAGGGAAATGTCTCGTTTATAATTTTTCTGACCGTGTGCCGGAAATTGTCGACGCATCAAACCTATATATTTGGAAAGCCAGAAAAATTTTCCATAAGTCGTTCATGTTCAAAAGTGTTCATGGCTTTCGGGTACATAGTAATATTTCTCGGACCAGGCCAGGGGACCGTTTTTTTGTAGAGCCGTGGTACAGGCAAACGTTCCATTTATAATTTTTCTGACCGTGTTTTGGAAGGTGGCCACGCACCAAACCTATATATTTGGAAAGCCAGAAAAATTCTCCATATGGCGCTCATAATTCAAAAGTTTTCACGGCTTTCGGGTACATAGTAATATGCCTCGGACCAGGCCAGGGGACAGTTTTTTTGTAGAGCCGCGGTACAGGCAAACGTGCAATTTATAATTTTTCCGACCGCGTTCCGGAAGGTGGCGGCGCATCAACATATACAATTGGAAAGCCAGGAAAATTCTCGATAAGCCGATCATAGTTCAATAGTGTACAAGGCTTTCGGTGGCATAGTACTATGCGTCAGACCATGCCAGGGGACCGTTTTTTTGTAGAGCCGCGGTACAAGCAAACGTGCCTTTTATAATTTTTCCGACCGTGTTCCGGAAGGTGGCGACGCATCAAACCTATATATTTGGAAAGCCAGAAAAATTCTCTATAAGTCGATCATAGTTAAAAAGTGTACACGGTTTTCGGGTACATAGTTATATGCTTCGTACCAGGCCAGGGGACCGTATTTTCGTAGATCCGCGGTACAGGCAAACGTGCCTTTTATAATTTTTCCGACCGTGTTCCGGAAGGTGGCGACGCATCAAACCTATATATTCGGAAAGCTAAGAAAATTCTCCATAAGTCGTTCATAGTTCAGAAGTGTACATGGCTTTCGGGTACATAGTAATATGCCTCAGACCAGGCCAGGGGACCGTTTTTTTTAGAGCTGCGGTACTGGGAAACGTATCGTTTAAAATTTTCTGACCGTGTTCTGGAAGGTGGCGACGCATCAAACCTATATATATGGAAAGCCAGGAAAATTCTCCATAAGTCATTCATTATTCAAAAGTGTACATGGCTTTCGGGTACATAGTAATATGCCTCAGACCAGGCCATGGGACTGTTATTTTTATAGAGCTGCGGTACAGGGAAACGTATTGTTTATCATTTTTCCGACCGTGTTCCGGAAGGTGGCGACACATTAAACATATATATTCAGAAAGTAAAGAAAATTCTCCATAAGTTGTTCATAGTTCAGGAGTGTACACGGCTTTCGGGGACATAGTAATATGCCTCAGACCAGGCCAGGGGACCGTTATTTTATAGATCTGCGGTACAGGGAAACGTATCGTTTATAATTTTTCTGACCGTGTGCCGGAAATTGTCGACGCATTAAACCTATATATTTGGAAAGCCAGAAAAATTTTCCATAAGTCGTTCATTTTCAAAAGTGTTCATGGCTTTCGGGTACATAGTAATATATCTCGGACCAGGCCAGGGGACCGTTTTTTTTGTAGAGCCGTGGTACAGGCAAACGTGCCATTTATAAATTTTCTGACCGTGTTTTGGAAAATGGCGACGCATCAAACCTATATATTCGATAAGCCAGGAAAATTCTCCATAAGTCGTTCATAGTTTAAAAGTGTACACGGCTTTCGGAGACATAGTTATATGCCTCAGACCAGGCCAGGGGACCGTTTTTTCGTAGATCCTCTTGTACAGACAAACGTGCCATTTATAATTATTCCAACCGTGTTCCGGAAGGTTGTGACGCATTAAGCCTATATATTCGGAAAATTAGGCAAGTCCTCTATAAGACATTCATAGTTCAAAAGTGTTCACGGCTTTCGGGTACATAGTAATATACCTCAGACCAGGCAAGGGGACCGTTTTTTCGTAGATCCTCTTGTACAGACAAACGTGCCATTTATAATTATTCCAACCGTGTTCCGGAAGGTTGTGACGCATTAAGCCTATATATTCGGAAAATTAGGCAAGTTCTCTATAAGACGTTCATAGTTCAAAAGTGTTCACGGCTTTCGGGTACATAGTAATATATCTCTGACCAGGCAAGAAGACCGTTTTTTTGTAGAGCCGCTATACAGGCAAACGTGCTATTTATAATTTTTCCGACCGTGTTCCAAAAAATGGCGACGCATCAAACCTATATATATGGAAAGCCAGGAAAATTCTCCATAAGTCGTTCATAATTCAAAAGTGTACATGGCTTTCGGGTACATAGTAATATTTCTCGGACCAGGCCATGGGACTGTTATTTTTATAGAGCTGCGGTACAGGGAAACGTATTGTTTATCATTTTTCCGACCGTGTTCAAGAAGGTGGCGACACATTAAACATATATATTCAGAAAGTAAAGAAAATTCTCCATAAGTCGTTCATAGTTAAAAAGTGTTCATGGCTTTCGGGTACATAGTAATATTTCTCGGACCAGGCCAGGGGACCGTTTTTTTGTAGAGCCGTGGTACAGGCAAACGTTCCATTTATAATTTTTCTGACCGTGTTTTGGAAGGTGGCCACGCACCAAACCTATATATTTGGAAAGCCAGAAAAATTCTCCATATGTCGCTCATAATTCAAAAGTGTTCACGGCTTTCGGGTACATAGTAATATGCCTCGGACCAGGCCAGGGGACAGTTTTTTTGTAGAGCCGCGGTACAGGCAAACGTGCAATTTATAATTTTTCCGACCGCGTTCCGGAAGGTGGCGACGCATCAACATATACAATTGGAAAGCCAGGAAAATTCTCTATAAGCCGATCATAGTTCAATAGTGTACAAGGCTTTCGGTGGCATAGTACTATGCGTCAGACCATGCCAGGGGACCGTTTTTTTGTAGAGCCGCGGTACAGGCAAACGTGCCTTTTATAATTTTTCCGACCGTGTTCCGGAAGGTGGCGACGCATCAAACCTATATATTTGGAAAGCCAGAAAAATTCTCTATAAGTCGATCATAGTTAAAAAGTGTACACGGTTTTCGGGTACATAGTTATATGCTTCGTACCAGGCCAGGGGACCGTATTTTCGTAGATCCGCGGTACAGGCAAACGTGCCTTTTATAATTTTTCCGACCGTGTTCCGGAAGGTGGCGACGCATCAAACCTATATATTCGGAAATCTAAGAAAATTCTCCATAAGTCGTTCATAGTTCAGAAGTGTTCACGGCTTTCGGGTACATAGTAATATGCCTCGGACCAGGCCAGGGGACAGTTTTTTTGTAGAGCCGCGGTACAGGCAAACGTGCAATTTATAATTTTTCCGACCGCGTTCCGGAAGGTGGCGACGCATCAACATATACAATTGGAAAGCCAGGAAAATTCTCTATAAGCCGATCATAGTTCATTAGTGTACAAGGCTTTCGGTGGCATAGTACTATGCGTCAGACCATGCCAGGGGACCGTTTTTTTGTAGAGCCGCGGTACAGGCAAACGTGCCTTTTATAATTTTTCCGACCGTGTTCCGGAAGGTGGCGACGCATCAAACCTATATATTTGGAAAGCCAGAAAAATTCTCTATAAGTCGATCATAGTTAAAAAGTGTACACGGTTTTCGGGTACATAGTAATATGCCTCAGACCAGGCCATGGGACTGTTATTTTTATAGAGCTGCGGTACAGGGAAACGTATTGTTTATCATTTTTCCGACCGTGTTCCGGAAGGTGGCGACACATTAAACATATATATTCAGAAAGTAAAGAAAATTCTCCATAAGTTGTTCATAGTTCAGGAGTGTACACGGCTTTCGGGGACATAGTAATATGCCTCAGACCAGGCCAGGGGACCGTTATTTTATAGATCTGCGGTACAGGGAAACGTATCGTTTATAATTTTTCTGACCGTGTGCCGGAAATTGTCGACGCATTAAACCTATATATTTGGAAAGCCAGAAAAATTTTCCATAAGTCGTTCATTTTCAAAAGTGTTCATGGCTTTCGGGTACATAGTAATATATCTCGGACCAGGCCAGGGGGACCGTTTTTTTGTAGAGCCGTGGTACAGGCAAACGTGCCATTTATAAATTTTCTGACCGTGTTTTGGAAAATGGCGACGCATCAAACCTATATATTCGATAAGCCAGGAAAATTCTCCATAAGTCGTTCATAGTTTAAAAGTGTACACGGCTTTCGGAGACATAGTTATATGCCTCAGACCAGGCCAGGGGACCGTTTTTTCGTAGATCCTCTTGTACAGACAAACGTGCCATTTATAATTATTCCAACCGTGTTCCGGAAGGTTGTGACGCATTAAGCCTATATATTCGGAAAATTAGGCAAGTCCTCTATAAGACATTCATAGTTCAAAAGTGTTCACGGCTTTCGGGTACATAGTAATATACCTCAGACCAGGCAAGGGGACCGTTTTTTCGTAGATCCTCTTGTACAGACAAACGTGCCATTTATAATTATTCCAACCGTGTTCCGGAAGGTTGTGACGCATTAAGCCTATATATTCGGAAAATTAGGCAAGTTCTCTATAAGACGTTCATAGTTCAAAAGTGTTCACGGCTTTCGGGTACATAGTAATATATCTCTGACCAGGCAAGAAGACCGTTTTTTTGTAGAGCCGCTATACAGGCAAACGTGCTATTTATAATTTTTCCGACCGTGTTCCAAAAAATGGCGACGCATCAAACCTATATATATGGAAAGCCAGGAAAATTCTCCATAAGTCGTTCATAATTCAAAAGTGTACATGGCTTTCGGGTACATAGTAATATTTCTCGGACCAGGCCATGGGACTGTTATTTTTATAGAGCTGCGGTACAGGGAAACGTATTGTTTATCATTTTTCCGACCGTGTTCAAGAAGGTGGCGACACATTAAACATATATATTCAGAAAGTAAAGAAAATTCTCCATAAGTCGTTCATAGTTAAAAAGTGTTCATGGCTTTCGGGTACATAGTAATATTTCTCGGACCAGGCCAGGGGACCGTTTTTTTGTAGAGCCGTGGTACAGGCAAACGTTCCATTTATAATTTTTCTGACCGTGTTTTGGAAGGTGGCCACGCACCAAACCTATATATTTGGAAAGCCAGAAAAATTCTCCATATGTCGCTCATAATTCAAAAGTGTTCACGGCTTTCGGGTACATAGTAATATGCCTCGGACCAGGCCAGGGGACAGTTTTTTTGTAGAGCCGCGGTACAGGCAAACGTGCAATTTATAATTTTTCCGACCGCGTTCCGGAAGGTGGCGACGCATCAACATATACAATTGGAAAGCCAGGAAAATTCTCTATAAGCCGATCATAGTTCAATAGTGTACAAGGCTTTCGGTGGCATAGTACTATGCGTCAGACCATGCCAGGGGACCGTTTTTTTGTAGAGCCGCGGTACAGGCAAACGTGCCTTTTATAATTTTTCCGACCGTGTTCCGGAAGGTGGCGACGCATCAAACCTATATATTTGGAAAGCCAGAAAAATTCTCTATAAGTCGATCATAGTTAAAAAGTGTACACGGTTTTCGGGTACATAGTTATATGCTTCGTACCAGGCCAGGGGACCGTATTTTCGTAGATCCGCGGTACAGGCAAACGTGCCTTTTATAATTTTTCCGACCGTGTTCCGGAAGGTGGCGACGCATCAAACCTATATATTCGGAAATCTAAGAAAATTCTCCATAAGTCGTTCATAGTTCAGAAGTGTTCACGGCTTTCGGGTACATAGTAATATGCCTCGGACCAGGCCAGGGGACAGTTTTTTTGTAGAGCCGCGGTACAGGCAAACGTGCAATTTATAATTTTTCCGACCGCGTTCCGGAAGGTGGCGACGCATCAACATATACAATTGGAAAGCCAGGAAAATTCTCTATAAGCCGATCATAGTTCATTAGTGTACAAGGCTTTCGGTGGCATAGTACTATGCGTCAGACCATGCCAGGGGACCGTTTTTTTGTAGAGCCGCGGTACAGGCAAACGTGCCTTTTATAATTTTTCCGACCGTGTTCCGGAAGGTGGCGACGCATCAAACCTATTTATTTGGAAAGCCAGAAAAATTCTCTATAAGTCGATCATAGTTAAAAAGTGTACACGGTTTTCGGGTACATAGTTATATGCTTCGTACCAGGCCAGGGGACCGTATTTTCGTAGATCCGCGGTACAGGCAAACGTGCCTTTTATAATTTTTCCGACCGTGTTCCGGAAGGTGGCGACGCATCAAACCTATATATTCGGAAAGCTAAGAAAATTCTCCATAAGTTGTTCATAGTTCAGAAGTGTACATGGCTTTCGGGTACATAGTAATATGCCTCAGACCAGGCCAGGGGACCGTTTTTTTATAGAGCTGCGGTACAGGGAAACGTATCGTTTAAAATTTTCTGACCGTGTTCTGGAAGGTGGCGACGCATCAAACCTATATATATGGAAAGCCAGGAAAATTCTCCATAAGTCGTTCATAATTCAAAAGTATACATGGCTTCCGGGAACATAGTAATATACCTCAGACCAGGCCATGGGACTGTTATTTTTATAGAGTTGCGGTACAGGGAAACGTATTGTTTATCATTTTTCCGACCGTGTTCAAGAAGGTGGCGACGCATCAAACCTATATATTCGGAAAGCTAAGAAAATTCTCCATAAGTTGTTCATAGTTCAGAAGTGTACATGGCTTTCGGGTACATAGTAATATGCCTCAGACCAGGCCAGGGGACCGTTATTTTATAGATCTGCAGTACAGGGAAACGTATCGTTTATAATTTTTCTGACCGTGTGCCGGAAATTGTCGACGCATCAAACCTATATATTTGAAAAGCCAGAAAAATTTTCCATAAGTCGTTCATGTTCAAAAGTGTTCATGGCTTTCGGGTACATAGTAATATTTCTCGGACCAGGCCAGGGGACCGTTTTTTTGTAGAGCCGTGGTACAGGCAAACGTTCCATTTATAATTTTTCTGACCGTGTTTTGGAAGGTGGCCACGCACCAAACCTATATATTTGGAAAGCCAGAAAAATTCTCCATATGGCGCTCATAATTCAAAAGTGTTCACGGCTTTCGGGTACATAGTAATATGCCTCGGACCAGGCCAGGGGACAGTTTTTTTGTAGAGCCGTGGTACAGGCAAACGTGCAATTTATAATTTTTCCGACCGCGTTCCGGAAGGTGGCGACGCATCAACATATACAATTGGAAAGCCAGGAAAATTCTCTATAAGCCGATCATAGTTCAATAGTGTACAAGGCTTTCGGTGGCATAGTACTATGCGTCAGACCATGCCAGGGGACCGTTTTTTTGTAGAGCCGCGGTACAGGCAAACGTGCCTTTTATAATTTTTCCGACCGTGTTCCGGAAGGTGGCGACGCATCAAACCTATATATTTGGAAAGCCAGAAAAATTCTCTATAAGTCGATCATAGTTAAAAAGTGTACACGGTTTTCAGGTACATAGTTATATGCTTCGTACCAGGCCAGGGGACCGTATTTTCGTAGATCCGCGGTACAGGCAAACGTGCCTTTTATAATTTTTCCGACCGTGTTCCGGAAGGTGGCGACGCATCAAACCTATATATTCGGAAAGCTAAGAAAATTCTCCATAAGTCGTTCATAGTTCAGAAGTGTACATGGCTTTCGGGTACATAGTAATATGCCTCAGACCAGGCCAGGGGACCGTTTTTTTATAGAGCTGCGGTACAGGGAAACGTATCGTTTAAAATTTTCTGACCGTGTTCTGGAAGGTGGCGACGCATCAAACCTATATATATGGAAAGCCAGGAAAATTCTCCATAAGTCGTTCATAATTCAAAAGTGTACATGGCTTTCGGGTACATAGTAATATGCCTCAGACCAGGCCATGGGACTGTTATTTTTATAGAGCTGCGGTACAGGGAAACGTATTGTTTATCATTTTTCCGACCGTGTTCCGGAAGGTGGCGACACATTAAACATATATATTCAGAAAGTAAAGAAAATTCTCCATAAGTTGTTCATAGTTCAGGAGTGTACACGGCTTTCGGGGACATAGTAATATGCCTCAGACCAGGCCAGGGGACCGTTATTTTATAGATCTGCGGTACAGGGAAACGTATCGTTTATAATTTTTCTGACCGTGTGCCGGAAATTGTCGACGCATTAAACCTATATATTTGGAAAGCCAGAAAAATTTTCCATAAGTCGTTCATGTTCAAAAGTGTTCATGGCTTTCGGGTACATAGTAATATATCTCGGACCAGGCCAGGGGACCGTTTTTTTGTAGAGCCGTGGTACAGGCAAACGTGCCATTTATAAATTTTCTGACCGTGTTTTGGAAAATGGCGACGCATCAAACCTATATATTCGAAAAGCCAGGAAAATTCTCCATAAGTCGTTCATAGTTTAAAAGTGTACACGGCTTTCGGGGACATAGTTATATGCCTCAGACCAGGCCAGGGGACCGTTTTTTCGTAGATCCTCTTGTACAGACAAACGTGCCATTTATAATTATTCCAACCGTGTTCCGGAAGGTTGTGACGCATTAAGCCTATATATTTGAAAATTAGGCAAGTTCTCTATAAGACGTTCATAGTTCAAAAGTGTTCACGGCTTTCGGGTACATAGTAATATACCTCAGACCAGGCAAGGGGACCGTTTTTTTGTAGAGCCGCGATTCAGGCAAACGTGCTATTTATAATTTTTCCGACCGTGTTCCGGAAAATGGCGACGCATCAAACCTATATATTTGGAAAGCCAGGAAAATTCTCCATAAGTCGTTCATAATTCAAAAGTGTACAGGGCTTTCGGACATAGTAATATGCCTCAGACCAGGCCAGGGGACCGTTTTTTTATAGAGCTGCGGTACTGGGAAACGTATCGTTTAAAATTTTCTGACCGTGTTCTGGAAGGTGGCCACGCATAAACCTATATATTCGAAAAGCCAGGAAAAGTCTCCATATGTCGTTCATAGTTTAAAAGTGTACACGGCTTTCGCAGACATAGTAATATACCTCAGACCAGGCCAGGGGACCGTTTTTTCGTAGATCCTCTTGTACAGACAAACGTGCTATTTATAATTTTTCCAACCGTGTTCCGGAAGTTTGTGACGCATTAAGCCTATATATTCGGAAAATTAGGCAAGTTCTCAATAAGTCGTCCATAGTTCAAAAGTGTACAAGGCTTTCGGGGACATAGTAATATGTCTCAGACCATGCCAGGGGACTGTTTTTTTCATTAAGCTGCGGTACAGGGAAACGAATCGTTTATAATTTTTCTGACCAAGTTCCGGAAAGTGGCGACGCATTAAACCTATATATTTGGAAAGCCAGGAAAATTCTCTATAAGCCGATTATAGTTCAATAGTGTACAAGGCTTTCGGTGGCATAGTACTATGCGTCAGACCATGCCAGGGGACCATTTTTTTGTAGAGCCACGGTACAGGCAAACGTGCCTTTTATAGTTTTTCTGACCGTGTTCCGGAAGTTTGTGACGCATTAAGCTTATATATTCGGAAAATTAGGCAAGTTCTCCATAAGTTGTTCATAGTTTAAAAGTTTACACGGCTTTCTGAGACATAGTTATATGCCTCAGACCAGGCCAGGGGACCGTTTTTTCGTAGATCCTCTTGTACAGACAAACGTGCCATTTATAATTATTCCAACCATGTTCCGGAAGGTTGTGACGCATTAAGCCTATATATTCGGAAAATTAGGCAAGTCCTCTATAAGACGTTCATAGTTCAAAAGTGTTCACGGCTTTCGGGTACATAGTAATATACCTCAGACCAGGCAAGGGGACCGTTTTTTTTGTAGAGCCGCGATACAGGCAAACGTGCTATTTATAATTTTTCCGACCGTGTTCCAAAAAATGGCGACGCATCAAACCTATATATATGGAAAGCCAGGAAAATTCTCCATATGTCGTTCATAATTCAAAAGTGTACATGGCTTTCGGGTACATAGTAATATGCCTCAGACCAGGCCATGGGACTGTTATTTTTATAGAGTTGCGGTACAGGGAAACGTATTGTTTATCATTTTTCCGACCGTGTTCAAGAAGGTGGCGACACTTTAAACATATATATTCAGAAAGTAAAGAAAATTCTCCATAAGTTGTTCGTAGTTCAGGAGTGTACACGCCTTTCGGGGACATAGTAATATGCCTCAGACCAGGCCAGGGGACCGTTATTTTATAGATCTGCAGTACAGGGAAACGTCTCGTTTATAATTTTTCTGACCGTGTGCCGGAAATTGTCGACGCATCAAACCTATATATTTGGAAAGCCAGAAAAATTTTCCATAAGTCGTTCATGTTCAAAAGTGTTCATGGCTTTCGGGTACATAGTAATATTTCTCGGACCAGGCCAGGGGACCGTTTTTTTGTAGAGCCGTGGTACAGGCAAACGTTCCATTTATAATTTTTCTGACCGTGTTTTGGAAGGTGGCCACGCACCAAACCTATATATTTGGAAAGCCAGAAAAATTCTCCATATGGCGCTCATAATTCAAAAGTTTTCACGGCTTTCGGGTACATAGTAATATGCCTCGGACCAGGCCAGGGGACAGTTTTTTTGTAGAGCCGCGGTACAGGCAAACGTGCAATTTATAATTTTTCCGACCGCGTTCCGGAAGGTGGCGGCGCATCAACATATACAATTGCAAAGCCAGGAAAATTCTCGATAAGCCGATCATAGTTCAATAGTGTACAAGGCTTTCGGTGGCATAGTACTATGCGTCAGACCATACCAGGGGACCGTTTTTTTGTAGAGCCGCGGTACAGGCAAACGTGCCTTTTATAATTTTTCCGACCGTGTTCCGGAAGGTGGCGACGCATCAAACCTATATATTTGGAAAGCCAGAAA
Organism: Metopolophium dirhodum; assembly: GCF_019925205.1. Classification (NCBI taxonomy): domain Eukaryota; kingdom Metazoa; phylum Arthropoda; class Insecta; order Hemiptera; family Aphididae; genus Metopolophium; species Metopolophium dirhodum. Next base: position 3,784,927 of record NC_083560.1, read on the forward strand.
AATTCTCTATAAGTCGATCATAGTTAAAAAGTGTACACGGTTTTCGGGTACATAGTTATATGCTTCGTACCAGGCCAGGGGACCGTATTTTCGTAGATCCGCGGTACAGGCAAACGTGCCTTTTATAATTTTTCCGACCGTGTTCCGGAAGGTGGCGACGCATCAAACCTATATATTCGGAAATCTAAGAAAATTCTCCATAAGTCGTTCATAGTTCAGAAGTGTTCACGGCTTTCGAGTACATAGTAATATGCCTCGGACCAGGCCAGGGGACAGTTTTTTTGTAGAGCCGCGGTACAGGCAAACGTGCAATTTATAATTTTTCCGACCGCGTTCCGGAAGGTGGCGACGCATCAACATATACAATTGGAAAGCCAGGAAAATTCTCTATAAGCCGATCATAGTTCATTAGTGTACAAGGCTTTCGGTGGCATAGTACTATGCGTCAGACCATGCCAGGGGACCGTTTTTTTGTAGAGCCGCGGTACAGGCAAACGTGCCTTTTATAATTTTTCCGACCGTGTTCCGGAAGGTGGCGACGCATCAAACCTATATATTTGGAAAGCCAGAAAAATTCTCTATAAGTCGATCATAGTTAAAAAGTGTACACGGTTTTCGGGTACATAGTTATATGCTTCGTACCAGGCCAGGGGACCGTATTTTCGTAGATCCGCGGTACAGGCAAACGTGCCTTTTATAATTTTTCCGACCGTGTTCCGGAAGGTGGCGACGCATCAAACCTATATATTCGGAAAGCTAAGAAAATTCTCCATAAGTCGTTCATAGTTCAGAAGTGTACATGGCTTTCGGGTACATAGTAATATGCCTCAGACCAGGCCAGGGGACCGTTTTTTTATAGAGCTGTGGTACAGGGAAACGTATCGTTTAAAATTTTCTGACCGTGTTCTGGAAGGTGGCGACGCATCAAACCTATATATATGGAAAGCCAGGAAAATTCTCCATAAGTCGTTCATAATTCAAAAGTATACATGGCTTCCGGGTACATAGTAATATGCCTCAGACCAGGCCATGGGACTGTTATTTTTATAGAGTTGCGGTACAGGGAAACGTATTGTTTATCATTTTTCCGACCGTGTTCAAGAAGGTGGCGACACATTAAACATATATATTCAGAAAGTAAAGAAAATTCTCCATAAGTTGTTCGTAGTTCAGGAGTGTACACGGCTTTCGGGGACATAGTAATATGCCTCAGACCAGGCCAGGGGACCGTTATTTTATAGATCTGCAGTACAGGGAAACGTATCGTTTATAATTTTTCTGACCGTGTGCCGGAAATTGTCGACGCATCAAACCTATATATTTGAAAAGCCAGAAAAATTTTCCATAAGTCGTTCATGTTCAAAAGTGTTCATGGCTTTCGGGTACATAGTAATATTTCTCGGACCAGGCCAGGGGACCGTTTTTTTGTAGAGCCGTGGTACAGGCAAACGTTCCATTTATAATTTTTCTGACCGTGTTTTGGAAGGTGGCCACGCACCAAACCTATATATTTGGAAAGCCAGAAAAATTCTCCATATGGCGCTCATAATTCAAAAGTGTTCACGGCTTTCGGGTACATAGTAATATGCCTCGGACCAGGCCAGGGGACAGTTTTTTTGTAGAGCCGTGGTACAGGCAAACGTGCAATTTATAATTTTTCCGACCGCGTTCCGGAAGGGTGCGACGCATCAACATATACAATTGGAAAGCCAGGAAAATTCTCTATAAGCCGATCATAGTTCAATAGTGTACAAGGCTTTCGGTGGCATAGTACTATGCGTCAGACCATGCCAGGGGACCGTTTTTTTGTAGAGCCGCGGTACAGGCAAACGTGCCTTTTATAATTTTTCCAACCGTGTTCCGGAAGGTGGCGACGCATCAAACCTATATATTTGGAAAGCCAGAAAAATTCTCTATAAGTCGATCATAGTTAAAAAGTGTACACGGTTTTCGGGTACATAGTTATATGCTTCGTACCAGGCCAGGGGACCGTATTTTCGTAGATCCGCGGTACAGGCAAACGTGCCTTTTATAATTTTTCCGACCGTGTTCCGGAAGGTGGCGACGCATCAAACCTATATATTCGGAAAGCTAAGAAAATTCTCCATAAGTCGTTCATAGTTCAGAAGTGTACATGGCTTTCGGGTACATAGTAATATGCCTCAGACCAGGCCAGGGGACCGTTTTTTTATAGAGCTGCGGTACAGGGAAACGTATCGTTTAAAATTTTCCGACCGTGTTCCGGAAGGTGGCGACACATTAAACATATATATTCAGAAAGTAAAGAAAATTCTCCATAAGTTGTTCATAGTTCAGGAGTGTACACGGCTTTCGGGGACATAGTAATATGCCTCAGACCAGGCCAGGGGACCGTTATTTTATAGATCTGCGGTACAGGGAAACGTATCGTTTATAATTTTTCTGACCGTGTGCCGGAAATTGTCGACGCATTAAACCTATATATTTGGAAAGCCAGAAAAATTTTCCATAAGTCGTTCATGTTCAAAAGTGTTCATGGCTTTCGGGTACATAGTAATATATCTCGGACCAGGCCAGGGGACCGTTTTTTTGTAGAGCCGTGGTACAGGCAAACGTGCCATTTATAAATTTTCTGACCGTGTTCCGGAAGGTTGTGACGCATTAAGCCTATATATTCGAAAATTAGGCAAGTTCTCTATAAGACGTTCATAGTTCAAAAGTGTTCACGGCTTTCGGGTACATAGTAATATACCTCAGACCAGGCAAGGGGACCGTTTTTTTGTAGAGCCGCGATTCAGGCAAACGTGCTATTTATAATTTTTCCGACCGTGTTCCGGAAAATGGCGACGCATCAAACCTATATATTTGGAAAGCCAGGAAAATTCTCCATAAGTCGTTCATAATTCAAAAGTGTACAGGGCTTTCGGGGACATAGTAATATGCCTCAGACCAGGCCAGGGGACCGTTTTTTTATAGAGCTGCGGTACTGGGAAACGTATCGTTTAAAATTTTCTGACCGTGTTCTGGAAGGTGGCCACGCATAAACCTATATATTCGAAAAGCCAGGAAAAGTCTCCATATGTCGTTCATAGTTTAAAAGTGTACACGGCTTTCGCAGACATAGTAATATACCTCAGACCAGGCCAGGGGACCGTTTTTTCGTAGATCCTCTTGTACAGACAAACGTGCTATTTATAATTTTTCCAACCGTGTTCCGGAAGTTTGTGACGCATTAAGCCTATATATTCGGAAAATTAGGCAAGTTCTCTATAAGTCGTCCATAGTTCAAAAGTGTACAAGGCTTTCGGGGACATAGTAATATGTCTCAGACCATGCCAGGGGACTGTTTTTTTCATTAAGCTGCGGTACAAGGAAACGTATCGTTTATAATTTTTCTGACCAAGTTCCGGAAAGTGGCGACGCATTAAACCTATATATTTGGAAAGCCAGGAAAATTCTCTATAAGCCGATTATAGTTCAATAGTGTACAAGGCTTTCGGTGGCATAGTACTATGCGTCAGACCATGCCAGGGGACCGTTTTTTTGTAGAGCCACGGTACAGGCAAACGTGCCTTTTATAGTTTTTCTGACCGTGTTCCGGAAGTTTGTGACGCATTAAGCCTATATATTCGGAAAATTAGGCAAGTTCTCCATAAGTCGTTCATAGTTTAAAAGTGTACACGGCTTTCTGAGACATAGTTATATGCCTCAGACCAGGCCAGGGGACCGTTTTTTCGTAGATCCTCTTGTACAGACAAACGTGCCATTTATAATTATTCCAACCATGTTCCGGAAGGTTGTGACGCATTAAGCCTATATATTCGGAAAATTAGGCAAGTCCTCTATAAGACGTTCATAGTTCAAAAGTGTTCACGGCTTTCGGGTACATAGTAATATACCTCAGACCAGGCAAGGGGACCGTTTTTTCGTAGATCCTCTTGTACAGACAAACGTGCCATTTATAATTATTCCAACCGTGTTCCGGAAGGTTGTGACGCATTAAGCCTATATATTCGGAAAATTAGGCAAGTTCTCTATAAGACGTTCATAGTTCAAAAGTGTTCACGGCTTTCGGGTACATAGTAATATATCTCTGACCAGGCAAGGGGACCGTTTTTTTGTAGAGCCGCGATACAGGCAAACGTGCTATTTATAATTTTTCCGACCGTGTTCCAAAAAATGGCGACGCATCAAACCTATATATATGGAAAGCCAGGAAAATTCTCCATATGTCGTTCATAATTCAAAAGTGTACATGGCTTTCGGGTACATAGTAATATGCCTCAGACCAGGCCATGGGACTGTTATTTTTATAGAGTTGCGGTACAGGGAAACGTATTGTTTATCATTTTTCCGACCGTGTTCAAGAAGGTGGCGACACATTAAACATATATATTCAGAAAGTAAAGAAAATTCTCCATAAGTTGTTCGTAGTTCAGGAGTGTACACGGCTTTCGGGGACATAGTAATATGCCTCAGACCAGGCCAGGGGACCGTTATTTTATAGATCTGCAGTACAGGGAAACGTCTCGTTTATAATTTTTCTGACCGTGTGCCGGAAATTGTCGACGCATCGAACCTATATATTTGGAAAGCCAGAAAAATTTTCCATAAGTCGTTCATGTTCAAAAGTGTTCATGGCTTTCGGGTACATAGTAATATTTCTCGGACCAGGCCAGGGGACCGTTTTATTGTAGAGCCGTGGTACAGGCAAACGTTCCATTTATAATTTTTCTGACCGTGTTTTGGAAGGTGGCCACGCACCAAACCTATATATTTGGAAAGCCAGAAAAATTCTCCATATGGCGCTCATAATTCAAAAGTTTTCACGGCTTTCGGGTACATAGTAATATGCCTCGGACCAGGCCAGGGGACAGTTTTTTTGTAGAGCCGCGGTACAGGCAAACGTGCAATTTATAATTTTTCCGACCGCGTTCCGGAAGGTGGCGGCGCATCAACATATACAATTGGAAAGCCAGGAAAATTCTCGATAAGCCGATCATAGTTCAATAGTGTACAAGGCTTTCGGTGGCATAGTACTATGCGTCAGACCATACCAGGGGACCGTTTTTTTGTAGAGCCGCGGTACAGGCAAACGTGCCTTTTATAATTTTTCCGACCGTGTTCCGGAAGGTGGCGACGCATCAAACCTATATATTTGGAAAGCCAGAAAAATTCTCTATAAGTCGATCATAGTTAAAAAGTGTACACGGTTTTCGGGTACATAGTTATATGCTTCGTACCAGGCCAGGGGACCGTATTTTCGTAGATCCGCGGTACAGGCAAACGTGCCTTTTATAATTTTTCCGACCGTGTTCCGGAAGGTGGCGACGCATCAAACCTATATATTCGGAAAGCTAAGAAAATTCTCCATAAGTCGTTCATAGTTCAGAAGTGTACATGGCTTTCGGGTACATAGTAATATGCCTCAGACCAGGCCAGGGGACCGTTTTTTTATAGAGCTGCGGTACTGGGAAACGTATCGTTTAAAATTTTCTGACCGTGTTCTGGAAGGTGGCGACGCATCAAACCTATATGTATGGAAAGCCAGGAAAATTCTCCATAAGTCGTTCATTATTCAAAAGTGTCCATGGCTTTCGGGTACATAGTAATATGCCTCAGACCAGGCCATGGGACTGTTATTTTTATAGAGCTGCGGTACAGGGAAACGTATTGTTTATCATTTTTCCGACCGTGTTCCGGAAGGTGGCGACACATTAAACATATATATTCAGAAAGTAAAGAAAATTCTCCATAAGTTGTTCATAGTTCAGGAGTGTACACGGCTTTCGGGGACATAGTAATATGCCTCAGACCAGGCCAGGGGACCGTTATTTTATAGATCTGCGGTACAGGGAAACGTATCGTTTATAATTTTTCTGACCGTGTGCCGGAAATTGTCGACGCATTAAACCTATATATTTGGAAAGCCAGAAAAATTTTCCATAAGTCGTTCATTTTCAAAAGTGTTCATGGCTTTCGGGTACATAGTAATATATCTCGGACCAGGCCAGGGGACCGTTTTTTTGTAGAGCCGTGGTACAGGCAAACGTGCCATTTATAAATTTTCTGACCGTGTTTTGGAAAATGGCGACGCATCAAACCTATATATTCGATAAGCCAGGAAAATTCTCCATAAGTCGTTCATAGTTTAAAAGTGTACACGGCTTTCGGAGACATAGTTATATGCCTCAGACCAGGCCAGGGGACCGTTTTTTCGTAGATCCTCTTGTACAGACAAACGTGCCATTTATAATTATTCCAACCGTGTTCCGGAAGGTTGTGACGCATTAAGCCTATATATTCGGAAAATTAGGCAAGTCCTCTATAAGACATTCATAGTTCAAAAGTGTTCACGGCTTTCGGGTACATAGTAATATACCTCAGACCAGGCAAGGGGACCGTTTTTTTCGTAGATCCTCTTGTACAGACAAACGTGCCATTTATAATTATTCCAACCGTGTTCCGGAAGGTTGTGACGCATTAAGCCTATATATTCGGAAAATTAGGCAAGTTCTCTATAAGACGTTCATAGTTCAAAAGTGTTCACGGCTTTCGGGTACATAGTAATATATCTCTGACCAGGCAAGAAGACCGTTTTTTTGTAGAGCCGCGATACAGGCAAACGTGCTATTTATAATTTTTCCGACCGTGTTCCAAAAAATGGCGACGCATCAAACCTATATATATGGAAAGCCAGGAAAATTCTCTATAAGTCGATCATAGTTAAAAAGTGTACACGGTTTTCGGGTACATAGTTATATGCTTCGTACCAGGCCAGGGGACCGTATTTTCGTAGATCCGCGGTACAGGCAAACGTGCCTTTTATAATTTTTCCGACCGTGTTCCGGAAGGTGGCGACGCATCAAACCTATATATTCGGAAATCTAAGAAAATTCTCCATAAGTCGTTCATAGTTCAGAAGTGTTCACGGCTTTCGGGTACATAGTAATATGCCTCGGACCAGGCCAGGGGACAGTTTTTTTGTAGAGCGGCGGTACAGGCAAACGTGCAATTTATAATTTTTCCGACCGCGTTCCGGAAGGTGGCGACGCATCAACATATACAATTGGAAAGCCAGGAAAATTCTCTATAAGCCGATCATAGTTCATTAGTGTACAAGGCTTTCGGTGGCATAGTACTATGCGTCAGACCATGCCAGGGGACCGTTTTTTTGTAGAGCCGCGGTACAGGCAAACGTGCCTTTTATAATTTTTCCGACCGTGTTCCGGAAGGTGGCGACGCATCAAACCTATATATTTGGAAAGCCAGAAAAATTCTCTATAAGTCGATCATAGTTAAAAAGTGTACACGGTTTTCGGGTACATAGTTATATGCTTCGTACCAGGCCAGGGGACCGTATTTTCGTAGATCCGCGGTACAGGCAAACGTGCCTTTTATAATTTTTCCGACCGTGTTCCGGAAGGTGGCGACGCATCAAACCTATATATTCGGAAAGCTAAGAAAATTCTCCATAAGTCGTTCATAGTTCAGAAGTGTACATGGCTTTCGGGTACATAGTAATATGCCTCAGACCAGGCCAGGGGACCGTTTTTTTATAGAGCTGCGGTACAGGGAAACGTATCGTTTAAAATTTTCTGACCGTGTTCTGGAAGGTGGCGACGCATCAAACCTATATATATGGAAAGCCAGGAAAATTCTCCATAAGTCGTTCATAATTCAAAAGTATACATGGCTTCCGGGTACATAGTAATATGCCTCAGACCAGGCCATGGGACTGTTATTTTTATAGAGTTGCGGTACAGGGAAACGTATTGTTTATCATTTTTCCGACCGTGTTCAAGAAGGTGGCGACACATTAAACATATATATTCAGAAAGTAAAGAAAATTCTCCATAAGTTGTTCGTAGTTCAGGAGTGTACACGGCTTTCGGGGACATAGTAATATGCCTCAGACCAGACAAGGGGACCGTTATTTTATAGATCTGCAGTACAGGGAAACGTATCGTTTATAATTTTTCTGACCGTGTGCCGGAAAATGTCGACGCATCAAACCTATATATTTGGAAAGCCAGAAAAATTTTCCATAAGTCGTTCATGTTCAAAAGTGTTCATGGCTTTCGGGTACATAGTAATATTTCTCGGACCAGGCCAGGGGACCGTTTTTTTGTAGAGCCGTGGTACAGACAAACGTTCCATTTATAATTTATCTGACCGTGTTTTGGAAGGTGGCCACGCACCAAACCTCTATATTTGGAAAGCCAGAAAAATTCTCCATATGGCGCTCATAATTCAAAAGTGTTCACGGCTTTCGGGTACATAGTAATATGCCTCGGACCAGGCCAGGGGACAGTTTTTTTGTAGAGCCGCGGTACAGGCAAACGTGCAATTTATAATTTTTCCGACCGCGTTCCGGAAGGTGGCGACGCATCAACATATACAATTGGAAAGCCAGGAAAATTCTCTATAAGCCGATCATAGTTCAATAGTGTACAAGGCTTTCGGTGGCATAGTACTATGCGTCAGACCATGCCAGGGGACCGTTTTTTTGTAGAGCCGCGGTACAGGCAAACGTGCCTTTTATAATTTTTCCGACCGTGTTCCGGAAGGTGGCGACGCATCAAACCTATATATTTGGAAAGCCAGAAAAATTCTCTATAAGTCGATCATAGTTAAAAAGTGTACACGGTTTTCGGGTACATAGTTATATGCTTCGTACCAGGCCAGGGGACCGTATTTTCGTAGATCCGCGGTACAGGCAAACGTGCCTTTTATAATTTTTCCGACCGTGTTCCGGAAGGTGGCGACGCATCAAACCTATATATTCGGAAAGCTAAGAAAATTCTCCATAAGTCGTTCATAGTTCAGAAGTGTACATGGCTTTCGGGTACATAGTAATATGCCTCAGACCAGGCCAGGGGACCGTTTTTTTATAGAGCTGCGGTACAGGGAAACGTATCGTTTAAAATTTTCTGACCGTGTTCTGGAAGGTGGCGACGCATCAAACCTATATATATGGAAAGCCAGGAAAATTCTCCATAAGTCGTTCATAATTCAAAAGTGTACATGGCTTTCGGGTACATAGTAATATGCCTCAGACCAGGCCATGGGACTGTTATTTTTATAGAGTTGCGGTACAGGGAAACGTATTGTTTATCATTTTTCCGACCGTGTTCAAGAAGGTGGCGACACATTAAACATATATATTCAGAAAGTAAAGAAAATTCTCCATAAGTTGTTCGTAGTTCAAGAGTGTACACGGCTTTCGGGGACATAGTAATATGCCTCAGACCAGGCCAGGGGACCGTTATTTTATAGATCTGCAGTACAGGGAAACGTATCGTTTATAATTTTTCTGACCGTGTGCCGGAAATTGTCGACGCATCAAACCTATATATTTGGAAAGCCAGAAAAATTTTCCATAAGTCGTTTATGTTCAAAAGTGTTCATGGCTTTCGGGTACATAGTAATATTTCTCGGACCAGGCCAGGGGACCGTTTTTTTTGTAGAGCCGTGGTACAGGCAAACGTTCCATTTATAATTTTTCTGACCGTGTTTTGGAAGGTGGCCACGCACCAAACCTATATATTTGGAAAGCCAGAAAAATTCTCCATATGGTACTCATAATTCAAAAGTGTTCACGGCTTTCGGGTACATAGTAATATGCCTCGGACCAGGCCAGGGGACAGTTTTTTTGTAGAGCCGCGGTACAGGCAAACGTGCAATTTATAATTTTTCCGACCGCGTTCCGGAAGGTGGCGGCGCATCAACATATACAATTGGAAAGCCAGGAAAATTCTCTATAAGCCGATCATAGTTCAATAGTGTACAAGGCTTTCGGTGGCATAGTACTATGCGTCAGACCATGCCAGGGGACCGTTTTTTTGTAGAGCCGCGGTACAGGCAAACGTGCCTTTTATAATTTTTCCGACCGTGTTCCGGAAGGTGGCGACGCATCAAACCTATATATTTGGAAAGCCAGAAAAATTCTCTATAAGTGATCATAGTTAAAAAGTGTACACGGTTTTCGGGGTACATAGTTATATGCTTCGTACCAGGTCAGGGGACCGTATTTTCGTAGATCCGCGGTACAGGCAAACGTGCCTTTTATAATTTTTCCGACCGTGTTCCGGAAGGTGGCGACGCATCAAACCTATATATTCGGAAAGCTAAGAAAATTCTCCATAAGTCGTTCATAGTTCAGAAGTGTACATGGCTTTCGGGTACATAGTAATATGCCTCAGACCAGGCCAGGGGACCGTTTTTTCGTAGATCCTCTTGTACAGACAAACGTGCTATTTATAATTTTTCCAACCGTGTTCCGGAAGTTTGTGACGCATTAAGCCTATATATTCGGAAAATTAGGCAAGTTCTCTATAAGTCGTCCATAGTTCAAAAGTGTACAAGGCTTTTGGGGACATAGTAATATGTCTCAGACCATGCCAGGGGACTGTTTTTTTCATTAAGCTGCGGTACAGGGAAACGTATAGTTTATAATTTTTCTGACCAAGTTCCGGAAAGTGGCGACGCATTAAACCTATATATTTGGAAAGCCAGGAAAATTCTCTATAAGCCGATCATAGTTCAATAGTGTACAACGCTTTCGGTGGCATAGTACTATGCGTCAGACCATGCCAGGGGACCGTTTTTTTGTAGAGCCACGGTACAGGCAAACGTGCCTTTTATAATTTTTCTGACCGTGTTCCGGAAGTTTGTGACGCATTAAGCCTATATATTCGGAAAATTAGGCAAGTCCTCTATAAGACGTTCATAGTTCAAAAGTGTTCACGGCTTTCGGGTACATAGTAATATAGCTCAGACCAGGCAAGGGGACCGTTTTTTCGTAGATCCTCTTGTACAGACAAACGTGCCATTTATAATTATTCCAACCGTGTTCCGGAAGGTTGTGACGCATTAAGCCTATATATTCGGAAAATTAGGCAAGTTTTCTATAAGACGTTCATAGTTCAAAAGTGTTCACGGCTTTCGGGTACATAGTAATATATCTCTGACCAGGCAAGGTGACCGTTCTTTTGTAGAGCCGCGATACAGGCAAACGTGCTATTTATAATTTTTCCGACCGTGTTCCAAAAAATGGCGACGCATCAAACCTATATATATAGAAAGCCAGGAAAATTCTCCATAAGTCGTTCATAATTCAAAAGTGTACATGGCTTTCGGGTACATAGTAATATGCCTCAGACCAGGCCATGGGACTGTTATTTTTATAGAGTTGCGGTACAGGGAAACGTATTGTTTATCATTTTTCCGACCGTGTTCAAGAAGGTGGCGACACATTAAACATATATATTCAGAAAGTAAAGAAAATTCTCCATAAGTTGTTCGTAGTTCAGGAGTGTACACGGCTTTCGGGGACATAGTAATATGCCTCAGACCAGGCCAGGGGACCGTTATTTTACAGATCTGCAGTACAGGGAAACGTATCGTTTATAATTTTTCTGACCGTGTGCCGGAAATTGTCGACGCATCAAACCTATATATTTGGAAAGCCAGAAAAATTTTCCATAAGTCGTTCATGTTCAAAAGTGTTCATGGCTTTCGGGTACATAGTAATATTTCTCGGACCAGGCCAGGGGACCGTTTTTTTGTAGAGCCGTGGTACAGGCAAACGTTCCATTTATAATTTTTCTGACCGTGTTTTGGAAGGTGGCCACAAACCAAACCTATATATTTGGAAAGCCAGAAAAATTCTCCATATGTCGCTCATAATTCAAAAGTGTTCACGGCTTTCGGGTACATAGTAATATGCCTCGGACCAGGCCAGGGGACAGTTTTTTTGTAGAGCCGCGGTACAGGCAAACGTGCAATTTATAATTTTTCCGACCGTGTTCCGGAAGGTGGCGACGCATCAAACCTATATATTTGGAAAGCTAAGAAAATTCTCCATAAGTCGTTCATAGTTCAGAAGTGTACATGGCTTTCGGGTACATAGTAATATGCCTCAGACCAGGCCAGGGGACCGTTTTTTTATAGAGCTGCGGTACAGGGAAACGTATCGTTTAAAATTTTCTGACCGTGTTCTGGAAGGTGGCGACGCATCAAACCTATATATATGGAAAGCCAGGAAAATTCTCCATAAGTCGTTCATAATTCAAAAGTATACATGGCTTCCGGGTACATAGTAATATGCCTCAGACCAGGCCATGGGACTGTTATTTTTATAGAGTTGCGGTACAGGGAAACGTATTGTTTATCATTTTTCCGACCGTGTTCAAGAAGGTGGCGACACATTAAACATATATATTCAGAAAGTAAAGAAAATTCTCCATAAGTTGTTCGTAGTTCAGGAGTGTACACGGCTTTCGGGGACATAGTAATATGCCTCAGACCAGGCCAGGGGACCGTTATTTTATAGATCTGCAGTACAGGGAAACGTATCGTTTATAATTTTTCTGACCGTGTGCCGGAAATTGTCGACGCATCAAACCTATATATTTGGAAAGCCAGAAAAATTTTCGATAAGTCGTTCATGTTCAAAAGTGTTCATGGCTTTCGGGTACATAGTAATATTTCTCGGACCAGGCCAGGGGACCGTTTTTTTGTAGAGCCGTGGTACAGGCAAACGTTCCATTTATAATTTTTCTGACCGTGTTTTGGAAGGTGGCCACGCACCAAACCTATATATTTGGAAAGCCAGAAAAATTCTCCATATGGCGCTCATAATTCAAAAGTGTTCACGGCTTTCGGGTACATAGTAATATGCCTCGGACCAGGCCAGGGGACAGTTTTTTTGTAGAGCCGCGGTACAGGCAAACGTGCAATTTATAATTTTTCCGACCGCGTTCCGGAAGGTGGCGGCGCATCAACATATACAATTGGAAAGCCAGGAAAATTCTCTATAAGCCGATCATAGTTCAATAGTGTACAAGGCTTTCGGTGGCATAGTACTATGCGTCAGACCATGCCAGGGGACCGTTTTTTTGTAGAGCCGCGGTACAGGCAAACGTGCCTTTTATAATTTTTCCGACCGTGTTCCGGAAAGTGGCGACGCATCAAACCTATATATTTGGAAAGCCAGAAAAATTCTCTATAAGTCGATCATAGTTAAAAAGTGTACACGGTTTTCGGGTACATAGTTATATGCTTCGTACCAGGCCAGGGGACCGTATTTTCGTAGATCCACGGTACAGGCAAACGTGCCTTTTATAATTTTTCCGACCGTGTTCCGGAAGGTGGCGACGCATCAAACCTATATATTCGGAAAGCTAAGAAAATTCTCCATAAGTCGTTCATAGTTCAGAAGTGTACATGGCTTTCGGGTACATAGTAATATGCCTCAGACCAGGCCAGGGGACCGTTTTTTTATAGAGCTGCGGTACAGGGAAACGTATCGTTTATTATTTTTCTGACCGTGTTCCGGAAGATGACGACGCATTAAACCTATATATTTGGAAGGCCAGGAAAATTCTCCATATGTCGCTCATAATTCAAAAGTGTTCACGGCTTTCGGGTACATAGTAATATGCCTCGGACCAGGCCAGGGGACAGTTTTTTTGTAGAGCTTGGTACAGGCAAACGAGCAAATTATAATTTTTCTGACCGCGTTCCGGAAGGTGGCGACGCATCAACATATATAATTGGAAAGCCAGGAAAATTCTCTATAAGCCGATCATAGTTCAATAGTGTACAAGGCTTTCGGTGGCATAGTACTATGCGTCAGACCATGCCAGGGGACCGTTTTTTTGTAGAGCCGCGGTACAGGCAAACGTGCCTTTTATAATTTTTCTGACCGTGTTTTGGAAGGTGGCCACGCACCAAACCTATATATTCGAAAAGCCAGGAAAATTCTCCATAAGTCGTTCATAGTTTAAAAGTGTACACGGCTTTCGGAGACATAGTTATATGCCTCAGACCAGGCCAGGGGACCGTTTTTTCGTAGATCCTCTTGTACAGACAAACGTGCCATTTATAATTATTCCAACCGTGTTCCGGAAGGTTGTGACGCATTAAGCCTATATATTCGGAAAATTAGGCAAGTTCTCTATAAGACGTTCATAGTTCAAAATTGTTCACGGCTTTCGGGTACATAGTAATATACCTCAGACCAGGCAAGGGGACCGTTTTTTTGTAGAGCCGCGATACAGGCAAACGTATTGTTTATCATTTTTCCGACCGTGTTCAAGAAGGTGGCGACACATTAAACATATATATTCAGAAAGTAAAGAAAATTCTCCATAAGTTGTTCGTAGTTCAGGAGTGTACACGGCTTTCGGGGACATAGTAATATGCCTCGGACCAGGCCAGGGGACAGTTTTTTTGTAGAGCCGCGGTACAGGCAAACGTGCAATTTATAATTTTTCCGACCGCGTTCCGGAAGGTGGCGGCGCATCAACATATACAATTGGAAAGCCAGGAAAATTCTCTATAAGCCGATCATAGTTCAATAGTGTACAAGGCTTTCGGTGGCATAGTACTATGCGTCAGACCATGCCAGGGGACCGTTTTTTTGTAGAGCCGCGGTACAGGCAAACGTGCCTTTTATAATTTTTCCGACCGTGTTCCGGAAGGTGGCGACGCATCAAACCTATATATTTGGAAAGCCAGAAAAATTCTCTATAAGTCGATCATAGTTAAAAAGTGTACACGGTTTTCGGGTACATAGTTATATGCTTCGTACCAGGCCAGGGGACCGTATTTTCGTAGATCCGCGGTACAGGCAAACGTGCCTTTTATAATTTTTCCGACCGTGTTCCGGAAGGTGGCGACGCATCAAACCTATATATTCGGAAAGCTAAGAAAATTCTCCATAAGTCGTTCATAGTTTAAAAGTGTACACGGCTTTCGCAGACATAGTAATATACCTCAGACCAGGCCAGGGGACCGTTTTTTCGTAGATCCTCTTGTACAGACAAACGTGCTATTTATAATTTTTCCAACCGTGTTCCGGAAGTTTGTGACGCATTAAGCCTATATATTCGGAAAATTAGGCAAGTTCTCTATAAGTCGTCCATAGTTCAAAAGTGTACAAGGCTTTCGGGGACATAGTAATATGTCTCAGACCATGCCAGGGGACTGTTTTTTTCATTAAGCTGCGGTACAGGGAAACGTATCGTTTATAATTTTTCTGACCAAGTTCCGGAAAGTGGCGACGCATTAAACCTATATATTTGGAAAGCCAGGAAAATTCTCTATAAGCCGATCATAGTTCAATAGTGTACAAGGCTTTCGGTGGCATAGTACTATGCGTCAGACCATGCCAGGGGACCGTTTTTTTGTAGAGCCACGGTACAGGCAAACGTGCCTTTTATAATTTTTCTGACCGTGTTCCGGAAGTTTATGACGCATTAAGCCTATATATTCGGAAAATTAGGCAAGTTCTCCATAAGTCGTTCATAGTTTAAAAGTGTACACGGCTTTCTGAGACATAGTTATATGCCTCAGACCAGGCCAGGGGACCGTTTTTTCGTAGATCCTCTTGTACAGACAAACGTGCCATTTATAATTATTCCAACCATGTTCCGGAAGGTTGTGACGCATTAAGCCTATATATTCAGAAAATTAGGCAAGTCCTCTATAAGACGTTCATAGTTCAAAAGTGTTCACGGCTTTCGGGTACATAGTAATATACCTCAGACCAGGCAAGGGGACCGTTTTTTCGTAGATCCTCTTGTACAGACAAACGTGCCATTTATAATTATTCCAACCATGTTCCGGAAGGTTGTGACGCATTAAGCCTATATATTCGGAAAATTAGGCAAGTTCTCTATAAGACGTTCATAGTTCAAAAGTGTTCACGGCTTTCGGGTACATAGTAATATATCTCTGACCAGGCAAGGGGCCCGTTTTTTTGTAGAGCCGCGATACAGGCAAACGTGCTATTTATAATTTTTCCGACCGTGTTCCAAAAAATGGCGACGCATCAAACCTATATATATGGAAAGCCAGGAAAATTCTCCATAAGTCGTTCATAATTCTAAAGTGTACATGGCTTTCGGGTACATAGTAATATGCCTCAGACCAGGCCAGGGGACCGTTATTTTATAGATCTGCAGTACAGGGAAACGTATCGTTTATAATTTTTCTGACCGTGTGCCGGAAATTGTCGACGCATCAAACCTATATATTTGGAAAGCCAGAAAAATTTTCCATAAGTCGTTCATGTTCAAAAGTGTTCATGGCTTTCGGGTACATAGTAATATTTCTCGGACCAGGCCAGGGGACCGTTTTTTTGTAGAGCCGTGGTACAGGCAAACGTTCCATTTATAATTTTTCTGACCGTGTTTTGGAAGGTGGCCACGCACCAAACCTATATATTTGGAAAGCCAGAAAAATTCTCCATATGTCGCTCATAATTCAAAAGTGTTCACGGCTTTCGGGTACATAGTAATATGCCTCGGACCAGGCCAGGGGACAGTTTTTTTGTAGAGCCGCGGTACAGGCAAACGTGCAATTTATAATTTTTCCGACCGCGTTCCGGAAGGTGGCGACGCATCAACATATACAATTGGAAAGCCAGGAAAATTCTCTATAAGCCGATCATAGTTCAATAGTGTACAAGGCTTTCGGTGGCATAGTACTATGCGTCAGACCATGCCAGGGGACCGTTTTTTTTGTAGAGCCGCGGTACAGGCAAACGTGCCTTTTATAATTTTTCCGACCGTGTTCCGGAAGGTGGCGACGCATCAAACCTATATATTTGGAAAGCCAGAAAAATTCTCTATAAGTCGATCATAGTTAAAAAGTGTACACGGTTTTCGGGTACATAGTTATATGCTTCGTACCAAACCAGGGGACCGTATTTTCGTAGATCCGCGGTACAGGCAAACGTGCCTTTTATAATTTTTCCGACCGTGTTCCGGAAGGTGGCGACGCATCAAACCTATATATTCGGAAAGCTAAGAAAATTCTCCATAAGTCGTTCATAGTTCAGAAGTGTACATGGCTTTCGGGTACATAGTAATATGCCTCATACCAGGCCAGGGGACCGTTTTTTTATAGAGCTGCGGTACTGGGAAACGTATCGTTTAAAATTTTCTGACCGTGTTCTGGAAGGTGGCGACGCATCAAACCTATATATATGGAAAGCCAGGAAAATTCTCCATAAGTCGTTCATAATTCAAAAGTGTACATGGCTTTCGGGTACATAGTAATATGCCTCAGACCAGGCCATGGGACTGTTATTTTTATAGAGTTGCGGTACAGGGAAACGTATTGTTTATCATTTTTCCGACCGTGTTCAAGAAGGTGGCGACACATTAAACATATATATTCAGAAAGTAAAGAAAATTCTCCATAAGTTGTTCGTAGTTCAGGAGTGTACACGGCTTACGGGTACATAGTAATATGCCTCAGACCAGGCCAGGGGACCGTTATTTTATAGATCTGCAGTACAGGGAAACGTATCGTTTATAATTTTTCTGACCGTGTGCCGGAAATTGTCGACGCATCAAACCTATATATTTGGAAAGCCAGAAAAATTTTCCATAAGTCGTTCATGTTCAAAAGTGTTCATGGCTTTCGGGTACATAGTAATATTTCTCGGACCAGGCCAGGGGACCGTTTTTTTGTAGAGCCGTGGTACAGGCAAACGTTCCATTTATAATTTTTCTGACCGTGTTTTGGAAGGTGGCCACGCACCAAACCTATATATTTGGAAAGCCAGAAAAATTCTCCATATGTCGCTCATAATTCAAAAGTGTTCACGGCTTTCGGGTACATAGTAATATGCCTCGGACCAGGCCAGGGGACAGTTTTTTTGTAGAGCCGCGGTACAGGCAAACGTGCAATTTATAATTTTTCCGACCGCGTTCCGGAAGGTGGCGACGCATCAACATATACAATTGGAAAGCCAGGAAAATTCTCTATAAGCCGATCATAGTTCAATAGTGTACAAGGCTTTCGGTGGCATAGTACTATGCGTCAGACCATGCCAGGGGACCGTTTTTTTGTAGAGCCGCGGTACAGGCAAACGTGCCTTTTATAATTTTTCCGACCGTGTTCCGGAAGGTGGCGACGCATCAAACCTATATATTTGGAAAGCCAGAAAAATTCTCTATAAGTCGATCATAGTTAAAAAGTGTACACGGTTTTCGGGTACATAGTTATATGCTTCGTACCAAACCAGGGGACCATATTTTCGTAGATCCGCGGTACAGGCAAACGTGCCTTTTATAATTTTTCCGACCGTGTTCCGGAAGGTGGCGACGCATCAAACCTATATATTCGGAAAGCTAAGAAAATTCTCCATAAGTCGTTCATAGTTCAGAAGTGTACATGGCTTTCGGGTACATAGTAATATGCCTCATACCAGGCCAGGGGACCGTTTTTTTATAGAGCTGCGGTACTGGGAAACGTATCGTTTAAAATTTTCTGACCGTGTTCTGGAAGGTGGCGACGCATCAAACCTATATATATGGAAAGCCAGGAAAATTCTCCATAAGTCGTTCATAATTCAAAAGTGTACATGGCTTTCGGGTACATAGTAATATGCCTCAGACCAGGCCATGGGACTGTTATTTTTATAGAGTTGCGGTACAGGGAAACGTATTGTTTATCATTTTTCCGACCGTGTTCAAGAAGGTGGCGACACATTAAACATATATATTCAGAAAGTAAAGAAAATTCTCCATAAGTTGTTCGTAGTTCAGGAGTGTACACGGCTTACGGAGACATAGTAATATGCCTCAGACCAGGCCAGGGGACCGTTATTTTATAGATCTGCAGTACAGGGAAACGTATCGTTTATAATTTTTCTGACCGTGTGCCGGAAATTGTCGACGCATCAAACCTATATATTTGGAAAGCCAGAAAAATTTTCCATAAGTCGTTCATGTTCAAAAGTGTTCATGGCTTTCGGGTACATAGTAATATTTCTCGGACCAGGCCAGGGGACCGTTTTTTTGTAGAGCCGTGGTACAGGCAAACGTTCCATTTATAATTTTTCTGACCGTGTTTTGGAAGGTGGCCACGCACCAAACCTATATATTTGGAAAGCCAGAAAAATTCTCCATATGGCGCTCATAATTCAAAAGTGTTCACGGCTTTCGGGTACATAGTAATATGCCTCGGACCAGGCCAGGGGACAGTTTTTTTGTAGAGCCGCGGTACAGGCAAACGTGCAATTTATAATTTTTCCGACCGCGTTCCGGAAGGTGGCGGCGCATCAACATATACAATTGGAAAGCCAGGAAAATTCTCTATAAGCCGATCATAGTTCAATAGTGTACAAGGCTTTCGGTGGCATAGTACTATGCGTCAGACCATGCCAGGGGACCGTTTTTTTGTAGAGCCGCGGTACAGGCAAACGTGCCTTTTATAATTTTTCCGACCGTGTTCCGGAAAGTGGCGACGCATCAAACCTATATATTTGGAAAGCCAGAAAAATTCTCTATAAGTCGATCATAGTTAAAAAGTGTACACGGTTTTCGGGTACATAGTTATATGCTTCGTACCAGGCCAGGGGACCGTATTTTCGTAGATCCACGGTACAGGCAAACGTGCCTTTTATAATTTTTCCGACCGTGTTCCGGAAGATGGCGACGCATCAAACCTATATATTCGGAAAGCTAAGAAAATTCTCCATAAGTCGTTCATAGTTCAGAAGTGTACATGGCTTTCGGGTACATAGTAATATGCCTCAGACCAGGCCAGGGGACCGTTTTTTTATAGAGCTGCGGTACAGGGAAACGTATCGTTTATTATTTTTCTGACCGTGTTCCGGAAGATGACGACGCATTAAACCTATATATTTGGAAGGCCAGGAAAATTCTCCATATGTCGCTCATAATTCAAAAGTGTTCACGGCTTTCGGGTACATAGTAATATGCCTCGGACCAGGCCAGGGGACAGTTTTTTTGTAGAGCTTGGTACAGGCAAACGAGCAAATTATAATTTTTCTGACCGCGTTCCGGAAGGTGGCGACGCATCAACATATATAATTGGAAAGCCAGGAAACTTCTCTATAAGCCGATCATAGTTCAATAGTGTACAAGGCTTTCGGTGGCATAGTACTATGCGTCAGACCATGCCAGGGGACCGTTTTTTTGTAGAGCCGCGGTACAGGCAAACGTGCCTTTTATAATTTTTCCGACCGTGTTCCGGAAGGTGGCGACGCATCAAACCTATATATTTGGAAAGCCAGAAAAATTCTCTATAAGTCGATCATAGTTAAAAAGTGTACACGGTTTTCGGGTACATAGTTATATGCTTCGTACCAGGCCAGGGGACCGTATTTTCGTAGATCCACGGTACAGGCAAACGTGCCTTTTATAATTTTTCCGACCGTGTTCCGGAAGGTGGCGACGCATGAAACCTATATATTCGGAAAGCTAAGAAAATTCTCCATAAGTCGTTCATAGTTCAGAAGTGTACATGGCTTTCGGGTACATAGTAATATGCCTCAGACCAGGCCAGGGGACCGTTTTTTTATAGAGCTGCGGTACAGGGAAACGTATCGTTTATTATTTTTCTGACCGTGTTCCGGAAAATGACGACGCATTAAACCTATATATTTGGAAGGCCAGGAAAATTCTCCATATGTCGCTCATAATTCAAAAGTGTTCACGGCTTTCGGGTACATAGTAATATGCCTCGGACCAGGCCAGGGGACAGTTTTTTTGTAGAGCTTGGTACAGGCAAACGAGCAAATTATAATTTTTCTGACCGCGTTCCGGAAGGTGGCGACGCATCAACATATATAATTGGAAAGCCAGGAAAATTCTCTATAAGCCGATCATAGTTCAATAGTGTACAAGGCTTTCGGTGGCATAGTACTATGCGTCAGACCATGCCAGGGGACCGTTTTTTTGTAGAGCCGCGGTACAGGCAAACGTGCCTTTTATAATTTTTCTGACCGTGTTTTGGAAGGTGGCCACGCACCAAACCTATATATTCGAAAAGCCAGGAAAATTCTCCATAAGTCGTTCATAGTTTAAAAGTGTACACGGCTTTCGGAGACATAGTTATATGCCTCAGACCAGGCCAGGGGACCGTTTTTTCGTAGATCCTCTTGTACAGACAAACGTGCCATTTATAATTATTCCAACCGTGTTCCGGAAGGTTGTGACGCATTAAGCCTATATATTCGGAAAATTAGGCAAGTTCTCTATAAGACGTTCATAGTTCAAAATTGTTCACGGCTTTCGGGTACATAGTAATATACCTCAGACCAGGCAAGGGGACCGTTTTTTTGTAGAGCCGCGATACAGGCAAACGTATTGTTTATCATTTTTCCGACCGTGTTCAAGAAGGTGGCGACACATTAAACATATATATTCAGAAAGTAAAGAAAATTCTCCATAAGTTGTTCGTAGTTCAGGAGTGTACACGGCTTTCGGGGACATAGTAATATGCCTCAGACCAGGCCAGGGGACCGTTATTTTATAGATCTGCGGTACAGGGAAACGTATCGTTTATAATTTTTCTGACCGTGTGCCGGAAATTGTCGACGCATAAAACCTATATATTTGGAAAGCCAGAAAAATTTTCCATAAGTCGTTCATGTTCAAAAGTGTTCATGGCTTTCGGGTACATAGTAATATTTCTCGGACCAGGCCAGGGGACCGTTTTTTTGTAGAGCCGTGGTACAGGCAAACGTGCCATTTATAATTTTTCTGACCGTGTTCCGGAAAAAGGCGACGCATCAAACCTATATATTTGGAAAGCCAGGAAAATTCTCCATAAGTCGTTCATAATTCAAAAGTGTACATGGCATTCGGGTACATAGTAATATGCCTCAGACCAGGCCATGGGACTGTTATTTTGTAGAGCCGCGGTACAGGCAAACGTGCAATTTATAATTTTTCTGACCGTGTTTTGGAAGGTGGCCACGCACCAAACCTATATATTTGGAAAGCCAGAAAAATTCTCCATATGTCGCTCATAATTCAAAAGTGTTCACGGCTTTCGGGTACATAGTAATATGCCTCGGACCAGGCCAGGGGACAGTTTTTTTGTAGAGCCGCGGTACAGGCAAACGTGCAATTTATAATTTTTCCGACCGCGTTCCGGAAGGTGGCGACGCATCAACATATACAATTGGAAAGCCAGGAAAATTCTCTATAAGCCGATCATAGTTCAATAGTGTACAAGGCTTTCGGTGGCATAGTACTATGCGTCAGACCATGCCAGGGGACCGTTTTTTTGTAGAGCCGCGGTACAGGCAAACGTGCCTTTTATAATTTTTCCGACCGTGTTCCGGAAGGTGGCGACGCATCAAACCTATATATTTGGAAAGCCAGAAAAATTCTCTATAAGTCGATCATAGTTAAAAAGTGTACACGGTTTTCGGGTACATAGTTATATGCTTCGTACCAAACCAGGGGACCGTATTTTCGTAGATCCGCGGTACAGGCAAACGTGCCTTTTATAATTTTTCCGACCGTGTTCCGGAAGGTGGCGACGCATCAAACCTATATATTCGGAAAGCTAAGAAAATTCTCCATAAGTCGTTCATAGTTCAGAAGTGTACATGGCTTTCGGGTACATAGTAATATGCCTCATACCAGGCCAGGGGACCGTTTTTTTATAGAGCTGCGGTACTGGGAAACGTATCGTTTAAAATTTTCTGACCGTGTTCTGGAAGGTGGCGACGCATCAAACCTATATATATGGAAAGCCAGGAAAATTCTCCATAAGTCGTTCATAATTCAAAAGTGTACATGGCTTTCGGGTACATAGTAATATGCCTCAGACCAGGCCATGGGACTGTTATTTTTATAGAGTTGCGGTACAGGGAAACGTATTGTTTATCATTTTTCCGACCGTGTTCAAGAAGGTGGCGACACATTAAACATATATATTCAGAAAGTAAAGAAAATTCTCCATAAGTTGTTCGTAGTTCAGGAGTGTACACGGCTTACGGGGACATAGTAATATGCCTCAGACCAGGCCAGGGGACCGTTATTTTATAGATCTGCAGTACAGGGAAACGTATCGTTTATAATTTTTCTGACCGTGTGCCGGAAATTGTCGACGCATCAAACCTATATATTTGGAAAGCCAGAAAAATTTTCCATAAGTCGTTCATGTTCAAAAGTGTTCATGGCTTTCGGGTACATAGTAATATTTCTCGGACCAGGCCAGGGGACCGTTTTTTTGTAGAGCCGTGGTACAGGCAAACGTTCCATTTATAATTTTTCTGACCGTGTTTTGGAAGGTGGCCACGCACCAAACCTATATATTTGGAAAGCCAGAAAAATTCTCCATATGGCGCTCATAATTCAAAAGTGTTCACGGCTTTCGGGTACATAGTAATATGCCTCGGACCAGGCCAGGGGACAGTTTTTTTGTAGAGCCGCGGTACAGGCAAACGTGCAATTTATAATTTTTCCGACCGCGTTCCGGAAGGTGGCGGCGCATCAACATATACAATTGGAAAGCCAGGAAAATTCTCTATAAGCCGATCATAGTTCAATAGTGTACAAGGCTTTCGGTGGCATAGTACTATGCGTCAGACCATGCCAGGGGACCGTTTTTTTGTAGAGCCGCGGTACAGGCAAACGTGCCTTTTATAATTTTTCCGACCGTGTTCCGGAAAGTGGCGACGCATCAAACCTATATATTTGGAAAGCCAGAAAAATTCTCTATAAGTCGATCATAGTTAAAAAGTGTACACGGTTTTCGGGTACATAGTTATATGCTTCGTACCAGGCCAGGGGACCGTATTTTCGTAGATCCACGGTACAGGCAAACGTGCCTTTTATAATTTTTCCGACCGTGTTCCGGAAGATGGCGACGCATCAAACCTATATATTCGGAAAGCTAAGAAAATTCTCCATAAGTCGTTCATAGTTCAGAAGTGTACATGGCTTTCGGGTACATAGTAATATGCCTCAGACCAGGCCAGGGGACCGTTTTTTTATAGAGCTGCGGTACAGGGAAACGTATCGTTTATTATTTTTCTGACCGTGTTCCGGAAGATGACGACGCATTAAACCTATATATTTGGAAGGCCAGGAAAATTCTCCATATGTCGCTCATAATTCAAAAGTGTTCACGGCTTTCGGGTACATAGTAATATGCCTCGGACCAGGCCAGGGGACAGTTTTTTTGTAGAGCTTGGTACAGGCAAACGAGCAAATTATAATTTTTCTGACCGCGTTCCGGAAGGTGGCGACGCATCAACATATATAATTGGAAAGCCAGGAAAATTCTCTATAAGCCGATCATAGTTCAATAGTGTACAAGGCTTTCGGTGGCATAGTACTATGCGTCAGACCATGCCAGGGGACCGTTTTTTTGTAGAGCCGCGGTACAGGCAAACGTGCCTTTTATAATTTTTCCGACCGTGTTCCGGAAGGTGGCGACGCATCAAACCTATATATTTGGAAAGCCAGAAAAATTCTCTATAAGTCGATCATAGTTAAAAAGTGTACACGGTTTTCGGGTACATAGTTATATGCTTCGTACCAGGCCAGGGGACCGTATTTTCGTAGATCCACGGTACAGGCAAACGTGCCTTTTATAATTTTTCCGACCGTGTTCCGGAAGGTGGCGACGCATGAAACCTATATATTCGGAAAGCTAAGAAAATTCTCCATAAGTCGTTCATAGTTCAGAAGTGTACATGGCTTTCGGGTACATAGTAATATGCCTCAGACCAGGCCAGGGGACCGTTTTTTTATAGAGCTGCGGTACAGGGAAACGTATCGTTTATTATTTTTCTGACCGTGTTCCGGAAAATGACGACGCATTAAACCTATATATTTGGAAGGCCAGGAAAATTCTCCATATGTCGCTCATAATTCAAAAGTGTTCACGGCTTTCGGGTACATAGTAATATGCCTCGGACCAGGCCAGGGGACAGTTTTTTTGTAGAGCTTGGTACAGGCAAACGAGCAAATTATAATTTTTCTGACCGCGTTCCGGAAGGTGGCGACGCATCAACATATATAATTGGAAAGCCAGGAAAATTCTCTATAAGCCGATCATAGTTCAATAGTGTACAAGGCTTTCGGTGGCATAGTACTATGCGTCAGACCATGCCAGGGGACCGTTTTTTTGTAGAGCCGCGGTACAGGCAAACGTGCCTTTTATAATTTTTCTGACCGTGTTTTGGAAGGTGGCCACGCACCAAACCTATATATTCGAAAAGCCAGGAAAATTCTCCATAAGTCGTTCATAGTTTAAAAGTGTACACGGCTTTCGGAGACATAGTTATATGCCTCAGACCAGGCCAGGGGACCGTTTTTTCGTAGATCCTCTTGTACAGACAAACGTGCCATTTATAATTATTCCAACCGTGTTCCGGAAGGTTGTGACGCATTAAGCCTATATATTCGGAAAATTAGGCAAGTTCTCTATAAGACGTTCATAGTTCAAAATTGTTCACGGCTTTCGGGTACATAGTAATATACCTCAGACCAGGCAAGGGGACCGTTTTTTTGTAGAGCCGCGATACAGGCAAACGTATTGTTTATCATTTTTCCGACCGTGTTCAAGAAGGTGGCGACACATTAAACATATATATTCAGAAAGTAAAGAAAATTCTCCATAAGTTGTTCGTAGTTCAGGAGTGTACACGGCTTTCGGGGACATAGTAATATGCCTCAGACCAGGCCAGGGGACCGTTATTTTATAGATCTGCGGTACAGGGAAACGTATCGTTTATAATTTTTCTGACCGTGTGCCGGAAATTGTCGACGCATAAAACCTATATATTTGGAAAGCCAGAAAAATTTTCCATAAGTCGTTCATGTTCAAAAGTGTTCATGGCTTTCGGGTACATAGTAATATTTCTCGGACCAGGCCAGGGGACCGTTTTTTTGTAGAGCCGTGGTACAGGCAAACGTGCCATTTATAATTTTTCTGACCGTGTTCCGGAAAAAGGCGACGCATCAAACCTATATATTTGGAAAGCCAGGAAAATTCTCCATAAGTCGTTCATAATTCAAAAGTGTACATGGCATTCGGGTACATAGTAATATGCCTCAGACCAGGCCATGGGACTGTTATTTTTATAGAGCTGCGGTACAGGGAAACGTATTGTTTATCATTTTTCCGACCGTGTTCAAGAAGGTGGCGACACATTAAACATATATATTCAGAAAGTAAAGAAAATTCTCCATAAGTTGTTCGTTGTTCAGGAGTGTACACGGCTTTCGGGGACATAGTTATATGCCTCAGACCAGGCCAGGGGACCGTTATTTTATAGATCTGCGGTACAGGGAAACGTATCGTTTATAATTTTTCTGACCGTGTTCCGGAAGATGACGACGCATTAAACCTATATATTTGGAAAGCCAGGAAAATTCTCCATATGTCGCTAATAATTCAAAAGTGTTCACGGCTTTCGGGTACATAGTAATATGCCTCGGACCAGGCCAGGGGACAGTTTTTTTGTAGAGCCGCGGTACAGGCAAACGAGCAATTTATAATTTTTCCGACCGCGTTCCAGAAGGTGGCGACACATCAACATATATAATTGGAAAGCCAGGAAAATTCTCTATAAGCCGATCATAGTTCAATAGTGTACAAGGCTTTCGGTGGCATTGTACTATGCGTCAGACCATGCCAGGGGACCGTTTTTTTGTAGAGCCGCGGTACAGGCAAACGTGCCTTTTATAATTTTTCTGACCGTGTTTTGGAAGGTGACCACGCACCAAACCTATATATTCGAAAAGCCAGGAAAATTCTCCATAAGTCGTTCATAATTCAAAAGTGTACACGGCTTTCGGGGACATAGTAATATGTCTCAGACCAGGCCAGGGGACTGTTTTATTCATTAAGCTGCGGTACAGGGAAACGTATCGTTTATTATTTTTCTGACCGTGTTCCGGAAGATGACGACGCATTAAACCTATATATTTGGAAAGCCAGGAAAATTCTCCATATGTCGCTCATAATTCAAAAGTGTTCACGGCTTTCGGGTACATAGTAATATGCCTCGGACCAGGCCAGGGGACAGTTTTTTTGTAGAGCCGCGGTACAGGCAAACGAGCAATTTATAATTTTTCTGACCGCGTTCCGGAAGGTGGCGACGCATCAACATATATAATTGGAAAGCCAGGAAAATTCTCTATAAGCCGATCATAGTTCAATAGTGTACAAGGCTTTCGGTGGCATAGTACTATGCGTCAGACCATGCCAGGGGACCGTTTTTTTGTAGAGCCGCGGTACAGGCAAACGTGCCTTTTATAATTTTTCTGACCGTGTTTTGGAAGGTGGCCACGCAACAAACCTATATATTCGAAAAGCCAGGAAAATTATCCATAAGTCGTTCATAGTTTAAAAGTGTACACGGCTTTCGGAGACATAGTTATATGCCTCAGACCAGGCCAGGGGACCGTTTTTTCGTAGATCCTCTTGTACAGACAAACGTGCCATTTATAATTATTCCAACCGTGTCCCGGAAGGTTGTGACGCATTAAGCCTATATATTCGGAAAATTAGGCAAGTTCTCTATAAGACGTTCATAGTTCAAAAGTGTTCACGGCTTTCGGGTACATAGTAATATACCTCAGACCAGGCAAGGGGACCGTTTTTTTTGTAGAGCCGCGATACAGGCAAACGTGCTATTTATAATTTTTCCGACCGTGTTCCGGAAAATGGCGACGCATCAAACCTATATATTTGGAAAGCCAGGAAAATTCTCCATAAGTCGTTCATAATTCAAAAGTGTACATGGCTTTCGGGTACATAGCAATATGCCTCAGACCAGGCCATGGGACTGTTATTTTTATAGAGCTGCGGTATAGGGAAACGTATTGTTTATCATTTTTCCGACCGTGTTCAAGAAGGTGGCGACACATTAAACATATATATTCAGAAAGTAAAGAAAATTCTCCATAAGTTGTTCGTAGTTCAGGAGTGTACACGGCTTTCGGGGACATAGTTATATGCCTCAGACCAGGCCAGGGGACCGTTATTTTATAGATCTGCGGTACAGGGAAACGTATCGTTTATAATTTTTCTGACCGTGTGCCGGAAATTGTCGACGCATCAAACCTATATATTTGGAAAGCCAGAAAAATTTTCCATAAGTCGTTCATGTTCAAAAGTGTTCATGGCTTTCGGGTACATAGTAATATGCCTCGGACCAGGCCAGGGGACAGTTTTTTTGTAGAGCCGCGGTACAGGCAAACGAGCAATTTATAATTTTTCTGACCGCGTTCCGGAAGGTGGCGACGCATCAACATATATAATTGGAAAGCCAGGAAAATTCTCTATAAGCCGATCATAGTTCAATAGTGTACAAGGCTTTCGGTGGCATAGTACTATGCGTCAGACCATGCCAGGGGACCGTTTTTTTGTAGAGCCGCGGTACAGGCAAACGTGCCTTTTATAATTTTTCTGACCGTGTTTTGGAAGGTGGCCACGCACCAAACCTATATATTCGAAAAGCCAGGAAAATTCTCCATAAGTCGTTCATAGTTTAAAAGTGTACACGGCTTTCGGAGACATAGTTATATGCCTCAGACCAGGCCAGGGGACCGTTTTTTCGTAGATCCTCTTGTACAGACAAACGTGCCATTTATAATTATTCCAACCGTGTCCCGGAAGGTTGTGACGCATTAAGCCTATATATTCGGAAAATTAGGCAAGTTCTCTATAAGACGTTCATAGTTCAAAAGTGTTCACGGCTTTCGGGTACATAGTAATATACCTCAGACCAGGCAAGGGGACCGTTTTTTTGTAGAGCCGCGATACAGGCAAACGTGCTATTTATAATTTTTCCGACCGTGTTCCGGAAAATGGCGACGCATCAAACCTATATATTTGGAAAGCCAGGAAAATTCTCCATAAGTCGTTCATAATTCAAAAGTGTACACGGCTTTCGGGGACATAGTAATATGTCTCAGACCAGGCCAGGGGACTGTTTTTTTCATTAAGCTGCGGTACAGGGAAACGTATCGTTTATAATTTTTCCGACCGTGTTCCGGAAAATGGCGACGCATCAAACCTATATATTTGGAAAGCCAGGAAAATTCTCCATAAGTCGTTCATAATTCAAAAGTGTACATGGCTTTCGGGTACATAGCAATATGCCTCAGACCAGGCCATGGGACTGTTATTGTTATAGAGCTGCGGTACAGGGAAACGTATTGTTTATCATTTTTCCGACCGTGTTCAAGAAGGTGGCGACACATTAAACATATATATTCAGAAAGTAAAGAAAATTCTCCATAAGTTGTTTGTAGTTCAGGAGTGTACACGGCTTTCGGGGACATAGTTATATGCCTCAGACCAGGCCAGGGGACCGTTATTTTATAGATCTGCGGTACAGGGAAACGTATCGTTTATAATTTTTCTGACCGTGTTCCGGAAGATGACGACGCATTAAACCTATATATTTGGAAAGCCAGAAAAATTCTCCATATGGCGCTCATAATTCAAAAGTGTTCACGGCTTTCGGGTACATAGTAATATGCCTCGGACCAGGCCAGGGGACAGTTTTTTTGTAGAGCCGCGGTACAGGCAAACGAGCA
The DNA here is from genome assembly GCF_019925205.1 of Metopolophium dirhodum. Lineage (NCBI taxonomy): Eukaryota > Metazoa > Arthropoda > Insecta > Hemiptera > Aphididae > Metopolophium > Metopolophium dirhodum. Next base: position 3,814,254 of record NC_083560.1, read on the forward strand.
ATTTATAATTTTTCCGACCGCGTTCCAGAAGGTGGCGACACATCAACATATATAATTGGAAAGCCAGGAAAATTCTCTATAAGCCGATCATAGTTCAATAGTGTACAAGGCTTTCGGTGGCATTGTACTATGCGTCAGACCATGCCAGGGGACCGTTTTTTTTGTAGAGCCGCGGTACAGGCAAACGTGCCTTTTATAATTTTTCTGACCGTGTTTTGGAAGGTGGCCACGCACCAAACCTATATATTCGAAAAGCCAGGAAAATTCTCCATAAGTCGTTCATAATTCAAAAGTGTTCACGGCTTTCGGAGACATAGTTATATGCCTCAGACCAGGCCAGGGGACCGTTTTTTCGTAGATCCTCTTGTACAGACAAACGTGCCATTTATAATTATTCCAACCGTGTCCCGGAAGGTTGTGACGCATTAAGCCTATATATTCGGAAAATTAGGCAAGTTCTCTATAAGACGTTCATAGTTCAAAAGTGTTCATGGCTTTCGGGTACATAGTAATATGCCTCGGACCAGGCCAGGGGACAGTTTTTTTGTAGAGCCGCGGTACAGGCAAACGAGCAATTTATAATTTTTCTGACCGCGTTCCGGAAGGTGGCGACGCATCAACATATATAATTGGAAAGCCAGGAAAATTCTCTATAAGCCGATCATAGTTCAAAAGTGTACAAGGCTTTCGGTGGCATAGTTACTATGCGTCAGACCATGCCAGGGGACCGTTTTTTTGTAGAGCCGCGGTACAGGCAAACGTGCCTTTTATAATTTTTCTGACCGTGTTTTGGAAGGTGGCCACGCACCAAACCTATATATTCGAAAAGCCAGGAAATTTCTCCATAAGTCGTTCATAGTTTAAAAGTGTACACGGCTTTCGGAGACATAGTTATATGCCTCAGACCAGGCCAGGGGACCGTTTTTTCGTAGATCCTCTTGTACAGACAAACGTGCCATTTATAATTATTCCAACCGTGTCCCGGAAGGTTGTGACGCATTAAGCCTATATATTCGGAAAATTAGGCAAGTTCTCTATAAGACGTTCATAGTTCAAAAGTGTTCACGGCTTTCGGGTACATAGTAATATACCTCAGACCAGGCAAGGGGACCGTTTTTTTGTAGAGCCGCGATACAGGCAAACGTGCTATTTATAATTTTTCCGACCGTGTTCCGGAAAATGGCGACGCATCAAACCTATATATTTGGAAAGCCAGGAAAATTCTCCATAAGTCGTTCATAGTTCAAAAGTGTACACGGCTTTCGGGGACATAGTAATATGTCTCAGACCAGGCCAGGGGACTGTTTTTTTCATTAAGCTGCGGTACAGGGAAACGTATCGCTTATAATTTTTCCGACCGTGTTCCGGATAATGGCGACGCATCAAACCTATATATTTGGAAAGCCAGGAAAATTCTCCATAAGTCGTTCATAATTCAAAAGTGTACATGGCTTTCGGGTACATAGCAATATGCCTCAGACCAGGCCATGGGACTGTTATTTTTATAGAGCTGCGGTACAGGGAAACGTATTGTTTATCATTTTTCCGACCGTGTTCAAGAAGGTGGCGACACATTAAACATATATATTCAGAAAGTAAAGAAAATTCTCCATAAGTTGTTCGTAGTTCAGGAGTGTACACGGCTTTCGGGGACATAGTAATATGCCTCAGACCAGGCCAGGGGACCGTTATTTTATAGATCTGCGGTACAGGGAAACGTATCGTTTATAATTTTTCTGACCGTGTTCCGGAAGATGACGACGCATTAAACCTATATATTTGGAAAGCCAGGAAAATTCTCCATATGGCGCTCATAATTCAAAAGTGTTCACGGCTTTCGGGTACATAGTAATATGCCTCGGACCAGGCCAGGGGACAGTTTTTTTGTAGAGCCGCGGTACAGGCAAACGAGCAATTTATAATTTTTCCGACCGCGTTCCAGAAGGTGGCGACACATCAACATATATAATTGGAAAGCCAGGAAAATTCTCTATAAGCCGATCATAGTTCAATAGTGTACAAGGCTTTCGGTGGCATAGTACTATGCGTCAGACCATGCCAGGGGACCGTTTTTTTGTAGAGCCGCGGTACAGGCAAACGTGCCTTTTATAATTTTTCTGACCGTGTTTTGGAAGGTGGCCACGCACCAAACCTATATATTCGAAAAGCCAGGAAATTTCTCCATAAGTCGTTCATAGTTTAAAAGTGTACACGGCTTTCGGAGACATAGTTATATGCCTCAGACCAGGCCAGGGGACCGTTTTTTCGTAGATCCTCTTGTACAGACAAACGTGCCATTTATAATTATTCCAACCGTGTCCCGGAAGGTTGTGACGCATTAAGCCTATATATTCGGAAAATTAGGCAAGTTCTCTATAAGACGTTCATAGTTCAAAAGTGTTCACGGCTTTCGGGTACATAGTAATATACCTCAGACCAGGCAAGGGGACCGTTTTTTTGTAGAGCCGCGATACAGGCAAACGTGCTATTTATAATTTTTCCGACCGTGTTCCGGAAAATGGCGACGCATCAAACCTATATATTTGGAAAGCCAGGAAAATTCTCCATAAGTCGTTCATAGTTCAAAAGTGTACACGGCTTTCGGGGACATAGTAATATGTCTCAGACCAGGCCAGGGGACTGTTTTTTTCATTAAGCTGCGGTACAGGGAAACGTATCGCTTATAATTTTTCCGACCGTGTTCCGGATAATGGCGACGCATCAAACCTATATATTTGGAAAGCCAGGAAAATTCTCCATAAGTCGTTCATAATTCAAAAGTGTACATGGCTTTCGGGTACATAGCAATATGCCTCAGACCAGGCCATGGGACTGTTATTTTTATAGAGCTGCGGTACAGGGAAACGTATTGTTTATCATTTTTCCGACCGTGTTCAAGAAGGTGGCGACACATTAAACATATATATTCAGAAAGTAAAGAAAATTCTCCATAAGTTGTTCGTAGTTCAGGAGTGTACACGGCTTTCGGGGACATAGTAATATGCCTCAGACCAGGCCAGGGGACCGTTATTTTATAGATCTGCGGTACAGGGAAACGTATCGTTTATAATTTTTCTGACCGTGTTCCGGAAGATGACGACGCATTAAACCTATATATTTGGAAAGCCAGGAAAATTCTCCATATGGCGCTCATAATTCAAAAGTGTTCACGGCTTTCGGGTACATAGTAATATGCCTCGGACCAGGCCAGGGGACAGTTTTTTTGTAGAGCCGCGGTACAGGCAAACGAGCAATTTATAATTTTTCCGACCGCGTTCCAGAAGGTGGCGACACATCAACATATATAATTGGAAAGCCAGGAAAATTCTCTATAAGCCGATCATAGTTCAATAGTGTACAAGGCTTTCGGTGGCATTGTACTATGCGTCAGACCATGCCAGGGGACCGTTTTTTTTGTAGAGCCGCGGTACAGGCAAACGTGCCTTTTATAATTTTTCTGACCGTGTTTTGGAAGGTGGCCACGCACCAAACCTATATATTCGAAAAGCCAGGAAAATTCTCCATAAGTCGTTCATAATTCAAAAGTGTTCACGGCTTTCGGAGACATAGTTATATGCCTCAGACCAGGCCAGGGGACCGTTTTTTCGTAGATCCTCTTGTACAGACAAACGTGCCATTTATAATTATTCCAACCGTGTCCCGGAAGGTTGTGACGCATTAAGCCTATATATTCGGAAAATTAGGCAAGTTCTCTATAAGACGTTCATAGTTCAAAAGTGTTCATGGCTTTCGGGTACATAGTAATATGCCTAGGACCAGGCCAGGGGACAGTTTTTTTGTAGAGCCGCGGTACAGGCAAACGAGCAATTTATAATTTTTCTGACCACGTTTCCGGAAGGTGGCGACGCATCAACATATATAATTGGAAAGCCAGGAAAATTCTCTATAAGCCGATCATAGTTCAATAGTGTACAAGGCTTTCGGTGGCATAGTACTATGCGTCAGACCATGCCAGGGGACCGTTTTTTTTGTAGAGCCGCGGTACAGGCAAACGTGCCTTTTATAATTTTTCTGACCGTGTTTTGGAAGGTGGCCACGCACCAAACCTATATATTCGAAAAGCCAGGAAAATTCTCCATAAGTCGTTCATAGTTTAAAAGTGTACACGGCTTTCGGAGACATAGTTATATGCCTCAGACCAGGCCAGGGGACCGTTTTTTCGTAGATCCTCTTGTACAGACAAACGTGCCATTTATAATTATTCCAACCGTGTCCCGGAAGGTTGTGACGCATTAAGCCTATATATTCGGAAAATTAGGCAAGTTCTCTATAAGACGTTCATAGTTCAAAAGTGTTCACGGCTTTCGGGTACATAGTAATATACCTCAGACCAGGCAAGGGGACCGTTTTTTTTGTAGAGCCGCGATACAGGCAAACGTGCTATTTATAATTTTTCCGACCGTGTTCCGGAAAATGGCGACGCATCAAACCTATATATTTGGAAAGCCAGGAAAATTCTCCATAAGTCGTTCATAATTCAAAAGTGTACACGGCTTTCGGGGACATAGTAATATGTCTCAGACCAGGCCAGGGGACTGTTTTTTTCATTAAGCTGCGGTACAGGGAAACGTATCGCTTATAATTTTTCCGACCGTGTTCCGGAAAATGGCGACGCATCAAACCTATATATTTGGAAAGCCAGGAAAATTCTCCATAAGTCGTTCATAATTCAAAAGTGTACATGGCTTTCGGGTACATAGCAATATGCCTCAGACCAGGCCATGGGACTGTTATTTTTATAGAGCTGCGGTACAGGGAAACGTATTGTTTATCATTTTTCCGACCGTGTTCAAGAAGGTGGCGACACATTAAACATATATATTCAGAAAGTAAAGAAAATTCTCCATAAGTTGTTCGTAGTTCAGGAGTGTACACGGCTTTCGGGGACATAGTAATATGCCTCTTATTTTATAGATCTGCGGTACAGGGAAACGTATCGTTTATAATTTTTCTGACCGTGTGCCGGAAATTGTCGACGCATCAAACCTATATATTTGGAAAGCCAGAAAAATTTTCCATAAGTCGTTCATGTTCAAAAGTGTTCATGGCTTTCGGGTACATAGTAATATGCCTCGGACCAGGCCAGGGGACAGTTTTTTTGTAGAGCCGCGGTACAGGCAAACGAGCAATTTATAATTTTTCTGACCGCGTTCCGGAAGGTGGCGACGCATCAACATATATAATTGGAAAGCCAGGAAAATTCTCTATAAGCCGATCATAGTTCAATAGTGTACAAGGCTTTCGGTGGCATAGTACTATGCGTCAGACCATGCCAGGGGACCGTTTTTTTGTAGAGCCGCGGTACAGGCAAACGTGCCTTTTACAATTTTTCTGACCTTGTTTTGGAAGGTGGCCACGCACCAAACCTATATATTCGAAAAGCCAGGAAAATTCTCCATAAGTCGTTCATAGTTTAAAAGTGTACACGGCTTTCGGAGACATAGTTATATGCCTCAGACCAGGCCAGGGGACCGTTTTTTCGTAGATCCTCTTGTACAGACAAACGTGCCATTTATAATTATTCCAACCGTGTTCCGGAAGGTTTGTGACGCATTAAGCCTATATATTCGGAAAATTAGGCAAGTTCTCTATAAGACGTTCATAGTTCAAAAGTGTTCACGGCTTTCGGGTACATAGTAATACAGGGTGATTCTTTTATCAAACAACACTCATTATTTGAAAAAGTATTGACTTTTTTCAAATTTTTTTTTTTCAAAATTGTAGATTTACGCTGTTCTAGAATTGAATATTTTTTTTATATTTTTTCACCCCTTATATTTATTAGGTAAACCACCATCAACTTTTGATTTTCAAATGGTAACCTATACTTAAAATTTCATAATTGAAATAAAACTATTTTTTTTCATTAATTATTACGTTCAAATTTTCATTTTTCGTTAATCCGTTGATGAGATATTGCTCCTCAATGTTTGGTGGTTTTGGGAGGTAGTTGGGTGTGTGTACAGTAAATGTGTTTATACCTCGTCAGTAGATACCGCAGTTATTAGGATTTGTATGCCCCGGGGCTAAAGATATTACATTTTAAAATCAATTCAAGTAGGTGCAGTAGGAGGTTGAGTTGTGCCCCTAAATGTATTGTATAATATCCATTTGGCTGGGTGTCCGCCGTTCGCCCTACTAAAGGTGATTTCGTCACTGCGTCATAATAATTCTTATCGATTATAAAAACCAGAAGTTAAAAGTTTTAAATTCTATATCGTTCGAACCCAAGGTAATGATAATTGATAACTTATTGTCATAATGTCATATTTTAAGTAATTGGGACCATTAGTGTCACTTGCGCATACTCGCGTGTAATTCCCTCGACCCCATTAAATACCTATTAAGTATGGAGTACCGACAATTTGTGACAACGGACCACAACGATACGTGATTGTTGTCTGATTAGTGATTAGACTGATATGCGCATATATCTTATAATATCTATGGTGGATTTGCGATTAGGTAATAACAGGTACTAGATAATACCTACTATCATCTACTATGTTTATCGTGCTCTGTGCTGATATCGTGGTTCCGTGGTTACATGATATGGAAGTATACCTTATACTGGGTTAGCGTTAATCACATAACAATCCGTTAGTAGACAAATGGTTAAGATAATAACTCGGAACTAATTTAATCGTGACTCGTGGTCGTAGGTATTTTATTTTTGAAATACCGTATTAGTTCTTGTATAATATAATATAATTATTGTCTTTATTCACCACATATTGTATTTTACGTATTTTATTTAATAATTTAATACTTTATCAATCATATAAGTACCTAAATTTACTTATTACACTTGAATTAGATGCTTGGTGATTACATTTGTACAATTTATTGGTAAGTACTAAGTTTTACTAGTTGGTAGTGGCCCAAAATTAAAATAAATAATACAATGAGTATGTCATTAACTTTAGACATTTTGATTTCAGTTTTAATCATTAATACATAATACACTATTTTTGTTTTAAATGGTATACCTAACCAAGGAACACTGGTACTTACTGGATAATACATGAGTTGTTATACAATGAAAGTGGCATAATTATGACAACACAGAAATATTGCGATAATATTTCCATATTATTTAAAATTAGTCATTACAATACTCAGTGCTGGACTCTGGGTTTTTCATGAAAGTCTATACCTACTCTACAAATGTTATATCAAAATCTCCACTTTTTAGGTTCCTAAACTAAAAGTGAATAGAAAATTATTTATCTACATAATATGTGATGATTCAAAATCAGTTTCACATAGGTCATTTTACCTAATTTAAAATATGCCATAAATGGAATCAGCTACCTATGACACACAATTCAGAAGATCCTGTATGTTAAAATTATATTCATACTGCTATGTTTAATTACATTTTAAAATGGTAACTGAAAAATAAAAATAATTTTTCACATATTGGATTTAAATATTTCAACAGACTACAGAACAAAATAAAGTATGTATATAATATTTTTAATTGTAATATTATTAAATTATTATATTGAAAATTCAATTTTTTAGATATTCAAGACAATTGCAAAGAAGTGGGAAAAATGTAGCTGGACTAAGTGCATACATATTACAAATGATGTGTATTGAAACTAAAAATGTTGTGAATGTTAATGTTTTGTACTTTGTATGATATTTTAATTAATTTAAATGAGGTGACAACATCAATCATTACAAATCAAAAGATAAAATAATGTATGTTGTGTTTAATACACACAATATAATATGTAGATTGTGTAAATCAAATAAAGAATTTAAAAAAAAATAAAATAGGTATGTGATTTATAATTATTTTTCAGTTATTACTTTAACAATAGTATAAATGCTCAATGTAAAGTATTTAAAAAAATATAAATGTATTATTATTAATATACATATATTTTTTTTAATGATATTAGTATTACATTGTATAATGATAAATACTTAATTACTTTTGTCAATGATTGGCGTTGTCATTAAATAATTGTTAGTACTAAATTCAAATAAGAATATTATTAACACCATTTTTAAATTTTACTAAGTCTGGGGTGATTGAAAAGTTTGTTTTAATTTTTTGAATACATGTTTTATCTTTACTCATATTTTGCATAACTGCAAAACGAACATTTTGATTAAACTGTATCATCATTTTGAAATAGATTTTTCATAGTCCTGGGCTTATTAAAGTAAAATTGTTTAATGGTTCACGATAATATCAGTATAAAATGTGAGAAATTCGGTCGTGAACAGGGTTTAGGGCTAAACAGAACCTAAAATCATCAAATCAAACATTTAAATAATCAAAATTAAGCAATCTAAAAAATGGTTATTCTCTCTCTAGTTTTTGTTAGTGGTTATCACTTGTATCATATTAAAGTAGAAAATATACATTAAAAAATTTAAAATGTGTTAAAAAGAACACTCTAAAATGTGGGGTGCTATAATATTTCATATTTTAAAAACATTAAATTGATGGCATTTCACTATAATAATGATAGTTAAATCTAAAAAAACAAGGGGTGCTAAATTAGAGCTTGGCGTGCTAAAGACCCTTCTGTGACAATGGTCTCAAACCCTGTTCATGACATTGAGAATATGATTTTTTTTATAATTATTTAAGTTTATTAGTGCCTTATGTATTTGCATGTATATCATTATTATTTAAATACCTACCTATTGATTAAATTCATGTGATTGGTCAAAAAGACCTAGTCCTACCAAGTATATTACAACTATTGAAGTGACCTATGGCGAATTATTTATATTATACTAATATTTGATTTGGAATTGTAAATGCATTAAATTGAAATTGTAAACATAAAAAAAAGTTGTTTATACCTAATATTAAATTAGTTCAGAGTTATATTTATTAGGTATTATATAATATTAACTTGTTGAAAATATTATTTAAATTTATGTTGGTATTGTATTTCCAGATTTGTAATAAATTGTAATTTTAATACCACTGTACAATTAGTGTTATATTATGTGTAAAATTCATTTTTATCTTGATTCTTCGGGACTATAAAAAAAGTTAAAATGTTAAATTCTCACAGACCCTAGTGTTATGTACTTGTCAAACTTCTTTATTCGATGTGCATGTACCTAAATGATAATTTATATAAGAAGAGGTACAATATTTGATTTGTTCAAAAAAAAAAAATTATTATAAAAAATATTAAATCCTCATAGGTATTCTGGTATTTACAATATTTACATGTTTATAGTATCCATATGGTAAACAGTAGAAAATATAAATATTAAATGTATAATAATAATTAACACATTATTTTGTATTAGTTAAATCTACCAAAGCTATACACGGTTATATGTATATTATTAAAATATGTATAAAAAAAAAATTAAGTTAATTTGTTGTTAATATTATGGTACATTATATCATAATTTGTACATTTATTATTAATTGTTATTGTATACATTTATCATTGAAATACAGATTTTTAATAATTTTAGAAGTTTTATTATCAGTAATCTACTTGATTATTCAGTTATAATAGTACATGATTTTTTCCATGATTATATTAATTTATAATATATGTATATGTATAATTAATATCTCTATAATTAATATCTCTTTGCATGGTTATTACCAATGACCATAGAATTAAGGTTATTACTTTTGATAATAACATAGAATACCTAAATAACTAGAATTAATTTGGCCACTAGTGTAGTAGTGTGTAGGGTGGTAGGATTAATAAGTCCAAAGTCATATTCAGTGCTTACTGCTATATTTTTGTTTACTTTTTGCTACTATTTATTTTGTAAATACACATACTGGTAACACTGTATTTTCTTTATGATAGACAGTTGTAATGATCACGGTCTTAGATTATAAGAGTGATAATTGATAAACTATGGACAACTTATGGACTAAAATAATTCTGTATTTCCGTATGTTACTCTATGGTGTGTTGTAGTCGGCATAGAATAGAGATTAAATCGTGATCAAATCTACAAACAGAAGCAGTCCAATTAGTTAGGTATACGTATACCCAATAACATGATCGTCTGTTATTGTATGTAGATATTATCAGCTATCAGGTACAAAGATAATCACTGCTATATCTTGGGTCGAACGATATCGAATTTATTACTTATAACTTCTGGTCTTTATAATTGATAATAATTATTACGACCAATGACCAGTGCCGCAATCACCTTCGTGGGGTAAAACTGTGTGACTCCCTGAAAAATCGGCATAATAAAATACATTTAGGGGCTCTAAGTACTTTATGAACTGATTTGAAAAGTGTAATATCTTTTAACCCTGGGACATAAAAATCCTAGTAGAGATAATATCTACTGACGAGGTATAACACATTTACACACAATAACTACCTCCCAAAACCACCCAACTTTGAGGAATAATATCTCATCAACGGATTAACGAAAAATGAAAATTTGAACGTAATAATTAATGAAAAAAATAGTTTTATTCAATTATGAAATTTTAAGTATAGGTTACCATTTGAAAATCAAAAGTTGATGGTGGTTTACCTAATAAATATAAGGGTGAAAAATATAAAAAAAATATTCAATTCTAGAACAGCGTAAATCTACAATTTTGAAAAAAAAAAATTTTGAAAAAAGTCAATACTTTTTCAAATAATGAGTGTTGTTTGATAAAAGAATCACCTCAGACCAGGCAAGGGGACCGTTTTTTTGTAGAGCCGCGATACAGGCAAACGTGCTATTTATAATTTTTCCGACCGTGTTCCGGAAAATGGCGACGCATCAAACCTATATATTTGGAAAGCCAGGAAAATTCTCCATAAGTCGTTCATAATTCAAAAGTGTACACGGCTTTCGGGGACATAGTAATATGTCTCAGACCAGGCCAGGGGACTGTTTTTTTCATTAAGCTGCGGTACAGGGAAACGTATCGTTTATAATTTTTCTGACCGTGTTCCGGAAGATGACGACGCATTAAACCTATATATTTGGAAAGCCAGGAAAATTCTCCATATGTCGCTCATAATTCAAAAGTGTTCAAGGCTTTCGGGTACATAGTAATATGCCTCGGACCAGGCCAGGGGACAGTTTTTTTGTAGAAACGCGGTACAGGCAAACGAGCAATTTATAATTTTTCCGACCGCGTTCCGGAAGGTGGCGACGCATCAACATATATAATTGGAAAGCCAGGAAAATTCTCTATAAGCCGATCATAGTTCAATAGTGTACAAGGCTTTCGGTGGCATAGTACTATGCGTCAGACCATGCCAGGGGACCGTTTTTTTGTAGAGCCGCGGTACAGGCAAACGTGCCTTTTATAATTTTTCTGACCATGTTTTGGAAGGTGGCCACGCACCAAACCTATATATTCGAAAAGCCAGGAAAATTCTCCATAAGTCGTTCATAGTTTAAAAGTGTACACGGCTTTCGGAGACATAGTAATATGCCTCAGACAATGCCAGGGGACCGTTTTTTTGTAGAGCCGCGGTACAGGCAAACGTACTGTTTATCATTTTTCCGACCGTGTTCTGGAAGGTGGCGACACATTAAACATATATATTCGGAAAGCTAAGAAAATTCTCCATAAGTCGTTCATAGTTCAGAAGTGTACACGGCTTTCGGGTACATAGTAATATGCCTCAGACCAGGCCATGGGACCGTTGTTTTTATAGAGCTGCGGTACAGGGAAACGTATCGTCTATCATTTTTCCGACCGTGTTCCGGAAGGTTGTGACGCATTAAGCCTATATATTCGGAAAATTAGGCAAGTTTTCTATAAGACGTTCATAGTTCAAAAGTGTTCACGGCTTTCGGGTACATAGTAATATACCTCAGACCAGGCAAGGGGACCATTTTTTTGTAGAGCCGCGATACAGGCAAACGTGCTATTTATAATTTTTCCAACCGTGTTCCTGAAAATGGCGACGCATCAAACCTATATATTTGGAAAGCCAGGAAAATTCTCCATATGTCGTTCATAATTCAAAAGTGTACACGGCTTTCGGGGACATAGTAATATGCCTCAGACCATGGCGAGGGATTGTTTTTTTATAGAGCTGCGGTACAGGGAAACGTATAGTTTATAATTTTTCTGACCGTGTTCCGGAAGGTGGCGACGCATCAAACCTATATATTTGGAAAGCCAGAAAAATTCCCCATAAGTCGTTTATGTTCAAAAGTGTTCATGGCTTTCGGGTACATAGTAATATGCCTCGGACCAGGCCAGGGGACCGTTTTTTCGTAGAGCCTATTGTACGGGCAAACGTATTTATGATTTTTCCGACCATGTTCCGGAAGGTGGCGACTTATCAAACTTATAAATTTGGAAAGCCAGGAAAATTCCCCATAAGTTGTTCATAGTTTAAAAGTGTACACGGCTTTCGGAGACATAGTAATATGCCTCAGACCATGCCAGGGGACCATTTTTTTGTAGAGCCGCGGTACAGGCAAACGTATTGTTTATCATTTTTCAGACCGTGTTCTGGAAGGTGGCGACACATTAAACATATATATTCGGAAAGCTAAGAAAATTCTCCATAAGTCGTTCATAGTTCAGAAGTGTACACGGCTTTCGGGTACATAGTAATATGCCTCGTACCAGGCCATGGGACTGTTGTTTTTATAGAGCTGCGGTACAGGGAAACGTATCGTCTATCATTTTTCCGACCATGTTCCGGAAGGTAGCGACGCATTAAACATATATATTCGGAAAGCCAGGAAAATTCTTCATAAGTCGATCATAGTTTGAAAGTGTACACGGCTTTCGGTGACATAGTAATATGCGTCAGACCGGGCCAGGGGACCGTTTTTTCGTAGATACTCTTGTACAGACAAACGTGCCATTTATAATTATTCCAACCGTGTCCCGGAAGGTTGTGACGCATTAAGCCTATATATTCGGAAAATTAGGCAAGTTTTCTATAAGACGTTCATAGTTCAAAAGTGTTCACGGCTTTCGGGTACATAGTAATATACCTCAGACCAGGCAAGGGGACCATTTTTTTGTAGAGCCGCGATACAGGCAAACGTGCTATTTATAATTTTTCCAACCGTGTTCCTGAAAATGGCGACGCATCAAACCTAAATATTTGGAAAGCCAGGAAAATTCTCCATATGTCGTTCATAATTCAAAAGTGTACACGGCTTTCGGGGACATAGTAATATGCCTCAGACCATGGCGAGGGATTGTTTTTTTATAGAGCTGCGGTACCGGGAAACGTATCGTTTATAATTTTTCTGACCGTGTTCCGGAAGGTGGCGACGCATCAAACCTATATATTTGGAAAGCCAGAAAAATTCCCCATAAGTCGTTTATGTTCAAAAGTGTTCATGGCTTTCGGGTACATAGTAATATGCCTCGGACCAGGCCAGGGGACCGTTTTTTCGTAGAGCCTATTGTACGGGCAAACGTATTTATGATTTTTCCGACCATGTTCCGGAAGGTGGCGACTTATCAAACTTATAGATTTGGAAAGCCAGGAAAATTCTCCATAAGTCGTTCATAGTTTAAAAGTGTACACGGCTTTCGGAGACATAGTAATATGCCTCAGACCATGCCAGGGGACCGTTTTTTTGTAGAGCCGCGGTACAGGCAAACGTATTGTTTATCATTTTTCAGACCGTGTTCTGGAAGGTGGCGACACATTAAACATATATATTCGGAAAGCTAAGAAAATTCTCCATAAGTCGTTCATAGTTCAGAAGTGTACACGGCTTTCGGGTACATAGTAATATGCCTCGTACCAGGCCATGGGACTGTTGTTTTTATAGAGCTGCGGTACAGGGAAACGTATCGTCTATCATTTTTCCGACCATGTTCCGGAAGGTAGCGACGCATTAAACATATATATTCGGAAAGCCAGGAAAATTCTCCATAAGTCGATCATAGTTTGAAAGTGTACACGGCTTTCGGTGACATAGTAATATGCGTCAGACCGGGCCAGAAGACCGTTATTTTATAGATCTGCGGTACAGGGAAACGTATCGTTTATAATTTTTCTGACTGTGTGCCGGAAATTGTCGACGCATTAAACCTATATATTTGGAAAGCCAGAAAAATTCTCTATAAGTCGATCATAGTTAAAAAGTGTACACGGCTTTCGTTTACATAGTAATATGCCTCAGACCAGGCCAGGGGACCGTTTTTTCGTAGATCCTCTTGTACAGACAAACGTGCCATTTATAATTATTCCAACCGTGTTCCGGAAGGTTGTGACGCATGAAGCCTATATATTCGGAAAATTAGGCAAGTTCTCTATAAGACGTTCATAGTTCCAAAGTGTTCACGGCTTTCGGGTACATAGTAATATACCTCAGACCAGGCAAGGGGACCATTTTTTTGTAGAGCCGTGATACAGGGAAACGTATCGTTTATAATTTCTCTGACCGTGTTCCGAAAGGTGGCGACGCATCAAACCTATATATTTGGAAAGCCAGAAAAATTCCCCATAAGTCGTTTATGTTCAAAAGTGTTCATGGCTTTCGGGTACATAGTAATATGCCTCGGACCAGGCCAGGGGACCGTTTTTTCGTAGAGCCTTTTGTACGGGCAAACGTATTTATGATTTTTCCGACCATGTTCCGGAAGGTGGCGACGTATCAAACTTATATATTTGGAAAGCCAGGAAAATTCTCCATAAGCCGTTCATAGTTTAAAAGTGTACACGGCTTTCGGAGACATAGTAATATGCCTCACACCATGCCAGGGGACCGTTTTTTTTGTAGAGCCGCGGTACAGGCAAACGTATTGTTTATCATTTTTCCGACCGTGTTCTGGAAGGTGGCGACACATTAAACATATATATTTGGAAAGCCAGAAAAATTCCTCATAAGTCGTTTATGTTCAAAAGTGTTCATGGCTTTCGGGTACATAGTAATATGCCTCATACCAGGCCATGGGACTGTTGTTTTTATAGAGCCGTGGTACAGGGAAACGTATCGTCTATCATTTTTCCGACCATGTTCCGGAAGGTGGCGACGCATTAAACATATATATTCAGAAAGCAAAGAAAATTCTCCATAAGTTGTTCATAGTTCAGGAGTGTACACGGTTTTTGGGGACATAGTAATATGCCTCAGACCAGGCCAGGGGACCGTTATTTTATAGATCTGCGGTACAGGGAAACGTATCGTTTATAATTTTTCTGACCGTGTGCCGGAAATTGTCGACTCATTAAACCTATATATTTGGAAAGCCAGAAAAATTCTCTATAAGTCGATCATAGTTAAAAAGTGTACACGGCTTTCGTTTACATAGTAATATGCCTCAGACCAGGCCAGAGGACCGTTTTTTTCGTAGATCCTCTTGTACAGACAAACGTGTCATTTATAATTATTCCAACCGTGTTCCGGAAGGTTGTGACGCATTAAGCCTATATATTCGGAAAATTAGGCAAGTTTTCTATAAGACGTTCATAGTTCAAAAGTGTTCACGGCTTTCGGGTACATAGTAATATACCTCAGACCAGGCAAGGGGACCATTTTTTTGTAGAGCCGCGATACAGGCAAACGTGCTATTTATAATTTTTCCGACCGTGTTCCGGAAAATGGCGACGCATCAAACCTATATATTTGGAAAGCCAGGAAAATTCTCCATATGTCGTTCATAATTCAAAAGTGTACACGGCTTTCGGGGACATAGTAATATGCCTCAGACCAGGCCAAGGGACCGTTTTTTTAGAGAGCTGCGGTACAGGGAAACGTATCGTTTATAATTTTTCTGACCGTGTTCCGGAAAGTGGCGACGTATTAAACCTATATATTCGGAAAGCTAAGAAAATTCTCCATAAGTCGTTCATAGTTCAGAAGTGTACACGGCTTTCGGGTACATAGTAATATACCTCAGACCAGGCCATGGGACCGTTGTTTTTATAGAGCTGCGGTACAGGGAAACGTATCGTCTATCATTTTTCCGACCGTGTTCCGGAAGGTTGTGACGCATTAAGCCTATATATTCGGAAAATTAGGCAAGTTTTCTATAAGACGTTCATAGTTCAAAAGTGTTCACGGCTTTCGGGTACATAGTAATATACCTCAGACCAGGCAAGGGGACCATTTTTTTGTAGAGCCGCGATACAGGCAAACGTGCTATTTATAATTTTTCCAACCGTGTTCCTGAAAATGGCGACGCATCAAACCTATATATTTGGAAAGCCAGGAAAATTCTCCATATGTCGTTCATAATTCAAAAGTGTACACGGCTTTCGGGGACATAGTAATATGCCTCAGACCATGGCGAGGGATTGTTTTTTTATAGAGCTGCGGTACAGGGAAACGTATCGTTTATAATTTTTCTGACCGTGTTCCGGAAGGTGGCGACGCATCAAACCTATATATTTGGAAAGCCAGAAAAATTCCCCATAAGTCGTTCATAGTTTAAAAGTGTTCACGGCTTTCGGGTACATAGTAATATACCTCAGACCAGGCAAGGGGACCATTTTTTTGTAGAGCCGCGATACAGGGAAACGTATCGTTTATAATTTTTCTGACCGTGTTCCGAAAGGTGGCGACGCATCAAACCTATATATTTGGAAAGCCAGAAAAATTCCCCATAAGTCGTTTATGTTCAAAAGTGTTCATGGCTTTCGGGTACATAGTAATATGCCTCGGACCAGGCCAGGGGACCGTTTTTTCGTAGAGCCTTTTGTACGGGCAAACGTATTTATGATTTTTCCGACCATGTTCCGGAAGGTGGCGACGTATCAAACTTATATATTTGGAAAGCCAGGAAAATTCTCGATAAGCCGATCATAGTTCAATAGTGTACAAGGCTTTCGGTGGCATAGTACTATGCGTCCGACCATACCAGGGGACCGTTTTTTTGTAGAGCCGCGGTACAGGCAAACGTGCCTTTTATAATTTTTCCGACCGTGTTCCGGAAGGTGGCGACGCATCAAACCTATATATTTGGAAAGCCAGAAAAATTCTCTATAAGTCGATCATAGTTAAAAAGTGTACACGGTTTTCGGGTACATAGTTATATGCTTCGTACCAGGCCAGGGGACCGTATTTTCGTAGATCCGCGGTACAGGCAAACGTGCCTTTTATAATTTTTCCGACCGTGTTCCGGAAGGTGGCGACGCATCAAACCTATATATTCGGAAATCTAAGAAAATTCTCCATAAGTCGTTCATAGTTCAGAAGTGTTCACGGCTTTCGAGTACATAGTAATATGCCTCGGACCAGGCCAGGGGACAGTTTTTTTGTAGAGCCGCGGTACAGGCAAACGTGCCTTTTATAATTTTTCCGACCGTGTTCCGGAAGGTGGCGACGCATCAAACCTATATATTTGGAAAGCCAGAAAAATTCTCTATAAGTCGATCATAGTTAAAAAGTGTACACGGTTTTCGGGTACATAGTTATATGCTTCGTACCAGGCCAGGGGACCGTATTTTCGTAGATCCGCGGTACAGGCAAACGTGCCTTTTATAATTTTTCCGACCGTGTTCCGGAAGGTGGCGACGCATCAAACCTATATATTCGGAAAGCTAAGAAAATTCTCCATAAGTCGTTCATAGTTCAGAAGTGTACATGGCTTTCGGGTACATAGTAATATGCCTCAGACCAGGCCAGGGGACCGTTTTTTTATAGAGCTGTGGTACAGGGAAACGTATCGTTTAAAATTTTCTGACCGTGTTCTGGAAGGTGGCGACGCATCAAACCTATATATATGGAAAGCCAGGAAAATTCTCCATAAGTCGTTCATAATTCAAAAGTATACATGGCTTCCGGGTACATAGTAATATGCCTCAGACCAGGCCATGGGACTGTTATTTTTATAGAGTTGCGGTACAGGGAAACGTATTGTTTATCATTTTTCCGACCGTGTTCAAGAAGGTGGCGACACATTAAACATATATATTCAGAAAGTAAAGAAAATTCTCCATAAGTTGTTCGTAGTTCAGGAGTGTACACGGCTTTCGGGGACATAGTAATATGCCTCAGACCAGGCCAGGGGACCGTTATTTTATAGATCTGCAGTACAGGGAAACGTATCGTTTATAATTTTTCTGACCGTGTGCCGGAAATTGTCGACGCATCAAACCTATATATTTGAAAAGCCAGAAAAATTTTCCATAAGTCGTTCATGTTCAAAAGTGTTCATGGCTTTCGGGTACATAGTAATATTTCTCGGACCAGGCCAGGGGACCGTTTTTTTGTAGAGCCGTGGTACAGGCAAACGTTCCATTTATAATTTTTCTGACCGTGTTTTGGAAGGTGGCCACGCACCAAACCTATATATTTGGAAAGCCAGAAAAATTCTCCATATGGCGCTCATAATTCAAAAGTGTTCACGGCTTTCGGGTACATAGTAATATGCCTCGGACCAGGCCAGGGGACAGTTTTTTTGTAGAGCCGTGGTACAGGCAAACGTGCAATTTATAATTTTTCCGACCGCGTTCCGGAAGGGTGCGACGCATCAACATATACAATTGGAAAGCCAGGAAAATTCTCTATAAGCCGATCATAGTTCAATAGTGTACAAGGCTTTCGGTGGCATAGTACTATGCGTCAGACCATGCCAGGGGACCGTTTTTTTGTAGAGCCGCGGTACAGGCAAACGTGCCTTTTATAATTTTTCCAACCGTGTTCCGGAAGGTGGCGACGCATCAAACCTATATATTTGGAAAGCCAGAAAAATTCTCTATAAGTCGATCATAGTTAAAAAGTGTACACGGTTTTCGGGTACATAGTTATATGCTTCGTACCAGGCCAGGGGACCGTATTTTCGTAGATCCGCGGTACAGGCAAACGTGCCTTTTATAATTTTTCCGACCGTGTTCCGGAAGGTGGCGACGCATCAAACCTATATATTCGGAAAGCTAAGAAAATTCTCCATAAGTCGTTCATAGTTCAGAAGTGTACATGGCTTTCGGGTACATAGTAATATGCCTCAGACCAGGCCAGGGGACCGTTTTTTTATAGAGCTGCGGTACAGGGAAACGTATCGTTTAAAATTTTCCGACCGTGTTCCGGAAAGTGGCGACACATTAAACATATATATTCAGAAAGTAAAGAAAATTCTCCATAAGTTGTTCATAGTTCAGGAGTGTACACGGCTTTCGGGGACATAGTAATATGCCTCAGACCAGGCCAGGGGACCGTTATTTTATAGATCTGCGGTACAGGGAAACGTATCGTTTATAATTTTTCTGACCGTGTGCCGGAAATTGTCGACGCATTAAACCTATATATTTGGAAAGCCAGAAAAATTTTCCATAAGTCGTTCATGTTCAAAAGTGTTCATGGCTTTCGGGTACATAGTAATATATCTCGGACCAGGCCAGGGGACCGTTTTTTTGTAGAGCCGTGGTACAGGCAAACGTGCCATTTATAAATTTTCTGACCGTGTTTTGGAAAATGGCGACGCATCAAACCTATATATTCGAAAAGCCAGGAAAATTCTCCATAAGTCGTTCATAGTTAAAAAGTGTACACGGCTTTCGGGGACATAGTTATATGCCTCAGACCAGGCCAGGGGACCGTTTTTTCGTAGATCCTCTTGTACAGACAAACGTGCCATTTATAATTATTCCAACCGTGTTCCGGAAGGTTGTGACGCATTAAGCCTATATATTCGAAAATTAGGCAAGTTCTCTATAAGACGTTCATAGTTCAAAAGTGTTCACGGCTTTCGGGTACATAGTAATATACCTCAGACCAGGCAAGGGGACCGTTTTTTTTGTAGAGCCGCGATTCAGGCAAACGTGCTATTTATAATTTTTCCGACCGTGTTCCGGAAAATGGCGACGCATCAAACCTATATATTTGGAAAGCCAGGAAAATTCTCCATAAGTCGTTCATAATTCAAAAGTGTACAGGGCTTTCGGGGACATAGTAATATGCCTCAGACCAGGCCAGGGGACCGTTTTTTTATAGAGCTGCGGTACTGGGAAACGTATCGTTTAAAATTTTCTGACCGTGTTCTGGAAGGTGGCCACGCATAAACCTATATATTCGAAAAGCCAGGAAAAGTCTCCATATGTCGTTCATAGTTTAAAAGTGTACACGGCTTTCGCAGACATAGTAATATACCTCAGACCAGGCCAGGGGACCGTTTTTTCGTAGATCCTCTTGTACAGACAAACGTGCCATTTATAATTATTCCAACCTTGTTCCGGAAGGTTGTGACGCATTAAGCCTATATATTCGGAAAATTAGGCAAGTCCTCTATAAGACGTTCATAGTTCAAAAGTGTTCACGGCTTTCGGGTACATAGTAATATACCTCAGACCAGGCAAGGGGACCGTTTTTTCGTAGATCCTCTTGTACAGACAAACGTGCCATTTATAATTATTCCAACCGTGTTCCGGAAGGTTGTGACGCATTAAGCCCATATATTCGGAAAATTAGGCAAGTTCTCTATAAGACGTTCATAGTTCAAAAGTGTTCACGGCTTTCGGGTACATAGTAATATATCTCTGACCAGGCAAGGGGACCGTTTTTTTGTAGAGCCGCGATACAGGCAAACGTGCTATTTATAATTTTTCCGACCGTGTTCCAAAAAATGGCGACGCATCAAACCTATATATATGGAAAGCCAGGAAAATTCTCCATATGTCGTTCATAATTCAAAAGTGTACATGGCTTTCGGGTACATAGTAATATGCCTCAGACCAGGCCATGGGACTGTTATTTTTATAGAGTTGCGGTACAGGGAAACGTATTGTTTATCATTTTTCCGACCGTGTTCAAGAAGGTGGCGACACATTAAACATATATATTCAGAAAGTAAAGAAAATTCTCCATAAGTTGTTCGTAGTTCAGGAGTGTACACGGCTTTCGGGGACATAGTAATATGCCTCAGACCAGGCCAGGGGACCGTTATTTTATAGATCTGCAGTACAGGGAAACGTCTCGTTTATAATTTTTCTGACCGTGTGCCGGAAATTGTCGACGCATCGAACCTATATATTTGGAAAGCCAGAAAAATTTTCCATAAGTCGTTCATGTTCAAAAGTGTTCATGGCTTTCGGGTACATAGTAATATTTCTCGGACCAGGCCAGGGGACCGTTTTTTTGTAGAGCCGTGGTACAGGCAAACGTTCCATTTATAATTTTTCTGACCGTGTTTTGGAAGGTGGCCACGCACCAAACCTATATATTTGGAAAGCCAGAAAAATTCTCCATATGGCGCTCATAATTCAAAAGTTTTCACGGCTTTCGGGTACATAGTAATATGCCTCGGACCAGGCCAGGGGACAGTTTTTTTGTAGAGCCGCGGTACAGGCAAACGTGCAATTTATAATTTTTCCGACCACGTTCCGGAAGGTGGCGGCGCATCAACATATACAATTGGAAAGCCAGGAAAATTCTCGATAAGCCGATCATAGTTCAATAGTGTACAAGGCTTTCGGTGGCATAGTACTATGCGTCAGACCATACCAGGGGACCGTTTTTTTGTAGAGCCGCGGTACAGGCAAACGTGCCTTTTATAATTTTTCCGACCGTGTTCCGGAAGGTGGCGACGCATCAAACCTATATATTTGGAAAGCCAGAAAAATTCTCTATAAGTCGATCATAGTTAAAAAGTGTACACGGTTTTCGGGTACATAGTTATATGCTTCGTACCAGGCCAGGGGACCGTATTTTCGTAGATCCGCGGTACAGGCAAACGTGCCTTTTATAATTTTTCCGACCGTGTTCCGGAAGGTGGCGACGCATCAAACCTATATATTCGGAAAGCTAAGAAAATTCTCCATAAGTCGTTCATAGTTCAGAAGTGTACATGGCTTTCGGGTACATAGTAATATGCCTCAGACCAGGCCAGGGGACCGTTTTTTTATAGAGCTGCGGTACTGGGAAACGTATCGTTTAAAATTTTCTGACCGTGTTCTGGAAGGTGGCGACGCATCAAACCTATATGTATGGAAAGCCAGGAAAATTCTCCATAAGTCGTTCATTATTCAAAAGTGTCCATGGCTTTCGGGTACATAGTAATATGCCTCAGACCAGGCCATGGGACTGTTATTTTTATAGAGCTGCGGTACAGGGAAACGTATTGTTTATCATTTTTCCGACCGTGTTCCGGAAGGTGGCGACACATTAAACATATATATTCAGAAAGTAAAGAAAATTCTCCATAAGTTGTTCATAGTTTAGGAGTGTACACGGCTTTCGGGGACATAGTAATATGCCTCAGACCAGGCCAGGGGACCGTTATTTTATAGATCTGCGGTACAGGGAAACGTATCGTTTATAATTTTTCTGACCGTGTGCCGGAAATTGTCGACGCATTAAACCTATATATTTGGAAAGCCAGAAAAATTTTCCATAAGTCGTTCATTTTCAAAAGTGTTCATGGCTTTCGGGTACATAGTAATATATCTCGGACCAGGCCAGGGGACCGTTTTTTTGTAGAGCCGTGGTACAGGCAAACGTGCCATTTATAAATTTTCTGACCGTGTTTTGGAAAATGGCGACGCATCAAACCTATATATTCGATAAGCCAGGAAAATTCTCCATAAGTCGTTCATAGTTTAAAAGTGTACACGGCTTTCGAAGACATAGTTATATGCCTCAGACCAGGCCAGGGGACCGTTTTTTCGTAGATCCTCTTGTACAGACAAACGTGCCATTTATAATTATTCCAACCGTGTTCCGGAAGGTTGTGACGCATTAAGCCTATATATTCGGAAAATTAGGCAAGTCCTCTATAAGACATTCATAGTTCAAAAGTGTTCACGGCTTTCGGGTACATAGTAATATACCTCAGACCAGGCAAGGGGACCGTTTTTTCGTAGATCCTCTTGTACAGACAAACGTGCCATTTATAATTATTCCAACCGTGTTCCGGAAGGTTGTGACGCATTAAGCCTATATATTCGGAAAATTAGGCAAGTTCTCTATAAGACGTTCATAGTTCAAAAGTGTTCACGGCTTTCGGGTACATAGTAATATATCTCTGACCAGGCAAGAAGACCGTTTTTTTGTAGAGCCGCGATACAGGCAAACGTGCTATTTATAATTTTTCCGACCGTGTTCCAAAAAATGGCGACGCATCAAACCTATATATATGGAAAGCCAGGAAAATTCTCCATAAGTCGTTCATAATTCAAAAGTGTACATGGCTTTCGGGTACATAGTAATATGCCTCAGACCAGGCCAGGGGACCGTTATTTTATAGATCTGCAGTACAGGCAAACGTGCCTTTTATAATTTTTCCGACCGTGTTCCGGAAGGTGGCGACGCATCAAACCTATATATTTGGAAAGCCAGAAAAATTCTCTATAAGTCGATCATAGTTAAAAAGTGTACACGGTTTTCGGGTACATAGTTATATGCTTCGTACCAGGCCAGGGGACCGTATTTTCGTAGATCCGCGGTACAGGCAAACGTGCCTTTTATAATTTTTCCGACCGTGTTCCGGAAGGTGGCGACGCATCAAACCTATATATTCGGAAAGCTAAGAAAATTCTCCATAAGTCGTTCATAGTTCAGAAGTGTACATGGCTTTCGGGTACATAGTAATATGCCTCAGACCAGGCCAGGGGACCGTTTTTTTATAGAGCTGCGGTACAGGGAAACGTATCGTTTAAAATTTTCTGACCGTGTTCTGGAAGGTGGCGACGCATCAAACCTATATATATGGAAAGCCAGGAAAATTCTCCATAAGTCGTTCATAATTCAAAAGTATACATGGCTTCCGGGTACATAGTAATATGCCTCAGACCAGGCCATGGGACTGTTATTTTTATAGAGTTGCGGTACAGGGAAACGTATTGTTTATCATTTTTCCGACCGTGTTCAAGAAGGTGGCGACACATTAAACATATATATTCAGAAAGTAAAGAAAATTCTCCATAAGTTGTTCGTAGTTCAGGAGTGTACACGGCTTTCGGGGACATAGTAATATGCCTCAGACCAGGCCAGGGGACCGTTATTTTATAGATCTGCAGTACAGGGAAACGTATCGTTTATAATTTTTCTGACCGTGTGCCGGAAAATGTCGACGCATCAAACCTATATATTTGGAAAGCCAGAAAAATTTTCCATAAGTCGTTCATGTTCAAAAGTGTTCATGGCTTTCGGGTACATAGTAATATTTCTCGGACCAGGCCAGGGGACCGTTTTTTTGTAGAGCCGTGGTACAGACAAACGTTCCATTTATAATTTATCTGACCGTGTTTTGGAAGGTGGCCACGCACCAAACCTCTATATTTGGAAAGCCAGAAAAATTCTCCATATGGCGCTCATAATTCAAAAGTGTTCACGGCTTTCGGGTACATAGTAATATGCCTCGGACCAGGCCAGGGGACAGTTTTTTTGTAGAGCCGCGGTACAGGCAAACGTGCAATTTATAATTTTTCCGACCGCGTTCCGGAAGGTGGCGACGCATCAACATATACAATTGGAAAGCCAGGAAAATTCTCTATAAGCCGATCATAGTTCAATAGTGTACAAGGCTTTCGGTGGCATAGTACTATGCGTCAGACCATGCCAGGGGACCGTTTTTTTTGTAGAGCCGCGGTACAGGCAAACGTGCCTTTTATAATTTTTCCGACCGTGTTCCGGAAGGTGGCGACGCATCAAACCTATATATTTGGAAAGCCAGAAAAATTCTCTATAAGTCGATCATAGTTAAAAAGTGTACACGGTTTTCGGGTACATAGTTATATGCTTCGTACCAGGCCAGGGGACCGTATTTTCGTAGATCCGCGGTACAGGCAAACGTGCCTTTTATAATTTTTCCGACCGTGTTCCGGAAGGTGGCGACGCATCAAACCTATATATTCGGAAAGCTAAGAAAATTCTCCATAAGTCGTTCATAGTTCAGAAGTGTACATGGCTTTCGGGTACATAGTAATATGCCTCAGACCAGGCCAGGGGACCGTTTTTTCGTAGATCCTCTTGTACAGACAAACGTGCTATTTATAATTTTTCCAACCGTGTTCCGGAAGTTTGTGACGCATTAAGCCTATATATTCGGAAAATTAGGCAAGTTCTCTATAAGTCGACCATAGTTCAAAAGTGTACAAGGCTTTCGGGGACATAGTAATATGTCTCAGACCATGCCAGGGGACTGTTTTTTTCATTAAGCTGCGGTACAGGGAAACGTATCGTTTATAATTTTTCTGACCAAGTTCCGGAAAGTGGCGACGCATTAAACCTATATATTCAGAAAGTAAAGAAAATTCTCCATAAGTTGTTCATAGTTTAGGAGTGTACACGGCTTTCGGGGACATAGTAATATGCCTCAGACCAGGCCAGGGGACCGTTATTTTATAGATCTGCGGTACAGGGAAACGTATCGTTTATAATTTTTCTGACCGTGTGCCGGAAATTGTCGACGCATTAAACCTATATATTTGGAAAGCCAGAAAAATTTTCCATAAGTCGTTCATTTTCAAAAGTGTTCATGGCTTTCGGGTACATAGTAATATATCTCGGACCAGGCCAGGGGACCGTTTTTTTTGTAGAGCCGTGGTACAGGCAAACGTGCCATTTATAAATTTTCTGACCGTGTTTTGGAAAATGGCGACGCATCAAACCTATATATTCGATAAGCCAGGAAAATTCTCCATAAGTCGTTCATAGTTTAAAAGTGTACACGGCTTTCGAAGACATAGTTATATGCCTCAGACCAGGCCAGGGGACCGTTTTTTCGTAGATCCTCTTGTACAGACAAACGTGCCATTTATAATTATTCCAACCGTGTTCCGGAAGGTTGTGACGCATTAAGCCTATATATTCGGAAAATTAGGCAAGTCCTCTATAAGACATTCATAGTTCAAAAGTGTTCACGGCTTTCGGGTACATAGTAATATACCTCAGACCAGGCAAGGGGACCGTTTTTTCGTAGATCCTCTTGTACAGACAAACGTGCCATTTATAATTATTCCAACCGTGTTCCGGAAGGTTGTGACGCATTAAGCCTATATATTCGGAAAATTAGGCAAGTTCTCTATAAGACGTTCATAGTTCAAAAGTGTTCACGGCTTTCGGGTACATAGTAATATATCTCTGACCAGGCAAGAAGACCGTTTTTTTTGTAGAGCCGCGATACAGGCAAACGTGCTATTTATAATTTTTCCGACCGTGTTCCAAAAAATGGCGACGCATCAAACCTATATATATGGAAAGCCAGGAAAATTCTCCATAAGTCGTTCATAATTCAAAAGTGTACATGGCTTTCGGGTACATAGTAATATGCCTCAGACCAGGCCAGGGGACCGTTATTTTATAGATCTGCAGTACAGGCAAACGTGCCTTTTATAATTTTTCCGACCGTGTTCCGGAAGGTGGCGACGCATCAAACCTATATATTTGGAAAGCCAGAAAAATTCTCTATAAGTCGATCATAGTTAAAAAGTGTACACGGTTTTCGGGTACATAGTTATATGCTTCGTACCAGGCCAGGGGACCGTATTTTCGTAGATCCGCGGTACAGGCAAACGTGCCTTTTATAATTTTTCCGACCGTGTTCCGGAAGGTGGCGACGCATCAAACCTATATATTCGGAAAGCTAAGAAAATTCTCCATAAGTCGTTCATAGTTCAGAAGTGTACATGGCTTTCGGGTACATAGTAATATGCCTCAGACCAGGCCAGGGGACCGTTTTTTTATAGAGCTGCGGTACAGGGAAACGTATCGTTTAAAATTTTCTGACCGTGTTCTGGAAGGTGGCGACGCATCAAACCTATATATATGGAAAGCCAGGAAAATTCTCCATAAGTCGTTCATAATTCAAAAGTATACATGGCTTCCGGGTACATAGTAATATGCCTCAGACCAGGCCATGGGACTGTTATTTTTATAGAGTTGCGGTACAGGGAAACGTATTGTTTATCATTTTTCCGACCGTGTTCAAGAAGGTGGCGACACATTAAACATATATATTCAGAAAGTAAAGAAAATTCTCCATAAGTTGTTCGTAGTTCAGGAGTGTACACGGCTTTCGGGGACATAGTAATATGCCTCAGACCAGGCCAGGGGACCGTTATTTTATAGATCTGCAGTACAGGGAAACGTATCGTTTATAATTTTTCTGACCGTGTGCCGGAAAATGTCGACGCATCAAACCTATATATTTGGAAAGCCAGAAAAATTTTCCATAAGTCGTTCATGTTCAAAAGTGTTCATGGCTTTCGGGTACATAGTAATATTTCTCGGACCAGGCCAGGGGACCGTTTTTTTGTAGAGCCGTGGTACAGACAAACGTTCCATTTATAATTTATCTGACCGTGTTTTGGAAGGTGGCCACGCACCAAACCTCTATATTTGGAAAGCCAGAAAAATTCTCCATATGGCGCTCATAATTCAAAAGTGTTCACGGCTTTCGGGTACATAGTAATATGCCTCGGACCAGGCCAGGGGACAGTTTTTTTGTAGAGCCGCGGTACAGGCAAACGTGCAATTTATAATTTTTCCGACCGCGTTCCGGAAGGTGGCGACGCATCAACATATACAATTGGAAAGCCAGGAAAATTCTCTATAAGCCGATCATAGTTCAATAGTGTACAAGGCTTTCGGTGGCATAGTACTATGCGTCAGACCATGCCAGGGGACCGTTTTTTTGTAGAGCCGCGGTACAGGCAAACGTGCCTTTTATAATTTTTCCGACCGTGTTCCGGAAGGTGGCGACGCATCAAACCTATATATTTGGAAAGCCAGAAAAATTCTCTATAAGTCGATCATAGTTAAAAAGTGTACACGGTTTTCGGGTACATAGTTATATGCTTCGTACCAGGCCAGGGGACCGTATTTTCGTAGATCCGCGGTACAGGCAAACGTGCCTTTTATAATTTTTCCGACCGTGTTCCGGAAGGTGGCGACGCATCAAACCTATATATTCGGAAAGCTAAGAAAATTCTCCATAAGTCGTTCATAGTTCAGAAGTGTACATGGCTTTCGGGTACATAGTAATATGCCTCAGACCAGGCCAGGGGACCGTTTTTTCGTAGATCCTCTTGTACAGACAAACGTGCTATTTATAATTTTTCCAACCGTGTTCCGGAAGTTTGTGACGCATTAAGCCTATATATTCGGAAAATTAGGCAAGTTCTCTATAAGTCGTCCATAGTTCAAAAGTTTACAAGGCTTTCGGGGACATAGTAATATGTCTCAGACCATGCCAGGGGACTGTTTTTTTCATTAAGCTGCGGTACAGGGAAACGTATCGTTTATAATTTTTCTGACCAAGTTCCGGAAAGTGGCGACGCATTAAACCTATATATTTGGAAAGCCAGGAAAATTCTCTATAAGCCGATCATAGTTCAATAGTGTACAAGGCTTTCGGTGGCATAGTACTATGCGTCAGACCATGCCAGGGGACCGTTTTTTTGTAGAGCCACGGTACAGGCAAACGTGCCTTTTATAATTTTTCTGACCGTGTTCCGGAAGTTTGTGACAAATTAAGCCTATATATTCGGAAAATTAGGCAAGTTCTCCATAAGTCGTTCATAGTTTAAAAGTGTACACGGCTTTCTGAGACATAGTTATATGCCTCAGACCAGGCCAGGGGACCGTTTTTTCGTAGATCCTCTTGTACAGACAAACGTGCCATTTATAATTTTTCCGACCGCGTTCCGGAAGGTGGCGACGCATCAAACCTATATATTCGGAAAGCTAAGAAAATTCTCCATAAGTCGTTCATAGTTCAGAAGTGTACATGGCTTTCGGGTACATAGTAATATGCCTCAGACCAGGCCAGGGGACCGTTTTTTTATAGAGCTGCGGTACTGGGAAACGTATCGTTTAAAATTTTCTGACCGTGTTCTGGAAGGTGGCGACGCATCAAACCTATATATATGGAAAGCCAGGAAAATTCTCCATAAGTCGTTCATAATTCAAAAGTGTACATGGCTTTCGGGTACATAGTAATATGCCTCAGACCAGGCCATGGGACTGTTATTTTTATAGAGTTGCGGTACAGGGAAACGTATTGTTTATCATTTTTCCGACCGTGTTCAAGAAGGTGGCGACACATTAAACATATATATTCAGAAAGTAAAGAAAATTCTCCATAAGTTGTTCGTAGTTCAGGAGTGTACACGGCTTTCGGGGACATAGTAATATGCCTCGGACCAGGCCAGGGGACAGTTTTTTTGTAGAGCCGCGGTACAGGCAAACGTGCAATTTATAATTTTTCCGACCGCGTTCCGGAAGGTGGCGGCGCATCAACATATACAATTGGAAAGCCAGGAAAATTCTCTATAAGCCGATCATAGTTCAATAGTGTACAAGGCTTTCGGTGGCATAGTACTATGCGTCAGACCATGCCAGGGGACCGTTTTTTTGTAGAGCCGCGGTACAGGCAAACGTGCCTTTTATAATTTTTCCGACCGTGTTCCGGAAGGTGGCGACGCATCAAACCTATATATTTGGAAAGCCAGAAAAATTCTCTATAAGTCGATCATAGTTAAAAAGTGTACACGGTTTTCGGGTACATAGTTATATGCTTCGTACCAGGCCAGGGGACCGTATTTTCGTAGATCCGCGGTACAGGCAAACGTGCCTTTTATAATTTTTCCGACCGTGTTCCGGAAGGTGGCGACGCATCAAACCTATATATTCGGAAAGCTAAGAAAATTCTCCATAAGTCGTTCATAGTTCAGAAGTGTACATGGCTTTCGGGTACATAGTAATATGCCTCAGACCAGGCCAGGGGACCGTTTTTTCGTAGATCCTCTTGTACAGACAAACGTGCTATTTATAATTTTTCCAACCGTGTTCCGGAAGTTTGTGACGCATTAAGCCTATATATTCGGAAAATTAGGCAAGTTCTCTATAAGTCGACCATAGTTCAAAAGTGTACAAGGCTTTCGGGGACATAGTAATATGTCTCAGACCATGCCAGGGGACTGTTTTTTTCATTAAGCTGCGGTACAGGGAAACGTATCGTTTATAATTTTTCTGACCAAGTTCCGGAAAGTGGCGACGCATTAAACCTATATATTCAGAAAGTAAAGAAAATTCTCCATAAGTTGTTCATAGTTTAGGAGTGTACACGGCTTTCGGGGACATAGTAATATGCCTCAGACCAGGCCAGGGGACCGTTATTTTATAGATCTGCGGTACAGGGAAACGTATCGTTTATAATTTTTCTGACCGTGTGCCGGAAATTGTCGACGCATTAAACCTATATATTTGGAAAGCCAGAAAAATTTTCCATAAGTCGTTCATTTTCAAAAGTGTTCATGGCTTTCGGGTACATAGTAATATATCTCGGACCAGGCCAGGGGACCGTTTTTTTGTAGAGCCGTGGTACAGGCAAACGTGCCATTTATAAATTTTCTGACCGTGTTTTGGAAAATGGCGACGCATCAAACCTATATATTCGATAAGCCAGGAAAATTCTCCATAAGTCGTTCATAGTTTAAAAGTGTACACGGCTTTCGAAGACATAGTTATATGCCTCAGACCAGGCCAGGGGACCGTTTTTTCGTAGATCCTCTTGTACAGACAAACGTGCCATTTATAATTATTCCAACCGTGTTCCGGAAGGTTGTGACGCATTAAGCCTATATATTCGGAAAATTAGGCAAGTCCTCTATAAGACATTCATAGTTCAAAAGTGTTCACGGCTTTCGGGTACATAGTAATATACCTCAGACCAGGCAAGGGGACCGTTTTTTCGTAGATCCTCTTGTACAGACAAACGTGCCATTTATAATTATTCCAACCGTGTTCCGGAAGGTTGTGACGCATTAAGCCTATATATTCGGAAAATTAGGCAAGTTCTCTATAAGACGTTCATAGTTCAAAAGTGTTCACGGCTTTCGGGTACATAGTAATATATCTCTGACCAGGCAAGAAGACCGTTTTTTTGTAGAGCCGCGATACAGGCAAACGTGCTATTTATAATTTTTCCGACCGTGTTCCAAAAAATGGCGACGCATCAAACCTATATATATGGAAAGCCAGGAAAATTCTCCATAAGTCGTTCATAATTCAAAAGTGTACATGGCTTTCGGGTACATAGTAATATGCCTCAGACCAGGCCAGGGGACCGTTATTTTATAGATCTGCAGTACAGGCAAACGTGCCTTTTATAATTTTTCCGACCGTGTTCCGGAAGGTGGCGACGCATCAAACCTATATATTTGGAAAGCCAGAAAAATTCTCTATAAGTCGATCATAGTTAAAAAGTGTACACGGTTTTCGGGTACATAGTTATATGCTTCGTACCAGGCCAGGGGACCGTATTTTCGTAGATCCGCGGTACAGGCAAACGTGCCTTTTATAATTTTTTCCGACCGTGTTCCGGAAGGTGGCGACGCATCAAACCTATATATTCGGAAAGCTAAGAAAATTCTCCATAAGTCGTTCATAGTTCAGAAGTGTACATGGCTTTCGGGTACATAGTAATATGCCTCAGACCAGGCCAGGGGACCGTTTTTTTATAGAGCTGCGGTACAGGGAAACGTATCGTTTAAAATTTTCTGACCGTGTTCTGGAAGGTGGCGACGCATCAAACCTATATATATGGAAAGCCAGGAAAATTCTCCATAAGTCGTTCATAATTCAAAAGTATACATGGCTTCCGGGTACATAGTAATATGCCTCAGACCAGGCCATGGGACTGTTATTTTTATAGAGTTGCGGTACAGGGAAACGTATTGTTTATCATTTTTCCGACCGTGTTCAAGAAGGTGGCGACACATTAAACATATATATTCAGAAAGTAAAGAAAATTCTCCATAAGTTGTTCGTAGTTCAGGAGTGTACACGGCTTTCGGGGACATAGTAATATGCCTCAGACCAGGCCAGGGGACCGTTATTTTATAGATCTGCAGTACAGGGAAACGTATCGTTTATAATTTTTCTGACCGTGTGCCGGAAAATGTCGACGCATCAAACCTATATATTTGGAAAGCCAGAAAAATTTTCCATAAGTCGTTCATGTTCAAAAGTGTTCATGGCTTTCGGGTACATAGTAATATTTCTCGGACCAGGCCAGGGGACCGTTTTTTTGTAGAGCCGTGGTACAGACAAACGTTCCATTTATAATTTATCTGACCGTGTTTTGGAAGGTGGCCACGCACCAAACCTCTATATTTGGAAAGCCAGAAAAATTCTCCATATGGCGCTCATAATTCAAAAGTGTTCACGGCTTTCGGGTACATAGTAATATGCCTCGGACCAGGCCAGGGGACAGTTTTTTTGTAGAGCCGCGGTACAGGCAAACGTGCAATTTATAATTTTTCCGACCGCGTTCCGGAAGGTGGCGACGCATCAACATATACAATTGGAAAGCCAGGAAAATTCTCTATAAGCCGATCATAGTTCAATAGTGTACAAGGCTTTCGGTGGCATAGTACTATGCGTCAGACCATGCCAGGGGACCGTTTTTTTGTAGAGCCGCGGTACAGGCAAACGTGCCTTTTATAATTTTTCCGACCGTGTTCCGGAAGGTG
Organism: Metopolophium dirhodum; assembly: GCF_019925205.1. NCBI lineage: Eukaryota > Metazoa > Arthropoda > Insecta > Hemiptera > Aphididae > Metopolophium > Metopolophium dirhodum. The sequence continues at coordinate 3,846,602 of NC_083560.1, forward strand.
GCGACGCATCAAACCTATATATTTGGAAAGCCAGAAAAATTCTCTATAAGTCGATCATAGTTAAAAAGTGTACACGGTTTTCGGGTACATAGTTATATGCTTCGTACCAGGCCAGGGGACCGTATTTTCGTAGATCCGCGGTACAGGCAAACGTGCCTTTTATAATTTTTCCGACCGTGTTCCGGAAGGTGGCGACGCATCAAACCTATATATTCGGAAAGCTAAGAAAATTCTCCATAAGTCGTTCATAGTTCAGAAGTGTACATGGCTTTCGGGTACATAGTAATATGCCTCAGACCAGGCCAGGGGACCGTTTTTTCGTAGATCCTCTTGTACAGACAAACGTGCTATTTATAATTTTTCCAACCGTGTTCCGGAAGTTTGTGACGCATTAAGCCTATATATTCGGAAAATTAGGCAAGTTCTCTATAAGTCGTCCATAGTTCAAAAGTTTACAAGGCTTTCGGGGACATAGTAATATGTCTCAGACCATGCCAGGGGACTGTTTTTTTCATTAAGCTGCGGTACAGGGAAACGTATCGTTTATAATTTTTCTGACCAAGTTCCGGAAAGTGGCGACGCATTAAACCTATATATTTGGAAAGCCAGGAAAATTCTCTATAAGCCGATCATAGTTCAATAGTGTACAAGGCTTTCGGTGGCATAGTACTATGCGTCAGACCATGCCAGGGGACCGTTTTTTTGTAGAGCCACGGTACAGGCAAACGTGCCTTTTATAATTTTTCTGACCGTGTTCCGGAAGTTTGTGACAAATTAAGCCTATATATTCGGAAAATTAGGCAAGTTCTCCATAAGTCGTTCATAGTTTAAAAGTGTACACGGCTTTCTGAGACATAGTTATATGCCTCAGACCAGGCCAGGGGACCGTTTTTTCGTAGATCCTCTTGTACAGACAAACGTGCCATTTATAATTTTTCCGACCGCGTTCCGGAAGGTGGCGACGCATCAAACCTATATATTCGGAAAGCTAAGAAAATTCTCCATAAGTCGTTCATAGTTCAGAAGTGTACATGGCTTTCGGGTACATAGTAATATGCCTCAGACCAGGCCAGGGGACCGTTTTTTTATAGAGCTGCGGTACTGGGAAACGTATCGTTTAAAATTTTCTGACCGTGTTCTGGAAGGTGGCGACGCATCAAACCTATATATATGGAAAGCCAGGAAAATTCTCCATAAGTCGTTCATAATTCAAAAGTGTACATGGCTTTCGGGTACATAGTAATATGCCTCAGACCAGGCCATGGGACTGTTATTTTTATAGAGTTGCGGTACAGGGAAACGTATTGTTTATCATTTTTCCGACCGTGTTCAAGAAGGTGGCGACACATTAAACATATATATTCAGAAAGTAAAGAAAATTCTCCATAAGTTGTTCGTAGTTCAGGAGTGTACACGGCTTTCGGGGACATAGTAATATGCCTCGGACCAGGCCAGGGGACAGTTTTTTTGTAGAGCCGCGGTACAGGCAAACGTGCAATTTATAATTTTTCCGACCGCGTTCCGGAAGGTGGCGGCGCATCAACATATACAATTGGAAAGCCAGGAAAATTCTCTATAAGCCGATCATAGTTCAATAGTGTACAAGGCTTTCGGTGGCATAGTACTATGCGTCAGACCATGCCAGGGGACCGTTTTTTTGTAGAGCCGCGGTACAGGCAAACGTGCCTTTTATAATTTTTTCCGACCGTGTTCCGGAAGGTGGCGACGCATCAAACCTATATATTTGGAAAGCCAGAAAAATTCTCTATAAGTCGATCATAGTTAAAAAGTGTACACGGTTTTCGGGTACATAGTTATATGCTTCGTACCAGGCCAGGGGACCGTATTTTCGTAGATCCGCGGTACAGGCAAACGTGCCTTTTATAATTTTTCCGACCGTGTTCCGGAAGGTGGCGACGCATCAAACCTATATATTCGGAAAGCTAAGAAAATTCTCCATAAGTCGTTCATAGTTTAAAAGTGTACACGGCTTTCGCAGACATAGTAATATACCTCAGACCAGGCCAGGGGACCGTTTTTTCGTAGATCCTCTTGTACAGACAAACGTGCTATTTATAATTTTTCCAACCGTGTTCCGGAAGTTTGTGACGCATTAAGCCTATATATTCGGAAAATTAGGCAAGTTCTCTAGAAGTCGTCCATAGTTCAAAAGTGTACAAGGCTTTCGGGGACATAGTAATATGTCTCAGACCATGCCAGGGGACTGTTTTTTTCATTAAGCTGCGGTACAGGGAAACGTATCGTTTATAATTTTTCTGACCAAGTTCCGGAAAGTGGCGACGCATTAAACCTATATATTTGGAAAGCCAGGAAAATTCTCTATAAGCCGATCATAGTTCAATAGTGTACAAGGCTTTCGGTGGCATAGTACTATGCGTCAGACCATGCCAGGGGACCGTTTTCTTGTAGAGCCACGGTACAGGCAAACGTGCCTTTTATAATTTTTCTGACCGTGTTCCGGAAGTTTGTGACAAATTAAGCCTATATATTCGGAAAATTAGGCAAGTTCTCCATAAGTCGTTCATAGTTTAAAAGTGTACACGGCTTTCTGAGACATAGTTATATGCCTCAGACCAGGCCAGGGGACCGTTTTTTCGTAGATCCTCTTGTACAGACAAACGTGCCATTTATAATTATTCCAACCATGTTCCGGAAGGTTGTGACGCATTAAGCCTATATATTCGGAAAATTAGGCAAGTCCTCTATAAGACGTTCATAGTTCAAAAGTGTTCACGGCTTTCGGGTACATAGTAATATACCTCAGACCAGGCACGGGGACCGTTTTTTCGTAGATCCTATTGTACAGACAAACGTGCCATTTATAATTATTCCAACCGTGTTCCGGAAGGTTGTGACGCATTAAGCCTATATATTCGGAAAATTAGGCAAGTTCTCTATAAGACGTTCATAGTTCAAAAGTGTTCACGGCTTTCGGGTACATAGTAATATATCTCTGACCAGGCAAGGGGCCCGTTTTTTTGTAGAGCCGCGATACAGGCAAACGTGCTATTTATAATTTTTCCGACCGTGTTCCAAAAAATGGCGACGCATCAAACCTATATATATGGAAAGCCAGGAAAATTCTCCATAAGTCGTTCATAATTCAAAAGTGTACATGGCTTTCGGGTACATAGTACTATGCGTCAGACCATGCCAGGGGACCGTTTTTTTGTAGAGCCGCGGTACAGGCAAACGTGCCTTTTATAATTTTTCCGACCGTGTTCCGGAAGGTGGCGACGCATCAAACCTATATATTTGGAAAGCCAGAAAAATTCTCTATAAGTCGATCATAGTTAAAAAGTGTACACGGTTTTCGGGTACATAGTTATATGCTTCGTACCAGGCCAGGGGACCGTATTTTCGTAGATCCGCGGTACAGGCAAACGTGCCTTTTATAATTTTTCCGACCGTGTTCCGGAAGGTGGCGACGCATCAAACCTATATATTCGGAAAGCTAAGAAAATTCTCCATAAGTCGTTCATAGTTCAGAAGTGTACATGGCTTTCGGGTACATAGTAATATGCCTCAGACCAGGCCAGGGGACCGTTTTTTTATAGAGCTGCGGTACAGGGAAACGTATCGTTTAAAATTTTCTGACCGTGTTCTGGAAGGTGGCGACGCATCAAACCTATATATATGGAAAGCCAGGAAAATTCTCCATAAGTCGTTCATAATTCAAAAGTATACATGGCTTCCGGGTACATAGTAATATGCCTCAGACCAGGCCATGGGACTGTTATTTTTATAGAGTTGCGGTACAGGGAAACGTATTGTTTATCATTTTTCCGACCGTGTTCAAGAAGGTGGCGACACATTAAACATATATATTCAGAAAGTAAAGAAAATTCTCCATAAGTTGTTCGTAGTTCAGGAGTGTACACGGCTTTCGGGGACATAGTAATATGCCTCAGACCAGGCCAGGGGACCGTTATTTTATAGATCTGCAGTACAGGGAAACGTATCGTTTATAATTTTTCTGACCGTGTGCCGGAAATTGTCGACGCATCAAACCTATATATTTGGAAAGCCAGAAAAATTTTCCATAAGTCGTTCATGTTCAAAAGTGTTCATGGCTTTCGGGTACATAGTAATATTTCTCGGACCAGGCCAGGGGACCGTTTTTTTGTAGAGCCGTGGTACAGGCAAACGTTCCATTTATAATTTTTCTGACCGTGTTTTGGAAGGTGGCCACGCACCAAACCTATATATTTGGAAAGCCAGAAAAATTCTCCATATGGCGCTCATAATTCAAAAGTGTTCACGGCTTTCGGGTACATAGTAATATGCCTCGGACCAGGCCAGGGGACAGTTTTTTTGTAGAGCCGCGGTACAGGCAAACGTGCAATTTATAATTTTTCCGACCGCGTTCCGGAAGGTGGCGGCGCATCAACATATACAATTGGAAAGCCAGGAAAATTTTCTATAAGCCGATCATAGTTCAATAGTGTACAAGGCTTTCGGTGGCATAGTACTATGCGTCAGACCATGCCAGGGGACCGTTTTTTTGTAGAGCCGCGGTACAGGCAAACGTGCCTTTTATAATTTTTCCGACCGTGTTCCGGAAAGTGGCGACGCATCAAACCTATATATTTGGAAAGCCAGAAAAATTCTCTATAAGTCGATCATAGTTAAAAAGTGTACACGGTTTTCGGGTACATAGTTATATGCTTCGTACCAGGCCAGGGGACCGTATTTTCGTAGATCCACGGTACAGGCAAACGTGCCTTTTATAATTTTTCCGACCGTGTTCCGGAAGGTGGCGACGCATCAAACCTATATATTCGGAAAGCTAAGAAAATTCTCCATAAGTCGTTCATAGTTCAGAAGTGTACATGGCTTTCGGGTACATAGTAATATGCCTCAGACCAGGCCAGGGGACCGTTTTTTTATAGAGCTGCGGTACAGGGAAACGTATCGTTTATTATTTTTCTGACCGTGTTCCGGAAGATGACGACGCATTAAACCTATATATTTGGAAGGCCAGGAAAATTCTCCATATGTCGCTCATAATTCAAAAGTGTTCACGGCTTTCGGGTACATAGTAATATGCCTCGGACCAGGCCAGGGGACAGTTTTTTTGTAGAGCTTGGTACAGGCAAACGAGCAAATTATAATTTTTCTGACCGCGTTCCGGAAGGTGGCGACGCATCAACATATATAATTGGAAAGCCAGGAAAATTCTCTATAAGCCGATCATAGTTCAATAGTGTACAAGGCTTTCGGTGGCATAGTACTATGCGTCAGACCATGCCAGGGGACCGTTTTTTTGTAGAGCCGCGGTACAGGCAAACGTGCCATTTATAATTTTTCTGACCGTGTTTTGGAAGGTGGCCACGCACCAAACCTATATATTTGGAAAGCCAGAAAAATTCTCCATATGGCGCTCATAATTCAAAAGTGTTCACGGCTTTCGGGTACATAGTAATATGCCTCGGACCAGGCCAGGGGACAGTTTTTTTGTAGAGCCGCGGTACAGGCAAACGTGCAATTTATAATTTTTCCGACCGCGTTCCGGAAGGTGGCGGCGCATCAACATATACAATTGGAAAGCCAGGAAAATTCTCTATAAGCCGATCATAGTTCAATAGTGTACAAGGCTTTCGGTGGCATAGTACTATGCGTCAGACCATGCCAGGGGACCGTTTTTTTGTAGAGCCGCGGTACAGGCAAACGTGCCTTTTATAATTTTTCCGACCGTGTTCCGGAAGGTGGCAACGCATCAAACCTATATATTTGGAAAGCCAGAAAAATTCTCTATAAGTCGATCATAGTTAAAAAGTGTACACGGTTTTCGGGTACATAGTTATATGCTTCGTACCAGGCCAGGGGACCGTATTTTCGTAGATCCACGGTACAGGCAAACTACCTTTTATAATTTTTCCGACCGTGTTCCGGAAGGTGGCGACGCATCAAACCTATATATTCGGAAAGCTAAGAAAATTCTCCATAAGTCGTTCATAGTTCAGAAGTGTACATGGCTTTCGGGTACATAGTAATATGCCTCAGACCAGGCCAGGGGACCGTTTTTTTATAGAGCTGCGGTACAGGGAAACGTATCGTTTATTATTTTTCTGACCGTGTTCCGGAAGATGACGACGCATTAAACCTATATATTTGGAAGGCCAGGAAAATTCTCCATATGTCGCTCATAATTCAAAAGTGTTCACGGCTTTCGGGTACATAGTAATATGCCTCGGACCAGGCCAAGGGACAGTTTTTTTGTAGAGCTTGGTACAGGCAAACGAGCAAATTATAATTTTTCTGACCGCGTTCCGGAAGGTGGCGACGCATCAACATATATAATTGGAAAGCCAGGAAAATTCTCTATAAGCCGATCATAGTTCAATAGTGTACAAGGCTTTCGGTGGCATAGTACTATGCGTCAGACCATGCCAGGGGACCGTTTTTTTGTAGAGCCGCGGTACAGGCAAACGTGCCTTTTATAATTTTTCTGACCGTGTTTTGGAAGGTGGCCACGCACCAAACCTATATATTCGAAAAGCCAGGAAAATTCTCCATAAGTCGTTCATAGTTTAAAAGTGTACACGGCTTTCGGAGACATAGTTATATGCCTCAGACCAGGCCAGGGGACCGTTTTTTCGTAGATCCTCTTGTACAGACAAACGTGCCATTTATAATTATTCCAACCGTGTTCCGGAAGGTTGTGACGCATTAAGCCTATATATTCGGAAAATTAGGCAAGTTCTCTATAAGACGTTCATAGTTCAAAATTGTTCACGGCTTTCGGGTACATAGTAATATACCTCAGACCAGGCAAGGGGACCGTTTTTTTGTAGAGCCGCGATACAGGCAAACGTATTGTTTATCATTTTTCCGACCGTGTTCAAGAAGGTGGCGACACATTAAACATATATATTCAGAAAGTAAAGAAAATTCTCCATAAGTTGTTCGTAGTTCAGGAGTGTACACGGCTTTCGGGGACATAGTAATATGCCTCGGACCAGGCCAGGGGACAGTTTTTTTGTAGAGCCGCGGTACAGGCAAACGTGCAATTTATAATTTTTCCGACCGCGTTCCGGAAGGTGGCGGCGCATCAACATATACAATTGGAAAGCCAGGAAAATTCTCTATAAGCCGATCATAGTTGAATAGTGTACAAGGCTTTCGGTGGCATAGTACTATGCGTCAGACCATGCCAGGGGACCATTTTTTTGTAGAGCCGCGGTACAGGCAAACGTGCCTTTTATAATTTTTCCGACCGTGTTCCGGAAGGTGGCGACGCATCAAACCTATATATTTGGAAAGCCAGAAAAATTCTCTATAAGTCGATCATAGTTAAAAAGTGTACACGGTTTTCGGGTACATAGTTATATGCTTCGTACCAGGCCAGGGGACCGTATTTTCGTAGATCCGCGGTACAGGCAAACGTGCCTTTTATAATTTTTCCGACCGTGTTCCGGAAGGTGGCGACGCATCAAACCTATATATTCGGAAAGCTAAGAAAATTCTCCATAAGTCGTTCATAGTTTAAAAGTGTACACGGCTTTCGCAGACATAGTAATATACCTCAGACCAGGCCAGGGGACCGTTTTTTCGTAGATCCTCTTGTACAGACAAACGTGCTATTTATAATTTTTCCAACCGTGTTCCGGAAGTTTGTGACGCATTAAGCCTATATATTCGGAAAATTAGGCAAGTTCTCTATAAGTCGTCCATAGTTCAAAAGTGTACAAGGCTTTCGGGGACATAGTAATATGTCTCAGACCATGCCAGGGGACTGTTTTTTTCATTAAGCTGCGGTACAGGGAAACGTATCGTTTATAATTTTTCTGACCAAGTTCCGGAAAGTGGCGACGCATTAAACCTATATATTTGGAAAGCCAGGAAAATTCTCTATAAGCCGATCATAGTTCAATAGTGTACAAGGCTTTCGGTGGCATAGTACTATGCGTCAGACCATGCCAGGGGACCGTTTTTTTGTAGAGCCACGGTACAGGCAAACGTGCCTTTTATAATTTTTCTGACCGTGTTCCGGAAGTTTATGACGCATTAAGCCTATATATTCGGAAAATTAGGCAAGTTCTCCATAAGTCGTTCATAGTTTAAAAGTGTACACGGCTTTCTGAGACATAGTTATATGCCTCAGACCAGGCCAGGGGACCGTTTTTTCGTAGATCCTCTTGTACAGACAAACGTGCCATTTATAATTATTCCAACCATGTTCCGGAAGGTTGTGACGCATTAAGCCTATATATTCAGAAAATTAGGCAATTCCTCTATAAGACGTTCATAGTTCAAAAGTGTTCACGGCTTTCGGGTACATAGTAATATACCTCAGACCAGGCAAGGGGACCGTTTTTTCGTAGATCCTCTTGTACAGACAAACGTGCCATTTATAATTATTCCAACCATGTTCCGGAAGGTTGTGACGCATTAAGCCTATATATTCGGAAAATTAGGCAAGTTCTCTATAAGACGTTCATAGTTCAAAAGTGTTCACGGCTTTCGGGTACATAGTAATATATCTCTGACCAGGCAAGGGGCCCGTTTTTTTGTAGAGCCGCGATACAGGCAAACGTGCTATTTATAATTTTTCCGACCGTGTTCCAAAAAATGGCGACGCATCAAACCTATATATATGGAAAGCCAGGAAAATTCTCCATAAGTCGTTCATAATTCTAAAGTGTACATGGCTTTCGGGTACATAGTAATATGCCTCAGACCAGGCCAGGGGACCGTTATTTTATAGATCTGCAGTACAGGGAAACGTATCGTTTATAATTTTTCTGACCGTGTGCCGGAAATTGTCGACGCATCAAACCTATATATTTGGAAAGCCAGAAAAATTTTCCATAAGTCGTTCATGTTCAAAAGTGTTCATGGCTTTCGGGTACATAGTAATATTTCTCGGACCAGGCCAGGGGACCGTTTTTTTGTAGAGCCGTGGTACAGGCAAACGTTCCATTTATAATTTTTCTGACCGTGTTTTGGAAGGTGGCCACGCACCAAACCTATATATTTGGAAAGCCAGAAAAATTCTCCATATGTCGCTCATAATTCAAAAGTGTTCACGGCTTTCGGGTACATAGTAATATGCCTCGGACCAGGCCAGGGGACAGTTTTTTTGTAGAGCCGCGGTACAGGCAAACGTGCAATTTATAATTTTTCCGACCGCGTTCCGGAAGGTGGCGACGCATCAACATATACAATTGGAAAGCCAGGAAAATTCTCTATAAGCCGATCATAGTTCAATAGTGTACAAGGCTTTCGGTGGCATAGTACTATGCGTCAGACCATGCCAGGGGACCGTTTTTTTGTAGAGCCGCGGTACAGGCAAACGTGCCTTTTATAATTTTTCCGACCGTGTTCCGGAAGGTGGCGACGCATCAAACCTATATATTCGGAAAGCCAGAAAAATTCTCTATAAGTCGATCATAGTTAAAAAGTGTACACGGTTTTCGGGTACATAGTTATATGCTTCGTACCAAACCAGGGGACCGTATTTTCGTAGATCCGCGGTACAGGCAAACGTGCCTTTTATAATTTTTCCGACCGTGTTCCGGAAGGTGGCGACGCATCAAACCTATATATTCGGAAAGCTAAGAAAATTCTCCATAAGTCGTTCATAGTTCAGAAGTGTACATGGCTTTCGGGTACATAGTAATATGCCTCAGACCAGGCCAGGGGACCGTTTTTTTATAGAGCTGCGGTACTGGGAAACGTATCGTTTAAAATTTTCTGACCGTGTTCTGGAAGGTGGCGACGCATCAAACCTATATATATGGAAAGCCAGGAAAATTCTCCATAAGTCGTTCATAATTCAAAAGTGTACATGGCTTTCGGGTACATAGTAATATGCCTCAGACCAGGCCATGGGACTGTTATTTTTATAGAGTTGCGGTACAGGGAAACGTATTGTTTATCATTTTTCCGACCGTGTTCAAGAAGGTGGCGACACATTAAACATATATATTCAGAAAGTAAAGAAAATTCTCCATAAGTTGTTCGTAGTTCAGGAGTGTACACGGCTTTCGGGGACATAGTAATATGCCTCAGACCAGGCCAGGGGACCGTTATTTTATAGATCTGCAGTACAGGGAAACGTATCGTTTATAATTTTTCTGACCGTGTGCCGGAAATTGTCGACGCATCAAACCTATATATTTGGAAAGCCAGAAAAATTTTCCATAAGTCGTTCATGTTCAAAAGTGTTCATGGCTTTCGGGTACATAGTAATATTTCTCGGACCAGGCCAGGGGACCGTTTTTTTGTAGAGCCGTGGTACAGGCAAACGTTCCATTTATAATTTTTCTGACCGTGTTTTGGAAGGTGGCCACGCACCAAACCTATATATTTGGAAAGCCAGAAAAATTCTCCATATGGCGCTCATAATTCAAAAGTGTTCACGGCTTTCGGGTACATAGTAAGATGCCTCGGACCAGGCCAGGGGACAGTTTTTTTGTAGAGCCGCGGTACAGGCAAACGTGCAATTTATAATTTTTCCGACCGCGTTCCGGAAGGTGGCGGCGCATCAACATATACAATTGGAAAGCCAGGAAAATTCTCTATAAGCCGATCATAGTTCAATAGTGTACAAGGCTTTCGGTGGCATAGTACTATGCGTCAGACCATGCCAGGGGACCGTTTTTTTGTAGAGCCGCGGTACAGGCAAACGTGCCTTTTATAATTTTTCCGACCGTGTTCCGGAAAGTGGCGACGCATCAAACCTATATATTTGGAAAGCCAGAAAAATTCTCTATAAGTCGATCATAGTTAAAAAGTGTACACGGTTTTCGGGTACATAGTTATATGCTTCGTACCAGGCCAGGGGACCGTATTTTCGTAGATCCACGGTACAGGCAAACGTGCCTTTTATAATTTTTCCGACCGTGTTCCGGAAGGTGGCGACGCATCAAACCTATATATTCGGAAAGCTAAGAAAATTCTCCATAAGTCGTTCATAGTTCAGAAGTGTACATGGCTTTCGGGTACATAGTAATATGCCTCAGACCAGGCCAGGGGACCGTTTTTTTATAGAGCTGCGGTACAGGGAAACGTATCGTTTATTATTTTTCTGACCGTGTTCCGGAAGATGACGACGCATTAAACCTATATATTTGGAAGGCCAGGAAAATTCTCCATATGTCGCTCATAATTCAAAAGTGTTCACGGCTTTCGGGTACATAGTAATATGCCTCGGACCAGGCCAGGGGACAGTTTTTTTGTAGAGCTTGGTACAGGCAAACGAGCAAATTATAATTTTTCTGACCGCGTTCCGGAAGGTGGCGACGCATCAACATATATAATTGGAAAGCCAGGAAAATTCTCTATAAGCCGATCATAGTTCAATAGTGTACAAGGCTTTCGGTGGCATAGTACTATGCGTCAGACCATGCCAGGGGACCGTTTTTTTGTAGAGCCGTGGTACAGGCAAACGTGCCTTTTATAATTTTTCCGACCGTGTTCCGGAAGGTGGCGACGCATCAAACCTATATATTTGGAAAGCCAGAAAAATTCTCTATAAGTCGATCATAGTTAAAAAGTGTACACGGTTTTCGGGTACATAGTTATATGCTTCGTACCAGGCCAGGGGACCGTATTTTCGTAGATCCACGGTACAGGCAAACGTGCCTTTTATAATTTTTCCGACCGTGTTCCGGAAGGTGGCGACGCATCAAACCTATATATTCGGAAAGCTAAGAAAATTCTCCATAAGTCGTTCATAGTTCAGAAGTGTACATGGCTTTCGGGTACATAGTAATATGCCTCAGACCAGGCCAGGGGACCGTTTTTTTATAGAGCTGCGGTACAGGGAAACGTATCGTTTATTATTTTTCTGACCGTGTTCCGGAAAATGACGACGCATTAAACCTATATATTTGGAAGGCCAGGAAAATTCTCCATATGTCGCTCATAATTCAAAAGTGTTCACGGCTTTCGGGTACATAGTAATATGCCTCGGACCAGGCCAGGGGACAGTTTTTTTGTAGAGCTTGGTACAGGCAAACGAGCAAATTATAATTTTTCTGACCGCGTTCTGGAAGGTGGCGACGCATCAACATATATAATTGGAAAGCCAGGAAAATTCTCTATAAGCCGATCATAGTTCAATAGTGTACAAGGCTTTCGGTGGCATAGTACTATGCGTCAGACCATGCCAGGGGACCGTTTTTTTGTAGAGCCGCGGTACAGGCAAACGTGCCTTTTATAATTTTTCTGACCGTGTTTTGGAAGGTGGCCACGCACCAAACCTATATATTCGAAAAGCCAGGAAAATTCTCCATAAGTCGTTCATAGTTTAAAAGTGTACACGGCTTTCGGAGACATAGTTATATGCCTCAGACCAGGCCAGGGGACCGTTTTTTCGTAGATCCTCTTGTACAGACAAACGTGCCATTTATAATTATTCCAACCGTGTTCCGGAAGGTTGTGACGCATTAAGCCTATATATTCGGAAAATTAGGCAAGTTCTCTATAAGACGTTCATAGTTCAAAATTGTTCACGGCTTTCGGGTACATAGTAATATACCTCAGACCAGGCAAGGGGACCGTTTTTTTGTAGAGCCGCGATACAGGCAAACGTATTGTTTATCATTTTTCCGACCGTGTTCAAGAAGGTGGCGACACAATAAACATATATATTCAGAAAGTAAAGAAAATTCTCCATAAGTTGTTCGTAGTTCAGGAGTGTACACGGCTTTCGGGGACATAGTAATATGCCTCAGACCAGGCCAGGGGACCGTTATTTTATAGATCTGCGGTACAGGGAAACGTATCGTTTATAATTTTTCTGACCGTGTGCCGGAAATTGTCGACGCATAAAACCTATATATTTGGAAAGCCAGAAAAATTTTCCATAAGTCGTTCATGTTCAAAAGTGTTCATGGCTTTCGGGTACATAGTAATATTTCTCGGACCAGGCCAGGGGACCGTTTTTTTGTAGAGCCGTGGTACAGGCAAACGTGCCATTTATAATTTTTCTGACCGTGTTCCGGAAAAAGGCGACGCATCAAACCTATATATTTGGAAAGCCAGGAAAATTCTCCATAAGTCGTTCATAATTCAAAAGTGTACATGGCTTTCGGGTACATAGTAATATGCCTCAGACCAGGCCATGGGACTGTTATTTTTATAGAGCTGCGGTACAGGGAAACGTATTGTTTATCATTTTTCCGACCGTGTTCAAGAAGGTGGCGACACAATAAACATATATATTCAGAAAGTAAAGAAAATTCTCCATAAGTTGTTCGTTGTTCAGGAGTGTACACGGCTTTCGGGGACATAGTTATATGCCTCAGACCAGGCCAGGGGACCGTTATTTTATAGATCTGCGGTACAGGGAAACGTATCGTTTATAATTTTTCTGACCGTGTTCCGGAAGATGACGACGCATTAAACCTATATATTTGGAAAGCCAGGAAAATTCTCCATATGTCGCTAATAATTCAAAAGTGTTCACGGCTTTCGGGTACATAGTAATATGCCTCGGACCAGGCCAGGGGACAGTTTTTTTGTAGAGCCGCGGTACAGGCAAACGAGCAATTTATAATTTTTCCGACCGCGTTCCAGAAGGTGGCGACACATCAACATATATAATTGGAAAGCCAGGAAAATTCTCTATAAGCCGATCATAGTTCAATAGTGTACAAGGCTTTCGGTGGCATTGTACTATGCGTCAGACCATGCCAGGGGACCGTTTTTTTGTAGAGCCGCGGTACAGGCAAACGTGCCTTTTATAATTTTTCTGACCGTGTTTTGGAAGGTGACCACGCACCAAACCTATATATTCGAAAAGCCAGGAAAATTCTCCATAAGTCGTTCATAATTCAAAAGTGTACACGGCTTTCGGGGACATAGTAATATGTCTCAGACCAGGCCAGGGGACTGTTTTATTCATTAAGCTGCGGTACAGGGAAACGTATCGTTTATTATTTTTCTGACCGTGTTCCGGAAGATGACGACGCATTAAACCTATATATTTGGAAAGCCAGGAAAATTCTCCATATGTCGCTCATAATTCAAAAGTGTTCACGGCTTTCGGGTACATAGTAATATGCCTCGGACCAGGCCAGGGGACAGTTTTTTTGTAGAGCCGCGGTACAGGCAAACGAGCAATTTATAATTTTTCTGACCGCGTTCCGGAAGGTGGCGACGCATCAACATATATAATTGGAAAGCCAGGAAAATTCTCTATAAGCCGATCATAGTTCAATAGTGTACAAGGCTTTCGGTGGCATAGTACTATGCGTCAGACCATGCCAGGGGACCGTTTTTTTGTAGAGCCGCGGTACAGGCAAACGTGCCTTTTATAATTTTTCTGACCGTGTTTTGGAAGGTGGCCACGCACCAAACCTATATATTCGAAAAGCCAGGAAAATTCTCCATAAGTCGTTCATAGTTTAAAAGTGTACACGGCTTTCGGAGACATAGTTATATGCCTCAGACCAGGCCAGGGGACCGTTTTTTCGTAGATCCTCTTGTACAGACAAACGTGCCATTTATAATTATTCCAACCGTGTCCCGGAAGGTTGTGACGCATTAAGCCTATATATTCGGAAAATTAGGCAAGTTCTCTATAAGACGTTCATAGTTCAAAAGTGTTCACGGCTTTCGGGTACATAGTAATATACCTCAGACCAGGCAAGGGGACCGTTTTTTTGTAGAGCCGCGATACAGGCAAACGTGCTATTTATAATTTTTCCGACCGTGTTCCGGAAAATGGCGACGCATCAAACCTATATATTTGGAAAGCCAGGAAAATTCTCCATAAGTCGTTCATAATTCAAAAGTGTACATGGCTTTCGGGTACATAGCAATATGCCTCAGACCAGGCCATGGGACTGTTATTTTTATAGAGCTGCGGTATAGGGAAACGTATTGTTTATCATTTTTCCGACCGTGTTCAAGAAGGTGGCGACACATTAAACATATATATTCAGAAAGTAAAGAAAATTCTCCATAAGTTGTTCGTAGTTCAGGAGTGTACACGGCTTTCGGAGACATAGTTATATGCCTCAGACCAGGCCAGGGGACCGTTATTTTATAGATCTGCGGTACAGGGAAACGTATCGTTTATAATTTTTCTGACCGTGTGCCGGAAATTGTCGACGCATCAAACCTATATAATTGGAAAGCCAGGAAAATTCTCTATAAGCCGATCATAGTTCAATAGTGTACAAGGCTTTCGGTGGCATAGTACTATGCGTCAGACCATGCCAGGGGACCGTTTTTTTGTAGAGCCGCGGTACAGGCAAACGTGCCTTTTATAATTTTTCTGACCGTGTTTTGGAAGGTGGCCACGCACCAAACCTATATATTCGAAAAGCCAGGAAAATTCTCCATAAGTCGTTCATAGTTTAAAAGTGTACACGGCTTTCGGAGACATAGTTATATGCCTCAGACCAGGCCAGGGGACCGTTTTTTCGTAGATCCTCTTGTACAGACAAACGTGCCATTTATAATTATTCCAACCGTGTTCCGGAAGGTTGTGACGCATTAAGCCTATATATTCGGAAAATTAGGCAAGTTCTCTATAAGACGTTCATAGTTCAAAATTGTTCACGGCTTTCGGGTACATAGTAATATACCTCAGACCAGGCAAGGGGACCGTTTTTTTGTAGAGCCGCGATACAGGCAAACGTATTGTTTATCATTTTTCCGACCGTGTTCAAGAAGGTGGCGACACATTAAACATATATATTCAGAAAGTAAAGAAAATTCTCCATAAGTTGTTCGTAGTTCAGGAGTGTACACGGCTTTCGGGGACATAGTAATATGCCTCAGACCAGGCCAGGGGACCGTTATTTTATAGATCTGCGGTACAGGGAAACGTATCGTTTATAATTTTTCTGACCGTGTGCCGGAAATTGTCGACGCATAAAACCTATATATTTGGAAAGCCAGAAAAATTTTCCATAAGTCGTTCATGTTCAAAAGTGTTCATGGCTTTCGGGTACATAGTAATATTTCTCGGACCAGGCCAGGGGACCGTTTTTTTGTAGAGCCGTGGTACAGGCAAACGTGCCATTTATAATTTTTCTGACCGTGTTCCGGAAAAAGGCGACGCATCAAACCTATATATTTGGAAAGCCAGGAAAATTCTCCATAAGTCGTTCATAATTCAAAAGTGTACATGGCTTTCGGGTACATAGTAATATGCCTCAGACCAGGCCATGGGACTGTTATTTTTATAGAGCTGCGGTACAGGGAAACGTATTGTTTATCATTTTTCCGACCGTGTTCAAGAAGGTGGCGACACATTAAACATATATATTCAGAAAGTAAAGAAAATTCTCCATAAGTTGTTCGTTGTTCAGGAGTGTACACGGCTTTCGGGGACATAGTTATATGCCTCAGACCAGGCCAGGGGACCGTTATTTTATAGATCTGCGGTACAGGGAAACGTATCGTTTATAATTTTTCTGACCGTGTTCCGGAAGATGACGACGCATTAAACCTATATATTCGAAAAGCCAGGAAAATTCTCCATAAGTCGTTCATAATTCAAAAGTGTACACGGCTTTCGGGGACATAGTAATATGTCTCAGACCAGGCCAGGGGACTGTTTTATTCATTAAGCTGCGGTACAGGGAAACGTATCGTTTATTATTTTTCTGACCGTGTTCCGGAAGATGACGACGCATTAAACCTATATATTTGGAAAGCCAGGAAAATTCTCCATATGTCGCTCATAATTCAAAAGTGTTCACGGCTTTCGGGTACATAGTAATATGCCTCGGACCAGGCCAGGGGACAGTTTTTTTGTAGAGCCGCGGTACAGGCAAACGAGCAATTTATAATTTTTCTGACCGCGTTCCGGAAGGTGGCGACGCATCAACATATATAATTGGAAAGCCAGGAAAATTCTCTATAAGCCGATCATAGTTCAATAGTGTACAAGGCTTTCGGTGGCATAGTACTATGCGTCAGACCATGCCAGGGGACCGTTTTTTTGTAGAGCCGCGGTACAGGCAAACGTGCCTTTTATAATTTTTCTGACCGTGTTTTGGAAGGTGGCCACGCACCAAACCTATATATTCGAAAAGCCAGGAAAATTCTCCATAAGTCGTTCATAGTTTAAAAGTGTACACGGCTTTCGGAGACATAGTTATATGCCTCAGACCAGGCCAGGGGACCGTTTTTTCGTAGATCCTCTTGTACAGACAAACGTGCCATTTATAATTATTCCAACCGTGTCCCGGAAGGTTGTGACGCATTAAGCCTATATATTCGGAAAATTAGGCAAGTTCTCTATAAGACGTTCATAGTTCAAAAGTGTTCACGGCTTTCGGGTACATAGTAATATACCTCAGACCAGGCAAGGAGACCGTTTTTTTGTAGAGCCGCGATACAGGCAAACGTGCTATTTATAATTTTTCCGACCGTGTTCCGGAAAATGGCGACGCATCAAACCTATATATTTGGAAAGCCAGGAAAATTCTCCATAAGTCGTTCATAATTCAAAAGTGTACATGGCTTTCGGGTACATAGCAATATGCCTCAGACCAGGCCATGGGACTGTTATTTTTATAGAGCTGCGGTATAGGGAAACGTATTGTTTATCATTTTTCCGACCGTGTTCAAGAAGGTGGCGACACATTAAACATATATATTCAGAAAGTAAAGAAAATTCTCCATAAGTTGTTCGTAGTTCAGGAGTGTACACGGCTTTCGGGGACATAGTTATATGCCTCAGACCAGGCCAGGGGACCGTTATTTTATAGATCTGCGGTACAGGGAAACGTATCGTTTATAATTTTTCTGACCGTGTGCCGGAAATTGTCGACGCATCAAACCTATATATTTGGAAAGCCAGAAAAATTTTCCATAAGTCGTTCATGTTCAAAAGTGTTCATGGCTTTCGGGTACATAGTAATATGCCTCGGACCAGGCCAGGGGACAGTTTTTTTGTAGAGCCGCGGTACAGGCAAACGAGCAATTTATAATTTTTCTGACCGCGTTCCGGAAGGTGGCGACGCATCAACATATATAATTGGAAAGCCAGGAAAATTCTCTATAAGCCGATCATAGTTCAATAGTGTACAAGGCTTTCGGTGGCATAGTACTATGCGTCAGACCATGCCAGGGGACCGTTTTTTTGTAGAGCCGCGGTACAGGCAAACGTGCCTTTTATAATTTTTCTGACCGTGTTTTGGAAGGTGGCCACGCACCAAACCTATATATTCGAAAAGCCAGGAAAATTCTCCATAAGTCGTTCATAGTTTAAAAGTGTACACGGCTTTCGGAGACATAGTTATATGCCTCAGACCAGGCCAGGGGACCGTTTTTTCGTAGATCCTCTTGTACAGACAAACGTGCCATTTATAATTATTCCAACCGTGTCCCGGAAGGTTGTGACGCATTAAGCCTATATATTCGGAAAATTAGGCAAGTTCTCTATAAGACGTTCATAGTTCAAAAGTGTTCACGGCTTTCGGGTACATAGTAATATACCTCAGACCAGGCAAGGGGACCGTTTTTTTGTAGAGCCGCGATACAGGCAAACGTGCTATTTATAATTTTTCCGACCGTGTTCCGGAAAATGGCGACGCATCAAACCTATATATTTGGAAAGCCAGGAAAATTCTCCATAAGTCGTTCATAATTCAAAAGTGTACACGGCTTTCGGGGACATAGTAATATGTCTCAGACCAGGCCAGGGGACTGTTTTTTTCATTAAGCTGCGGTACAGGGAAACGTATCGTTTATAATTTTTCCGACCATGTTCCGGAAAATGGCGACGCATCAAACCTATATATTTGGAAAGCCAGGAAAATTCTCCATAAGTCGTTCATAATTCAAAAGTGTACATGGCTTTCGGGTACATAGCAATATGCCTCAGACCAGGCCATGGGACTGTTATTGTTATAGAGCTGCGGTACAGGGAAACGTATTGTTTATCATTTTTCCGACCGTGTTCAAGAAGGTGGCGACACATTAAACATATATATTCAGAAAGTAAAGAAAATTCTCCATAAGTTGTTTGTAGTTCAGGAGTGTACACGGCTTTCGGGGACATAGTTATATGCCTCAGACCAGGCCAGGGGACCGTTATTTTATAGATCTGCGGTACAGGGAAACGTATCGTTTATAATTTTTCTGACCGTGTTCCGGAAGATGACGACGCATTAAACCTATATATTTGGAAAGCCAGGAAAATTCTCCATATGGCGCTCATAATTCAAAAGTGTTCACGGCTTTCGGGTACATAGTAATATGCCTCGGACCAGGCCAGGGGACAGTTTTTTTGTAGAGCCGCGGTACAGGCAAACGAGCAATTTATAATTTTTCCGACCGCGTTCCAGAAGGTGGCGACACATCAACATATATAATTGGAAAGCCAGGAAAATTCTCTATAAGCCGATCATAGTTCAATAGTGTACAAGGCTTTCGGTGGCATTGTACTATGCGTCAGACCATGCCAGGGGACCGTTTTTTTGTAGAGCCGCGGTACAGGCAAACGTGCCTTTTATAATTTTTCTGACCGTGTTTTGGAAGGTGGCCACGCACCAAACCTATATATTCGAAAAGCCAGGAAAATTCTCCATAAGTCGTTCATAATTCAAAAGTGTTCACGGCTTTCGGAGACATAGTTATATGCCTCAGACCAGGCCAGGGGACCGTTTTTTCGTAGATCCTCTTGTACAGACAAACGTGCCATTTATAATTATTCCAACCGTGTCCCGGAAGGTTGTGACGCATTAAGCCTATATATTCGGAAAATTAGGCAAGTTCTCTATAAGACGTTCATAGTTCAAAAGTGTTCATGGCTTTCGGGTACATAGTAATATGCCTCGGACCAGGCCAGGGGACAGTTTTTTTGTAGAGCCGCGGTACAGGCAAACGAGCAATTTATAATTTTTCTGACCGCGTTCCGGAAGGTGGCGACGCATCAACATATATAATTGGAAAGCCAGGAAAATTCTCTATAAGCCGATCATAGTTCAAAAGTGTACAAGGCTTTCGGTGGCATAGTACTATGCGTCAGACCATGCCAGGGGACCGTTTTTTTGTAGAGCCGCGGTACAGGCAAACGTGCCTTTTATAATTTTTCTGACCGTGTTTTGGAAGGTGGCCACGCACCAAACCTATATATTCGAAAAGCCAGGAAAATTCTCCATAAGTCGTTCATAGTTTAAAAGTGTACACGGCTTTCGGAGACATAGTTATATGCCTCAGACCAGGCCAGGGGACTGTTTTTTCGTAGATCCTCTTGTACAGACAAACGTGCCATTTATAATTATTCCAACCGTGTCCCGGAAGGTTGTGACGCATTAAGCCTATATATTCGGAAAATTAGGCAAGTTCTCTATAAGACGTTCATAGTTCAAAAGTGTTCACGGCTTTCGGGTACATAGTAATATACCTCAGACCAGGCAAGGGGACCGTTTTTTTGTAGAGCCGCGATACAGGCAAACGTGCTATTTATAATTTTTCCGACCGTGTTCCGGAAAATGGCGACGCATCAAACCTATATATTTGGAAAGCCAGGAAAATTCTCCATAAGTCGTTCATAATTCAAAAGTGTACACGGCTTTCGGGGACATAGTAATATGTCTCAGACCAGGCCAGGGGACTGTTTTTTTCATTAAGCTGCGGTACAGGGAAACGTATCGCTTATAATTTTTCCGACCGTGTTCCGGAAAATGGCGACGCATCAAACCTATATATTTGGAAAGCCAGGAAAATTCTCCATAAGTCGTTCATAATTCAAAAGTGTACATGGCTTTCGGGTACATAGCAATATGCCTCAGACCAGGCCATGGGACTGTTATTTTTATAGAGCTGCGGTACAGGGAAACGTATTGTTTATCATTTTTCCGACCGTGTTCAAGAAGGTGGCGACACATTAAACATATATATTCAGAAAGTAAAGAAAATTCTCCATAAGTTGTTCGTAGTTCAGGAGTGTACACGGCTTTCGGGGACATAGTAATATGCCTCAGACCAGGCCAGGGGACCGTTATTTTATAGATCTGCGGTACAGGGAAACGTATCGTTTATAATTTTTCTGACCGTGTTCCGGAAGATGAAGACGCATTAAACCTATATATTTGGAAAGCCAGGAAAATTCTCCATATGGCGCTCATAATTCAAAAGTGTTCACGGCTTTCGGGTACATAGTAATATGCCTCGGACCAGGCCAGGGGACAGTTTTTTTGTAGAGCCGCGGTACAGGCAAACGAGCAATTTATAATTTTTCCGACCGCGTTCCAGAAGGTGGCGACACATCAACATATATAATTGGAAAGCCAGGAAAATTCTCTATAAGCCGATCATAGTTCAATAGTGTACAAGGCTTTCGGTGGCATTGTACTATGCGTCAGACCATGCCAGGGGACCGTTTTTTTGTAGAGCCGCGGTACAGGCAAACGTGCCTTTTATAATTTTTCTGACCGTGTTTTGGAAGGTGGCCACGCACCAAACCTATATATTCGAAAAGCCAGGAAAATTCTCCATAAGTCGTTCATAATTCAAAAGTGTTCACGGCTTTCGGAGACATAGTTATATGCCTCAGACCAGGCCAGGGGACCGTTTTTTCGTAGATCCTCTTGTACAGACAAACGTGCCATTTATAATTATTCCAACCGTGTCCCGGAAGGTTGTGACGCATTAAGCCTATATATTCGGAAAATTAGGCAAGTTCTCTATAAGACGTTCATAGTTCAAAAGTGTTCATGGCTTTCGGGTACATAGTAATATGCCTCGGACCAGGCCAGGGGACAGTTTTTTTGTAGAGCCGCGGTACAGGCAAACGAGCAATTTATAATTTTTCTGACCACGTTCCGGAAGGTGGCGACGCATCAACATATATAATTGGAAAGCCAGGAAAATTCTCTATAAGCCGATCATAGTTCAATAGTGTACAAGGCTTTCGGTGGCATAGTACTATGCGTCAGACCATGCCAGGGGACCGTTTTTTTGTAGAGCCGCGGTACAGGCAAACGTGCCTTTTATAATTTTTCTGACCGTGTTTTGGAAGGTGGCCACGCACCAAACCTATATATTCGAAAAGCCAGGAAAATTCTCCATAAGTCGTTCATAGTTTAAAAGTGTACACGGCTTTCGGAGACATAGTTATATGCCTCAGACCAGGCCAGGGGACCGTTTTTTCGTAGATCCTCTTGTACAGACAAACGTGCCATTTATAATTATTCCAACCGTGTCCCGGAAGGTTGTGACGCATTAAGCCTATATATTCGGAAAATTAGGCAAGTTCTCTATAAGACGTTCATAGTTCAAAAGTGTTCACGGCTTTCGGGTACATAGTAATATACCTCAGACCAGGCAAGGGGACCGTTTTTTTGTAGAGCCGCGATACAGGCAAACGTGCTATTTATAATTTTTCCGACCGTGTTCCGGAAAATGGCGACGCATCAAACCTATATATTTGGAAAGCCAGGAAAATTCTCCATAAGTCGTTCATAATTCAAAAGTGTACACGGCTTTCGGGGACATAGTAATATGTCTCAGACCAGGCCAGGGGACTGTTTTTTTCATTAAGCTGCGGTACAGGGAAACGTATCGCTTATAATTTTTCCGACCGTGTTCCGGAAAATGGCGACGCATCAAACCTATATATTTGGAAAGCCAGGAAAATTCTCCATAAGTCGTTCATAATTCAAAAGTGTACATGGCTTTCGGGTACATAGCAATATGCCTCAGACCAGGCCATGGGACTGTTATTTTTATAGAGCTGCGGTACAGGGAAACGTATTGTTTATCATTTTTCCGACCGTGTTCAAGAAGGTGGCGACACATTAAACATATATATTCAGAAAGTAAAGAAAATTCTCCATAAGTTGTTCGTAGTTCAGGAGTGTACACGGCTTTCGGGGACATAGTAATATGCCTCAGACCAGGCCAGGGGACCGTTATTTTATAGATCTGCGGTACAGGGAAACGTATCGTTTATAATTTTTCTGACCGTGTGCCGGAAATTGTCGACGCATCAAACCTATATATTTGGAAAGCCAGAAAAATTTTCCATAAGTCGTTCATGTTCAAAAGTGTTCATGGCTTTCGGGTACATAGTAATATGCCTCGGACCAGGCCAGGGGACAGTTTTTTTGTAGAGCCGCGGTACAGGCAAACGAGCAATTTATAATTTTTCTGACCGCGTTCCGGAAGGTGGCGACGCATCAACATATATAATTGGAAAGCCAGGAAAATTCTCTATAAGCCGATCATAGTTCAATAGTGTACAAGGCTTTCGGTGGCATAGTACTATGCGTCAGACCATGCCAGGGGACCGTTTTTTTGTAGAGCCGCGGTACAGGCAAACGTGCCTTTTACAATTTTTCTGACCGTGTTTTGGAAGGTGGCCACGCACCAAACCTATATATTCGAAAAGCCAGGAAAATTCTCCATAAGTCGTTCATAGTTTAAAAGTGTACACGGCTTTCGGAGACATAGTTATATGCCTCAGACCAGGCCAGGGGACCGTTTTTTCGTAGATCCTCTTGTACAGACAAACGTGCCATTTATAATTATTCCAACCGTGTTCCGGAAGGTTGTGACGCATTAAGCCTATATATTCGGAAAATTAGGCAAGTTCTCTATAAGACGTTCATAGTTCAAAAGTGTTCACGGCTTTCGGGTACATAGTAATACAGGGTGATTCTTTTATCAAACAACACTCATTATTTGAAAAAGTATTGACTTTTTTCAAAATTTTTTTTTTTCAAAATTGTAGATTTACGCTGTTCTAGAATTGAATATTTTTTTTATATTTTTCACCCTTATATTTATTAGGTAAACCACCATCAACTTTTGATTTTCAAATGGTAACCTATACTTAAAATTTCATAATTGAATAAAACTATTTTTTTTCATTAATTATTACGTTCAAATTTTCATTTTTCGTTAATCCGTTGATGAGATATTGCTCCTCAATGTTTGGTGGTTTTGGGAGGTAGTTGGGTGTGTGTACAGTAAATGTGTTATACCTCGTCAGTAGATACCGCAGTTATTAGGATTTGTATGCCCCGGGGCTAAAGATATTACATTTTAAAATCAATTCAAGTAGGTGCAGTAAGGTTGAGTTGTGCCCCTAAATGTATTGTATAATATCCATTTGGCTGGGTGTCCGCCGTTCGCCCTACTAAAGGTGATTTCGTCACTGGTCATAATAATTCTTATCGATTATAAAAACCAGAAGTTAAAAGTTTTAAATTCTATATCGTTCGAACCCAAGGTAATGATAATTGATAACTTATTGTCATAATGTCATATTTTAAGTAATTGGACCATTAGTGTCACTTGCGCATACTCGCGTGTAATTCCCTCGACCCCATTAAATACCTATTAAGTATGGAGTACCGACAATTTGTGACAACGGACACAACGATACGTGATTGTTGTCTGATTAGTGATTAGACTGATATGCGCATATATCTTATAATATCTATGGTGGATTTGCGATTAGGTAATAACAGGTACTAGATAATACCTACTATCATCTACTATGTTTATCGTGCTCTGTGCTGATATCGTGGTTCCGTGGTTACATGATATGGAAGTATACCTTATACTGGGTTAGCGTTAATCACATAACAATCCGTTAGTAGACAAATGGTTAAGATAATAACTCGGAACTAATTTAATCGTGACTCGTGGTCGTAGGTATTTTATTTTTGAAATACCTATTAGTTCTTGTATAATATAATATAATTATTGTCTTATTCACCACATATTGTATTTTACGTATTTTATTTAATAATTTAATACTTTATCAATCATATAAGTACCTAAATTTACTTATTACACTTGAATTAGATGCTTGGTGATTACATTTGTACAATTTATTGGTAAGTACTAAGTTTTACTAGTTGGTAGTGGCCAAAATTAAAATAAATAATACAATGAGTATGTCATTAACTTTAGACATTTTGATTTCAGTTTAATCATTAATACATAATACACTATTTTTGTTTAAATGTATACCTAACCAAGGAACACTGGTACTTACTGGATAATACATGAGTTGTTATACAATGAAGTGGCATAATATGACAACACAGAAATATTGCGATAATATTTCCATATTATTTAAAATTAGTCATTACAATACTCAGTGCTGGACTCTGGGTTTTTCATGAAAGTCTATACCTACTCTACAAATGTTATATCAAAATCTCCACTTTTTAGTTCCTAAACTAAAAGTGAATAGAAAATTATTTATCTACATAATATGTGATGATTCAAAATCAGTTTCACATAGGTCATTTTACCTAATTTAAATATGCCATAATGGAATCAGCTACCTATGACACACAATTCAGAAGATCCTGTATGTTAAAATTATATTCATACTGCTATGTTTAATTACATTTTAAAATGGTAACTGAAAAATAAAAATAATTTTTCACATATTGGATTTAAATATTTCAACAGACTACAGAACAAAATAAAGTATGTATAAATATTTTTAATTGTAATATTATTAAATTATTATATTGAAAATTCAATTTTTTAGATATTCAAGACAATTGCAAAGAAGTGGGAAAAATGTAGCTGGACTAAGTGCATACATATTACAAATGATGTGTATTGAAACTAAAAATGTTGTGAATGTTAATGTTTTGTACTTTGTATGATATTTTAATTAATTTAAATGAGGTGACAACATCAATCATTACAAATCAAAAGATAAAATAATGTATGTTGTGTTTAATACACACAATATAATATGTAGATTGTGTAAATCAAATAAAGAATTTAAAAAAAAATAAAATAGGTATGTGATTTATAATTATTTTTCAGTTATTACTTTAACAATAGTATAAATGCTCAATGTAAAGTATTTAAAAAAATATAAATGTATTATTATTAATATACATATATTTTTTTTAATGATATTAGTATTACATTGTATAATGATAAATACTTAATTACTTTTGTCAATGATTGGCGTTGTCATTAAATAATTGTTAGTACTAAATTCAAATAAGAATATTATTAACACCATTTTTAAATTTTACTAAGTCTGGGGTGATTGAAAAGTTTGTTTTAATTTTTTGAATACATGTTTTATCTTTACTCATATTTTGCATAACTGCAAAACGAACATTTTGATTAAACTGTATCATCATTTTGAAATAGATTTTTCATAGTCCTGGGCTTATTAAAGTAAAATTGTTTAATGGTTCACGATAATATCAGTATAAAATGTGAGAAATTCGGTCGTGAACAGGGTTTAGGGCTAAACAGAACCTAAAATCATCAAATCAAACATTTAAATAATCAAAATTAAGCAATCTAAAAAATGGTTATTCTCTCTCTAGTTTTTGTTAGTGGTTATCACTTGTATCATATTAAAGTAGAAAATAAACATTAAAAAATTTAAAATGTGTTAAAAAGAACACTCTAAAATGTGGGGTGCTATAATATTTCATATTTTAAAAACATTAAATTGATGGCATTTCACTATAATAATGATAGTTAAATCTAAAAAAACAAGGGGTGCTAAATTAGAGCTTGGCGTGCTAAAGACCCTTCTGTGACAATGGTCTCAAACCCTGTTCATGACATTGAGAATATGATTTTTTTTATAATTATTTAAGTTTATTAGTGCCTTATGTATTTGCATGTATATCATTATTATTTAAATACCTACCTATTGATTAAATTCATGTGATTGGTCAAAAAGACCTAGTCCTACCAAGTATATTACAACTATTGAAGTGACCTATGGCGAATTATTTATATTATACTAATATTTGATTTGGAATTGTAAATGCATTAAATTGAAATTGTAAACATAAAAAAAAGTTGTTTATACCTAATATTAAATTAGTTCAGAGTTATATTTATTAGGTATTATATAATATTAACTTGTTGAAAATATTATTTAAATTTATGTTGGTATTGTATTTCCAGATTTGTAATAAATTGTAATTTTAATACCACTGTACAATTAGTGTTATATTATGTGTAAAATTCATTTTTATCTTGATTCTTCGGGACTATAAAAAAAGTTAAAATGTTAAATTCTCACAGACCCTAGTGTTATGTACTTGTCAAACTTCTTTATTCGATGTGCATGTACCTAAATGATAATTTATATAAGAAGAGGTACAATATTTGATTTGTTCAAAAAAAAAAAATTATTATAAAAAATATTAAATCCTCATAGGTATTCTGGTATTTACAATATTTACATGTTTATAGTATCCATATGGTAAACAGTAGAAAATATAAATATTAAATGTATAATAATAATTAACACATTATTTTGTATTAGTTAAATCTACCAAAGCTATACACGGTTATATGTATATTATTAAAATATGTATAAAAAAAAAATTAAGTTAATTTGTTGTTAATATTATGGTACATTATATCATAATTTGTACATTTATTATTAATTGTTATTGTATACATTTATCATTGAAATACAGATTTTTAATAATTTTAGAAGTTTTATTATCAGTAATCTACTTGATTATTCAGTTATAATAGTACATGATTTTTTCCATGATTATATTAATTTATAATATATGTATATGTATAATTAATATCTCTATAATTAATATCTCTTTGCATGGTTATTACCAATGACCATAGAATTAAGGTTATTACTTTTGATAATAACATAGAATACCTAAATAACTAGAATTAATTTGGCCACTAGTGTAGTAGTGTGTAGGGTGGTAGGATTAATAAGTCCAAAGTCATATTCAGTGCTTACTGCTATATTTTTGTTTACTTTTTGCTACTATTTATTTTGTAAATACACATACTGGTAACACTGTATTTTCTTTATGATAGACAGTTGTAATGATCACGGTCTTAGATTATAAGAGTGATAATTGATAAACTATGGACAACTTATGGACTAAAATAATTCTGTATTTCCGTATGTTACTCTATGGTGTGTTGTAGTCGGCATAGAATAGAGATTAAATCGTGATCAAATCTACAAACAGAAGCAGTCCAATTAGTTAGGTATACGTATACCCAATAACATGATCGTCTGTTATTGTATGTAGATATTATCAGCTATCAGGTACAAAGATAATCACTGCTATATCTTGGGTCGAACGATATCGAATTTATTACTTATAACTTCTGGTCTTTATAATTGATAATAATTATTACGACCAATGACCAGTGCCGCAATCACCTTCGTGGGGTAAAACTGTGTGACTCCCTGAAAAATCGGCATAATAAAATACATTTAGGGGCTCTAAGTACTTTATGAACTGATTTGAAAAGTGTAATATCTTTTAACCCTGGGACATAAAAATCCTAGTAGAGATAATATCTACTGACGAGGTATAACACATTTACACACAATAACTACCTCCCAAAACCACCCAACTTTGAGGAATAATATCTCATCAACGGATTAACGAAAAATGAAAATTTGAACGTAATAATTAATGAAAAAAATAGTTTTATTCAATTATGAAATTTTAAGTATAGGTTACCATTTGAAAATCAAAAGTTGATGGTGGTTTACCTAATAAATATAAGGGTGAAAAATATAAAAAAAATATTCAATTCTAGAACAGCGTAAATCTACAATTTTGAAAAAAAAAAATTTTGAAAAAGTCAATACTTTTTCAAATAATGAGTGTTGTTTGATAAAAGAATCACCTCAGACCAGGCAAGGGGACCGTTTTTTTGTAGAGCCGCGATACAGGCAAACGTGCTATTTATAATTTTTCCGACCGTGTTCCGGAAAATGGCGACGCATCAAACCTATATATTTGGAAAGCCAGGAAAATTCTCCATAAGTCGTTCATAATTCAAAAGTGTACACGGCTTTCGGGGACATAGTAATATGTCTCAGACCAGGCCAGGGGACTGTTTTTTTCATTAAGCTGCGGTACAGGGAAACGTATCGTTTATAATTTTTCTGACCGTGTTCCGGAAGATGACGACGCATTAAACCTATATATTTGGAAAGCCAGGAAAATTCTCCATATGTCGCTCATAATTCAAAAGTGTTCAAGGCTTTCGGGTACATAGTAATATGCCTCGGACCAGGCCAGGGGACAGTTTTTTTGTAGAAACGCGGTACAGGCAAACGAGCAATTTATAATTTTTCCGACCGCGTTCCGGAAGGTGGCGACGCATCAACATATATAATTGGAAAGCCAGGAAAATTCTCTATAAGCCGATCATAGTTCAATAGTGTACAAGGCTTTCGGTGGCATAGTACTATGCGTCAGACCATGCCAGGGGACCGTTTTTTTGTAGAGCCGCGGTACAGGCAAACGTGCCTTTTATAATTTTTCTGACCATGTTTTGGAAGGTGGCCACGCACCAAACCTATATATTCGAAAAGCCAGGAAAATTCTCCATAAGTCGTTCATAGTTTAAAAGTGTACACGGCTTTCGGAGACATAGTAATATGCCTCAGACAATGCCAGGGGACCGTTTTTTTGTAGAGCCGCGGTACAGGCAAACGTATTGTTTATCATTTTTCCGACCGTGTTCTGGAAGGTGGCGACACATTAAACATATATATTCGGAAAGCTAAGAAAATTCTCCATAAGTCGTTCATAGTTCAGAAGTGTACACGGCTTTCGGGTACATAGTAATATGCCTCAGACCAGGCCATGGGACCGTTGTTTTTATAGAGCTGCGGTACAGGGAAACGTATCGTCTATCATTTTTCCGACCGTGTTCCGGAAGGTTGTGACGCATTAAGCCTATATATTCGGAAAATTAGGCAAGTTTTCTATAAGACGTTCATAGTTCAAAAGTGTTCACGGCTTTCGGGTACATAGTAATATACCTCAGACCAGGCAAGGGGACCATTTTTTTGTAGAGCCGCGATACAGGCAAACGTGCTATTTATAATTTTTCCAACCGTGTTCCTGAAAATGGCGACGCATCAAACCTATATATTTGGAAAGCCAGGAAAATTCTCCATATGTCGTTCATAATTCAAAAGTTTACACGGCTTTCGGGGACATAGTAATATGCCTCAGACCATGGCGAGGGATTGTTTTTTTTATAGAGCTGCGGTACAGGGAAACGTATAGTTTATAATTTTTCTGACCGTGTTCCGGAAGGTGGCGACGCATCAAACCTATATATTTGGAAAGCCAGAAAAATTCCCCATAAGTCGTTTATGTTCAAAAGTGTTCATGGCTTTCGGGTACATAGTAATATGCCTCGGACCAGGCCAGGGGACCGTTTTTTCGTAGAGCCTATTGTACGGGCAAACGTATTTATGATTTTTCCGACCATGTTCCGGAAGGTGGCGACTTATTAAACTTATAAATTTGGAAAGCCAGGAAAATTCCCCATAAGTCGTTCATAGTTTAAAAGTGTACACGGCTTTCGGAGACATAGTAATATGCCTCAGACCATGCCAGGGGACCATTTTTTTGTAGAGCCGCGGTACAGGCAAACGTATTGTTTATCATTTTTCAGACCGTGTTCTGGAAGGTGGCGACACATTAAACATATATATTCGGAAAGCTAAGAAAATTCTCCATAAGTCGTTCATAGTTCAGAAGTGTACACGGCTTTCGGGTACATAGTAATATGCCTCGTACCAGGCCATGGGACTGTTGTTTTTATAGAGCTGCGGTACAGGGAAACGTATCGTCTATCATTTTTCCGACCATGTTCCGGAAGGTAGCGACGCATTAAACATATATATTCGGAAAGCCAGGAAAATTCTTCATAAGTCGATCATAGTTTGAAAGTGTACACGGCTTTCGGTGACATAGTAATATGCGTCAGACCGGGCCAGGGGACCGTTTTTTCGTAGATACTCTTGTACAGACAAACGTGCCATTTATAATTATTCCAACCGTGTCCCGGAAGGTTGTGACGCATTAAGCCTATATATTCGGAAAATTAGGCAAGTTTTCTATAAGACGTTCATAGTTCAAAAGTGTTCACGGCTTTCGGGTACATAGTAATATACCTCAGACCAGGCAAGGGGACCATTTTTTTGTAGAGCCGCGATACAGGCAAACGTGCTATTTATAATTTTTCCAACCGTGTTCCTGAAAATGGCGACGCATCAAACCTAAATATTTGGAAAGCCAGGAAAATTCTCCATATGTCGTTCATAATTCAAAAGTGTACACGGCTTTCGGGGACATAGTAATATGCCTCAGACCATGGCGAGGGATTGTTTTTTTATAGAGCTGCGGTACCGGGAAACGTATCGTTTATAATTTTTCTGACCGTGTTCCGGAAGGTGGCGACGCATCAAACCTATATATTTGGAAAGCCAGAAAAATTCCCCATAAGTCGTTTATGTTCAAAAGTGTTCATGGCTTTCGGGTACATAGTAATATGCCTCGGACCAGGCCAGGGGACCGTTTTTTCGTAGAGCCTATTGTACGGGCAAACGTATTTATGATTTTTCCGACCATGTTCCGGAAGGTGGCGACTTATCAAACTTATAGATTTGGAAAGCCAGGAAAATTCTCCATAAGTCGTTCATAGTTTAAAAGTGTACACGGCTTTCGGAGACATAGTAATATGCCTCAGACCATGCCAGGGGACCGTTTTTTTGTAGAGCCGCGGTACAGGCAAACGTATTGTTTATCTATCATTTTTCAGACCGTGTTCTGGAAGGTGGCGACACATTAAACATATATATTCGGAAAGCTAAGAAAATTCTCCATAAGTCGTTCATAGTTCAGAAGTGTACACGGCTTTCGGGTACATAGTAATATGCCTCAGACCAGGCCATGGGACCGTTGTTTTTATAGAGCTGCGGTACAGGGAAACGTATCGTCTATCATTTTTCCGACCGTGTTCCGGAAGGTTGTGACGCATTAAGCCTATATATTCGGAAAATTAGGCAAGTTTTCTATAAGACGTTCATAGTTCAAAAGTGTTCACGGCTTTCGGGTACATAGTAATATACCTCAGACCAGGCAAGGGGACCATTTTTTTGTAGAGCCGCGATACAGGCAAACGTGCTATTTATAATTTTTCCAACCGTGTTCCTGAAAATGGCGACGCATCAAACCTATATATTTGGAAAGCCAGGAAAATTCTCCATATGTCGTTCATAATTCAAAAGTGTACACGGCTTTCGGGGACATAGTAATATGCCTCAGACCATGGCGAGGGATTGTTTTTTTATAGAGCTGCGGTACAGGGAAACGTATAGTTTATAATTTTTCTGACCGTGTTCCGGAAGGTGGCGACGCATCAAACCTATATATTTGGAAAGCCAGAAAAATTCCCCATAAGTCGTTTATGTTCAAAAGTGTTCATGGCTTTCGGGTACATAGTAATATGCCTCGGACCAGGCCAGGGGACCGTTTTTTCGTAGAGCCTATTGTACGGGCAAACGTATTTATGATTTTTCCGACCATGTTCCGGAAGGTGGCGACTTATTAAACTTATAAATTTGGAAAGCCAGGAAAATTCCCCATAAGTCGTTCATAGTTTAAAAGTGTACACGGCTTTCGGAGACATAGTAATATGCCTCAGACCATGCCAGGGGACCATTTTTTTGTAGAGCCGCGGTACAGGCAAACGTATTGTTTATCATTTTTCAGACCGTGTTCTGGAAGGTGGCGACACATTAAACATATATATTCGGAAAGCTAAGAAAATTCTCCATATGTCGTTCATAGTTCAGAAGTGTACACGGCTTTCGGGTACATAGTAATATGCCTCGTACCAGGCCATGGGACTGTTGTTTTTATAGAGCTGCGGTACAGGGAAACGTATCGTCTATCATTTTTCCGACCATGTTCCGGAAGGTAGCGACGCATTAAACATATATATTCGGAAAGCCAGGAAAATTCTTCATAAGTCGATCATAGTTTGAAAGTGTCACGGCTTTCGGTGACATAGTAATATGCGTCAGACCGGGCCAGGGGACCGTTTTTTCGTAGATACTCTTGTACAGACAAACGTGCCATTTATAATTATTCCAACCGTGTCCCGGAAGGTTGTGACGCATTAAGCCTATATATTCGGAAAATTAGGCAAGTTTTCTATAAGACGTTCATAGTTCAAAAGTGTTCACGGCTTTCGGGTACATAGTAATATACCTCAGACCAGGCAAGGGGACCATTTTTTTGTAGAGCCGCGATACAGGCAAACGTGCTATTTATAATTTTTCCAACCGTGTTCCTGAAAATGGCGACGCATCAAACCTAAATATTTGGAAAGCCAGGAAAATTCTCCATATGTCGTTCATAATTCAAAAGTGTACACGGCTTTCGGGGACATAGTAATATGCCTCAGACCATGGCGAGGGATTGTTTTTTTATAGAGCTGCGGTACCGGGAAACGTATCGTTTATAATTTTTCTGACCGTGTTCCGGAAGGTGGCGACGCATCAAACCTATATATTTGGAAAGCCAGAAAAATTCCCCATAAGTCGTTTATGTTCAAAAGTGTTCATGGCTTTCGGGTACATAGTAATATGCCTCGGACCAGGCCAGGGGACCGTTTTTTCGTAGAGCCTATTGTACGGGCAAACGTATTTATGATTTTTCCGACCATGTTCCGGAAGGTGGCGACTTATCAAACTTATAGATTTGGAAAGCCAGGAAAATTCTCCATAAGTCGTTCATAGTTTAAAAGTGTACACGGCTTTCGGAGACATAGTAATATGCCTCAGACCATGCCAGGGGACCGTTTTTTTGTAGAGCCGCGGTACAGGCAAACGTATTGTTTATCTATCATTTTTCAGACCGTGTTCTGGAAGGTGGCGACACATTAAACATATATATTCGGAAAGCTAAGAAAATTCTCCATAAGTCGTTCATAGTTCAGAAGTGTACACGGCTTTCGGGTACATAGTAATATGCCTCGTACCAGGCCATGGGACTGTTGTTTTTATAGAGCTGCGGTACAGGGAAACGTATCGTCTATCATTTTTCCGACCATGTTCCGGAAGGTAGCGACGCATTAAACATATATATTCGGAAAGCCAGGAAAATTCTCCATAAGTCGATCATAGTTTGAAAGTGTACACGGCTTTCGGTGACATAGTAATATGCGTCAGACCGGGCCAGAAGACCGTTATTTTATAGATCTGCGGTACAGGGAAACGTATCGTTTATAATTTTTCTGACTGTGTGCCGGAAATTGTCGACGCATTAAACCTATATATTTGGAAAGCCAGAAAAATTCTCTATAAGTCGATCATAGTTAAAAAGTGTACACGGCTTTCGTTTACATAGTAATATGCCTCAGACCAGGCCAGGGGACCGTTTTTTCGTAGATCCTCTTGTACAGACAAACGTGCCATTTATAATTATTCCAACCATGTTCCGGAAGGTTGTGACGCATGAAGCCTATATATTCGGAAAATTAGGCAAGTTCTCTATAAGACATTCATAGTTCCAAAGTGTTCACGGCTTTCGGGTACATAGTAATATACCTCAGACCAGGCAAGGGGACCATTTTTTTGTAGAGCCGCGATACAGGGAAACGTATCGTTTATAAATTCTCTGACCGTGTTCCGAAAGGTGGCGACGCATCAAACCTATATATTTGGAAAGCCAGAAAAATTCCCCATAAGTCGTTTATGTTCAAAAGTGTTCATGGCTTTCGGGTACATAGTAATATGCCTCGGACCAGGCCAGGGGACCGTTTTTTCGTAGAGCCTTTTGTACGGGCAAACGTATTTATGATTTTTCCGACCATGTTCCGGAAGGTGGCGACGTATCAAACTTATATATTTGGAAAGCCAGGAAAATTCTCCATAAGCCGTTCATAGTTTAAAAGTGTACACGGCTTTCGGAGACATAGTAATATGCCTCACACCATGCCAGGGGACCGTTTTTTTGTAGAGCCGCGGTACAGGCAAACGTATTGTTTATCATTTTTCCGACCGTGTTCTGGAAGGTGGCGACACATTAAACATATATATTTGGAAAGCCAGAAAAATTCCTCATAAGTCGTTTATGTTCAAAAGTGTTCATGGCTTTCGGGTACATAGTAATATGCCTCGGACCAGGCCAGGGGACCGTTTTTTCGTAGAGCCTATTGTACGGGCAAACGTATTTATGATTTTTCCGACCATGTTCCGGAAGGTAGCGACGCATTAAACATATATATTCAGAAAGCAAAGAAAATTCTCCATAAGTCGTTCATAGTTCAGAAGTGTACACGGCTTTCGGGTACATAGTAATATGCCTCATACCAGGCCATGGGACTGTTGTTTTTATAGAGCTGTGGTACAGGGAAACGTATCGTCTATCATTTTTCCGACCATGTTCCGGAAGGTAGCGACGCATTAAACATATATATTCAGAAAGCAAAGAAAATTCTCCATAAGTTGTTCATAGTTCAGGAGTGTACACGGTTTTTGGGGACATAGTAATATGCCTCAGACCAGGCCAGGGGACCGTTATTTTATAGATCTGCGGTACAGGGAAACGTATCGTTTATAATTTTTCTGACCGTGTGCCGGAAATTGTCGACTCATTAAACCTATATATTTGGAAAGCCAGAAAAATTCTCTATAAGTCGATCATAGTTAAAAAGTGTACACGGCTTTCGTTTACATAGTAATATGCCTCAGACCACGCCAGAGGACCGTTTTTTTCGTAGATCCTCTTGTACAGACAAACGTGTCATTTATAATTATTCCAACCGTGTTCCGGAAGGTTGTGACGCATTAAGCCTATATATTCGGAAAATTAGGCAAGTTTTCTATAAGACGTTCATAGTTCAAAAGTGTTCACGGCTTTCGGGTACATAGTAATATACCTCAGACCAGGCAAGGGGACCATTTTTTTGTAGAGCCGCGATACAGGCAAACGTGCTATTTATAATTTTTCCGACCGTGTTCCGGAAAATGGCGACGCATCAAACCTATATATTTGGAAAGCCAGGAAAATTCTCCATATGTCGTTCATAATTCAAAAGTGTACACGGCTTTCGGGGACATAGTTATATGCCTCAGACCAGGCCAAGGGACCGTTTTTTTAGAGAGCTGCGGTACAGGGAAACGTATCGTTTATAATTTTTCTGACCGTGTTCCGGAAAGTGGCGACGTATTAAACCTATATATTCGGAAAGCTAAGAAAATTCTCCATAAGTCGTTCATAGTTCAGAAGTGTACACGGCTTTCGGGTACATAGTAATATACCTCAGACCAGGCCATGGGACCGTTGTTTTTATAGAGCTGCGGTACAGGGAAACGTATCGTCTATCATTTTTCCGACCGTGTTCCGGAAGGTTGTGACGCATTAAGCCTATATATTCGGAAAATTAGGCAAGTTTTCTATAAGACGTTCATAGTTCAAAAGTGTTCACGGCTTTCGGGTACATAGTAATATACCTCAGACCAGGCAAGGGGACCATTTTTTTGTAGAGCCGCGATACAGGCAAACGTGCTATTTATAATTTTTCCAACCGTGTTCCTGAAAATGGCGACGCATCAAACCTATATATTTGGAAAGCCAGGAAAATTCTCCATATGTCGTTCATAATTCAAAAGTGTACACGGCTTTCGGGGACATAGTAATATGCCTCAGACCATGGCGAGGGATTGTTTTTTTATAGAGCTGCGGTACAGGGAAACGTATCGTTTATAATTTTTCTGACCGTGTTCCGGAAGGTGGCGACGCATCAAACCTATATATTTGGAAAGCCAGAAAAATTCCCCATAAGTCGTTCATAGTTTAAAAGTGTTCACGGCTTTCGGGTACATAGTAATATACCTCAGACCAGGCAAGGGGACCATTTTTTTGTAGAGCCGCGATACAGGGAAACGTATCGTTTATAATTTTTCTGACCGTGTTCCGAAAGGTGGCGACGCATCAAACCTATATATTTGGAAAGCCAGAAAAATTCCCCATAAGTCGTTTATGTTCAAAAGTGTTCATGGCTTTCGGGTACATAGTAATATGCCTCGGACCAGGCCAGGGGACCGTTTTTTCGTAGAGCCTTTTGTACGGGCAAACGTATTTATGATTTTTCCGACCATGTTCCGGAAGGTGGCGACGTATCAAACTTATATATTTGGAAAGCCAGGAAAATTCTCCATAAGCCGTTCATAGTTTAAAAGTGTACACGGCTTTCGGAGACATAGTAATATGCCTCACACCATGCCAGGGGACCGTTTTTTTGTAGAGCCGCGGTACAGGCAAACGTATTGTTTATCATTTTTCCGACCGTGTTCTGGAAGGTGGCGACACATTAAACATATATATTTGGAAAGCCAGAAAAATTCCTCATAAGTCGTTTATGTTCAAAAGTGTTCATGGCTTTCGGGTACATAGTAATATGCCTCGGACCAGGCCAGGGGACCGTTTTTTCGTAGAGCCTATTGTACGGGCAAACGTATTTATGATTTTTCCGACCATGTTCCGGAAGGTAGCGACGCATTAAACATATATATTCAGAAAGCAAAGAAAATTCTCCATAAGTCGTTCATAGTTCAGAAGTGTACACGGCTTTCGGGTACATAGTAATATGCCTCATACCAGGCCATGGGACTGTTGTTTTTATAGAGCTGCGGTACAGGGAAACGTATCGTCTATCATTTTTCCGACCATGTTCCGGAAGGTAGCGACGCATTAAACATATATATTCAGAAAGCAAAGAAAATTCTCCATAAGTTGTTCATAGTTCAGGAGTGTACACGGTTTTTGGGGACATAGTAATATGCCTCAGACCAGGCCAGGGGACCGTTATTTTATAGATCTGCGGTACAGGGAAACGTATCGTTTATAATTTTTCTGACCGTGTGCCGGAAATTGTCGACTCATTAAACCTATATATTTGGAAAGCCAGAAAAATTCTCTATAAGTCGATCATAGTTAAAAAGTGTACACGGCTTTCGTTTACATAGTAATATGCCTCAGACCAGGCCAGAGGACCGTTTTTTTCGTAGATCCTCTTGTACAGACAAACGTGTCATTTATAATTATTCCAACCGTGTTCCGGAAGGTTGTGACGCATTAAGCCTATATATTCGGAAAATTAGGCAAGTTTTCTATAAGACGTTCATAGTTCAAAAGTGTTCACGGCTTTCGGGTACATAGTAATATACCTCAGACCAGGCAAGGGGACCATTTTTTTGTAGAGCCGCGATACAGGCAAACGTGCTATTTATAATTTTTCCGACCGTGTTCCGGAAAATGGCGACGCATCAAACCTATATATTTGGAAAGCCAGGAAAATTCTCCATATGTCGTTCATAATTCAAAAGTGTACACGGCTTTCGGGGACATAGTAATATGCCTCAGACCAGGCCAAGGGACCGTTTTTTTAGAGAGCTGCGGTACAGGGAAACGTATCGTTTATAATTTTTCTGACCGTGTTCCGGAAAGTGGCGACGTATTAAACCTATATATTCGGAAAGCTAAGAAAATTCTCCATAAGTCGTTCATAGTTCAGAAGTGTACACGGCTTTCGGGTACATAGTAATATGCCTCAGACCAGGCCATGGGACCGTTGTTTTTATAGAGCTGCGGTACAGGGAAACGTATCGTCTATCATTTTTCCGACCGTGTTCCGGAAGGTTGTGACGCATTAAGCCTATATATTCGGAAAATTAGGCAAGTTTTCTATAAGACGTTCATAGTTCAAAAGTGTTCACGGCTTTCGGGTACATAGTAATATACCTCAGACCAGGCAAGGGGACCATTTTTTTGTAGAGCCGCGATACAGGCAAACGTGCTATTTATAATTTTTCCAACCGTGTTCCTGAAAATGGCGACGCATCAAACCTATATATTTGGAAAGCCAGGAAAATTCTCCATATGTCGTTCATAATTCAAAAGTGTACACGGCTTTCGGGGACATAGTAATATGCCTCAGACCATGGCGAGGGATTGTTTTTTTATAGAGCTGCGGTACAGGGAAACGTATCGTTTATAATTTTTCTGACCGTGTTCCGGAAGGTGGCGACGCATCAAACCTATATATTTGGAAAGCCAGAAAAATTCCCCATAAGTCGTTCATAGTTTAAAATTGTTCACGGCTTTCGGGTACATAGTAATATACCTCAGACCAGGCAAGGGGACCATTTTTTTGTAGAGCCGCGATACAGGCAAACTTGCTATTTATAATTTTTCCGACCGTGTTCCGGAAAATGGCGACGCATCAAACCTATATATTTGGAAAGCCAGAAAAATTCCCCATAAGTCGTTTATGTTCAAAAGTGTTCATGGCTTTCGGGTACATAGTAATATGCCTCGGACCAGGCCAGGGGACCGTTTTTTCGTAGAGCCTTTTGTACGGGCAAACGTATTTATGATTTTTCCGACCATGTTCCGGAAGGTGGCGACGTATCAAACTTATATATTTGGAAAGCCAGGAAAATTCTCCATAAGCCGTTCATAGTTTAAAAGTGTACACGGCTTTCGGAGACATAGTAATATGCCTCACACCATGCCAGGGGACCGTTTTTTTGTAGAGCCGCGGTACAGGCAAACGTATTGTTTATCATTTTTCCGACCGTGTTCTGGAAGGTGGCGACACATTAAACATATATATTTGGAAAGCCAGAAAAATTCCTCATAAGTCGTTTATGTTCAAAAGTGTTCATGGCTTTCGGGTACATAGTAATATGCCTCGGACCAGGCCAGGGGACCGTTTTTTCGTAGAGCCTATTGTACGGGCAAACGTATTTATGATTTTTCCGACCATGTTCCGGAAGGTAGCGACGCATTAAACATATATATTCAGAAAGCAAAGACAATTCTCCATAAGTCGTTCATAGTTCAGAAGTGTACACGGCTTTCGGGTACATAGTAATATGCCTCATACCAAGCCATGGGACTGTTGTTTTTATAGAGCTGCGGTACAGGGAAACGTATCGTCTATCATTTTTCCGACCATGTTCCGGAAGGTAGCGACGCATTAAACATATATATTCAGAAAGCAAAGAAAATTCTCCATAAGTTGTTCATAGTTCAGGAGTGTACACGGTTTTTGGGGACATAGTAATATGCCTCAGACCAGGCCAGGGGACCGTTATTTTATAGATCTGCGGTACAGGGAAACGTATCGTTTATAATTTTTCTGACCGTGTGCCGGAAATTGTCGACTCATTAAACCTATATATTTGGAAAGCCAGAAAAATTCTCTATAAGTCGATCATAGTTAAAAAGTGTACACGGCTTTCGTTTACATAGTAATATGCCTCAGACCAGGCCAGAGGACCGTTTTTTTGTAGAGCCGCGGTACAGGGAAACGTATCGTCTATCATTTTTCCGACCATGTTCCGGAAGGTAGCGACGCATTAAACATATATATTCAGAAAGCAAAGAAAATTCTCCATAAGTCGTTCATAGTTCAGAAGTGTACACGGCTTTCGGGTACATAGTAATATGCCTCATACCAGGCCATGGGACTGTTGTTTTTATAGAGCTGCGGTACAGGGAAACGTATCGTCTATCATTTTTCCGACCATGTTCCGGAAGGTAACGACGCATTAAACATATATATTCAGAAAGCAAAGAAAATTCTCCATAAGTTGTTCATAGTTCAGGAGTGTACACGGTTTTTGGGGACATAGTAATATGCCTCAGACCAGGCCAGGGGACCGTTATTTTATAGATCTGCGGTACAGGGAAACGTATCGTTTATAATTTTTCTGACCGTGTGCCGGAAATTGTCGACTCATTAAACCTATATATTTGGAAAGCCAGAAAAATTCTCTATAAGTCGATCATAGTTAAAAAGTGTACACGGCTTTCGTTTACATAGTAATATGCCTCAGACCAGGCCAGAGGACCGTTTTTTTCGTAGATCCTCTTGTACAGACAAACGTGTCATTTATAATTATTCCAACCGTGTTCCGGAAGGTTGTGACGCATTAAGCCTATATATTCGGAAAATTAGGCAAGTTTTCTATAAGACGTTCATAGTTCAAAAGTGTTCACGGCTTTCGGGTACATAGTAATATACCTCAGACCAGGCAAGGGGACCATTTTTTTGTAGAGCCGCGATACAGGGAAACGTATCGTTTATAATTTTTCTGACCGTGTTCCGAAAGGTGGCGACGCATCAAACCTATATATTTGGAAAGCCAGAAAAATTCCCCATAAGTCGTTTATGTTCAAAAGTGTTCATGGCTTTCGGGTACATAGTAATATGCCTCGGACCAGGCCAGGGGACCGTTTTTTCCTAGAGCCTTTTGTACGGGCAAACGTATTTATGATTTTTCCGACCATGTTCCGGAAGGTGGCGACGTATCAAACTTATATATTTGGAAAGCCAGGAAAATTCTCCATAAGCCGTTCATAGTTTAAAAGTGTACACGGCTTTCGGAGACATAGTAATATGCCTCACACCATGCCAGGGGACCGTTTTTTTGTAGAGCCGCGGTACAGGCAAACGTATTGTTTATCATTTTTCCGACCGTGTTCTGGAAGGTGGCGACACATTAAACATATATATTTGGAAAGCCAGAAAAATTCCTCATAAGTCGTTTATGTTCAAAAGTGTTCATGGCTTTCGGGTACATAGTAATATGCCTCGGACCAGGCCAGGGGACCGTTTTTTCGTAGAGCCTATTGTACGGGCAAACGTATTTATGATTTTTCCGACCATGTTCCGGAAGGTAGCGACGCATTAAACATATATATTCAGAAAGCAAAGAAAATTCTCCATAAGTCGTTCATAGTTCAGAAGTGTACACGGCTTTCGGGTACATAGTAATATGCCTCATACCAGGCCATGGGACTGTTGTTTTTATAGAGCTGCGGTACAGGGAAACGTATCGTCTATCATTTTTCCGACCATGTTCCGGAAGGTAGCGACGCATTAAACATATATATTCAGAAAGCAAAGAAAATTCTCCATAAGTTGTTCATAGTTCAGGAGTGTACACGGTTTTTGGGGACATAGTAATATGCCTCAGACCAGGCCAGGGGACCGTTATTTTATAGATCTGCGGTACAGGGAAACGTATCGTTTATAATTTTTCTGACCGTGTGCCGGAAATTGTCGACTCATTAAACCTATATATTTGGAAAGCCAGAAAAATTCTCTATAAGTCGATCATAGTTAAAAAGTGTACACGGCTTTCGTTTACATAGTAATATGCCTCAGACCAGGCCAGAGGACCGTTTTTTTCGTAGATCCTCTTGTACAGACAAACGTGTCATTTATAATTATTCCAACCGTGTTCCGGAAGGTTGTGACGCATTAAGCCTATATATTCGGAAAATTAGGCAAGTTTTCTATAAGACGTTCATAGTTCAAAAGTGTTCACGGCTTTCGGGTACATAGTAATATACCTCAGACCAGGCAAGGGGACCATTTTTTTGTAGAGCCGCGATACAGGGAAACGTATCGTTTATAATTTTTCTGACCGTGTTCCGAAAGGTGGCGACGCATCAAACCTATATATTTGGAAAGCCAGAAAAATTCCCCATAAGTCGTTTATGTTCAAAAGTGTTCATGGCTTTCGGGTACATAGTAATATGCCTCGGACCAGGCCAGGGGACCGTTTTTTCGTAGAGCCTTTTGTACGGGCAAACGTATTTATGATTTTTCCGACCATGTTCCGGAAGGTGGCGACGTATCAAACTTATATATTTGGAAAGCCAGGAAAATTCTCCATAAGCCGTTCATAGTTTAAAAGTGTACACGGCTTTCGGAGACATAGTAATATGCCTCACACCATGCCAGGGGACCGTTTTTTTGTAGAGCCGCGGTACAGGCAAACGTATTGTTTATCATTTTTCCGACCGTGTTCTGGAAGGTGGCGACACATTAAACATATATATTTGGAAAGCCAGAAAAATTCCTCATAAGTCGTTTATGTTCAAAAGTGTTCATGGCTTTCGGGTACATAGTAATATGCCTCGGACCAGGCCAGGGGACCGTTTTTTCGTAGAGCCTATTGTACGGGCAAACGTATTTATGATTTTTCCGACCATGTTCCGGAAGGTAGCGACGCATTAAACATATATATTCAGAAAGCAAAGAAAATTCTCCATAAGTCGTTCATAGTTCAGAAGTGTACACGGCTTTCGGGTACATAGTAATATGCCTCATACCAGGCCATGGGACTGTTGTTTTTATAGAGCTGCGGTACAGGGAAACGTATCGTCTATCATTTTTCCGACCATGTTCCGGAAGGTAGCGACGCATTAAACATATATATTCAGAAAGCAAAGAAAATTCTCCATAAGTTGTTCATAGTTCAGGAGTGTACACGGTTTTTGGGGACATAGTAATATGCCTCAGACCAGGCCAGGGGACCGTTATTTTATAGATCTGCGGTACAGGGAAACGTATCGTTTATAATTTTTCTGACCGTGTGCCGGAAATTGTCGACTCATTAAACCTATATATTTGGAAAGCCAGAAAAATTCTCTATAAGTCGATCATAGTTAAAAAGTGTACACGGCTTTCGTTTACATAGTAATATGCCTCAGACCAGGCCAGAGGACCGTTTTTTTCGTAGATCCTCTTGTACAGACAAACGTGTCATTTATAATTATTCCAACCGTGTTCCGGAAGGTTGTGACGCATTAAGCCTATATATTCGGAAAATTAGGCAAGTTTTCTATAAGACGTTCATAGTTCAAAAGTGTTCACGGCTTTCGGGTACATAGTAATATACCTCAGACCAGGCAAGGGGACCATTTTTTTGTAGAGCCGCGATACAGGGAAACGTATCGTTTATAATTTTTCTGACCGTGTTCCGAAAGGTGGCGACGCATCAAACCTATATATTTGGAAAGCCAGAAAAATTCCCCATAAGTCGTTTATGTTCAAAAGTGTTCATGGCTTTCGGGTACATAGTAATATGCCTCGGACCAGGCCAGGGGACCGTTTTTTCGTAGAGCCTTTTGTACGGGCAAACGTATTTATGATTTTTCCGACCATGTTCCGGAAGGTGGCGACGTATCAAACTTATATATTTGGAAAGCCAGGAAAATTCTCCATAAGCCGTTCATAGTTTAAAAGTGTACACGGCTTTCGGAGACATAGTAATATGCCTCACACCATGCCAGGGGACCGTTTTTTTGTAGAGCCGCGGTACAGGCAAACGTATTGTTTATCATTTTTCCGACCGTGTTCTGGAAGGTGGCGACACATTAAACATATATATTTGGAAAGCCAGAAAAATTCCTCATAAGTCGTTTATGTTCAAAAGTGTTCATGGCTTTCGGGTACATAGTAATATGCCTCGGACCAGGCCAGGGGACCGTTTTTTCGTAGAGCCTATTGTACGGGCAAACGTATTTATGATTTTTCCGACCATGTTCCGGAAGGTAGCGACGCATT
This sequence comes from Metopolophium dirhodum, assembly GCF_019925205.1. Taxonomy (NCBI): domain Eukaryota; kingdom Metazoa; phylum Arthropoda; class Insecta; order Hemiptera; family Aphididae; genus Metopolophium; species Metopolophium dirhodum. The sequence continues at coordinate 3,890,744 of NC_083560.1, forward strand.
AAACATATATATTCAGAAAGCAAAGAAAATTCTCCATAAGTCGTTCATAGTTCAGAAGTGTACACGGCTTTCGGGTACATAGTAATATGCCTCATACCAGGCCATGGGACTGTTGTTTTTATAGAGCTGCGGTACAGGGAAACGTATCGTCTATCATTTTTCCGACCATGTTCCGGAAGGTAGCGACGCATTAAACATATATATTCAGAAAGCAAAGAAAATTCTCCATAAGTTGTTCATAGTTCAGGAGTGTACACGGTTTTTGGGGACATAGTAATATGCCTCAGACCAGGCCAGGGGACCGTTATTTTATAGATCTGCGGTACAGGGAAACGTATCGTTTATAATTTTTCTGACCGTGTGCCGGAAATTGTCGACTCATTAAACCTATATATTTGGAAAGCCAGAAAAATTCTCTATAAGTCGATCATAGTTAAAAAGTGTACACGGCTTTCGTTTACATAGTAATATGCCTCAGACCAGGCCAGAGGACCGTTTTTTTCGTAGATCCTCTTGTACAGACAAACGTGTCATTTATAATTATTCCAACCGTGTTCCGGAAGGTTGTGACGCATTAAGCCTATATATTCGGAAAATTAGGCAAGTTTTCTATAAGACGTTCATAGTTCAAAAGTGTTCACGGCTTTCGGGTACATAGTAATATACCTCAGACCAGGCAAGGGGACCAATTTTTTGTAGAGCCGCGATACAGGCAAACGTGCTATTTATAATTTTTCCGACCGTGTTCCGGAAAATGGCGACGCATCAAACCTATATATTTGGAAAGCCAGGAAAATTCTCCATATGTCGTTCATAATTCAAAAGTGTACACGGCTTTCGGGGACATAGTAATATGCCTCAGACCAGGCCAAGGGACCGTTTTTTTAGAGAGCTGCGGTACAGGGAAACGTATCGTTTATAATTTTTCTGACCGTGTTCCGGAAAGTGGCGACGTATTAAACCTATATATTCGGAAAGCTAAGAAAATTCTCCATAAGTCGTTCATAGTTCAGAAGTGTACACGGCTTTCGGGTACATAGTAATATGCCTCAGACCAGGCCATGGGACCGTTGTTTTTATAGAGCTGCGGTACAGGGAAACGTATCGTCTATCATTTTTCCGACCGTGTTCCGGAAGGTTGTGACGCATTAAGCCTATATATTCGGAAAATTAGGCAAGTTTTCTATAAGACGTTCATAGTTCAAAAGTGTTCACGGCTTTCGGGTACATAGTAATATACCTCAGACCAGGCAAGGGGACCATTTTTTTGTAGAGCCGCGATACAGGCAAACGTGCTATTTATAATTTTTCCAACCGTGTTCCTGAAAATGGCGACGCATCAAACCTATATATTTGGAAAGCCAGGAAAATTCTCCATATGTCGTTCATAATTCAAAAGTGTACACGGCTTTCGGGGACATAGTAATATGCCTCAGACCATGGCGAGGGATTGTTTTTTTATAGAGCTGCGGTACAGGGAAACGTATCGTTTATAATTTTTCTGACCGTGTTCCGGAAGGTGGCGACGCATCAAACCTATATATTTGGAAAGCCAGAAAAATTCCCCATAAGTCGTTCATAGTTTAAAATTGTTCACGGCTTTCGGGTACATAGTAATATACCTCAGACCAGGCAAGGGGACCATTTTTTTGTAGAGCCGCGATACAGGCAAACTTGCTATTTATAATTTTTCCGACCGTGTTCCGGAAAATGGCGACGCATCAAACCTATATATTTGGAAAGCCAGAAAAATTCCCCATAAGTCGTTTATGTTCAAAAGTGTTCATGGCTTTCGGGTACATAGTAATATGCCTCGGACCAGGCCAGGGGACCGTTTTTTCGTAGAGCCTATTGTACGGGCAAACGTATTTATGATTTTTTCGACCATGTTCCGGATTGTGGCGACGTATCAAACTTATATATTTGGAAAGCCAGGAAAATTCTCCATAAGCCGTTCATAGTTTAAAAGTGTACACGGCTTTCGGAGACATAGTAATATGCCTCAGACCATGCCAGGGGACCGTTTTTTTGTAGAGCCGCGGTACAGGGAAACGTATCGTCTATCATTTTTCCGACCATGTTCCGGAAGGTAGCGACGCATTAAACATATATATTCAGAAAGCAAAGAAAATTCTCCATAAGTTGTTCATAGTTCAGGAGTGTACACGGTTTTTGGGGACATAGTAATATGCCTCAGACCAGGCCAGGGGACCGTTATTTTATAGATCTGCGGTACAGGGAAACGTATCGTTTATAATTTTTCTGACCGTGTGCCGGAAATTGTCGACTCATTAAACCTATATATTTGGAAAGCCAGAAAAATTCTCTATAAGTCGATCATAGTTAAAAAGTGTACACGGCTTTCGTTTACATAGTAATATGCCTCAGACCAGGCCAGAGGACCGTTTTTTTCGTAGATCCTCTTGTACAGACAAACGTGTCATTTATAATTATTCCAACCGTGTTCCGGAAGGTTGTGACGCATTAAGCCTATATATTCGGAAAATTAGGCAAGTTTTCTATAAGACGTTCATAGTTCAAAAGTGTTCACGGCTTTCGGGTACATAGTAATATACCTCAGACCAGGCAAGGGGACCATTTTTTTGTAGAGCCGCGATACAGGCAAACGTGCTATTTATAATTTTTCCGACCGTGTTCCGGAAAATGGCGACGCATCAAACCTATATATTTGGAAAGCCAGGAAAATTCTCCATATGTCGTTCATAATTCAAAAGTGTACACGGCTTTCGGGGACATAGTAATATGCCTCAGACCAGGCCAAGGGACCGTTTTTTTAGAGAGCTGCGGTACAGGGAAACGTATCGTTTATAATTTTTCTGACCGTGTTCCGGAAAGTGGCGACGTATTAAACCTATATATTCAAAAAGCCAGGAAAATTCTCCATAAGTCGATCATAGATTGAAAGTGTACACGGCTTTCGGTGACATAGTAATATGCGTCAGACCGGGCCAGAAGACCGTTATTTTATAGATCTGCGGTACAGGGAAACGTATCGTTTATAATTTTTCTGACTGTGTGCCGGAAATTGTCGACGCATTAAACCTATATATTTGGAAAGCCAGAAAAATTCTCTATAAGTCGATCATAGTTAAAAAGTGTACACGGCTTTCGTTTACATTGTAATATGCCTCAGACCAGGCCAGGGGACCGTTTTTTCGTAGATCCTCTTGTACAGACAAACGTGCCATTTATAATTATTCCAACCGTGTTCCGGAAGGTTGTGACGCATGAAGCCTATATATTCGGAAAATTAGGCAAGTTCTCTATAAGACGTTCATAGTTCAAAAGTGTTCACGGCTTTCGGGTACATAGTAATATACCTCAGACCATGCAAGGGGACCATTTTTTTGTAGAGCCGCGATACAGGCAAACTTGCTATTTATAATTTTTTCGACCGTGTTCCGGAAAATGGCTTCGCATCAAACCTATATATTTGGAAAGCCAGGAAAATTCTCCATATGTCGTTCATAATTCAAAAGTGTACACGGCTTTCGGGTACATAGTAATATGCCTCGGACCAGGCCATGGGACTGTTGTTTTTATAGAGCTGCGGTACAGGGAAACGTATCGTCTATCATTTTTCCGACCATGTTCCGGAAGGTAGCGACGCAATAAACATATATATTCGGAAAGCCAGGAAAATTCTCCATAAGTCGATCATAGTTTGAAAGTGTACACGGCTTTCGGTGACATAGTAATATGCGTCAGACCGGGCCAGAAGACCGTTATTTTATAGATCTGCGGTACAGGGAAACGTATCGTTTATAATTTTTCTGACTGTGTGCCGGAAATTGTCGACGCATTAAACCTATATATTTGGAAAGCCAGAAAAATTCTCTATAAGTCGATCATAGTTAAAAAGTGTACACGGCTTTCGTTTACATAGTAATATGCCTCAGACCAGGCCAGGGGACCGTTTTTTCGTAGATCCTCTTGTACAGACAAACGTGCCATTTATAATTATTCCAACCGTGTTCCGGAAGGTTGTGACGCATGAAGCCTATATATTCGGAAAATTAGGCAAGTTCTCTATAAGACGTTCATAGTTCAAAAGTGTTCACGGCTTTCGGAGACATAGTAATATGCCTCACACCATGCCAGGGGACCGTTTTTTTGTAGAGCCGCGGTACAGGCAAACGTATTGTTTATCATTTTTCCGACCGTGTTCAGGAAGGTGGCGACACATTAAACATATATATTTGGAAAGCCAGATAAATTCCTCATAAGTCGTTTATGTTCAAAAGTGTTCATGGCTTTCGGGTACATAGTAATATGCCTCGGACCAGGCCAGGGGACCGTTTTTTCGTAGAGTCTTTTGTACGGGCAAACGTATTTATGATTTTTCCGACCATGTTCCGGAAGGTGGCGACGTATCAAATTTATATATTTGGAAAGCCAGGAAAATTCTCCATAAGCCGTTCATAGTTTAAAAGTGTACACGGCTTTCGGAGACATAGTAATATGCCTCACACCATGCCAGGGGACCGTTTTTTTGTAGAGCCGCGGTACAGGCAAACGTATTGTTTATCATTTTTCCGACCGTGTTCAGGAAGGTGGCGACACATTAAACATATATATTTGGAAAGCCAGATAAATTCCTCATAAGTCGTTTATGTTCAAAAGTGTTCATGGCTTTCGGGTACATAGTAATATGCCTCGGACCAGGCCAGGGGACCGTTTTTTCGTAGAGCCTATTGTACGGGCAAACGTATTTATGATTTTTCCGACCATGTTCCGGAAAGTGGCGACGTATTAAACCTATATATTTGGAAAGCCAGGAAAATTCTCCATATGTCGTTCATAATTCAAAAGTGTACACGGCTTTCGGGGACATAGTAATATGCCTCAGACCAGGCCAAGGGACCGTTTTTTTAGAGAGCTGCGGTACAGGGAAACGTATCGTTTATAATTTTTCTGACCGTGTTCCGGAAAGTGGCGACGTATTAAACCTATATATTCGGAAAGCCAGGAAAATTTTCCATAAGTCGATCATAGTTTGAAAGTGTACACGGCTTTCGGTGACATAGTAATATGCGTCAGAGCGGGCCAGAAGACCGTTATTTTATAGATCTGCAGTACAGGGAAACGTATCGTTTATAATTTTTCTGACTGTGTGCCGGAAATTGTCGACGCATTAAACCTATATATTTGGAAAGCCAGAAAAATTCTCTATAAGTCGATCATAGTTAAAAAGTGTACACGGCTTTCGTTTACATAGTAATATGCCTCAGACCAGGCCAGGGGACCGTTTTTTCGTAGATCCTCTTGTACAGAAAAACGTGCCATTTATAATTATTCCAACCGTGTTCCGGAAGGTTGTGACGCATGAAGCCTATATATTCGGAAAATTAGGCAAGTTCTCTATAAGACGTTCATAGTTCAAAAGTGTTCACGGCTTTCGGGTACATAGTAATATACCTCAGACCAGGCAAGGGGACCATTTTTTTGTAGAGCCGCGATACAGGGAAACGTATCGTTTATAATTTTTCTGACCGTGTTCCGAAAGGTGGCGACGCATCAAACCTATATATTTGGAAAGCCAGAAAAATTCCCCATAAGTCGTTTATGTTCAAAAGTGTTCATGGCTTTCGGGTACATAGTAATATGCCTCGGACCAGGCCAGGGGACCGTTTTTTCGTAGAGTCTTTTGTACGGGCAAACGTATTTATGATTTTTCCGACCATGTTCCGGAAGGTGGCGACGTATCAAACTTATATATTTGGAAAGCCAGGAAAATTCTCCATAAGCCGTTCATAGTTTAAAAGTGTACACGGCTTTCGGAGACATAGTAATATGCCTCACACCATGCCAGGGGACCGTTTTTTTGTAGAGCCGCGGTACAGGCAAACGTATTGTTTATCATTTTTCCGACCGTGTTCAGGAAGGTGGCGACACATTAAACATATATATTTGGAAAGCCAGATAAATTCCTCATAAGTCGTTTATGTTCAAAAGTGTTCATGGCTTTCGGGTACATAGTAATATGCCTCGGACCAGGCCAGGGGACCGTTTTTTCGTAGAGCCTATTGTACGGGCAAACGTATTTATGATTTTTCCGACCATGTTCCGGAAAGTGGCGACGTATTAAACCTATATATTTGGAAAGCCAGGAAAATTCTCCATATGTCGTTCATAATTCAAAAGTGTACACGGCTTTCGGGTACATAGTAATATGCCTCGGACCAGGCCATGGGACTGTTGTTTTTATAGAGCTGCGGTACAGGGAAACGTATCGTCTATCATTTTTCCGACCATGTTCCGGAAGGTAGCGACGCAATAAACATATATATTCGGAAAGCCAGGAAAATTCTCCATAAGTCGATCATAGTTTGAAAGTGTACACGGCTTTCGGTGACATAGTAATATGCGTCAGACCGGGCCAGAAGACCGTTATTTTATAGATCTGCGGTACAGGGAAACGTATCGTTTATAATTTTTCTGACTGTGTGCCGGAAATTGTCGACGCATTAAACCTATATATTTGGAAAGCCAGAAAAATTCTCTATAAGTCGATCATAGTTAAAAAGTGTACACGGCTTTCGTTTACATAGTAATATGCCTCAGACCAGGCCAGGGGACCGTTTTTTCGTAGATCCTCTTGTACAGAAAAACGTGCCATTTATAATTATTCCAACCGTGTTCCGGAAGGTTGTGACGCATGAAGCCTATATATTCGGAAAATTAGGCAAGTTCTCTATAAGACGTTCATAGTTCAAAAGTGTTCACGGCTTTCGGGTACATAGTAATATACCTCAGACCAGGCAAGGGGACCATTTTTTTGTAGAGCCGCGATACAGGGAAACGTATCGTTTATAATTTTTCTGACCGTGTTCCGGAAGGTGGCGACGCATCAAACCTAAATATTTGGAAAGCCAGAAAAATTCCCCATAAGTCGTTTATGTTCAAAAGTGTTCATGGCTTTCGGGTACATAGTAATATGCCTCGGACCAGGCCAGGGGACCGTTTTTTCGTAGAGCCTATTGTACGGGCAAACGTATTTATGATTTTTTCGACCATGTTCCGGATTGTGGCGACGTATCAAACTTATATATTTGGAAAGCCAGGAAAATTCTCCATAAGCCGTTCATAGTTTAAAAGTGTACACGGCTTTCGGAGACATAGTAATATGCCTCAGACCATGCCAGGGGACCGTTTTTTTGTAGAGCCGCGGTACAGGGAAACGTATCGTCTATCATTTTTCCGACCATGTTCCGGAAGGTAGCGACGCATTAAACATATATATTCAGAAAGCAAAGAAAATTCTCCATAAGTCGTTCATAGTTCAGAAGTGTACACGGCTTTCGGGTACATAGTAATATGCCTCATACCAGGCCATGGGACTGTTGTTTTTATAGAGCTGCGGTACAGGGAAACGTATCGTCTATCATTTTTCCGACCATGTTCCGGAAGGTAGCGACGCATTAAACATATATATTCAGAAAGCAAAGAAAATTCTCCATAAGTTGTTCATAGTTCAGGAGTGTACACGGTTTTTGGGGACATAGTAATATGCCTCAGACCAGGCCAGGGGACCGTTATTTTATAGATCTGCGGTACAGGGAAACGTATCGTTTATAATTTTTCTGACCGTGTGCCGGAAATTGTCGACGCATTAAACCTATATATTTGGAAAGCCAGAAAAATTCTCTATAAGTCGATCATAGTTAAAAAGTGTACACGGCTTTCGTTTACATAGTAATATGCCTCAGACCAGGCCAGAGGACCGTTTTTTTCGTAGATCCTCTTGTACAGACAAACGTGTCATTTATAATTATTCCAACCGTGTTCCGGAAGGTTGTGACGCATTAAGCCTATATATTCGGAAAATTAGGCAAGTTTTCTATAAGACGTTCATAGTTCAAAAGTGTTCACGGCTTTCGGGTACATAGTAATATACCTCAGACCAGGCAAGGGGACCATTTTTTTGTAGAGCCGCGATACAGGCAAACGTGCTATTTATAATTTTTCCGACCGTGTTCCGGAAAATGGCGACGCATCAAACCTATATATTTGGAAAGCCAGGAAAATTCTCCATATGTCGTTCATAATTCAAAAGTGTACACGGCTTTCGGGGACATAGTAATATGCCTCAGACCAGGCCAAGGGACCGTTTTTTTAGAGAGCTGCGGTACAGGGAAACGTATCGTTTATAATTTTTCTGACCGTGTTCCGGAAAGTGGCGACGTATTAAACCTATATATTCAAAAAGCCAGGAAAATTCTTCATAAGTCGATCATAGATTGAAAGTGTACACGGCTTTCGGTGACATAGTAATATGCGTCAGACCGGGCCAGAAGACCGTTGTTTTATAGATCTGCGGTACAGGGAAACGTATCGTTTATAATTTTTCTGACTGTGTGCCGGAAATTGTCGACGCAATAAACCTATATATTTGGAAAGCCAGAAAAATTCTCTATAAGTCGATCATAGTTAAAAAGTGTACACGGCTTTCGTTTACATTGTAATATGCCTCAGACCAGGCCAGGGGACCGTTTTTTCGTAGATCCTCTTGTACAGACAAACGTGCCATTTATAATTATTCCAACCGTGTTCCGGAAGGTTGTGACGCATGAAGCCTATATATTCGGAAAATTAGGCAAGTTCTCTATAAGACGTTCATAGTTCAAAAGTGTTCACGGCTTTCGGGTACATAGTAATATACCTCAGACCATGCAAGGGGACCATTTTTTTGTAGAGCCGCGATACAGGCAAACTTGCTATTTATAATTTTTCCGACCGTGTTCCGGAAAATGGCTTCGCATCAAACCTATATATTTGGAAAGCCAGGAAAATTCTCCATATGTCGTTCATAATTCAAAAGTGTACACGGCTTTCGGGTACATAGTAATATGCCTCGGACCAGGCCATGGGACTGTTGTTTTTATAGAGCTGCGGTACAGGGAAACGTATCGTCTATCATTTTTCCGACCATGTTCCGGAAGGTAGCGACGCAATAAACATATATATTCGGAAAGCCAGGAAAATTCTCCATAAGTCGATCATAGTTTGAAAGTGTACACGGCTTTCGGTGACATAGTAATATGCGTCAGACCGGGCCAGAAGACCGTAATTTTATAGATCTGCGGTACAGGGAAACGTATCGTTTATAATTTTTCTGACTGTGTGCCGGAAATTGTCGACGCATTAAACCTATATATTTGGAAAGCCAGAAAAATTCTCTATAAGTCGATCATAGTTAAAAAGTGTACACGGCTTTCGTTTACATAGTAATATGCCTCAGACCAGGCCAGGGGACCGTTTTTTCGTAGATCCTCTTGTACAGACAAACGTGCCATTTATAATTATTCCAACCGTGTTCCGGAAGGTTGTGACGCATGAAGCCTATATATTCGGAAAATTAGGCAAGTTCTCTATAAGACGTTCGTAGTTCAAAAGTGTTCACGGCTTTCGGGTACATAGTAATATACCTCAGACCAGGCAAGGGGACCATTTTTTTGTAGAGCCGCGATACAGGGAAACGTATCGTTTATAATTTTTCTGACCGTGTTCCGAAAGGTGGCGACGCATCAAACCTATATATTTGGAAAGCCAGAAAAATTCCCCATAAGTCGTTTATGTTCAAAAGTGTTCATGGCTTTCGGGTACATAGTAATATGCCTCGGACCAGGCCAGGGGACCGTTTTTTCGTAGAGTCTTTTGTACGGGCAAACGTATTTATGATTTTTCCGACCATGTTCCGGAAGGTGGCGACGTATCAAACTTATATATTTGGAAAGCCAGGAAAATTCTCCATAAGCCGTTCATAGTTTAAAAGTGTACACGGCTTTCGGAGACATAGTAATATGCCTCACACCATGCCAGGGGACCGTTTTTTTGTAGAGCCGCGGTACAGGCAAACGTATTGTTTATCATTTTTCCGACCGTGTTCAGGAAGGTGGCGACACATTAAACATATATATTTGGAAAGCCAGATAAATTCCTCATAAGTCGTTTATGTTCAAAAGTGTTCATGGCTTTCGGGTACATAGTAATATGCCTCGGACCAGGCCAGGGGACCGTTTTTTCGTAGAGCCTATTGTACGGGCAAACGTATTTATGATTTTTCCGACCATGTTCCGGAAAGTGGCGACGTATTAAACCTATATATTCGGAAAGCCAGGAAAATTTTCCATAAGTCGATCATAGTTTGAAAGTGTACACGGCTTTCGGTGACATAGTAATATGTGTCAGACCGGGCCAGAAGACCGTTATTTTATAGATCTGCGGTACAGGGAAACGTATCGTTTATAATTTTTCTAACTGCGTGCCGGAAATTGTCGACGCATTAAACCTATATATTTGGAAAGCCAGAAAAATTCTCTATAAGTCGATCATAGTTAAAAAGTGTACACGGCTTTCGTTTACATAGTAATATGCCTCAGACCAGGCCAGGGGACCGTTTTTTTGTAGAGCCGCGGTACAGGCAAACGTATTGTTTATCATTTTTCCGACCGTGTTCTGGAAGGTGGCGACACATTAAACATATATATTTGGAAATCCAGAAAAATTCCTCATAAGTCGTTTATGTTCAAAAGTGTTCATGGCTTTCGGGTACATAGTAATATGCCTCGGACCAGGCCAGGGGACCGTTTTTTCGTAGAGCCTATTGTACGGGCAAACGTATTTATGATTTTTCCGACCATGTTCCGGATTGTGGCGACGTATCAAACTTATATATTTGGAAAGCCAGGAAAATTCTCCATAAGCCGTTCATAGTTTAAAAGTGTACACGGCTTTCGGAGACATAGTAATATGCCTCAGACCATGCCAGGGGACCGTTTTTTTGTAGAGCCACGGTACAGGGAAACGTATCGTCTATCATTTTTCCGACCATGTTCCGGAAGGTAGCGACGCATTAAACATATATATTCAGAAAGCAAAGAAAATTTTCCATAAGTCGTTCATAGTTCAGAAGTGTACACGGCTTTCGGGTACATAGTAATATGCCTCATACCAGGCCATGGGACTGTTGTTTTTATAGAGCTGCGGTACAGGGAAACGTATCGTCTATCATTTTTCCGACCATGTTCCGGAAGGTAGCGACGCATTAAACATATATATTCAGAAAGCAAAGAAAATTCTCCATAAGTTGTTCATAGTTCAGGAGTGTACACGGTTTTTGGGGACATAGTAATATGCCTCAGACCAGGCCAGGGGACCGTTATTTTATAGATCTGCGGTACAGGGAAACGTATCGTTTATAATTTTTCTGACCGTGTGCCGGAAATTGTCGACGCATTAAACCTATATATTTGGAAAGCCAGAAAATTTTCTATAAGTCGATCATAGTTAAAAAGTGTACACGGCTTTCGTTTACATAGTAATATGCCTCAGACCAGGCCAGAGGACCGTTTTTTTCGTAGATCCTCTTGTACAGACAAACGTGTCATTTATAATTATTCCAACCGTGTTCCGGAAGGTTGTGACGCATTAAGCCTATATATTCGGAAAATTAGGCAAGTTTTCTATAAGACGTTCATAGTTCAAAAGTGTTCACGGCTTTCGGGTACATAGTAATATACCTCAGACCAGGCAAGGGGACCATTTTTTTGTAGAGCCGCGATACAGGCAAACGTGCAATTTATAATTTTTCCGACCGTGTTCCGGAAAATGGCGACGCATCAAACCTATATATTTGGAAAGCCAGGAAAATTCTCCATATGTCGTTCATAATTCAAAAGTGTACACGGCTTTCGGGGACATAGTAATATGCCTCAGACCAGGCCAAGGGACCGTTTTTTTAGAGAGCTGCGGTACAGGGAAACGTATCGTTTATAATTTTTCTGACCGTGTTCCGGAAAGTGGCGACGTATTAAACCTATATATTCAAAAAGCCAGGAAAATTCTCCATATGTCGTTCATAATTCAAAAGTGTACACGGCTTTCGGGGACATAGTAATATGCCTCAGACCAGGCAAGGGGACCATTTTTTTGTAGAGCCGCGATACAGGCAAACTTGCTATTTATAATTTTTCCGACCGTGTTCCGGAAAATGGCTTCGCATCAAACCTATATATTTGGAAAGCCAGGAAAATTCTCCATATGTCGTTCATAATTCAAAAGTGTACACGGCTTTCGGGGACATAGTAATATGCCTCAGACCAGGGCAAGGGATTGTTTTTTTATAGAGCTGCGGTACAGGGAAACGTATCGTTTATAATTTTTCCGACCAAGTTCCGGAAGGTGGCGACGTATCAAACTTATATATTTGGAAAGCCAGGAAAATTCTCCATAAGTCGTTCATAATTCAAAAGTGTACACGGCTTTCGGGGACATAGTAATATGCCTCAGACCAGGCCAAGGGACCGTTTTTTTGTAGAGCCGCGGTACAGGCAAACGTATTGTTTATCATTTTTCCGACCGTGTTCTGTAAGGTGGCGACACATTAAACATATATATTCGGAAAGCTAAGAAAATTCTCCATAAGTCGTTCATAGTTCAGAAGTGTACACGGCTTTCGGATACATAGTAATATGCGTCAGACCGGGCCAGGGGACCGTTTTTTCGTAGAGCCTATTGTACGGGCAAACGTAGTTATGATTTTTCCGACCGTGTTCCGGAAGGTGGCGACGTATCAATCCTATATATTTGGAAAGCCAGGAAAATTCTCCATAAGTCGTTCTTAATTCAAAAGTGTACACGGCTTTCGGGGACATAGTAATATTCCTCAGACCAGGCCAGGGGACCGTTTTTTTATAGAGCTGCGGTACAGGGAAACGTATCGTTTATAATTTTTTTGACCGTGTGCCGGAAATTGTCGACGCATTAAACCTATATATTTGGAAAGCCAGAAAAATTCTCTATAAGTCGATCATAGTTAAAAAGTGTACACGGCTTTCGTTTACATAGTAATATGCCTCAGACCAGGCCAGGGGACCGTTTTTTCGTAGATCCTCTTGTACAGACAAACGTGTCATTTATAATTATTCCAACCGTGTTCCGGAAGGTTGTGACGCATGAAGCCTATATATTCGGAAAATTAGGCAAGTTCTCTATAAGACGTTCATAGTTCAAAAGTGTTCACGGCTTTCGGGTACATAGTAATATACCTCAGACCAGGCAAGGGGACCATTTTTTTGTAGAGCCGCGATACAGGCAAACGTGCAATTTATAATTTTTCCGACCGTGTTCCGGAAAATGGCGACGCATCAAACCTATATATTTGGAAAGCCAGGAAAATTCTCCATATGTCGTTCATAATTCAAAAGTGTACACGGCTTTCGGGGACATAGTAATATGCCTCAGACCAGGCCAAGGGACCGTTTTTTTAGAGAGCTGCGGTACAGGGAAACGTATCGTTTATAATTTTTCTGACCGTGTTCCGGAAAGTGGCGACGTATTAAACCTATATATTCAAAAAGCCAGGAAAATTCTCCATATGTCGTTCATAATTCAAAAGTGTACACGGCTTTCGGGGACATAGTAATATGCCTCAGACCAGGCAAGGGGACCATTTTTTTGTAGAGCCGCGATACAGGCAAACTTGCTATTTATAATTTTTCCGACCGTGTTCCGGAAAATGGCTTCGCATCAAACCTATATATTTGGAAAGCCAGGAAAATTCTCCATATGTCGTTCATAATTCAAAAGTGTACACGGCTTTCGGGGACATAGTAATATGCCTCAGACCAGGGCAAGGGATTGTTTTTTTATAGAGCTGCGGTACAGGGAAACGTATCGTTTATAATTTTTCCGACCAAGTTCCGGAAGGTGGCGACGTATCAAACTTATATATTTGGAAAGCCAGGAAAATTCTCCATAAGTCGTTCATAATTCAAAAGTGTACACGGCTTTCGGGGACATAGTAATATGCCTCAGACCAGGCCAAGGGACCGTTTTTTTGTAGAGCCGCGGTACAGGCAAACGTATTGTTTATCATTTTTCCGACCGTGTTCTGTAAGGTGGCGACACATTAAACATATATATTCGGAAAGCTAAGAAAATTCTCCTTAAGTCGTTCATAGTTCAGAAGTGTACACGGCTTTCGGATACATAGTAATATGCGTCAGACCGGGCCAGGGGACCGTTTTTTCGTAGAGCCTATTGTACGGGCAAACGTAGTTATGATTTTTCCGACCGTGTTCCGGAAGGTGGCGACGTATCAATCCTATATATTTGGAAAGCCAGGAAAATTCTCCATAAGTCGTTCTTAATTCAAAAGTGTACACGGCTTTCGGGGACATAGTAATATTCCTCAGACCAGGCCAGGGGACCGTTTTTTTATAGAGCTGCGGTACAGGGAAACGTATCGTTTATAATTTTTTTGACCGTGTGCCGGAAATTGTCGACGCATTAAACCTATATATTTGGAAAGCCAGAAAAATTCTCTATAAGTCGATCATAGTTAAAAAGTGTACACGGCTTTCGTTTACATAGTAATATGCCTCAGACCAGGCCAGGGGACCGTTTTTTCGTAGATCCTCTTGTACAGACAAACGTGCCATTTATAATTATTCCAACCGTGTTCCGGAAGGTTGTGACGCATGAAGCCTATATATTCGGAAAATTAGGCAAGTTCTCTATAAGACGTTCATAGTTCAAAAGTGTTCACGGCTTTCGGGTACATAGTAATATACCTCAGACCAGGCAAGGGGACCATTTTTTTGTAGAGCCGCGATACAGGGAAACGTATCGTTTATAATTTTTCTGACCGTGTTCCGAAAGGTGGCGACGCATCAAACCTATATATTTGGAAAGCCAGAAAAATTCCCCATAAGTCGTTTATGTTCAAAAGTGTTCATGGCTTTCGGGTACATAGTAATATGCCTCGGACCAGGCCAGGGGACCGTTTTTTCGTAGAGCCTTTTGTACGGGCGAACGTATTTATGATTTTTCCGACCATGTTCCGGAAGGTGGCGACGTATCAAACTTATATATTTGGAAAGCCAGGAAAATTCTCCATAAGCCGTTCATAGTTTAAAAGTGTACACGGCTTTCGGAGACATAGTAATATGCCTCACACCATGCCAGGGGACCGTTTTTTTGTAGAGCCGCGGTACAGGCAAACGTATTGTTTATCATTTTTCCGACCGTGTTCTGGAAGGTGGCGACACATTAAACATATATATTTGGAAATCCAGAAAAATTCCTCATAAGTCGTTTATGTTCAAAAGTGTTCATGGCTTTCGGGTACATAGTAATATGCCTCGGACCAGGCCAGGGGACCGTTTTTTCGTAGAGCCTATTGTACGGGCAAACGTATTTATGATTTTTCCGACCATGTTCCGGATTGTGGCGACGTATCAAACTTATATATTTGGAAAGCCAGGAAAATTCTCCATAAGCCGTTCATAGTTTAAAAGTGTACACAGCTTTCGGAGACATAGTAATATGCCTCAGACCATGCCAGGGGACCGTTTTTTTGTAGAGCCGCGGTACAGGGAAACGTATCGTCTATCATTTTTCCGACCATGTTCCGGAAGGTAGCGACGCATTAAACATATATATTCAGAAAGCAAAGAAAATTCTCCATAAGTCGTTCATAGTTCAGAAGTGTACACGGCTTTCGGGTACATAGTAATATGCCTCATACCAGGCCATGGGACTGTTGTTTTTATAGAGCTGCGGTACAGGGAAACGTATCGTCTATCATTTTTCCGACCATGTTCCGGAAGGTAGCGACGCATTAAACATATATATTCAGAAAGCAAAGAAAATTCTCCATAAGTTGTTCATAGTTCAGGAGTGTACACGGTTTTTGGGGACATAGTAATATGCCTCAGACCAGGCCAGGGGACCGTTATTTTATAGATCTGCGGTACAGGGAAACGTATCGTTTATAATTTTTCTGACCGTGTGCCGGAAATTGTCGACGCATTAAACCTATATATTTGGAAAGCCAGAAAAATTCTCTATAAGTCGATCATAGTTAAAAAGTGTACACGGCTTTCGTTTACATAGTAATATGCCTCAGACCAGGCCAGAGGACCGTTTTTTTCGTAGATCCTCTTGTACAGACAAACGTGTCATTTATAATTATTCCAACCGTGTTCCGGAAGGTTGTGACGCATTAAGCCTATATATTCGGAAAATTAGGCAAGTTTTCTATAAGACGTTCATAGTTCAAAAGTGTTCACGGCTTTCGGGTACATAGTAATATACCTCAGACCAGGCAAGGGGACCATTTTTTTGTAGAGCCGCGATACAGGCAAACGTGCTATTTATAATTTTTCCGACCGTGTTCCGGAAAATGGCGACGCATCAAACCTATATATTTGGAAAGCCAGGAAAATTCTCCATATGTCGTTCATAATTCAAAAGTGTACACGGCTTTCGGGGACATAGTAATATGCCTCAGACCAGGCCAAGGGACCGTTTTTTTAGAGAGCTGCGGTACAGGGAAACGTATCGTTTATAATTTTTCTGACCGTGTTCCGGAAAGTGGCGACGTATTAAACCTATATATTCAAAAAGCCAGGAAAATTCTTCATAAGTCGATCATAGATTGAAAGTGTACACGGCTTTCGGTGACATAGTAATATGCGTCAGACCGGGCCAGAAGACCGTTGTTTTATAGATCTGCGGTACAGGGAAACGTATCGTTTATAATTTTTCTGACTGTGTGCCGGAAATTGTCGACGCAATAAACCTATATATTTGGAAAGCCAGAAAAATTCTCTATAAGTCGATCATAGTTAAAAAGTGTACACGGCTTTCGTTTACATTGTAATATGCCTCAGACCAGGCCAGGGGACCGTTTTTTCGTAGATCCTCTTGTACAGACAAACGTGCCATTTATAATTATTCCAACCGTGTTCCGGAAGGTTGTGACGCATGAAGCCTATATATTCGGAAAATTAGGCAAGTTCTCTATAAGACGTTCATAGTTCAAAAGTGTTCACGGCTTTCGGGTACATAGTAATATACCTCAGACCATGCAAGGGGACCATTTTTTTGTAGAGCCGCGATACAGGCAAACTTGCTATTTATAATTTTTCCGACCGTGTTCCGGAAAATGGCTTCGCATCAAACCTATATATTTGGAAAGCCAGGAAAATTCTCCATATGTCGTTCATAATTCAAAAGTGTACACGGCTTTCGGGTACATAGTAATATGCCTCGGACCAGGCCATGGGACTGTTGTTTTTATAGAGCTGCGGTACAGGGAAACGTATCGTCTATCATTTTTCCGACCATGTTCCGGAAGGTAGCGACGCAATAAACATATATATTCGGAAAGCCAGGAAAATTCTCCATAAGTCGATCATAGTTTGAAAGTGTACACGGCTTTCGGTGACATAGTAATATGCGTCAGACCGGGCCAGAAGACCGTTATTTTATAGATCTGCGGTACAGGGAAACGTATCGTTTATAATTTTTCTGACTGTGTGCCGGAAATTGTCGACGCATTAAACCTATATATTTGGAAAGCCAGAAAAATTCTCTATAAGTCGATCATAGTTAAAAAGTGTACACGGCTTTCGTTTACATAGTAATATGCCTCAGACCAGGCCAGGGGACCGTTTTTTCGTAGATCCTCTTGTACAGACAAACGTGCCATTTATAATTATTCCAACCGTGTTCCGGAAGGTTGTGACGCATGAAGCCTATATATTCGGAAAATTAGGCAAGTTCTCTATAAGACGTTCGTAGTTCAAAAGTGTTCACGGCTTTCGGGTACATAGTAATATACCTCAGACCAGGCAAGGGGACCATTTTTTTTGTAGAGCCGCGATACAGGGAAACGTATCGTTTATAATTTTTCTGACCGTGTTCCGAAAGGTGGCGACGCATCAAACCTATATATTTGGAAAGCCAGAAAAATTCCCCATAAGTCGTTTATGTTCAAAAGTGTTCATGGCTTTCGGGTACATAGTAATATGCCTCGGACCAGGCCAGGGGACCGTTTTTTCGTAGAGTCTTTTGTACGGGCAAACGTATTTATGATTTTTCCGACCATGTTCCGGAAGGTGGCGACGTATCAAACTTATATATTTGGAAAGCCAGGAAAATTCTCCATAAGCCGTTCATAGTTTAAAAGTGTACACGGCTTTCGGAGACATAGTAATATGCCTCACACCATGCCAGGGGACCGTTTTTTTGTAGAGCCGCGGTACAGGCAAACGTATTGTTTATCATTTTTCCGACCGTGTTCAGGAAGGTGGCGACACATTAAACATATATATTTGGAAAGCCAGATAAATTCCTCATAAGTCGTTTATGTTCAAAAGTGTTCATGGCTTTCGGGTACATAGTAATATGCCTCGGACCAGGCCAGGGGACCGTTTTTTCGTAGAGCCTATTGTACGGGCAAACGTATTTATGATTTTTCCGACCATGTTCCGGAAAGTGGCGACGTATTAAACCTATATATTCGGAAAGCCAGGAAAATTTTCCATAAGTCGATCATAGTTTGAAAGTGTACACGGCTTTCGGTGACATAGTAATATGTGTCAGACCGGGCCAGAAGACCGTTATTTTATAGATCTGCGGTACAGGGAAACGTATCGTTTATAATTTTTCTAACTGCGTGCCGGAAATTGTCGACGCATTAAACCTATATATTTGGAAAGCCAGAAAAATTCTCTATAAGTCGATCATAGTTAAAAAGTGTACACGGCTTTCGTTTACATAGTAATATGCCTCAGACCAGGCCAGGGGACCGTTTTTTTTGTAGAGCCGCGGTACAGGCAAACGTATTGTTTATCATTTTTCCGACCGTGTTCTGGAAGGTGGCGACACATTAAACATATATATTTGGAAATCCAGAAAAATTCCTCATAAGTCGTTTATGTTCAAAAGTGTTCATGGCTTTCGGGTACATAGTAATATGCCTCGGACCAGGCCAGGGGACCGTTTTTTCGTAGAGCCTATTGTACGGGCAAACGTATTTATGATTTTTCCGACCATGTTCCGGATTGTGGCGACGTATCAAACTTATATATTTGGAAAGCCAGGAAAATTCTCCATAAGCCGTTCATAGTTTAAAAGTGTACACGGCTTTCGGAGACATAGTAATATGCCTCAGACCATGCCAGGGGACCGTTTTTTTGTAGAGCCACGGTACAGGGAAACGTATCGTCTATCATTTTTCCGACCATGTTCCGGAAGGTAGCGACGCATTAAACATATATATTCAGAAAGCAAAGAAAATTTTCCATAAGTCGTTCATAGTTCAGAAGTGTACACGGCTTTCGGGTACATAGTAATATGCCTCATACCAGGCCATGGGACTGTTGTTTTTATAGAGCTGCGGTACAGGGAAACGTATCGTCTATCATTTTTCCGACCATGTTCCGGAAGGTAGCGACGCATTAAACATATATATTCAGAAAGCAAAGAAAATTCTCCATAAGTTGTTCATAGTTCAGGAGTGTACACGGTTTTTGGGGACATAGTAATATGCCTCAGACCAGGCCAGGGGACCGTTATTTTATAGATCTGCGGTACAGGGAAACGTATCGTTTATAATTTTTCTGACCGTGTGCCGGAAATTGTCGACGCATTAAACCTATATATTTGGAAAGCCAGAAAATTTTCTATAAGTCGATCATAGTTAAAAAGTGTACACGGCTTTCGTTTACATAGTAATATGCCTCAGACCAGGCCAGAGGACCGTTTTTTTCGTAGATCCTCTTGTACAGACAAACGTGTCATTTATAATTATTCCAACCGTGTTCCGGAAGGTTGTGACGCATTAAGCCTATATATTCGGAAAATTAGGCAAGTTTTCTATAAGACGTTCATAGTTCAAAAGTGTTCACGGCTTTCGGGTACATAGTAATATACCTCAGACCAGGCAAGGGGACCATTTTTTTGTAGAGCCGCGATACAGGCAAACGTGCAATTTATAATTTTTCCGACCGTGTTCCGGAAAATGGCGACGCATCAAACCTATATATTTGGAAAGCCAGGAAAATTCTCCATATGTCGTTCATAATTCAAAAGTGTACACGGCTTTCGGGGACATAGTAATATGCCTCAGACCAGGCCAAGGGACCGTTTTTTTAGAGAGCTGCGGTACAGGGAAACGTATCGTTTATAATTTTTCTGACCGTGTTCCGGAAAGTGGCGACGTATTAAACCTATATATTCAAAAAGCCAGGAAAATTCTCCATATGTCGTTCATAATTCAAAAGTGTACACGGCTTTCGGGGACATAGTAATATGCCTCAGACCAGGCAAGGGGACCATTTTTTTGTAGAGCCGCGATACAGGCAAACTTGCTATTTATAATTTTTCCGACCGTGTTCCGGAAAATGGCTTCGCATCAAACCTATATATTTGGAAAGCCAGGAAAATTCTCCATATGTCGTTCATAATTCAAAAGTGTACACGGCTTTCGGGGACATAGTAATATGCCTCAGACCAGGGCAAGGGATTGTTTTTTTATAGAGCTGCGGTACAGGGAAACGTATCGTTTATAATTTTTCCGACCAAGTTCTGGAAGGTGGCGACGTATCAAACTTATATATTTGGAAAGCCAGGAAAATTCTCCATAAGTCGTTCATAATTCAAAAGTGTACACGGCTTTCGGGGACATAGTAATATGCCTCAGACCAGGCCAAGGGACCGTTTTTTTGTAGAGCCGCGGTACAGGCAAACGTATTGTTTATCATTTTTCCGACCGTGTTCTGTAAGGTGGCGACACATTAAACATATATATTCGGAAAGCTAAGAAAATTCTCCATAAGTCGTTCATAGTTCAGAAGTGTACACGGCTTTCGGATACATAGTAATATGCGTCAGACCGGGCCAGGGGACCGTTTTTTCGTAGAGCCTATTGTACGGGCAAACGTAGTTATGATTTTTCCGACCGTGTTCCGGAAGGTGGCGACGTATCAATCCTATATATTTGGAAAGCCAGGAAAATTCTCCATAAGTCGTTCTTAATTCAAAAGTGTACACGGCTTTCGGGGACATAGTAATATTCCTCAGACCAGGCCAGGGGACCGTTTTTTTATAGAGCTGCGGTACAGGGAAACGTATCGTTTATAATTTTTTTGACCGTGTGCCGGAAATTGTCGACGCATTAAACCTATATATTTGGAAAGCCAGAAAAATTCTCTATAAGTCGATCATAGTTAAAAAGTGTACACGGCTTTCGTTTACATAGTAATATGCCTCAGACCAGGCCAGGGGACCGTTTTTTCGTAGATCCTCTTGTACAGACAAACGTGCCATTTATAATTATTCCAACCGTGTTCCGGAAGGTTGTGACGCATGAAGCCTATATATTCGGAAAATTAGGCAAGTTCTCTATAAGACGTTCATAGTTCAAAAGTGTTCACGGCTTTCGGGTACATAGTAATATACCTCAGACCAGGCAAGGGGACCATTTTTTTGTAGAGCCGCGATACAGGGAAACGTATCGTTTATAATTTTTCTGACCGTGTTCCGAAAGGTGGCGACGCATCAAACCTATATATTTGGAAAGCCAGAAAAATTCCCCATAAGTCGTTTATGTTCAAAAGTGTTCATGGCTTTCGGGTACATAGTAATATGCCTCGGACCAGGCCAGGGGACCGTTTTTTCGTAGAGCCTTTTGTACGGGCGAACGTATTTATGATTTTTCCGACCATGTTCCGGAAGGTGGCGACGTATCAAACTTATATATTTGGAAAGCCAGGAAAATTCTCCATAAGCCGTTCATAGTTTAAAAGTGTACACGGCTTTCGGAGACATAGTAATATGCCTCACACCATGCCAGGGGACCGTTTTTTTGTAGAGCCGCGGTACAGGCAAACGTATTGTTTATCATTTTTCCGACCGTGTTCTGGAAGGTGGCGACACATTAAACATATATATTTGGAAATCCAGAAAAATTCCTCATAAGTCGTTTATGTTCAAAAGTGTTCATGGCTTTCGGGTACATAGTAATATGCCTCGGACCAGGCCAGGGGACCGTTTTTTCGTAGAGCCTATTGTACGGGCAAACGTATTTATGATTTTTCCGACCATGTTCCGGATTGTGGCGACGTATCAAACTTATATATTTGGAAAGCCAGGAAAATTCTCCATAAGCCGTTCATAGTTTAAAAGTGTACACAGCTTTCGGAGACATAGTAATATGCCTCAGACCATGCCAGGGGACCGTTTTTTTGTAGAGCCGCGGTACAGGGAAACGTATCGTCTATCATTTTTCCGACCATGTTCCGGAAGGTAGCGACGCATTAAACATATATATTCAGAAAGCAAAGAAAATTCTCCATAAGTCGTTCATAGTTCAGAAGTGTACACGGCTTTCGGGTACATAGTAATATGCCTCATACCAGGCCATGGGACTGTTGTTTTTATAGAGCTGCGGTACAGGGAAACGTATCGTCTATCATTTTTCCGACCATGTTCCGGAAGGTAGCGACGCATTAAACATATATATTCAGAAAGCAAAGAAAATTCTCCATAAGTTGTTCATAGTTCAGGAGTGTACACGGTTTTTGGGGACATAGTAATATGCCTCAGACCAGGCCAGGGGACCGTTATTTTATAGATCTGCGGTACAGGGAAACGTATCGTTTATAATTTTTCTGACCGTGTGCCGGAAATTGTCGACGCATTAAACCTATATATTTGGAAAGCCAGAAAAATTCTCTATAAGTCGATCATAGTTAAAAAGTGTACACGGCTTTCGTTTACATAGTAATATGCCTCAGACCAGGGCAAGGGATTGTTTTTTTATAGAGCTGCGGTACAGGGAAACGTATCGTTTATAATTTTTCCGACCAAGTTCTGGAAGGTGGCGACGTATCAAACTTATATATTTGGAAAGCCAGGAAAATTCTCCATAAGTCGTTCATAATTCAAAAGTGTACACGGCTTTCGGGGACATAGTAATATGCCTCAGACCAGGCCAAGGGACCGTTTTTTTGTAGAGCCGCGGTACAGGCAAACGTATTGTTTATCATTTTTCCGACCGTGTTCTGTAAGGTGGCGACACATTAAACATATATATTCGGAAAGCTAAGAAAATTCTCCATAAGTCGTTCATAGTTCAGAAGTGTACACGGCTTTCGGATACATAGTAATATGCGTCAGACCGGGCCAGGGGACCGTTTTTTCGTAGAGCCTATTGTACGGGCAAACGTAGTTATGATTTTTCCGACCGTGTTCCGGAAGGTGGCGACGTATCAATCCTATATATTTGGAAAGCCAGGAAAATTCTCCATAAGTCGTTCTTAATTCAAAAGTGTACACGGCTTTCGGGGACATAGTAATATTCCTCAGACCAGGCCAGGGGACCGTTTTTTTATAGAGCTGCGGTACAGGGAAACGTATCGTTTATAATTTTTTTGACCGTGTGCCGGAAATTGTCGACGCATTAAACCTATATATTTGGAAAGCCAGAAAAATTCTCTATAAGTCGATCATAGTTAAAAAGTGTACACGGCTTTCGTTTACATAGTAATATGCCTCAGACCAGGCCAGGGGACCGTTTTTTCGTAGATCCTCTTGTACAGACAAACGTGCCATTTATAATTATTCCAACCGTGTTCCGGAAGGTTGTGACGCATGAAGCCTATATATTCGGAAAATTAGGCAAGTTCTCTATAAGACGTTCATAGTTCAAAAGTGTTCACGGCTTTCGGGTACATAGTAATATACCTCAGACCAGGCAAGGGGACCATTTTTTTGTAGAGCCGCGATACAGGGAAACGTATCGTTTATAATTTTTCTGACCGTGTTCCGAAAGGTGGCGACGCATCAAACCTATATATTTGGAAAGCCAGAAAAATTCCCCATAAGTCGTTTATGTTCAAAAGTGTTCATGGCTTTCGGGTACATAGTAATATGCCTCGGACCAGGCCAGGGGACCGTTTTTTCGTAGAGCCTTTTGTACGGGCGAACGTATTTATGATTTTTCCGACCATGTTCCGGAAGGTGGCGACGTATCAAACTTATATATTTGGAAAGCCAGGAAAATTCTCCATAAGCCGTTCATAGTTTAAAAGTGTACACGGCTTTCGGAGACATAGTAATATGCCTCACACCATGCCAGGGGACCGTTTTTTTGTAGAGCCGCGGTACAGGCAAACGTATTGTTTATCATTTTTCCGACCGTGTTCTGGAAGGTGGCGACACATTAAACATATATATTTGGAAATCCAGAAAAATTCCTCATAAGTCGTTTATGTTCAAAAGTGTTCATGGCTTTCGGGTACATAGTAATATGCCTCGGACCAGGCCAGGGGACCGTTTTTTCGTAGAGCCTATTGTACGGGCAAACGTATTTATGATTTTTCCGACCATGTTCCGGATTGTGGCGACGTATCAAACTTATATATTTGGAAAGCCAGGAAAATTCTCCATAAGCCGTTCATAGTTTAAAAGTGTACACAGCTTTCGGAGACATAGTAATATGCCTCAGACCATGCCAGGGGACCGTTTTTTTTGTAGAGCCGCGGTACAGGGAAACGTATCGTCTATCATTTTTCCGACCATGTTCCGGAAGGTAGCGACGCATTAAACATATATATTCAGAAAGCAAAGAAAATTCTCCATAAGTCGTTCATAGTTCAGAAGTGTACACGGCTTTCGGGTACATAGTAATATGCCTCATACCAGGCCATGGGACTGTTGTTTTTATAGAGCTGCGGTACAGGGAAACGTATCGTCTATCATTTTTCCGACCATGTTCCGGAAGGTAGCGACGCATTAAACATATATATTCAGAAAGCAAAGAAAATTCTCCATAAGTTGTTCATAGTTCAGGAGTGTACACGGTTTTTGGGGACATAGTAATATGCCTCAGACCAGGCCAGGGGACCGTTATTTTATAGATCTGCGGTACAGGGAAACGTATCGTTTATAATTTTTCTGACCGTGTGCCGGAAATTGTCGACGCATTAAACCTATATATTTGGAAAGCCAGAAAAATTCTCTATAAGTCGATCATAGTTAAAAAGTGTACACGGCTTTCGTTTACATAGTAATATGCCTCAGACCAGGCCAGAGGACCGTTTTTTTGTAGAGCCGCGGTGCAGGGAAACGTATCGTCTATCATTTTTCCGACCATGTTCCGGAAGGTAGCGACGCATTAAACATATATATTCAGAAAGCAAAGAAAATTCTCAATAAGTCGTTCATAGTTCAGAAGTGTACACGGCTTTCGGGTACATAGTAATATGCCTCATACCAGGCCATGGGACTGTTGTTTTTATAGAGCTGCGATACAGGGAAACGTATCGTCTATCAATTTTCCGACCATGTTCCGGAAGGTAGCGACGCATTAAAGATATATATTCAGAAAGCAAAGAAAATTCTCCATAAGTTGTTCATAGTTCAGGAGTGTACACGGTTTTTGGGGACATAGTAATATGCCTCAGACCAGGCCAGGGGACCGTTATTTTATAGATCTGCGGTACAGGGAAACGTATCGTTTATAATTTTTCTGACCGTGTGCCGGAAATTGTCGACGCATTAAACCTACATATTTGGAAAGCCAGAAAAATTCTCTATAAGTCGATCATAGTTAAAAAGTGTACACGGCTTTCGTTTACATAGTAATATGCCTCAGACCAGGCCAGAGGACCGTTTTTTTCGTAGATCCTCTTGTACAGACAAACGTGTCATTTATAATTATTCCAACCGTGTTCCGGAAGGTTGTGACGCATTAAGCCTATATATTCGGAAAATTAGGCAAGTTTTCTATAAGACGTTCATAGTTCAAAAGTGTTCACGGCTTTCGGGTACATAGTAATATACCTCAGACCAGGCAAGGGGACCATTTTTTTGTAGAGCCGCGATACAGGGAAACGTATCGTTTATCATTTTTCCGACCGTGTTCTGGAAGGTGGCGACACATTAAACATATATATTTGGAAATCCAGAAAAATTCCTCATAAGTCGTTTATGTTCAAAAGTGTTCATGGCTTTCGGGTACATAGTAATATGCCTCGGACCAGGCCAGGGGACCGTTTTTTCGTAGAGCCTATTGTACGGGCAAACGTATTTATGATTTTTCCGACCATGTTCCGGATTGTGGCGACGTATCAAACTTATATATTTGGAAAGCCAGGAAAATTCTCCATAAGCCGTTCATAGTTTAAAAGTGTACACGGCTTTCGGAGACATAGTAATATGCCTCAGACCATGCCAGGGGACCGTTTTTTTGTAGAGCCGCGGTACAGGGAAACGTATCGTCTATCATTTTTCCGACCATGTTCCGGAAGGTAGCGACGCATTAAACATATATATTCAGAAAGCAAAGAAAATTCTCCATAAGTCGTTCATAGTTCAGAAGTGTACACGGCTTTCGGGTACATAGTAATATGCCTCATACCAGGCCATGGGACTGTTGTTTTTATAGAGCTGCGGTACAGGGAAACGTATCGTCTATCATTTTTCCGACCATGTTCCGGAAGGTAGCGACGCATTAAACATATATATTCAGAAAGCAAAGAAAATTCTCCATAAGTTGTTCATAGTTCAGGAGTGTACACGGTTTTTGGGGACATAGTAATATGCCTCAGACCAGGCCAGGGGACCGTTATTTTATAGATCTGCGATACAGGGAAACGTATCGTTTATAATTTTTCTGACCGTGTGCCGGAAATTGTCGACGCATTAAACCTATATATTTGGAAAGCCAGAAAAATTCTCTATAAGTCGATCATAGTTAAAAAGTGTACACGGCTTTCGTTTACATAGTAATATGCCTCAGACCAGGCCAGAGGACCGTTTTTTTCGTAGATCCTCTTGTACAGACAAACGTGTCATTTATAATTATTCCAACCGTGTTCCGGAAGGTTGTGACGCATTAAGCCTATATATTCGGAAAATTAGGCAAGTTTTCTATAAGACGTTCATAGTTCAAAAGTGTTCACGGCTTTCGGGTACATAGTAATATACCTCAGACCAGGCAAGGGGACCATTTTTTTGTAGAGCCGCGATACAGGCAAACGTGCTATTTATAATTTTTCCGACCGTGTTCCGGAAAATGGCGACGCATCAAACCTATATATTTGGAAAGCCAGGAAAATTCTCCATATGTCGTTCATAATTCAAAAGTGTACACGGCTTTCGGGGACATAGTAATATGCCTCAGACCAGGCCAAGGGGCCGTTTTTTTAGAGAGCTGCGGTACAGGGAAACGTATCGTCTATCATTTTTCCGACCATGTTCCGGAAGGTAGCGACGCATTAAACATATATATTCAGAAAGCAAAGAAAATTCTCCATAAGTTGTTCATAGTTCAGGAGTGTACACGGCTTTCGGCGACATAGTAATATGCCTCAGACCAGGCCAGGGGACCGTTATTTTATAGTTCTGCGGTACAGGGAAACGTATCGTTTATAATTTTTCTGACCGTGCGCCGGAAATTGTCGACGCAGTAAACCTATATATTTGGAAAGCCAGAAAAATTTTCTATAAGTCGATCATAGTTAAAAAGTGTACACGGCTTTCGTTTACATAGTAATATGCCTCAGACCAGGCCAGGGGACCATTTTTTCGTAGATCCTCTTGTACAGACAAACGTGCCATTTATAATTATTCCAACCGTGTTCTGGAAGGTTGTGACGCATTAAGCCTATATATTCGGAAAATTAGGCAAGTTTTCTATAAGACGTTCATAGTTCAAAAGTGTTCACGGCTTTCGGGTACATAGTAATATACCTCAGACCAGGCAAGGGGACCATTTTTTTGTAGAGCCGCGATACAGGCAAACGTGCTATTTATAATTTTTCCGACCGTGTTCCGGAAAATGGCGACGCATCAAACCTATATATTTGGAAAGCCAGGAAAATTCTCCATATGTCGTTCATAATTCAAAAGTGTACACGGCTTTCGGGGACATAGTAATATGCCTCAGACCAGGCCAAGGGACCGTTTTTTTAGAGAGCTGCGGTACAGGGAAACGTATCGTTTATAATTTTTCTGACCGTGTTCCGGAAAGTGGCGACGTATTAAACCTATATATTCGGAAAGCCAGGAAAATTCTCTATAAGTCGATCATAGTTAAAAAGTGTACACGGCTTTCGTTTACATAGTAATATGCCTCAGACCAGGCCAAGGGACCGTTTTTTTAGAGAGCTGCGGTACAGGGAAACGTATCGTTTATAATTTTTCTGACCGTGTTCCGGAAAGTGGCGACGTATTGAACCTATATATTCGGAAAGCCAGGAAAATTCTTCATAAGTCGATCATAGATTGAAAGTGTACACGGCTTTCGGTGACATAGTAATATGCGTCAGACTGGGCCAGAAGACCGTTATTTTATAGATCTGCGGTACAGGGAAACGTATCGTTTATAATTTTTCTGACTGTGTGCCGGAAATTGTCGACGCATTAAACCTATATATTTGGAAAGCCAGAAAAATTTTCTATAAGTCGATCATAGTTAAAAAGTGTACACGGCTTTCGTTTACATAGTAATATGCCTCAGACCAGGCCAGGGGACCGTTTTTTCGTAGATCCTCTTGTACAGACAAAAGTGTCATTTATAATTATTCCAACCGTGTTCCGGAAGGTTGTGACGCATTAAGCCTATATATTCGGAAAATTAGGCAAGTTTTCTATAAGACGTTCATAGTTCAAAAGTGTTCACGGCTTTCGGGTACATAGTAATATACCTCAGACCAGGCAAGGGGACCATTTTTTTGTAGAGCCGCGATACAGGCAAACGTGCTATTTATAATTTTTCCGACCGTGTTCCGGAAAATGGCGACGCATCAAACCTATATATTTGGAAAGCCAGGAAAATTCTCCATATGTCGTTCATAATTCAAAAGTGTACACGGCTTTCGGGGACATAGTAATATGCCTCAGACCAGGCCAAGGGACCGTTTTTTTAGAGAGCTGCGGTACAGGGAAACGTATCGTTTATAATTTTTCTGACCGTGTTCCGGAAAGTGGCGACGTATTAAACCTATATATTCAAAAAGCCAGGAAAATTCTTCATAAGTCGATCATAGATTGAAAGTGTACACGGCTTTCGGTGACATAGTAATATGCGTCAGACCGGGCCAGAAGACCGTTGTTTTATAGATCTGCGGTACAGGGAAACGTATCGTTTATAATTTTTCTGACTGTGTGCCGGAAATTGTCGACGCAATAAACCTATATATTTGGAAAGCCAGGAAAATTCTCCATAAGCCATTCATAGTTTAAAAGTGTACACGGCTTTCGGAGACATAGTAATATGCCTCAGACCATGCCAGGGGACCGTTTATTTGTAGAGCCGCGGTACAGGCAAACGTATTGTTTATCATTTTTCCGACCGTGTTCTGGAAGGTGGCGACACATTAAACATAAATATTCGGAAAGCTAAGAAAATTCTCCATAAGTCGTTCATAGTTCAGAAGTGTACACGGCTTTCGGGTACATAGTAATATGCCTCAGACCAGGCCATGGGACTGTTGTTTTTATAGAGCTGCGGTACAGGGAAACGTATCGTCTATCATTTTTCCGACCATGTTCCGGAAGGTAACAACGCATTAAACATATATATTCGGAAAGCTAAGAAAATTCTCCATAAGTCGTTCATAGTTCAGAAGTGTACACGGCTTTCGGGTACATAGTAATATGCCTCAGACCAGGCAATGGGACCGTTGTTTTTATAGAGCTGCGGTACAGGGAAACGTATCGTCTATCATTTTTCCGACCATGTTCCGGAAGGTAGCGACGCATTAAACATATATAGTCAGAAAGCAAAGAAAATTCTCCATAAGTTGTTCATAGTTCAGGAGTGTACACGGCTTTCGGCGACATAGTAATATGCCTCAGACCAGGCCAGGGGACCGTTATTTTATAGATCTGCGGTACAGGGAAACGTATCGTTTATAATTTTTCTGACCGTGCGCCGGAAATTGTCGACGCAGTAAACCTATATATTTAGAAAGCCAGGAAAATTCTCCATAAGTCGTTCTTAATTCAAAAGTGTACACGGCTTTCGTTTACATAGTAATATGCCTCAGACCAGGCCAGGGGACCGTTTTTTCGTAGATCCTCTTGTACAGACAAACGTGCCATTTATAATTATTCCAACCGTGTTCCGGAAGGTTGTGACGCATTAAGCCTATATATTCGGAAAATTAGGCAAGTTTTCTATAAGACGTTCATAGTTCAAAAGTGTTCACGGCTTTCGGGTACATAGTTATATACCCCAGACCAGGCAAGGGGACCGTTTTTTTGTAGAGCCGCGATACAGGCAAACGTGCTATTTATAATTTTTCCGACCGTGTTCCGGAAAATGGCGACGCATCAAACTTATATATTTGGAAAGCCAGGAAAATTCTCCATATGTCGTTCATAATTCAAAAGTGTACACGGCTTTTGGGAACATAGTAATATGCCTCAGACCAGGACAAGGGATTGTTTTTTTATAGAGCTGCGGTACAGGGAAACGTATCGTTTATAATTTTTCTGACCGTGTTCCGGAAGGTAGCGACGCATTAAACATATATATTCAGAAAGCAAAGAAAATTCTCCATAAGTTGTTCATAGTTCAGGAGTGTACACGGCTTTCGGGGACATAGTAATATGCCTCAGACCAGGCCAGGGGACCGTTATTTTATAGATCTGCGGTACAGGGAAACGTATCGTTTATAATTTTTCTGACCGTGTTCCGGAAGGTGGCGACGCATCAAACCTATATATTTGGAAATCCAGAAAAATTCTCCATAAGTCGTTCATGTTCAAAAGTGTTCATGGCTTTCGGGTACATAGTAATATGCCTCGGACCAGGCCAGGGGCCCGTTTTTTCGTAGAGCTGCGGTACAGGCAAAAGTATCGTGCATACTTTTTGCCGATCGTGTGCCGGAAGGTGGCGACACATTAAACATATATATTTGGAAAGCCAGGAAAATTCTCCATAAGTCGATCATAGTTTGAAAGTGTACACGGCTTTCGGTGACATAGTTATATGCGTCAGACCGGGCCAGGGGACCGTTTTTTTGTAGAGCCTATTGTACGGGCAAACGTATTTATGATTTTTCCGACCGTGTTCCGGAAGGTGGCGACGCATCATTCCTATATATTTGGAAAGCCAGGAAAATTCTCCATAAGTCGTTCTTAATTCAAAAGTGTACATGGCTTTCGGGGACATAGTAATATTCCTCAGACCAGGCCAGGAGACCGTTTTTTTATAGAGCTGCGGTACAGGGAAACGTATCGTTTATAATTTTTCTGACCGTGTGCCGGAAATTGTCGACGCATTAAACCTATATATTTGGAAAGCCAGAAAAATTCTCTATAAGTCGATCATAATTAAAAAGTGTACACGGCTTTCGTTTACATAGTAATATGCCTCAGACCAGGCCAGGGGACCGTTTTTTCGTAGATCCTCTTGTACAGACAAACGTGCCATTTATAATTATTCCAACCGTGTTCCGGAAGGTTGTGACGCATTAAGCCTATATATTCTGAAAATAAGCAAGTTCTCTATAAGACGTTCATAGTTCAAAAGTGTTCACGGCTTTCGGGTACATAGTAATATACCCCAGACCAGGCAAGGGGACCGTTTTTTTGTAGAGCCGCGATACAGGCAAACGTGCTATTTATAATTTTTCCGACCGTGTTCCGGAAAAAGGCGACGCATCAAACTTATATATTTGGAAAGCCAGGAAAATTCTCCATATGTCGTTCATAATTCAAAAGTGTACACGGCTTTCGGGAACATAGTAATATGCCTCAGACCAGGGCAAGGGATTGTTTTTTTATAGAGCTGCGGTACAGGGAAACGTATCGTTTATAATTTTTCTGACCGTGTTCCGGAAGGTAGCG
Organism: Metopolophium dirhodum; assembly: GCF_019925205.1. Lineage (NCBI taxonomy): Eukaryota > Metazoa > Arthropoda > Insecta > Hemiptera > Aphididae > Metopolophium > Metopolophium dirhodum. The sequence goes on from NC_083560.1 coordinate 3,922,424, forward strand.
ACACATTAAACATATATATTCAGAAAGCAAAGAATATTCTCCATAAGTTGTTCATAGTTCAGGAGTGTACACGGCTTTCGGGGACATAGTAATATGCCTCAGACCAGGCCAGGGGACCGTTATTTTATAGATCTGCGGTACAGGGAAACGTATCGTTTATAATTTTTCTGACCGTGTGCCGGAAATAGTCGACGCATTAAACCTATATATTTGGAAAGCCAGAAAAATTCTCTATAAGTCGATCATAGTTAAAAAGTGTACACGGCTTTCGTTTACATAGTAATATGCCTCAGACCAGGCCAGGGGACCGTTTTTTCGTAGATCCTCTTGTACAGACAAACGTGCCATTTATAATTATTCCAACCGTGTTCCGTAAGGTTGTGACGCATTAAGCCTATATATTCTGAAAATAAGCAAGTTCTCTATAAGACGTTCATAGTTCAAAAGTGTTCACGGCTTTCGGGTACATAGTAATATACCTCAGACCAGGCAAGGGGACCATTTTTTTGTAGAGCCGTGATACAGGCAAACGTGCTATTTATAATTTTTCCGACCGTGTTCTGGAAAATGGCGACGCATCAAACCTATATATTTGGAAAGCCAGGAAAATTCTCCATATGTCGTTCATAACTCAAAAGTGTACACGGCTTTCGGGGACATAGTAATATGCCTCAGACCAGGGCAAGGGATTGTTTTTTTATAGAGCTGCGGTACAGGGAAACGTATCGTTTATAATTTTTCTGACCGTGTTCCGGAAGTTGGCGACGCATCAAACCTATATATTTGGAAATCCAGAAAAATTCTCCATAAGTCGTTCATGTTCAAAAGTGTTCATGGCTTTCGGGTACATAGTAATATGCCTCAGACCAGGCCATGGGACTGTTGTTTTTATAGAGCTGCGGTACAGGGAAACGTATCGTCTATCATTTTTCCGACCATGTTCCGGAAGGTAACAACGCATTAAACATATATATTCGGAAAGCTAAGAAAATTCTCCATAAGTCGTTCATAGTTCAGAAGTGTACACGGCTTTCGGGTACATAGTAATATGCCTCAGACCAGGCAATGGGACCGTTGTTTTTATAGAGCTGCGGTACAGGGAAACGTATCGTCTATCATTTTTCCGACCATGTTCCGGAAGGTAGCGACGCATTAAACATATATAGTCAGAAAGCAAAGAAAATTCTCCATAAGTTGTTCATAGTTCAGGAGTGTACACGGCTTTCGGCGACATAGTAATATGCCTCAGACCAGGCCAGGGGACCGTTATTTTATAGATCTGCGGTACAGGGAAACGTATCGTTTATAATTTTTCTGACCGTGCGCCGGAAATTGTCGACGCAGTAAACCTATATATTTAGAAAGCCAGGAAAATTCTCCATAAGTCGTTCTTAATTCAAAAGTGTACACGGCTTTCGTTTACATAGTAATATGCCTCAGACCAGGCCAGGGGACCGTTTTTTCGTAGATCCTCTTGTACAGACAAACGTGCCATTTATAATTATTCCAACCGTGTTCCGTAAGGTTGTGACGCATTAAGCCTATATATTCTGAAAATAAGCAAGTTCTCTATAAGACGTTCATAGTTCAAAAGTGTTCACGGCTTTCGGGTACATAGTAATATACCTCAGACCAGGCAAGGGGACCATTTTTTTGTAGAGCCGTGATACAGGCAAACGTGCTATTTATAATTTTTCCGACCGTGTTCTGGAAAATGGCGACGCATCAAACCTATATATTTGGAAAGCCAGGAAAATTCTCCATATGTCGTTCATAACTCAAAAGTGTACACGGCTTTCGGGGACATAGTAATATGCCTCAGACCAGGGCAAGGGATTGTTTTTTTATAGAGCTGCGGTACAGGGAAACGTATCGTTTATAATTTTTCTGACCGTGTTCCGGAAGTTGGCGACGCATCAAACCTATATATTTGGAAATCCAGAAAAATTCTCCATAAGTCGTTCATGTTCAAAAGTGTTCATGGCTTTCGGGTACATAGTAATATGCCTCGGACCAGGCCAGGGGACCGTTTTTTCGTAGAGCCTATTGTACGGGCAAACGTATTTATTATTTTTCCGACCATGTTCCGGAAGGTGGCGACGTATCAAACTTATATATTTAGAAAGCCAGGAAAATTCTCCATAAGCCGTTCATAGTTTAAAAGTGTACACGGCTTTCGGAGACATAGTAATATGCCTCAGACCATGCCAGGGGACCGTTTATTTGTAGAGCCGCGGTACAGGCAAACGTATTGTTTATCATTTTTCCGACCGTGTTCTGGAAGGTGGCGACACATTAAACATATATATTCGGAAAGCTAAGAAAATTCTCCATAAGTCGTTCATAGTTCAGAAGTGTACACGGCTTTCGGGTACATAGTAATATGCCTCAGACCAGGCCATGGGACTGTTGTTTTTATAGAGCTGCGGTACAGGGAAACGTATCGTTTATAATTTTTCTGACCGTGTTCCGGAAGGTAGCGACGCATTAAACATATAAATTCAGAAAGCAAAGAAAATTCTCCATAAGTTGTTCATAGTTCAGGAGTGTACACGGCTTTCGGGGACATAGTAATATGCCTCAGACCAGGCCAGGGGACCGTTATTTTATAGATCTGCGGTACAGGGAAACGTATCGTTTATAATTTTTCTGACCGTGTTCCGGAAGGTGGCGACGCATCAAACCTATATATTTGGAAATCCAGAAAAATTCTCCATAAGTCGTTCATGTTCAAAAGTGTTCATGGCTTTCGGGTACATAGTAATATGCCTCGGACCAGGCCAGGGGCCCGTTTTTTCGTAGAGCTGCGGTACAGGCAAAAGTATCGTGCATACTTTTTGCCGATCGTGTGCCGGAAGGTGGCGACACATTAAACATATATATTTGGAAAGCCAGGAAAATTCTCCATAAGTCGATCATAGTTTGAAAGTGTACACGGCTTTCGGTGACATAGTTATATGCGTCAGACCGGGCCAGGGGACCGTTTTTTTGTAGAGCCTATTGTACGGGCAAACGTATTTATGATTTTTCCGACCGTGTTCCGGAAGGTGGCGACGCATCATTCCTATATATTTGGAAAGCCAGGAAAATTCTCCATAAGTCGTTCTTAATTCAAAAGTGTACATGGCTTTCGGGGACATAGTAATATTCCTCAGACCAGGCCAGGAGACCGTTTTTTTATAGAGCTGCGGTACAGGGAAACGTATCGTTTATAATTTTTCTGACCGTGTGCCGGAAATTGTCGACGCATTAAACCTATATATTTGGAAAGCCAGAAAAATTCTCTATAAGTCGATCATAGTTAAAAAGTGTACACGGCTTTCGTTTACATAGTAATATGCCTCAGACCAGGCCAGGGGACCGTTTTTTCGTAGATCCTCTTGTACAGACAAACGTGCCATTTATAATTATTCCAACCGTGTTCCGGAAGGTTGTGACGCATTAAGCCTATATATTCTGAAAATAAGCAAGTTCTCTATAAGACGTTCATAGTTCAAAAGTGTTCACGGCTTTCGGGTACATAGTAATATACCCCAGACCAGGCAAGGGGACCGTTTTTTTGTAGAGCCGCGATACAGGCAAACGTGCTATTTATAATTTTTCCGACCGTGTTCCGGAAAAAGGCGACGCATCAAACTTATATATTTGGAAAGCCAGGAAAATTCTCCATATGTCGTTCATAATTCAAAAGTGTACACGGCTTTCGGGAACATAGTAATATGCCTCAGACCAGGGCAAGGGATTGTTTTTTTATAGAGCTGCGGTACAGGGAAACGTAACGTTTATAATTTTTCTGACCGTATTCCGGAAGGTAGCGACGCATTAAACATATATATTCAGAAAGCAAAGAAAATTCTCCATAAGTTGTTCATAGTTCAGGAGTGTACACGGCTTTCGGGGACATAGTAATATGCCTCAGACCAGGCCAGGGGACCGTTTTTTCGTAGAGCCTATTGTACGGGCAAACGTATTTATTATTTTTCCGACCATGTTCCGGAAGGTGGCGACGTATCAAACTTATATATTTAGAAAGCCAGGAAAATTCTCCATAAGCCGTTCATAGTTTAAAAGTGTACACGGCTTTCGGAGACATAGTAATATGCCTCAGACCATGCCAGGGGACCGTTTATTTGTAGAGCCGCGGTACAGGCAAACGTATTGTTTATCATTTTTCCGACCGTGTTCTGGAAGGTGGCGACACATTAAACATATATATTCGGAAAGCTAAGAAAATTCTCCATAAGTCGTTCATAGTTCAGAAGTGTACACGGCTTTCGGGTACATAGTAATATGCCTCAGACCAGGCCATGGGACTGTTGTTTTTATAGAGCTGCGGTACAGGGAAACGTATCGTTTATAATTTTTCTGACCGTGTTCCGGAAGGTAGCGACGCATTAAACATATAAATTCAGAAAGCAAAGAAAATTCTCCATAAGTTGTTCATAGTTCAGGAGTGTACACAGCTTTCGGGGACATAGTAATATGCCTCAGACCAGGCCAGGGGACCGTTATTTTATAGATCTGCGGTACAGGGAAACGTATCGTTTATAATTTTTCTGACCGTGTTCCGGAAGGTGGCGACGCATCAAACCTATATATTTGGAAATCCAGAAAAATTCTCCATAAGTCGTTCATGTTCAAAAGTGTTCATGGCTTTCGGGTACATAGTAATATGCCTCGGACCAGGCCAGGGGCCCGTTTTTTCGTAGAGCTGCGGTACAGGCAAAAGTATCGTGCATACTTTTTGCCGATCGTGTGCCGGAAGGTGGCGACACATTAAACATATATATTTGGAAAGCCAGGAAAATTCTCCATAAGTCGATCATAGTTTGAAAGTGTACACGGCTTTCGGTGACATAGTTATATGCGTCAGACCGGGCCAGGGGACCGTTTTTTTGTAGAGCCTATTGTACGGGCAAACGTATTTATGATTTTTCCGACCGTGTTCCGGAAGGTGGCGACGCATCATTCCTATATATTTGGAAAGCCAGGAAAATTCTCCATAAGTCGTTCTTAATTCAAAAGTGTACATGGCTTTCGGGGACATAGTAATATTCCTCAGACCAGGCCAGGAGACCGTTTTTTTATAGAGCTGCGGTACAGGGAAACGTATCGTTTATAATTTTTCTGACCGTGTGCCGGAAATTGTCGACGCATTAAACCTATATATTTGGAAAGCCAGAAAAATTCTCTATAAGTCGATCATAGTTAAAAAGTGTACACGGCTTTCGTTTACATAGTAATATGCCTCAGACCAGGCCAGGGGACCGTTTTTTCGTAGATCCTCTTGTACAGACAAACGTGCCATTTATAATTATTCCAACCGTGTTCCGGAAGGTTGTGACGCATTAAGCCTATATATTCTGAAAATAAGCAAGTTCTCTATAAGACGTTCATAGTTCAAAAGTGTTCACGGCTTTCGGGTACATAGTAATATACCCCAGACCAGGCAAGGGGACCGTTTTTTTGTAGAGCCGCGATACAGGCAAACGTGCTATTTATAATTTTTCCGACCGTGTTCCGGAAAAAGGCGACGCATCAAACTTATATATTTGGAAAGCCAGGAAAATTCTCCATATGTCGTTCATAATTCAAAAGTGTACACGGCTTTCGGGAACATAGTAATATGCCTCAGACCAGGGCAAGAGATTGTTTTTTTATAGAGCTGCGGTACAGGGAAACGTAACGTTTATAATTTTTCTGACCGTATTCCGGAAGGTAGCGACGCATTAAACATATATATTCAGAAAGCAAAGAAAATTCTCCATAAGTTGTTCATAGTTCAGGAGTGTACACGGCTTTCGGGGACATAGTAATATGCCTCAGACCAGGCCAGGGGACCGTTATTTTATAGATCTGCGGTACAGGGAAACGTATCGTTTATAATTTTTCTGACCATGTAACGGAAATTGTCGACGCATTAAACCTATATATTTGGAAAGCCAGAAAAATTCTCTATAAGTCGATCATAGTTAAAAAGTGTACACGGCTTTCGTTTACATAGTAATATGCCTCAGACCAGGCCAGGGGACCGTTTTTTTGTAGATCCTCTTGTACAGACAAACGTGCCATTTATAATTATTCCAACCGTGTTCCGGAAGGTTGTGACGCATTAAGCCTATATATTTGGAAAATTAGGCAAGTTTTCTATAAGACGTTCATAGTTCAAAAGTGTACACGGCTTTCGGAGACATAGTAATATGCCTCAGACCATGCCAGGGGACCGTTTTTTTGTAGAGCCGCGGTACAGGCAAACGTATCGTCTATCATTTTTCCGACCATGTTCCGGAAGGTAGCGACGCATTAAACATATATATTCAGAAAGCAAAGAAAATTCTCCATAAGTCGTTCATAGTTCAGGAGTGTACACGGCTTTCGGGGACATAGTAATATGCCTCAGACCAGGCCAGGGGACCGTTATTTTATAGATATGCGGTACAGGGAAACGTATCGTGTATAATTTTTCTGACCGTGTTCCGGAAGGTTGTGACGCATTAAGCCTATATATTCGGAAAATAAGCAAGTTCTCTACAAGACGTTCATAGTTCAAAAGTGTTCACGGCTTTCGGGTACATAGTAATATACCCCAGACCAGGCAAGGGGACCGTTTTTTTGTAGAGCCGCGATACAGGCAAACGTGCTATTTATAATTTTTCCGACCGTGTTCCGGAAAATGGCGACGCATCAAACCTATATATTTGGAAAGCCAGGAAAATTCTCCATATGTCGTTCATAATTCAAAAGTGTACACGGCTTTCGGGGACATAGTAATATGCCTCAGACCAGGGCAAGGGATTGTTTTTTTATAGAGCTGCGGTACAGGGAAACGTATCGTTTATAATTTTTCTGACCGTGTTCCGGAAGGTAGCGACGCATTAAACATATATATTCAGAAAGCAAAGAAAATTCTCCATAAGTTGTTCATAGTTCAGGAGTGTACACGGCTTTCGGGGACATAGTAATATGCCTCAGACCAGGCCAGGGGACCGTTTTTTCGTAGATCCTCTTGTACAGACAAACGTGCCATTTATAATTTTTCTGACCGTGTTCCGGAAATTGTCGACGCATTAAACCTATATATTTGGAAAGCCAGAAAAATTCTCTATAAGTCGATCATAGTTAAAAAGTGTACACGGCTTTCGTTTACATAGTAATATGCCTCAGACCAGGCCAGGGGACCGTTTTTTCGTAGATCCTCTTGTACAGACAAACGTGCCATTTATAATTATTCCAACCGTGTTCCGGAAGGTTGTGACGCATTAAGCCTATATATTCGGAAAATTAGGCAAGTTTTCTATAAGACGTTCATAGTTCAAAAGTGTTCACGGCTTTCGGGTACATAGTAATATACCTCAGACCAGGCCAAGGGACCGTTTTTTTAGAGAGCTGCGGTACAGGGAAACGTATCGTTTATAATTTTTCTGACCATGTTCCGGAAAGTGGCGACACATTAAACATATATATTCGGAAAGCTAAGAAAATTCTCCATAAGTCGTTCATAGTTAAAAAGTGTACACGGATTTCGTTTACATAGTAATATGCCTCGGACCAGGCCAGAGGACCGTTTTTTCGTAGAGCTTATTGTACGGGCAAACGTATTTATGATTTTTCCGACCATGTTCCGGAAGGTGGTGACGTATCAAACTTATATATTTGGAAAGCCAGGAAAATTCTCCATAAGTCGTTCATAGTTTAAAAGTGTACACGGCTTTCGGAGACATAGTAATATGCCTCAGACCATGCCAGGGGACCGTTTTTTTTGTAGAGCCGCGGTACAGGCAAACGTATCGTCTATCATTTTTCCGACCATGTTCCGGAAGGTAGCAACGCATTAAATATATATATTCGGAAAGCTAAGAAAATTCTCCATAAGTCGTTCATAGTTCAGAAGTGTACACGGCTTTCGGGTACATAGTAATATTTCTCAGACCAGGCCATGGGACTGTTGTTTTTATAGAGCTGCGGTACAGGGAAACGTATCGTCTATCATTTTTCCGACCATGTTCCGGAAGGTAGCGACGCATTAAACATATATATTCAGAAAGCAAAGAAAATTCTCCATAAGTCGTTCATAGTTCAGGAGTGTACACGGCTTTCGGGGACATAATAATATGCCTCAGACCAGGCCAGGGGACCGTTATTTTATAGATCTGCGGTACAGGGAAACGTATCGTTTGTAATTTTTCTGACCGTGTTCCGGAAGGTTGTGACGCATTAAGCCTATATATTCGGAAAATAAGCAAGTTCTCTACAAGACGTTCATAGTTCAAAAGTGTTCACGGCTTTCGGGTACATAGTAATATACCCCAGACCAGGCAAGGGGACCGTTTTTTTGTAGAGTCGCGATACAGGCAAACGTGCTATTTATAATTTTTCCGACCGTGTTCCTGAAAATGGCGACGCATCAAACCTATATATTTGGAAAGCCAGGAAATTTCTCCATATGTCGTTCATAATTCAAAAGTGTACACGGCTTTCGGGGACATAGTAATATGCCTCAGACCAGGGCAAGGGATTGTTTTTTTATAGAGCTGCGGTACAGGGAAACGTATCGTTTATAATTTTTCTGACCGTGTTCCGGAAGGTATTGACGCATTAAACATATATATTCAGAAAGCAAAGAAAATTCTCCATAAGTTGTTCATAGTTCAGGAGTGTACACGGCTTTCGGGGACATAGTAATATGCCTCAGACCAGGCCAGGGGACCGTTATTTTATAGATCTGCGGTACAGGGAAACGTATCGTTTATAATTTTTCTGACCGTGTGCCGGAAATTGTCGACGCATTAAACCTATATATTTGGAAAGCCAGAAAAATTCTCTATAAGTCGATCATAGTTAAAAAGTGTACACGGCTTTCGTTTACATAGTAATATGCCTCAGACCAGGCCAGGGGACCGTTTTTTCGTAGATCCTCTTGTACAGACAAACGTGCCATTTATAATTATTCCAACCGTGTTCCGGAAGGTTGTGACGCATTAAGCCTATATATTCGGAAAATTAGGCAAGTTTTCTATAAGACGTTCATAGTTCAAAAGTGTTCACGGCTTTCGGGTACATAGTAATATACCTCAGACCAGGCCAAGGGACCGTTTTTTTAGAGAGCTGCGGTACAGGGAAACGTATCGTTTATAATTTTTCTGACCGTGTTCCGGAAAGTGGCAACACATTAAACATATATATTCGGAAAGCTAAGAAAATTCTCCATAAGTCGTTCATAGTTAAAAAGTGTACACGGATTTCGTTTACATAGTAATATGCCTCGGACCAGGCCAGAGGACCGTTTTTTCGTAGAGCTTATTGTACGGGCAAACGTATTTATGATTTTTCCGACCATGTTCCGGAAGGTGGTGACGTATCAAACTTATATATTTGGAAAGCCAGGAAAATTCTCCATAAGTCGTTCATAGTTTAAAAGTGTACACGGCTTTCGGAGACATAGTAATATGCCTCAGACCATGCCAGGGGACCGTTTTTTTTGTAGAGCCGCGGTACAGGCAAACGTATCGTCTATCATTTTTCCGACCATGTTCCGGAAGGTAGCAACGCATTAAATATATATATTCGGAAAGCTAAGAAAATTCTCCATAAGTCGTTCATAGTTCAGAAGTGTACACGGCTTTCGGGTACATAGTAATATTTCTCAGACCAGGCCATGGGACTGTTGTTTTTATAGAGCTGCGGTACAGGGAAACGTATCGTCTATCATTTTTCCGACCATGTTCCGGAAGGTAGCGACGCATTAAACATATATATTCAGAAAGCAAAGAAAATTCTCCATAAGTCGTTCATAGTTCAGGAGTGTACACGGCTTTCGGGGACATAATAATATGCCTCAGACCAGGCCAGGGGACCGTTATTTTATAGATCTGCGGTACAGGGAAACGTATCGTTTGTAATTTTTCTGACCGTGTTCCGGAAGGTTGTGACGCATTAAGCCTATATATTCGGAAAATAAGCAAGTTCTCTACAAGACGTTCATAGTTCAAAAGTGTTCACGGCTTTCGGGTACATAGTAATATACCCCAGACCAGGCAAGGGGACCGTTTTTTTGTAGAGCCGCGATACAGGCAAACGTGCTATTTATAATTTTTCCGACCGTGTTCCTGAAAATGGCGACGCATCAAACCTATATATTTGGAAAGCCAGGAAATTTCTCCATATGTCGTTCATAATTCAAAAGTGTACACGGCTTTCGGGGACATAGTAATATGCCTCAGACCAGGGCAAGGGATTGTTTTTTTATAGAGCTGCGGTACAGGGAAACGTATCGTTTATAATTTTTCTGACCGTGTTCCGGAAGGTATTGACGCATTAAACATATATATTCAGAAAGCAAAGAAAATTCTCCATAAGTTGTTCATAGTTCAGGAGTGTACACGGCTTTCGGGGACATAGTAATATGCCTCAGACCAGGCCAGGGGACCGTTATTTTATAGATCTGCGGTACAGGGAAACGTATCGTTTATAATTTTTCTGACCGTGTGCCGGAAATTGTCGACGCATTAAACCTATATATTTGGAAAGCCAGAAAAATTCTCTATAAGTCAATCATAGTTAAAAAGTGTACACGGCTTTCGTTTACATAGTAATATGCCTCAGACCAGGCCAGGGGACCGTTTTTTCGTAGATCCTCTTGTACAGACAAACGTGCCATTTATAATTATTCCAACCGTGTTCCGGAAGGTTGTGACGCATTAAGCCTATATATTCGGAAAATTAGGCAAGTTTTCTATAAGACGTTCATAGTTCAAAAGTGTTCACGGCTTTCGGGTACATAGTAATATACCTCAGACCAGGCCAAGGGACCGTTTTTTTATAGATCTGCGGTACAGGGAAACGTATCGTTTATAATTTTTCTGACCGTGTGCCGGAAATTGTCGACGCATTAAACCTATATATTTAGAAAGCCAGGAAAATTCTCCATAAGTCGATCATAGTTTGAAAGTGTACACGGCTTTCGGTGATATAGTAATATGCGTCAGACCGGGCCAGGGGACCGTTATTTTATAGATCTGCGGTACAGGGAAACGTATCGTTTATAATTTTTCTGACTGTGTGCGGGAAATTGTCGACGCATTAAACCTATATATTTGGAAAGCCAGAAAAATTCTCTATAAGTCGATCATAGTTAAAAAGTGTACACGGCTTTCGTTTACATAGTAATATGCCTCGGACCAGGCCAGGGGACCGTTTTTTCGTAGAGCCTATTGTACGGGCAAACGTATTTATGATTTTTCCGACCATGTTCCGGACGGTGGCGACGTATCAAACTTATATATTTGGAAAGCCAGGAAAATTCTCCATAAGTCGTTCATAGTTCAGAAGTGTACACGGCTTTCGGGTACATAGTAATATGCCTCAGACCAGGCCATGGGACTGTTGTTTTTATAGAGCTGCGGTACAGGGAAACGTATCGTCTATCATTTTTCCGACCATGTTCCGGAAGGTAGCGACGCATTAAACATATATATTCAGAAAGCAAAGAAAATTCTCCATAAGTCGTTCATAGTTCAGGAGTGTACACGGCTTTCGGGGACATAGTAATATGCCTCAGACCAGACCAGGGGACCGTTATTTTATAGATCTGCGGTACAGGGAAACGTATCGTTTATAATTTTTCTGCCCGTGTTCCGGAAGGTTGTGACGCATTAAGCCTATATATTCGGAAAATTAGGCAAGTTTTCTATAAGACGTTCATAGTTCAAAAGTGTTCACGGCTTTCGGGTACATAGTAATATGCCTCGGACCAGGCCAGGGGACCGTTTTTTCGTAGAGCCTATTGTACGGGCAAACGTATTTATGATTTTTCCGACCATGTTCCGGAAGGTGGCGACGTATCAAACTTATATATTTGGAAAGCCAGGAAAATGCTCCATAAGTCGTTCATAGTTTAAAAGTGTACACGGCTTTCGGAGACATAGTAATATGCCTCAGACCATGCCAGGGGACCGTTTTTTTGTAGAGCCGCGATACAGGCAAACGTGCTATTTATAATTTTTCCGACCGTGTTCCGGAAAATGGCGACGCATCAAACCTATATATTTGGAAAGCCAGGAAAATTCTCCATATGTCGTTCATAATTCAAAAGTGTACACGGCTTTCGGGGACATAGTAATATGCCTCAGACCAGGCCAGGGGACCGTTTTTTCGTAGATCCTCTTGTACAGACAAACGTGCCATTTATAATTATTCCAACCGTGTTCCGGAAGGTTGTGACGCATTAAGCCTATATATTCGGAAAATTAGGCAAGTTTTCTATAAGACGTTCATAGTTCAAAAGTGTTCACGGCTTTCGGGTACATAGTAATATACCTCAGACCAGGCCAAGGGACCGTTTTTTTAGAGAGCTGCGGTACAGGGAAACGTATCGTTTATAATTTTTCTGACCGTGTTCCGGAAAGTGGCGACACATTAAACATATATATTCGGAAAGCTAAGAAAATTCTCCATAAGTCGTTCATAGTTAAAAAGTGTACACGGCTTTCGTTTACATAGTAATATGCCTCGGACCAGGCCAGAGGACCGTTTTTTCGTAGAGCTTATTGTACGGGCAAACGTATTTATGATTTTTCCGACCATGTTCCGGAAGGTGGTGACGTATCAAACTTATATATTTGGAAAGCCAGGAAAATTCTCCATAAGTCGTTCATAGTTTAAAAGTGTACACGGCTTTCGGAGACATAGTAATATGCCTCAGACCATGCCAGGGGACCGTTTTTTTGTAGAGCCGCGGTACAGGCAAACGTATCGTCTATCATTTTTCCGACCATGTTCCGGAAGGTAGCAACGCATTAAATATATATATTCGGAAAGCTAAGAAAATTCTCCATAAGTCGTTCATAGTTCAGAAGTGTACACGGCTTTCGGGTACATAGTAATATTTCTCAGACCAGGCCATGGGACTGTTGTTTTTATAGAGCTGCGGTACAGGGAAACGTATCGTCTATCATTTTTCCGACCATGTTCCGGAAGGTAGCGACGCATTAAACATATATATTCAGAAAGCAAAGAAAATTCTCCATAAGTCGTTCATAGTTCAGGAGTGTACACGGCTTTCGGGGACATAATAATATGCCTCAGACCAGGCCAGGGGACCGTTATTTTATAGATCTGCGGTACAGGGAAACGTATCGTTTGTAATTTTTCTGACCGTGTTCCGGAAGGTTGTGACGCATTAAGCCTATATATTCGGAAAATAAGCAAGTTCTCTACAAGACGTTCATAGTTCAAAATTGTTCACGGCTTTCGGGTACATAGTAATATACCCCAGACCAGGCAAGGGGACCGTTTTTTTGTAGAGCCGCGATACAGGCAAACGTGCTATTTATAATTTTTCCGACCGTGTTCCTGAAAATGGCGACGCATCAAACCTATATATTTGGAAAGCCAGGAAGTTTCTCCATATGTCGTTCATAATTCAAAAGTGTACACGGCTTTTGGGGACATAGTAATATGCCTCAGACCAGGGCAAGGGATTGTTTTTTTATAGAGCTGCGGTACAGGGAAACGTATCGTTTATAATTTTTCTGACCGTGTTCCGGAAGGTATTGACGCATTAAACATATATATTCAGAAAGCAAAAAAAATTCTCCATAAGTTGTTCATAGTTCAGGAGTGTACACGGCTTTCGGGGACATAGTAATATGCGTCAGACCGGGCCAGGGGACCGTTATTTTATAGATCTGCGGTACAGGGAAACGTATCGTTTATAATTTTTCTGACTGTGTGCGGGAAATTGTCGACGCATTAAACCTATATATTTGGAAAGCCAGAAAAATTCTCTATAAGTCGATCATAGTTAAAAAGTGTACACGGCTTTCGTTTACATAGTAATATGCCTCGGACCAGGCCAGGGGACCGTTTTTTCGTAGAGCCTATTGTACGGGCAAACGTATTTATGATTTTTCCGACCATGTTCCGGACGGTGGCGACGTATCAAACTTATATATTTGGAAAGCCAGGAAAATTCTCCATAAGTCGTTCATAGTTCAGAAGTGTACACGGCTTTCGGGTACATAGTAATATGCCTCAGACCAGGCCATGGGACTGTTGTTTTTATAGAGCTGCGGTACAGGGAAACGTATCGTCTATCATTTTTCCGACCATGTTCCGGAAGGTAGCGACGCATTAAACATATATATTCAGAAAGCAAAGAAAATTCTCCATAAGTCGTTCATAGTTCAGGAGTGTACACGGCTTTCGGGGACATAGTAATATGCCTCAGACCAGACCAGGGGACCGTTATTTTATAGATCTGCGGTACAGGGAAACGTATCGTTTATAATTTTTCTGACCGTGTTCCGGAAGGTTGTGACGCATTAAGCCTATATATTCGGAAAATTAGGCAAGTTTTCTATAAGACGTTCATAGTTCAAAAGTGTTCACGGCTTTCGGGTACATAGTAATATGCCTCGGACCAGGCCAGGGGACCGTTTTTTCGTAGAGCCTATTGTACGGGCAAACGTATTTATGATTTTTCCGACCATGTTCCGGAAGGTGGCGACGTATCAAACTTATATATTTGGAAAGCCAGGAAAATTCTCCATAAGTCGTTCATAGTTTAAAAGTGTACACGGCTTTCGGAGACATAGTAATATGCCTCAGACCATGCCAGGGGACCGTTTTTTTTGTAGAGCCGCGATACAGGCAAACGTGCTATTTATAATTTTTCCGACCGTGTTCCGGAAAATGGCGACGCATCAAACCTATATATTTGGAAAGCCAGGAAAATTCTCCATATGTCGTTCATAATTCAAAAGTGTACACGGCTTTCGGGGACATAGTAATATGCCTCAGACCAGGCCAGGGGACCGTTTTTTCGTAGATCCTCTTGTACAGACAAACGTGCCATTTATAATTATTCCAACCGTGTTCCGGAAGGTTGTGACGCATTAAGCCTATATATTCGGAAAATTAGGCAAGTTTTCTATAAGACGTTCATAGTTCAAAAGTGTTCACGGCTTTCGGGTACATAGTAATATACCTCAGACCAGGCCAAGGGACTGTTTTTTTAGAGAGCTGCGGTACAGGGAAACGTATCGTTTATAATTTTTCTGACCGTGTTCCGGAAAGTGGCGACGTATTAAACCTATATATTCGGAAAGCCAGGAAAATTCTCCATAAGTCGATCATAGTTTGAAAGTGTTCACGGCTTTCGGGTACATAGTAATATACCCCAGACCAGGCAAGGGGACCGTTTTTTTGTAGAGCCGCGGTACAGGCAAACGTATCGTCTATCATTTTTCCGACCATGTTCCGGAAGGTAGCAACGCATTAAATATATATATTCGGAAAGCTAAGAAAATTCTCCATAAGTCGTTCATAGTTCAGAAGTGTACACGGCTTTCGGGTACATAGTAATATTTCTCAGACCAGGCCATGGGACTGTTGTTTTTATAGAGCTGCGGTACAGGGAAACGTATCGTCTATCATTTTTCCGACCATGTTCCGGAAGGTAGCGACGCATTAAACATATATATTCAGAAAGCAAAGAAAATTCTCCATAAGTCGTTCATAGTTCAGGAGTGTACACGGCTTTCGGGGACATAATAATATGCCTCAGACCAGGCCAGGGGACCGTTATTTTATAGATCTGCGGTACAGGGAAACGTATCGTTTGTAATTTTTCTGACCGTGTTCCGGAAGGTTGTGACGCATTAAGCCTATATATTCGGAAAATATGCAAGTTCTCTACAAGACGTTCATAGTTCAAAAGTGTTCACGGCTTTCGGGTACATAGTAATATACCCCAGACCAGGCAAGGGGACCGTTTTTTTGTAGAGCCGCGATACAGGCAAACGTGCTATTTATAATTTTTCCGACCGTGTTCCTGAAAATGGCGACGCATCAAACCTATATATTTGGAAAGCCAGGAAAATTCTCCATATGTCGTTCATAATTCAAAAGTGTACACGGCTTTCGGGGACATAGTAATATGCCTCAGACCAGGGCAAGGGATTGTTTTTTTATAGAGCTGCGGTACAGGGTAACGTATCGTTTATAATTTTTCTGACCGTGTTCCGGAAGGTATTGACGCATTAAACATATATATTCAGAAAGCAAAAAAAATTCTCCATAAGTTGTTCATAGTTCAGGAGTGTACACGGCTTTCGGGGACATAGTAATATGCCTCAGACCAGACCAGGGGACCGTTATTTTATAGATCTGCGGTACAGGGAAACGTATCGTTTATAATTTTTCTGACCGTGTTCCGGAAGGTTGTGACGCATTAAGCCTATATATTCGGAAAATTAGGCAAGTTTTCTATAAGACGTTCATAGTTCAAAAGTGTTCACGGCTTTCGGGTACATAGTAATATGCCTCGGACCAGGCCAGGGGACCGTTTTTTCGTAGAGCCTATTGTACGGGCAAACGTATTTATGATTTTTCCGACCATGTTCCGGAAGGTGGCGACGTATCAAACTTATATATTTGGAAAGCCAGGAAAATTCTCCATAAGTCGTTCATAGTTTAAAAGTGTACACGGCTTTCGGAGACATAGTAATATGCCTCAGACCATGCCAGGGGACCGTTTTTTTGTAGAGCCGCGATACAGGCAAACGTGCTATTTATAATTTTTCCGACCGTGTTCCGGAAAATGGCGACGCATCAAACCTATATATTTGGAAAGCCAGGAAAATTCTCCATATGTCGTTCATAATTCAAAAGTGTACACGGCTTTCGGGGACATAGTAATATGCCTCAGACCAGGCCAGGGGACCGTTTTTTCGTAGATCCTCTTGTACAGACAAACGTGCCATTTATAATTATTCCAACCGTGTTCCGGAAGGTTGTGACGCATTAAGCCTATATATTCGGAAAATTAGGCAAGTTTTCTATAAGACGTTCATAGTTCAAAAGTGTTCACGGCTTTCGGGTACATAGTAATATACCTCAGACCAGGCCAAGGGACCGTTTTTTTAGAGAGCTGCGGTACAGGGAAACGTATCGTTTATAATTTTTCTGACCGTGTTCCGGAAAGTGGCGACGTATTAAACCTATATATTCGGAAAGCCAGGAAAATTCTCCATAAGTCGATCATAGTTTGAAAGTGTTCACGGCTTTCGGGTACATAGTAATATACCCCAGACCAGGTAAGGGGACCGTTTTTTTGTAGAGCCGCGGTACAGTCAAACGTATCGTCTATCATTTTTCCGACCATGTTCCGGAAGGTAGCAACGCATTAAATATATATATTCGGAAAGCTAAGAAAATTCTCCATAAGTCGTTCATAGTTCAGAAGTGTACACGGCTTTCGGGTACATAGTAATATTTCTCAGACCAGGCCATGGGACTGTTGTTTTTATAGAGCTGCGGTACAGGGAAACGTATCGTCTATCATTTTTCCGACCATGTTCCGGAAGGTAGCGACGCATTAAACATATATATTCAGAAAGCAAAGAAAATTCTCCATAAGTCGTTCATAGTTCAGGAGTGTACACGGCTTTCGGGGACATAATAATATGCCTCAGACCAGGCCAGGGGACCGTTATTTTATAGATCTGCGGTACAGGGAAACGTATCGTTTGTAATTTTTCTGACCGTGTTCCGGAAGGTTGTGACGCATTAAGCCTATATATTCGGAAAATAAGCAAGTTCTCTACAAGACGTTCATAGTTCAAAAGTGTTCACGGCTTTCGGGTACATAGTAATATACCCCAGACCAGGCAAGGGGACCGTTTTTTTGTAGAGCCGCGATACAGGCAAACGTGCTATTTATAATTTTTCCAACCGTGTTCCTGAAAATGGCGACGCATCAAACCTATATATTTGGAAAGCCAGGAAAATTCTCCATATGTCGTTCATAATTCAAAAGTGTACACGGCTTTCGGGGACATAGTAATATGCCTCAGACCAGGGCAAGGGATTGTTTTTTTATAGAGCTGCGGTACAGGGTAACGTATGGTTTATAATTTTTCTGACCGTGTTCCGGAAGGTATTGACGCATTAAACATATATATTCAGAAAGCAAAGAAAATTCTCCATAAGTCGTTCATAGTTTAAAAGTGTACACGGCTTTCGGAGACATAGTAATATGCCTCAGACCATGCCAGGGGACCGTTTTTTTGTAGAGCCGCGATACAGGCAAACGTGCTATTTATAATTTTTCCGACCGTGTTCCGGAAAATGGCGACGCATCAAACCTATATATTTGGAAAGCCAGGAAAATTCTCCATATGTCGTTCATAATTCAAAAGTGTACACGGCTTTCGGGGACATAGTAATATGCCTCAGACCAGGCCAGGGGACCGTTTTTTCGTAGATCCTCTTGTACAGACAAACGTGCCATTTATAATTATTCCAACCGTGTTCCGGAAGGTTGTGACGCATTAAGCCTATATATTCGGAAAATTAGGCAAGTTTTCTATAAGACGTTCATAGTTCAAAAGTGTTCACGGCTTTCGGGTACATAGTAATATACCTCAGACCAGGCCAAGGGACCGTTTTTTTTAGAGAGCTGCGGTACAGGGAAACGTATCGTTTATAATTTTTCTGACCGTGTTCCGGAAAGTGGCGACGCATTAAACCTATATATTTGGAAAGCCAGAAAAATTCTCTATAAGTCGATCATAGTTAAAAAGTGTACACGGCTTTCGTTTACATAGTAATATGCCTCAGACCAGGCCAGGGGACCGTTTTTTCGTAGATCCTCTTGTACAGACAAACGTGCCATTTATAATTATTCCAACTGTGTTCCGGAAGGTTGTGACGCATTAAGCCTATATATTCGGAAAATTAGGCAAGTTTTCTATAAGACGTTCATAGTTCAAAAGTGTTCACGGCTTTCGGGTACATAGTAATATACCTCAGACCAGGCCAAGGGACCGTTTTTTTAGAGAGCTGCGGTACAGGGAAACGTATCGTTTATAATTTTTCTGACCGTGTTCCGGAAAGTGGCGACACATTAAACATATATATTCGGAAAGCTAAGAAAATTCTCCATAAGTCGTTCATAGTTAAAAAGTGTACACGGCTTTCGTTTACATAGTAATATGCCTCGGACCAGGCCAGAGGACCGTTTTTTCGTAGAGCTTATTGTACGGGCAAACGTATTTATGATTTTTCCGACCATGTTCCGGAAGGTGGCGACGTATCAAACTTATATATTTGGAAAGCCAGGAAAATTCTCCATAAGTCGTTCATAGTTTAAAAGTGTACACGGCTTTCGGAGACATAGTAATATGCCTCAGACCATGCCAGGGGACCGTTTTTTTGTAGAGCCGCGATCCAGGCAAACGTGCTATTTATAATTTTTCCGACCGTGTTCCGGAAAATGGCGACGCATCAAACCTATATATTTGGAAAGCCAGGAAAATTCTCCATATGTCGTTCATAATTCAAAAGTGTACACGGCTTTCGTTTACATAGTAATATGCCTCAGACCAGGCCAGGGGACCGTTTTTTCGTAGATCCTCTTGTACAGACAAACGTGCCATTTATAATTATTCCAACCGTGTTCCGGAAGGTTGTGACGCATTAAGCCTATATATTCGGAAAATTAGGCAAGTTTTCTATAAGACGTTCATAGTTCAAAAGTGTTCACGGCTTTCGGGTACATAGTAATATACCTCAGACCAGGCCAAGGGACCGTTTTTTTATAGATCTGCGGTACAGGGAAACGTATCGTTTATAATTTTTCTGACCGTGTGCCGGAAATTGTCGACGCATTAAACCTATATATTTGGAAAGCCAGGAAATTTCTCCATAAGTCGATCATAGTTTGAAAGTGTACACGGCTTTCGGTGACATAGTAATATGCGTCAGACCGGGCCAGGGGACCGTTATTTTATAGATCTGCGGTACAGGGAAACGTATCGTTTATAATTTTTCTGACTGTGTGCCGGAAATTGTCGACGCATTAAACCTATATATTTGGAAAGCCAGAAAAATTCTCTATAAGTCGATCATAGTTAAAAAGTGTACACGGCTTTCGTTTACATAGTAATATGCCTCGGACCAGGCCAGGGGACCGTTTTTTCGTAGAGCCTATTGTACGGGCAAACGTATTTATGATTTTTCCGACCATGTTCCGGAAGGTGGCGACGTATCAAACTTATATATTTGGAAAGCCAGGAAAATTCTCCATAAGTCGTTCATAGTTCAGAAGTGTACACGGCTTTCGGGTACATAGTAATATGCCTCAGACCAGGCCATGGGACTGTTGTTTTTATAGAGCTGCGGTACAGGGAAACGTATCGTCTATCATTTTTCCGACCATGTTCCGGAAGGTAGCGACGCATTAAACATAAATATTCAGAAAGCAAAGAAAATTCTCCATAAGTCGTTCATAGTTCAGGAGTGTACACGGCTTTCGGGGACATAGTAATATGCCTCAGACCAGACCAGGGGACCGTTATTTTATAGATCTGCGGTACAGGGAAACGTATCGTTTATAATTTTTCTGACCGTGTTCCGGAAGGTTGTGACGCATTAAGCCTATATATTCGGAAAATTAGGCAAGTTTTCTATAAGACGTTCATAGTTCATAAGTGTTCACGGCTTTCGGGTACATAGTAATATGCCTCGGACCAGGCCAGGGGACCGTTTTTTCGTAGAGCCTATTGTACGGGCAAACGTATTTATGATTTTTCCGACCATGTTCCGGAAGGTGGCGACGTATCAAACTTATATATTTGGAAAGTCAGGAAAATTCTCCATAAGTCGTTCATAGTTTAAAAGTGTACACGGCTTTCGGAGACATAGTAATATGCCTCAGACCATGCCAGGGGACCGTTTTTTTGTAGAGCCGCGATACAGGCAAACGTGCTATTTATAATTTTTCCGACCGTGTTCCGGAAAATGGCGACGCATCAAACCTATATATTTGGAAAGCCAGGAAAATTCTCCATATGTCGTTCATAATTCAAAAGTGTACACGGCTTTCGGGGACATAGTAATATGCCTCAGACCAGGCCAGGGGACCGTTTTTTCGTAGATCCTCTTGTACAGACAAACGTGCCATTTATAATTATTCCAACCGTGTTCCGGAAGGTTGTGATGCATTAAGCCTATATATTCGGAAAATTAGGCAAGTTTTCTATAAGACGTTCATAGTTCAAAAGTGTTCACGGCTTTCGGGTACATAGTAATATACCTCAGACCAGGCCAAGGGACCGTTTTTTTAGAGAGCTGCGGTACAGGGAAACGTATCGTTTATAATTTTTCTGACCGTGTTCCGGAAAGTGGCGACGTATTAAATCTATATATTCGGAAAGCCAGGAAAATTCTCCATAAGTCGATCATAGTTTGAAAGTGTACACGGCTTTCGTTTACATAGTAATATGCCTCAGACCAGGCCAGGGGACCGTTTTTTCGTAGATCCTCTTGTACAGACAAACGTGCCATTTATAATTATTCCAACCGTGTTCCGGAAGGTTGTGATGCATTAAGCCTATATATTCGGAAAATTAGGCAAGTTTTCTATAAGACGTTCATAGTTCAAAAGTGTTCACGGCTTTCGGGTACATAGTAATATACCTCAGACCAGGCCAAGGGACCGTTTTTTTAGAGAGCTGCGGTACAGGGAAACGTATCGTTTATAATTTTTCTGACCGTGTTCCGGAAAGTGGCGACGTATTAAACCTATATATTCGGAAAGCCAGGAAAATTCTCCATAAGTCGATCATAGTTTGAAAGTGTACACGGCTTTCGGTGACATAGTAATATGCGTCAGACCGGGCCAGGGGACCGTTATTTTATAGATCTGCGGTACAGGGAAACGTATCGTTTATAATTTTTCTGACTGTGTGCCGGAAATTGTCGACGCATTAAACCTATATATTTGGAAAGCCAGAAAAATTCTCTATAAGTCGATCATAGTTAAAAAGTGTACACGGCTTTCGTTTACATAGTTATATGCCTCGGACCAGGCCAGGGGACCGTTTTTTCGTAGAGCCTATTGTACGGGCAAACGTATTTATGATTTTTCCGCCCATGTTCCGGAAGGTGGCGACGTATCAAACTTATATATTTGGAAAGCCAGGAAAATTCTCCATAAGTCGTTCATAGTTCAGAAGTGTACACGGCTTTCGGGTACATAGTAATATGCCTCAGACCAGGCCATGGGACTGTTGTTTTTATAGAGCTGCGGTACAGGGAAACGTATCGTCTATCATTTTTCCGACCATGTTCCGGAAGGTAGCGACGCATTAAACATATATATTCAGAAAGCAAAGAAAATTCTCCATAAGTCGTTCATAGTTCAGGAGTGTACACGGCTTTCGGGGACATAGAAATATGCCTCAGACCAGACCAGGGGACCGTTATTTTATAGATCTGCGGTACAGGGAAACGTATCGTTTATAATTTTTCTGACCGTGTTCCGGAAGGTTGTGACGCATTAAGCCTATATATTCGGAAAATTAGGCAAGTTTTCTATAAGACGTTCATAGTTCAAAAGTGTTCACGGCTTTCGGGTACATAGTAATATGCCTCGGACCAGGCCAGGGGACCGTTTTTTCGTAGAGCCTATTGTACGGGCAAACGTATTTATGATTTTTCCGACCATGTTCCGGAAGGTGGCGACGTATCAAACTTATATATTTGGAAAGCCAGGAAAATTCTCCATAAGTCGTTCATAGTTTAAAAGTGTACACGGCTTTCGGAGACATAGTAATATGCCTCAGACCATGCCAGGGGACCGTTTTTTTGTAGAGCCGCGATACAGGCAAACGTGCTATTTATAATTTTTCCGACCGTGTTCCGGAAAATGGCGACGCATCAAACCTATATATTTGGAAAGCCAGGAAAATTCTCCATATGTCGTTCATAATTCAAAAGTGTACACGGCTTTCGGGGACATAGTAATATGCCTCAGACCAGGCCAGGGGACCGTTTTTTCGTAGATCCTCTTGTACAGACAAACGTGCCATTTATAATTATTCCAACCGTGTTCCGGAAGGTTGTGACGCATTAAGCCTATATATTCGGAAAATTAGGCAAGTTTTCTATAAGACGTTCATAGTTCAAAAGTGTTCACGGCTTTCGGGTACATAGTAATATACCTCAGACCAGGCCAAGGGACCGTTTTTTTAGAGAGCTGCGGTACAGGGAAACGTATCGTTTATAATTTTTCTGACCGTGTTCCGGAAAGTGGCGACGTATTAAACCTATATATTCGGAAAGCCAGGAAAATTCTCCATAAGTCGATCATAGTTTGAAAGTGTTCACGGCTTTCGGGTACATAGTAATATACCCCAGACCAGGCAAGGGGACCGTTTTTTTTGTAGAGCCGCGGTACAGGCAAACGTATCGTCTATCATTTTTCCGACCATGTTCCGGAAGGTAGCAACGCATTAAATATATATATTCGGAAAGCTAAGAAAATTCTCCATAAGTCGTTCATAGTTCAGAAGTGTACACGGCTTTCGGGTACATAGTAATATTTCTCAGACCAGGCCATGGGACTGTTGTTTTTATAGAGCTGCGGTACAGGGAAACGTATCGTCTATCATTTTTCCGACCATGTTCCGGAAGGTAGCGACGCATTAAACATATATATTCAGAAAGCCAGGAAAATTCTCCATAAGTCGATCATAGTTTGAAAGTGTACACGGCTTTCGGTGTTATAGTAATATGCGTCAGACCGGGCCAGGGGACCGTTATTTTATAGATCTGCGGTACAGGGAAACGTATCGTTTATAATTTTTCTGACCGTGTGCCGGAAATTGTCGACGCATTAAACCTATATATTCGGAAAGCTAAGAAAATTCTCCATAAGTCGTTAATAGTTCAGAAGAGTACACGGCTTTCGGGTACATAGTAATATGCCTCAGACCAGGCCATGGGACTGTTGTTTTTATAGAGCTGCGGTACAGGGAAACGTATCGTCTATCATTTTTCCGACCGTGTTCCGGAAGGTAGCGACGCATTAAACATATATATCCAGAAAGCAAAGAAAATTCTCCATAAGTTGTTCATAGTTCAGGAGTGTACACGGCTTTCGGGGACATAGTAATATGCCTCAGACCAGGCCAGGGGACCGTTTTTTCGTAGATCCTCTTGTACAGACAAACGTGCCATTTATAATTATTCCAACCGTGTTCCGGAAGGTTGTGACGCATTAAGTCTATATATTCGGAATATAAGCAAGTTCTCTATAAGACGTTCATAGTTCATAAGTGTTCACGGCTTTCGGGTACATAGTAATATATCCCAGACCAGGCAAGGGGACCGTTTTTTTGTAGAGTCGCGATACAGGCAAACGTGCTATTTATAATTTTTCCGACCGTGTTCCGGAAAATGGCTACGCATCAAACCTATATATTTGGAAAGCCAGGATAATTCTCCATATGTCGTTCATAATTCAAAAGTGTAAACGGCTTTCGGGGACATAGTAATATGCCTCAGACCAGGCCAAGGGACCGTTTTTTTAGAGAGCTGCGGTACAGGGAAACGTATCGTTTATAATTTTTCTGACCGTGTTCCGGAAAGTGGTGACGTATTAAACCTATATATTCGGAAAATAAGCAAGTTCTCTATAAGACGTTCATAGTTCAAAAGTGTTCACGGCTTTTGGGTACATAGTAATATACCCCAGACCAGGCAACGGGGCCGTTTTTTTGTAGAGCTGCGGTACAGGCAAAAGTATCGTCCATACTTTTTGCCGATCGTGTGCCGGAAGGTGGCGACACAATAAACATATATATTTGGAAAGCCAGGAAAATTCTCCATAAGTCGATCATAGTTTGAAAGTGTACACGGCTTTCGGTGACATAGTTATATGCGTCAGACCGGGCCAGGGGACCGTTTTTTCGTAGAGCCTATTGTACGGGCAAACGTATTTATGATTTTTCCGACCGTGTTCCGGAAGGTGGCGACGCATCAATCCTATATATTTGGAAAGCCATGAAAATTCTCCATAAGTCGTTCTTAATTCAAAAGTGTACACGGCTTTCGGGGACATAGTAATATTCCTCAGACCAGGCCAGGGGACCGTTTTTTTATAGAGTCGCGATACAGGCAAACGTGCTATTTATTTATAATTTTTCCGACCGTGTTCCGGAAAATGGTGACGCATCAAACCTATATATTTGGAAAGCCAGGAAAATTCTCCATATGTCGTTCATAATTCAAAAGTGTACACGGCTTTCGGGGACATAGTAATATGCCTCAGACCAGGGCAAGGGATTGTTTTTTTATAGAGCTGCGGTACAGGGAAACGTATCGTTTATAATTTTTCTGACCGTGTTCCGGAAGGTGGCGACGCATCAAACCTATATATTTGGAAAGCCAGAAAAATTCTCCATAAGTCGTTCATGTTCAAAAGTGTTCATGGCTTTCGGGTACATAGTAATATGCCTCGGACCAGGCCAGGGGACCGTTTTTTCGTAGAGCTTATTGTACGGGAGTAGTAGTAGGTGGGGCACTTCAGCACACTTTCAATTTTACATGAAATCATCAGTAAAATAGTTTTTGTCAGAACCGATCACAAAAATAACTTTAAACACAAATAGAACACAAATTGAAATTTTACATGAAATCATCAATAAAATAGTTTTTATCAGAAAAGTTCACAAACAACAACTTTTTCATAATTATCACAAATAGATCAGTAAAGTGTTTCAATCACAAATATATCAGTAAATAGTTTTTATCAGAAAAAGTTCACAAACAACAACTTTTTCATAATTATCACAAATAGATCAGTAAAGTGTTTTAATCACAAATATATCAGTAAAATAGTTTTTATCAGAAAAAAATAACAATGTGCAAAAAGATCAGAAAATCTAAATGCAATAATAATTAAAATATTTTTCGCAAAACTTATGAAATACAATAATAATTAAAATATTTTTTAATATAATTGTTCTATTGAAAATAAAAATCTAAATGCAAAAATGTATTAAAAAGAAATTGAAATAATTAATTTAAAAATTAAAAATATAATAAATAATGGCAAATATAAATTCTATAAGCATATTAGAAAATATGAAAGTCTCTGAGCTTAAGTCAATAGCAAAAGTGGCTAAACTTAAGGGTTATAGTGCCCTTAAAAAAAATGATCTTATATCAAGAATTAGGAGAGGTCATACAATTCGCGATTTAACAACTTCTGAGCTTAAGTCAATAGCTAGAAGTTTTGATATAAAACAAATTTACAAACTTAATAAAGAATGTTTAATAAATAAAATTAAATTAACAAGAAAGCAACAACCTTTTCGTAAATTTCAAGAAGATATATTCAAGGATGAAGTTTTTAATAGTTCATTAAACAATAATCCATTTCAGAAGTTAGAAAAAACATTTTTCACTGAAGAAAATTATTTTAATAGTTCATTAGAAAAAACATCAGATGTTTATGATTTGATAGATATAATTCAATTGAATAAACAAATCCAAAAGAAATTTAAAATACATGAAGCTGAATATAAAATTCGGTTTAGAGAAGCTTTAATAAAAGATCTAAAACTATGTAATGCAAAATACAAAACTGATTATGTACATAAAGCTTTAGATTCCATGTTAAAACTTGTCCAAAAAAATTCAAATTATGAAAAAGGTGATCAAATAAATATTATAGTGATGAACCCAAATTTAAAAAATACTATATCTACTGGTATGAAATCTGATAATTTTTTAACAAACTTAAAATCAATTATTGGCAACATATTAACTTCAGCTGAAACAATTGATATAACAGAAACTATTTTTCAAGTTCAATTAGTGAAAATACCAAGAGGTTCAAGGAGAACTAAAATAATAAATTTATCAGAAAATATAAAAACAAAAAATAGCATTATTCAGATTAATAACGATGATAATTTATGTTGTCCGAGAGCTATTGTTGTTGCATTATCTACTCAAACAAATAATATATTAGGTCATGAATTAGATTCCAATAAAATTAAACAATTGAAGATGGGTAGAAAAATTCAAAAAACTTTAGCTTTAGAATTATGTAATATGTTACCGGAATATAACGAAGAAGGATTTACATTGAATGATATTAAGAATGTGGAACTTGCACTAGATATTCAAATAAATGTTATTTGTGCTGAAAATTTAAATACTTTAATTTATAAGGGTGAGGATAAAGAAACTAAAATTTATTTGTATAAAAATGGTAATCATTTTGACGTTATTAAATCAGCTAAAGGATTCTACGGGTCGTCTTATTATTGTAATAAGTGCGATAAACCATATAAAAATAAAGACAAACATATATGTGATAAAAATAAAAATAAAAATTTATGTAAATTGTGTACATATTATGGTGAGAGATTTGAACATTCAAGTAGTACAAAAAATAAAATATATTGTGAAAAATGTAATAGATATTGTTATAATCAAGAATGTTTAGATAGCCATGAATATGTATGTTCTTACGTATATAAATGTATTGATTGTAATAAAATATTGTTTAGAGATAGTCTACATAAATGTGGTTATAGTGAATGTAGAAATTGCCGTCAATATGTGAAAATAAATGAACATCAATGTTATATGCAACCTAGATTAGCATTAGGAGGTAAATGCTTAGGAGAATGTACAAAATGTGGAGGTACAAATAAACCATATAAATGTTCTTACACAGAAAAATATTTGTTTTTTGATTATGAAGCTCGACAAGAAACAGGAACTCATATCGCAAATAAAATAATTGCTCATGATTTTGAAGGAAATAAAATTATGTTTGATACAAATGAAGAATTTTGTAAACATGTAATATCCGAGGAATATAGGGGTTATACATTTATAGCACATTACGCAAAAGGATACGATTCACAATTTATATTAAAATACTTGGTTGATAACACTCTGAAACCATTTACAATTTATAATGGTACAAAATTAATGTTATTAGAAATTAAATATTTAAGTATAAGAATAATAGATAGTTCTAATTTTATTCAAGGTCCTCTTAGTAGTTTTCCCAAAACATTTCGCCTCAAAGAACTTAAAAAAGGTTACTTTCCGCATTTCTTTAATACAGTAGAAAATCAAAATTATATTGGTATATTACCTGATAAGAAATACTATGGAGTCGAAACAATGAAACCAGAGAATAAACTAGAATTTGAAAAATGGTATAATGAAAAAATTAATGAAAATTATATATTTAATTTTAAAGAAGAATTAGAGGCTTACTGTAATTTAGATGTAGATATTTTACGAAGAGGATGTTTAGAATTAAGAAAACAATTTTTGGATATAGCTAGCATTGATCCTTTTTGCTATACAACTATAGCAGGTGTATGTATGGCTATCTATAGATCAAAATTTTTGTTAGAAGAAACTATAGCTGTTTTAGATAAAGAAAAAAATGAAAGTTATTCAAAACAATCGATAACGTGGTTACAAAATATTAATAATAAAAATATCTCACACGCATTAAATGGTGGTGAAAAAATAATAGCAGGAGCTAAAGTAGATGGATTTGATACTAAATCAAAAACGGTTTATCAATATCATGGATGTTTTTGGCACGGTTGTACTAAATGTTATAAAGATCGAGAAACTATAAATAATATAAATCATGAAACAATGGATGATTTGTATCAAAAAACAATTGAAAGAAGTACAGCAATACAAAATGCTGATTATAATCTTGTTGAGCAATGGGAATGTGATTGGATAAATAGCACTACATACAAAAAAATGAAAAAAGTTGATATAGCTGACCCTATTAATCCTAGAGATGCTTTCTTTGGAGGTAGAACAAATGCGACAAAATTAAGAGTAAAAAACACAAAAATGCGTTATATTGATGTATGTAGTTTATATCCAACTGTGAATTATTATGATTATTATCCTGAAGGACATCCCGTAAAAATATTTAATCCAAAAAAATATGATAAAAACTGGTTTGGTTTAATTAAATGTAAAATTTTACCTCCAAGAAATCTTTATCATCCTGTACTTCCAGTTAAAATAAAAATGGAAAAAAGTGAAAAGTTATTATTTCCTCTGTGTTATAAATGTGCTGTAGACCAAAATCAAAGATGTGATCATTCTAAAAATGAAAGACAATTTATAGGAACATGGACAACAGATGAAGTTAATAAAGCTTTGGAAAAAGGATACATTATAACAACAATTTATGAGGTGTGGCATTTTGAAGAGAAATCAACAGATTTATTTAAAGATTATGTTAATAATTTTATAAAAATAAAATTAGAAAGTTCAAAACATAATTATAGTTGTAATGATGAATATATAAAAGCAATTTACGATAAAATGGGTATTAAATTAGATGAATTAAAATTAGGTGATAATCCAGGTAGGAGAGCTGTAGCAAAGCTGTGTTTAAATAGTTTATGGGGAAAATTTGCACAACGACAAAAAATGAAAAAAACTGAGTTTGTTACAGACCCACAACAATTCTATAAAATATTATTAGATGATAGATTAGAAAATATCAATATAAATTTATTAAACGACAATATGATACAAATGTGTTATAATTATAAAGATTATTACGTTGAGAATTTTCATAATACAAATATATTAATAGCTTTATTTACAACATCTAGTGCAAGATTAAGATTATATGAAATGTTAGATAAATTAGATAGAGCTGTAGTTTATTTTGATACCGATTCTATTTTCTATATAGATAATGGTGTTAATAAAATTAAAACAGGAACAATGTTGGGAGAATGGACTGATGAATTAGGTGAAAATGTACATATTACAGATTGGGCATCTACAGGTCCTAAAAGTTATTATTATAAAACAAACGATAATAAACATCAAACGGTTATAAAGGGATTTACTTTGAATTATCAAAATTTGTTAAAACTTAACGGTGAGTCAATGATAAAATTAATTGAACAAAAAAATAAAGATAGTAATATAGAACTAGAATATAATCAAATAATACGTGATACACTTACTAAAAATATAGTTAATAAGAAAGTTACAAAAAAATTCTCGTTTGGTTGTGATAAAAGAATAATATTACCAGATTATGATACAATACCATACGGATACTAGAATATGATATCCTAATAAGTTGGGAGACTTTATAATTTCATAATCATGGGCTTGAAACCGTAAATATTTTAAAGTATATTTTCATTCTTATATTTCAGAGAAATATAAGATTTTATTATTAAAATTTTTTACACAAAACCTGACGTTCCCCATAATTTTATTTTAATATTTATAATAATGATAACAATAATTCTTTTTCATAAACTGTGTGTACTATATTATGAATTTTATAATAAACAATATTTGATTTCATAACTTTTTCAACTGTAAATATTTCCTTAGACCAATTTGATTTTAATTTATTTCTATAAACATCAGATATTAATGATAATCTAACTCTATCATTTATTTCAAATTTAGGTACAGAATTAGTAATATCATAATTATAAACAGTAGAAAGTAGATATTCCTCGTTTTCCTTACTTACATCAACAGGTTTCATTTTTATTGTTCTATGGTATGTATTATTATATGTCTTAATAATCTTCGGTAATTCAGAAATCCATACTTTGTCTTTATTTCTATAAAATACTTTTTTTATCTCATTACCAAATGTCCTGTTAAAACGCTCTATTATAGAAGCCTTTTTATCGGTACCTGTACTATACATTGTTATGATATATTTATTTAGTATTTGTTTTAAATCTTTATTATAAAATTCTCTACCTTTATCAACATGTAATTTTTTAGGTGCATTATGTTTAAATATTTGTGAAAATGCCTCAGATACTTCTAATCCACTTTTTGTTTTCAAAGGTGCATAATAAACAAACTTTGAAAACGTATCAATAATAAAAAGTATATATTTAAAACCATTATTAGCTTTATACAATGCCTTATGATTATCATTAACTTTAATTTCATTATGTTTATTCCTTAAATTATAATCGGGATCACTATTTTTAGATTTTGGTCTATAAAAACAGTACAAATCAGCTTGCCAAGTATCATTTATACCTCTTTGTGTAAAATGTCTTGTTTCAAAATGTTTTCTAGCTGGTTTAAATAATTCATTAACTTCTATATCTTCTGGTGATTTTGATATATTATTCTTCTTTGTATTACATTTTTTACATATTGATAATCTCCTATATTTATTATTTTTTTGAATAAATTCAGGAATACCTATACTTCTAGTTTGGGATTTACATTTTTTACAATAATCCATTTATTTAAGATATTATTAATAATATTATTCTAATGTACACATTTTCATGTTATTTTAACATGAAAATATAAAATATTAGTAGTGAAATTAAATAAATTTTTTAAATAGAAATTTTTTAAAAAAATTATTGAAAATAAAAAAAAATTATATTTTCTAATATAAATAAGAAATGGAAATGGAAAACTTTAAAGATGCTTTAAATAAAATGAACAATGGATATACATTTATAAAATTTAATGATTTGGAACAAGGAAAACCATACAAAGTAAATAAGTTCATAATGATTGATACAAAGTTTGGAAAAAGAATAAGTGTTGTATTAAACGATGAATATATGTTAAATTTACCAGAAAGATATACAAATGAATTTACAGAAAACAAAATAACACGGTATAATACATGTTCGGAAACAAAATTGAATCTTATTTATAATTGTGAAAAAATTTTAAAGAATGGGAAAACAAGACATGATTTTGATTTTAAATAAAAAAATTAATTTACTTTTATAAATGGTATTTATAAAAGTAAAAAAGGGTTGTATTCATTTAAACAAACCTATTCACAATAATGATAGTGATCATTTTTTAGGTCTCTATTCATTAGTTTTGAAAGGCAACAATTTTATTAATATTGAATCAGAGTGTTGTATAACAATTAAACAGAATATAATACATATAAAAACAGGTAGATATAGTATTGAACAATTGAACAAAGAAATAGAACCACTTATTATATCATTTTCTGATGAAACTAATAGAATTACAATCAAATCTCCTTGTTATTATAAATTAGATGAAAAATTAAAAAAATATTTAGGTTTTAATGGTAATATAGATTTTTCAATGACAAGTGAGAAAAAAATGTACTTTCCTATTGATGGTGAATATTACATAAATATTGAAAAAGAATGTGAATTTAGATTAGGTCGAAATGGTCAAATCCCCCTAGGTACAATATTTATTGGTATTTATTCAATAGGTGAAATTGAAAATTTATTTAATTCATTCGGAACTAAATTTGTGGAAAATTTTCCTAAAATAAATCTTGAAATAAATAAAAATTTATTAAAAATAACTGCTTCAATTGGTCTGTGGTTTGATGAATATTTATCAAATTGTTTAGGCTTTAATTTTATAAAAAAATTAATCCCTATTAATAAAACATGGCCTAAAGGGAAAGAAATTGAATTAGGTGTTGTGTATACAGCACCAGATATTGCTTATACAGTAATAGGAATAAAAACTCCACAATTTTACACTCAAGGTTTCTTAAAAGAAATAAATGGTATTATTTCTAATGAAAATAGTAAAACATTATTAAAAGGAAATTATTCAATTGAGCATTTAAATATCTTATTCAATTCGATTATGAAGTTGGAAAATAATGGTGATTACATTAAAATAACAACAAAAGATTATTTTTCATTTGATAAAGATTTAAATTTAAGTTTAGGAGGGATTGATACAATATATACACATTATGGAGAAATTCATCATTAAATAATAACAACAAAATATTAGAAGTACATTGTAATATAATTGAAGAATCTATTACACATGATATTGATGAGCTATATCATTATGATGAAGTTTTATTTTTATTTCAATATAATTCTAATAGTGTTTTGATTAAACCTCATAAAATGATATATAGACCAGTGAGTAAAAATCGGTTTCAAAAAATAGAAATTTATATTTTAGATTTGAAAGGTAATATTGTTAATTTTGATGAAGAATTTATTGGTGTTCTTGATCTAATAAAAAAAAAATAAATATGAAAAGTTTTTTTTCAAGATAAAATATCTTGAAAAAATAAAGTATGGAACGATCTTTTTTATAAAACTTCCTCAACTATTCCTCTTTCAATATCAAACGTATACACTGCACTAGAAATTAAACAAACATAACAAATTGTGTTCTCAGGTAAATTTTTACTGAAATCTACGTTTAAAATTAGTGTACAGTTGGTGACCGCAATTTGACTTTGGTGTCTACTCATGTTAACAACAAAAAATGGTCTCTTTTTAAACATTTGTTTATCTAAATACATTAATGGATTTTCTTCATGTGATTTATAATAGGTTTTTTTATAACTCATATGATCTTCATATGCTTGACAAATTTTCAAATCATTAAAATCAAGATTTTGCAATTCATTAGGATATTTTTTTCCATTAACTTTAAAAGAATAATTTACAACATTACAATCATCAAAAAAAGCAGCATTACTATCTTGATTGTCTAGTTTATTTTTTTGAAAATAAACAACACCAAAAAATGGATGTTTATTATTTCGATAATTAGATGATAAATCGTATCTTATATTTTTTCCAGTAAGATTTCTGATTTCAATACATTGCCATTTTTTAAAATCTAAAATAAACGGTTTCTTAATTAATTCATCAACTATTTGAATTTTTGTTATTTCATCAAATTCTATGTTTTGCATTTGAACTTTTAATTCTAAAATATTAACTTTACCACGTTTTGCTTTAACATTTTTTGACTCTGCTGTAGCTTCAGTGTTTGTTTCTAGAATCAATGCATCATCATCAGTATTTCTTGTAAAAATTATTTCAAATTTAGCATTGTAAATTTGTTTTATATCTTTCATTGACCCTAAACCTAAGTGTGATAAAGGAATGATGAGCTCAACACTTCCTCCTCCTTCAGATGTAGATTGAAATCCTGAATTTTGTGTAGGACCATTTCCATCAACAGCATAACTCATATAACCTTTTACTGTACTTAGTCTTCCAGTATTCTCACTTTCATCTATAATTTTATTATTTAATTTAATTGTAATTTTTTGAAACGAAAATGCTCCACCATTATCAGATAACATAACATTAGATTTTGCTGGATATTTAGTACCATCTTCTTGTACATATTCAAGTAATAAATAAAGTTTTGAATTTTTAACATTCAGAAATTTATCTTTACCATCTACTATAACTATTGTATTTCGGTTTGGTTTATTTAATTCTGTTGTGATTTGAGGTATATAACTTTCATATTGGCTATTTATTATATAATTATCATATTTATTTAAAATATTTTCCATTTTCTTATTTATATTACCAAATATATATATTTTTTTAAATAAATGGATAAAGTAAAAGTAAATTTTTTTATTGAAGATGAAAATAAAAAAAAATCTTTATTTGAATTACCTTCACGTGTTTTAATTATAGGACCATCTGGTTGTGGTAAAACAAACTTGTTGTATAATCTGATTATAAATTATTGGATTCCTTATTTAAATCTATATATTTTTACAAAAAATATTGATCAACCAGTCTATAAATATATTAAAAAAATATTTGATGATATACCTTCTATAAACACACATTTTTCTAATGATGAAATAATATCTGTAGATGATTGTGAAGAAAATAGTTTAGTGATTTTTGATGATTTTCTAAAAGAAAAACAAGACATGATAATTGAATATTTTATAAGATCAAGATCAAAGAATATTATTGTTATTTATTTAACACAAAGTTATACTTCAGTAGATATAAAAACAATAAGAAATAATTTGAATGTTTTAATTGTTTTTAATCAATCAAATTATTATATTGAAAAAATATGGTCCGATTTGATTAGTGAAGATGTATCTCTAGACAAATTTAAAGAAATTAATAGAACTTATTGTAAAAAATATGATAAAAAAAGTAAAATAAAAACATATGGTTTCATAACAATAGACTTGATAAAAAATTTAATCTATGACAATGAAGGTAATGAGATTTTATATATCGATGAATGATTATGTTTTAATTTAATTTTGTATAATAAATGGATATCAAACAAATTCAAAAAGAATTAAAAAAAAAAATTAAAAAAAATGTTACATTTGAAGATCAAACACAAAACAATTCCAAGGTAGGAAATAATTTAAAAAACACATCAGATGTAAAGATTCAGACAATAATTAATAAGAAAAAAAAATTACAAAATGGGTTTAAAGATGTATTATTAAAACCTAATGAAAAAGAGACTGTTATTATAAAAAAAGATGATGAAGGTGAAGATGAAGATAATATTAAAAAAGAAAAAAAACAATTAAAATCTACAGATGTAAATAAAATAATTAATCTTAAAAAAGATTTACAGGGTAGATTTAGAAATACAGTTGTAAAACAAAAACATGTAATTGAAGAACAACAAAAAAAGTTTGGACCAATAATAAACGCATTAACAAATGTTAATACAACAATGAATGCAGTTAAAGATGTTGCTATTAAAACTGAAGGAGACATTCAAAAATTAAATAAACCCTATTATTATCAACCTAGAAATCCAGAATTAAAAAGATTAACAAGTTCAGAAGAGACTTTTGGAACTCCAAAATATTCTAGTCAAAAATCAACAAGTAATTCTCCATTACCTAAAAATGTTATAAACTTAGGTGCTATTTCGACAAGATATTTACCAACTGTAAAAGATACTAATTCTTTTGGAATATATTATAATAAAGAAGATGATATTCATATGATTGGAAAAGATAAAATAAATTTTGAAAATGATAATATAATTTTAAATGGAAAAACATATACAGGAACTCTAGGTTTGTGGAGATTATTAACTCATGTAGATACTACCAATCCGAAATTTTATACAGATGATGATTTTAATATTTATAAAAATATATTAATTGAAACTAATTCTATATATCAAAACAATGATCTTTCAACGAAAAGAGCTAAATCAAGTCGTGGTGAAAAATATAATGATATGATTAAAAACATTTGGAGAGAAATGAATGGAATTAAAACGAATGAAAATGATGAAGAAACTACGGATAATAAAAAGAAAGAAACTACTGATAATAAAAAAAATAATAAAAAAATTAATAAAAAGAAAGAAAATAATGATGATAATGAAATTATGGAAAAGAAAGAAAATAATGAAATATTAGCTGAAGATAATCAAATAGGGGAGGGTTTAAAGAAATACACAGAAAATCGTATTCAATATCGTTATATTAGTAATGTAAACCAAGTTATAGATAATTTACAGTTTATTTCTGCAGAGGAAAGAGCTGGAAATAATAATTTTAAAAACGAAAAACTTGGTATTCTTCATTTGTTTAAAATAATTATGGAAAACCATATTGATACTCCTGAAGGTATTGAATATTTACTAAAATATGTAACTTGTTTACCAAATGATGTGAAAAATATATCAAAAGAAAAAATAATTAAACGTATACATTATATATCAATTGAAGAAAGTACAGGAAATAATATTTACCATGATGAAAAACTTGATATTCTTAATATTTGTATTAGAGAAATGGAAAAATTAATTGATATACCTATTATTGGTGCAGATTATTTATCATCATATGTTTCATGTTTACCAAAGAAAATTATTACAGGTTCAGGAATTGTTAATTTTCTTTTGAATTGTTCAAGTTTACCTCAAATACATTGGCCTGGTTATAATTATTTAGGACCGGGAACAAAGTTAGAAAAAAATAAAAAACCTATAAACAAATTAGATGAAGCTGCGAGAGAACATGATTATTTTTATAAAGATAATAAAGATACTAAAACAAGACATATTGCTGATAACATTTTAGAACAAAGAGCAATGGAAAGATTTTATGATACTCATAGTTCTATAGGTGAAAAAACTGCAAATGTAATGAATGTTAAAAGACGATTTGGAATGAATTTAATTTAATTTATTTTTTTTGTATTATAAAATGAATCTAAATTTAAATAAAAAACAATTTAATAAAATATTGGAAGCTCATAAAAATAATAAAGATGTATCAATTCTAATTGAAAATAATCAAATTGATAGTGGAAAACATAAATTTATTCTTGAGCCAGAACAAATAAGAAAATTAAAAAACGCTAAAAAAAATAATACCAGATCAAGATTAGAACTTAAACATGTTC
This sequence comes from Metopolophium dirhodum, assembly GCF_019925205.1. NCBI lineage: Eukaryota > Metazoa > Arthropoda > Insecta > Hemiptera > Aphididae > Metopolophium > Metopolophium dirhodum. The sequence goes on from NC_083560.1 coordinate 3,959,446, forward strand.
AAATTAAAAAAGGTGGATTTTTACCAATAGCTATTGCTGTGATTGAAGGCGTAAGTGCTTTGGCTGCAGGTGCAAGTGCAGTTTATACAGCAATAACTGATGCTAAACATAAAAAAAAATTGGAAGAAGAAACAATTCGACATAATAAAGAGATGGAAAAAATTAGATCACAAGGTTCTGGCTTGAAAAAAAAAAAAATATTGAAAAAAAAATTGAAAAAATGAATAAATTTGAAATAACAACATTTAGAAATAATATTGAAAAATTTGAAGGTATTTATACACGGTTTTGGATTAAACAAAATAATGTAAAAATTGATCCATTGAGTAATATAGATATAAATTATTTTGGAAATAAATAAAAAATTATAGAGGGTGTTTTATGTTAAATGAATTACCTAAAACATCATGGGAAAATGAATGTGGAGTATTTAATTTAAATGATTCTACTCAAAATGGTTCTCATTGGTATTCGTATTTACAAAACTTAACAAAGATTTCATTATTTAATATTGAGTTCTCTATTTCGTTTTGCATTTCTTTTTCTTGTAATTTATTAAAATCTTTGATAGTTGTTTCCATTATTTTATTATTTATTATATTTTTAGTTTTTAAATTATTTTTTTAAATTTCTTTTTAATACATTTTTGCATTTCGATTTTTATTTTTAATATAACAATTATATTAAAAAATATTTTAATTATTATTGCATTTAGATTTTCTTAAAAATATTTTGGGGGATCATGGCATTTCAATTTTTAATTATTAATAACATAAGTTTTGCGAAAAATATTTTAATTATTATTGCATTTCGATTTTTATTTTTAATAATTAAGTTTTGCGGAAAATATTTTAATTATTATTGCATTTAGATTTTCTGATCTTTTTGCACATTGTTATTTTTTTCTGATAAAAACTATTTTACTGATATATTTGTGATTAAAACACTTTACTGATCTATTTATGATAATTATGAAAAAGTTGTTGTTTGTGAACTTTTTCTGATAAAAACTATTTACTGATATATTTGTGATTAAAACACTTTACTGATCTATTTGTGATAATTATGAAAAAGTTGTTGTTTGTGAACTTTTCTGATAAAAACTATTTTATTGATGATTTCATGTAAAATTTCAATTTGTGTTCTATTTGTGTTTAAATTTATTTTTGTGATCGGTTCTGACAAAAACTATTTTACTGATGATTTCATGTAAAATTGAAAGTGTGCTGAAGTGCCCCACCTACTACTTACGGGCAAACGTATTTATGATTTTTCCGACCATGTTCCGGAAGGTGGCGACGTATCAAACTTATATATTTGGAAAGCCAGGAAAATTCTCCATAAGTCGTTCATAGTTCAGAAGTGTACACGGCTTTCGGGTACATAGTAATATGCCTCAGACCAGGCCATGGGACTGTTGTTTTAATAGAGCTGCGGTACAGGGAAACGTATCGTCTATCATTTTTCCGACCATGTTCCGGAAGGTAGCGACGCATTAAACCTATATATTTGGAAAGCCAGAAAAATTCTCTATAAGTCGATCATAGTTAAAAAGTGTACACGGCTTTCGTTTACATAGTAATATGCCTCAGACCAGGCCAGGGGACCGTTTTTTCGTAGATCCTCTTGTACAGACAAACGTGCCATTTATAATTATTCCAACCGTGTTCCGGAAGGTTGTGACGCATTAAGCCTATATATTCGGAAAATTAGGCAAGTTCTCTATAAGACGTTCATAGTTCAAAAGTGTACACGGCTTTCAGGTACATAGTTATATACCTCAGACCAGGCAAGGGGACCATTTTTTGTAGAGCCGCGATACAGGCAAACGTGCTATTTATAATTTTTCCGACCGTGTTCCGGAAAATGGCGACGCATCATACCTATATATTTGGAAAGCCAGGAAAATTCTCCATATGTCGTTCATAATTCAAAAGTGTACACGGCTTTCGGGGACATAGTAATATGCCTCAGACCAGGCCAAGGGACCGTTTTTTTAGAGAGCTGCGGTACAGGGAAACGTGCCATTTATAATTTTTCCGACCGTGTTCCGGAAGGCGGCGACGCATCAAACCTATATATTTGGAAAGCCAGAAAAATTCTCCATAAGTCGTTCATGTTCAAAAGTGTTCATGGCTTTCGGGTACATAGTAATATGCCTCGGACCAGGCCAGGGGACCGTTTTTTTGTAGAAATGCGGTACAGGCAAAAGTATCGTCCATACTTTTTGCCGATCGTGTGCCGGAAGGTGGCGACACATTAAACATATATATTTGGGAAGCCAGGAAAATTCTCCATAAGTCGATCATAGTTTGAAAGTGTACACGGCTTTCGGTGACATAGTAATATGCGTCAGACCGGGCCAGGGGACCGTTTTTTCGTAGAGCCTATTGTACGGGCAAACGTATTTATGATTTTTCCGACCATGTTCCGGAAGGTGGCGACGTATCAAACTTATATATTTGGAAAGCCAGGAAAATTCTCCATAAGTCGTTCATAGTTTAAAAGTGTACACGGCTTTCGGAGACATAGTAATATGCCTCAGACCAGGCCAGGGGACCGTTTTTTCGTAGATCCTCTTGTACAGACAAACGTGCCATTTATAATTATTCCAACCGTGTTCCGGAAGGTTGTGACGCATTAAGCCTATATATTCGGAAAATTAGGCAAGTTCTCTATAAGACGTTCATAGTTCAAAAGTGTTCACGGCTTTCGGGTACATAGTAATATACCTCAGACCAGGCAAGGGGACCATTTTTTTGTAGAGCCGCGATACAGGCAAACGTGCTATTTATATTTTTTCCGACCGTGTTACGGAAAACGCGACGCATCAAACCTATATATTTGGAAAGCCAGGAAAATTCTCCATATGTCGTTCATAATTCAAAAGTGTACATGGCTTTCGGGGACATAGTAATATGCCTCAGACCAGGGCAAGGGATTGTTTTTTTGTAGAGCTGCGGTACAGGGAAACGTATCGTTTATAATTTTTCTGACCGTGTTCCGGAAGGTGGCGACGCATCAAACCTATATATTTGGAAAGCCAGGAAAATTCTCCATAAGTCGATCATAGTTTGAAAGTGTACACGGCTTTCGGTGACATAGTAATATGCGTCAGACCGGGCCAGGTGCCGTTTTTTCGTAGAGCCTATTGTACGGGCAAACGTATTTATGATTTTTCCGACCATGTGCCGGAAGGTGGCGACGTATTAAATCTATATATTCGGAAAACCAGGAAAATTCTCCATAAGTCGATCATAGTTTGAAAGTGTACACGGCTTTCGGTGACATAGTAATATGCGTCAGACCGGGCCAGGGGACCGTTATTTTATAGATCTGCGGTACAAAGAAACGTATCGTTTATAATTTTTCTGACCTTGTGCCGGAAATTGTCGACACATTAAACCTATATATTTGGAAAGCCAGAAAAATTCTCCATTAGTCGATCATGTTCAAAAGTGTTCATGGCTTTCGGGTACATAGTAATATGCCTCGGACCAGGCCAGGGGACCGTTTTATCGTAGAGCCTATTGTACGGGCAAACGTATTTATGATTTTTCCGACCATGTTCCGGCAGGTGGCGACGTATCAAACTTATATATTTAGAAAGCCAGGAAAATTCTCCATAAGTCGTTCATAGTTTAAAAGTGTACACGGCTTTCGGGGACATAGTAATATGCCTCAGACCATGCCAGGGGACCATTTTTTTGTTGAGCTGCGGTACAGGCAAACGTGCCATTTATAATTTTTCCGACCGTGTTCCGGAAGGTGGCGACGCATCAAACCTATATATTTGGAAAGCAGGAAAAATTCTCCATAAGACGTTCATAGTTCAAAAGTGTTCACGGCTTTCGGGTACATAGTAATATACCCCAGACCATGGAAGGGGACCGTTTTTTTGTAGAGCCGTGATACAGGCAAACGTGCTATTTATAATTTTTCCGACCGTGTTCCGGAAAATGGCGACGCATCAAACCTATATATTTGGAAAGCCAGGAAAATTCTCCATATGTCGTTCATAATTCAAAAGTGTACACGGCTTTCGGGGACATAGTAATATGCCTCAGACCAGGGCAAGGGATTGTTTTTTTATAGAGCTGCGGTACAGGGAAACGTATCGTTTATAATTTTTCTGACCGTGTTCCGGAAGGTGGCGACGCATCAAACCTATATATTTGGAAAGCCAGAAAAATTCTCCATAAGTCGTTCATGTTCAAAAGTGTTCATGGCTTTCGGGTACATAGTAATATGCCTCGGACCAGGCCAGGGGACCGTTTTTTTGTAGAGTCTATTGTACGGGCAAACGTATTTATGATTTTTCCGACTATGTTCCGGAAGGTGGCGACGTATCAAACTTATATATTTGGAAAGCCAGGAAAATTCTCCATAAGTCGTTCATAGTTTAAAAGTGTACACGGCTTTTGGGGACATAGTAATATGCCTCAGACCATGCCAGGGGACCATTTTTTTGTAGAGCCGCGGTACAGGCAAACGTGCCATTTATAATTTTTCCGACCGTGTTCCGGAAGGTGGCGACGCATCAAACCTATATATTTGGAAAGCCAGAAAAATTCTCCATAAGTCGTTCATGTTCAAAAGTGTTCATGGCTTTCGGGTACATAGTAATATGCGTCAGACCGGGCCAGGTGCCGTTTTTTCGTAGAGCCTATTGTACGGGCAAACGTATTTATGATTTTTCCGACCATGTGCCGGAAGGTGGCGACGTATAAAACTTATATATTTGGAAAGCCTGGAAAATTCTCCATAAGTCGTTCATAGTTTAAAAGTGTACACGGCTTTCGGAGACATAGTAATATGCCTCAGACCATGCCAGGGGACCGTTTTTTTTGTAGAGCCGCGGTACAGGCAAACGTGCCATTTATAATTTTTCTTACCGTGTTCCGGAAGGTAGCGACACATTAAGCCTATATATTCGGAAAATTAGGCAAGTTCTCTATAAGTCGTCCATAGTTCAAAAGTGTACAAGGCTTTCGGGGACATAGTAATATGTCTCAGACCAGGCCAGGGGACTGTTTTTTTCATTTAGCTGTGGTACAGGGAAACGTATCGTTTATAATTTTTCTGACCGTGTTCCGGAAGATGACGACGCATTAAACCTATATATTTGGAAAGCCAGGAAAATTCTCTATAAGTCGATCATAGTTAAGAAGTGTACACGGCTTTCGTTTACATAGTAATATGCCTCAGACCAGGCCAGGGGACCGTTTTTTCGTAGATCCTCTTGTACAGACAAACGTGCCATTTATAATTATTCCAACCGTGTTCCGGAAGATGACGACGCATTAAACCTATATATTTGGAAAGCCAGAAAAATTCTCCATAAGCCGTTCATGTTCAAAAGTGTTCATGGCTTTCGGGTACATAGTAATATGCCTCGGACCAGGCCAGGGGACCGTTTTTTCGTAGAGCCTATTGTACGGGCAAACGTATTTATGATTTTTCCGACCATGTTCCGGAAGGTGGCGACGTATCAAACTTATATATTTGGAAAGCCAGGAAAATTCTCCATATGTCGTTCATAATTCAAAAGTGTACACGGCTTTCGGGGACATAGTAATATGCCTCAGACCAGGGCAAGGGATTGTTTTTTTATAGAGCTGCGGTACAGGGAAACGTATCGTTTATAATTTTTCTGACCGTGTTCCGGAAGGTGGCGACGCATCAAACCTATATATTTGGAAAGCCAGAAAAATTCTCCATAAGTCGTTCATGTTCAAAAGTGTTCATGGCTTTCGGGTACATAGTAATATGCCTCGGACCAGGCCAGGGGACCGTTTTTTGTAGAGCTGCGGTACAGGCAAAAGTATCGTCCATACTTTTTGCCGATCGTGTGCCGGAAGGTGGCGACACATTAAACATATATATTTGGAAAGCCAGGAAAATTTTCCATAAGTCGATCATAGTTTGAAAGTGTACACGGCTTTCGGTGACATAGTAATATGCGTCGGACCGGGCCAGGTGCCGTTTTTTCGTAGAGCCTATTGTACGGGCAAACGTATTTATGATTTTTCCGACCATGTGCCGGAAGGTGGCGACGTATAAAACTTATATATTTGGAAAGCCTGGAAAATTCTCCATAAGTCGTCCATAGTTCAAAAGTGTACAAGGCTTTCGGGGACATAGTAATATGTCTCAGACCAGGCCAGGGGACTGTTTTTTTCATTTAGCTGTGGTACAGGGAAACGTATCGTTTATAATTTTTCTGACCGTGTTCCGGAAGATGACGACGCATTAAACCTATTTATTTGGAAAGCCAGGAAAATTCTCTATAAGTCGATCATAGTTAAAAAGTGTACACGGCTTTCGTTTACATAGTAATATGCCTCAGACCAGGCCAGGGGACCGTTTTTTCGTAGATCCTCTTGTACAGACAAACGTGCCATTTATAATTATTCCAACCGTGTTCCGGAAGATGACGACGCATTAAACCTATATATTTGGAAAGCCAGAAAAATTCTCCATAAGCCGTTCATGTTCAAAAGTGTTCATGGCTTTCGGGTACATAGTAATATGCCTCGGACCAGGCCAGGGGACCGTTTTTTCGTAGAGCCTATTGTACGGGCAAACGTATTTATGATTTTTCCGACCATGTTCCGGAAGGTGGCGACGTATCAAACTTATATATTTGGAAAGCTAGGAAAATTCTCCATAAGTCGTTCATAGTTTAAAAGTGTACACGGCTTTCGGGGACATAGTAATATGCCTCAGACCATGCCAGGGGACCATTTTTTTGTAGAGCCGCGGTACAGGCAAACGTGCCATTTATAATTTTTCCGACCGTGTTCCGGAAGGTGGCGACGCATCAAACCTATATATTTGGAAAGCCAGAAAAATTCTCCATAAGTCGTTCATGTTCAAAAGTGTTCATGGCTTTCGGGTACATAGTAATATGCCTCGGACCAGGCCAGGGGACCGTTTTTTGTAGATCTGCGGTACAGGCAAAAGTATCGTCCATACTTTTTGCCGATCGTGTGCCGGAAGGTGGCGACACAATAAACATATATATTTGGAAAGCCAGGAAAATTCTCCATAAGTCTATCATAGTTTGAAAGTGTACACGGCTTTCGGTGACATAGTGATATGCGTCAGACCGGGCCAGTAGACCGTTTTTTCGTAGAGCCTATTGTACGGGCAAACGTATTTATGATTTTTCAGACCATGTTCCGGAAGGTGGCGACGTATCAAACTTATATATTTGGAAAGCTAGGAAAATTCTCCATAAGTCGTTCATAGTTTAAAAGTGTACACGGCTTTCGGGGACATAGTAATATGCCTCAGACCATGCCAGGGGACCATTTTTTTGTAGAGCCGCGGTACAGGCAAACGTGCCATTTATAATTTTTCCGACCGTGTTCCGGAAGGTGGCGACGCATCAAACCTATATATTTGGAAAGCCAGAAAAATTCTCCATAAGTCGTTCATGTTCAAAAGTGTTCATGGCTTTCGGGTACATAGTAATATGCCTCGGACCAGGCCAGGGGACCGTTTTTTGTAGATCTGCGGTACAGGCAAAAGTATCGTCCATACTTTTTGCCGATCGTGTGCCGGAAGGTGGCGACACAATAAACATATATATTTGGAAAGCCAGGAAAATTCTCCATAAGTCGATCATAGTTTGAAAGTGTACACGGCTTTCGGTGACATAGTAATATGCGTCAGACCGGGCCAGGGGACCGTTTTTTCGTAGAGCCTATTGTACGGGCAAACGTATTTATGATTTTTCCGACCATGTTCCGGAAGGTGGCGACGTATCAAACCTATATATTTGGAAAGCCAGAAAAATTCTCCATAAGTCGTTCATGTTCAAAAGTGTTCATGGCTTTCGGGTACATAGTAATATGCCTCGGACCAGGCCAGGGGACCGTTTTTTGTAGATCTGCGGTACAGGCAAAAGTATCGTCCATACTTTTTGCCGATCGTGTGCCGGAAGGTGGCGACACATTAAACATATATATTTGGAAAGCCAGGAAAATTCTCCATAAGTCGATCATAGTTTGAAAGTGTACACGGCTTTCGGTGACATAGTGATATGCGTCAGACCGGGCCAGTAGACCGTTTTTTCGAAGAGCCTATTGTACGGGCAAACGTATTTATGATTTTTCAGACCATGTTCCGGAAGGTGGCGACGTATCAAACTTATATATTTGGAAAGCCAGGAAAATTCTCCATAAGTCGATCATAGTTTGAAAGTGTACACGGCTTTCGGTGACATAGTAATATGCGTCAGACCGGGCCAGGGGACCGTTTTTTCGTAGAGCCTATTGTACGGGCAAACGTATTTATGATTTTTCCGACCATGTTCCGGAAGGTGGCCACGCACCAAACCTATATATTCAAAAAGCCAGGAAAATTCTCCATAAGTCGATCATAGTTTAAAAGTGTACACGGCTTTCGGAGACATAGTAATATGCCTCAGACCAGGCCAGGGGACCTTTTTTTTGTAGATCCTCTTGTACAGACAAACGTGCCATTTATAATTATTCCAACCGTGTTCCGGAAGGTTGTGACGCATAAAGCTTATATATTCGGAAAATAAGCAAGTTCTATATAAGACGTTCATAGTTCAAAAGTGTTCACGGCTTTCGGGTACATAGTAATATACCCCAGACCATGCAAGGGGACCGTTTTTTTGTAGAGCCGCGATACAGGCAAACGTGCTATTTATAATTTTTCCGACCGTGTTCCGGAAAATGGCGACGCATCAAACCTATATATTTGGAAAGCCAGGAAAATTCTCCATATGTCGTTCATAGTTCAAAAGTGTACACGGCTTTCGGGGACATAGTAATATGCCTCAGACCAGGGCAAGGGATTGTTTTTTTATAGAGCTGCGGTACAGGGAAACGTATCGTTTATAATTTTTCTGACCGTGTTCCGGAAGGTGGCGACGCATCAAACCTATATATTTGGAAAGCCAGAAAAATTCTCCATAAGTCGTTCATAGTTTGAAAGTGTACACGGCTTTCGGTGACATAGTGATATGCGTCAGACCGGGCCAGTAGACCGTTTTTTCGTAGAGCCTATTGTACGGGCAAACGTATTTATGATTTTTCAGACCATGTTCCGGAAGGTGGCGACGTATCAAACTTATACATTTGGAAAGCTAGGAAAATTCTCCATAAGTCGTTCATAGTTTAAAAGTGTACACGGCTTTCGGGGACATAGTAATATGCCTCAGACCATGCCAGGGGACCATTTTTTTGTAGAGCCGCGGTACAGGCAAACGTGCCATTTATAATTTTTCCGACCGTGTTCCGGAAGGTGGCGACGCATCAAACCTATATATTTGGAAAGCCAGAAAAATTCTCCATAAGTCGTTCATGTTCAAAAGTGTTCATGGCTTTCGGGTACATAGTAATATGCCTCGGACCAGGCCAGGGGACCGTTTTTTGTAGATCTGCGGTACAGGCAAAAGTATCGTCCATACTTTTTGCCGATCGTGTGCCGGAAGGTGGCGACACAATAAACATATATATTTGGAAAGCCAGGAAAATTCTCCATAACTCGATCATAGTTTGAAAGTGTACACGGCTTTCGGTGACATAGTAATATGCGTCAGACCGGGCCAGGGGACCGTTTTTTCGTAGAGCCTATTGTACGGGCAAACGTATTTATGATTTTTCCGACCATGTTCCGGAAGGTGGCGACGTATCAAACCTATATATTTGGAAAGCCAGAAAAATTCTCCATAAGTCGTTCATGTTCAAAAGTGTTCATGGCTTTCGGGTACATAGTAATATGCCTCGGACCAGGCCAGGGGACCGTTTTTTGTAGATCTGCGGTACAGGCAAAAGTATCGTCCATACTTTTTGCCGATCGTGTGCCGGAAGGTGGCGACACATCAAACCTATATATTTGGAAAGCCAGAAAAATTCTCCATAAGTCGTTCATAGTTTAAAAGTGTACACGGCTTTCGGAGACATAGTAATATGCCTCAGACCATGCCAGGGGAGCGTTTTTTTGTAGAGCCGCGGTACAGGCAAACGTGCCATTTATAATTTTTCCTACCGTGTTCCGGAAGGTAGCGACACATTAAGCCTATATATTCGGAAAATTAAGCAAGTTCTCTATAAGTCGTCCATAGTTCAAAAGTGTACAAGGCTTTCGGGGACATAGTAATATGCCTCAGACCAGGCCAGGGGACCGTTTTTTCGTAGATCCTCTTGTACAGACAAACGTGCCATTTATAATTATCCCAACCGTGTTCCGGAAGATGACGACGCATTAAACCTATATATTTGGAAAGCCAGAAAAATTCTCCATAAGCCGTTCATGTTCAAAAGTGTTTATGGCTTTCGGGTACATAGTAATATGCCTCGGACCAGGCCAGGGGACCGTTTTTTCGTAGAGCCTATTGTACGGGCAAACGTATTTATGATTTTTCCGACCATGTTCCGGAAGGTGGCGACGTATCAAACTTATATATTTGGAAAGCCAGAAAAATTCTCCATAAGTCGTTCTTGTTCAAAAGTGTTCATGGCTTTCGGGTACATAGTAACATGCCTCGGACCAGGCCAGGGGACCGTTTTTTGTAGAGCTGCGGTACAGGCAAAAGTATCGTCCATACTTTTTGCCGATCGTGTGCCGGAAGGTGGCGACACATTAAACATATATATTTGGAAAGCCAGGAAAATTCTCCATAAGTCGATCATAGTTTGAAAGTGTACACGGCTTTCGGTGACATAGTAATATGCGTCGGACCGGGCCAGGTGCCGTTTTTTCGTAGAGCCTATTGTACGGGCAAACGTATTTATGATTTTTCCGACCATGTGCCGGAAGGTGGCGACGTATAAAACTTATATGTTTGGAAAGCCTGGAAAATTCTCCATAAGTCGTTCATAGTTTGAAAGTGTACACGGCTTTCGGTGACATAGTAATATGCGTCAGACCGGGCCAGGGGACCGTTTTTTTCGTAGAGCCTATTGTACGGGCAAACGTATTTATGATTTTTCCGACCATGTTCCGGAAGGTGGCCACGCACCAAACCTATATATTCAAAAAGCCAGGAAAATTCTCCATAAGTCGATCATAGTTTAAAAGTGTACACGGCTTTCGGAGACATAGTAATATGCCTCAGACCAGGCCAGGGGACCGTTTTTTCGTAGATCCTCTTGTACAGACAAACGTGCCATTTATAATTATTCCAACCGTGTTCCGGAAGGTTGTGACGCATTAAGCTTATATATTCGGAAAATAAGCAAGTTCTATATAAGACGTTCATAGTTCAAAAGTGTTCACGGCTTTCGGGTACATAGTAATATACCCCAGACCATGCAAGGGGACCGTTTTTTTGTAGAGCCGCGATACAGGCAAACGTGCTATTTATAATTTTTCCGACCGTGTTCCGGAAAATGGCGACGCATCAAACCTATATATTTGGAAAGCCAGGAAAATTCTCCATATGTCGTTCATAGTTCAAAAGTGTACACGGCTTTCGGGGACATAGTAATATGCCTCAGACCAGGGCAAGGGATTGTTTTTTTATAGAGCTGCGGTACAGGGAAACGTATCGTTTATAATTTTTCTGACCGTGTTCCGGAAGGTGGCGACGCATCAAACCTATATATTTGGAAAGCCAGAAAAATTCTCCATAAGTCGTTCATAGTTTAAAGGTGTACACGGCTTTCGGAGACATAGTAATATGCCTCAGACCATGCCAGGGGACCGTTTTTTTGTAGAGCCGCGGTACAGGCAAACGTGCCATTTATAATTTTTCCTACCGTGTTCCGGAAGGTAGCGACACATTAAGCCTATATATTCGGAAAATTAGGCAAGTTCTCTATAAGTCGTCCATAGTTCAAAAGTGTACAAGGCTTTCGGGGACATAGTAATATGCCTCAGACCAGGCCAGGGGACCGTTTTTTCGTAGATCCTCTTGTACAGACAAACGTGCCATTTATAATTATCCCAACCGTGTTCCGGAAGATGACGACGCATTAAACCTATATATTTGGAAAGCCAGAAAAATTCTCCATAAGCCGTTCATGTTCAAAAGTGTTTATGGCTTTCAGGTACATAGTAATATGCCTCGGACCAGGCCAGGGGACCGTTTTTTCGTAGAGCCTATTGTACGGGCAAACGTATTTATGATTTTTCCGACCATGTCCCGGAAGGTGGCGACGTATCAAACTTATATATTTGGAAAGCCAGGAAAATTCTCCATAAGTCGTTCATAGTTTAAAAGTGTACACGGCTTTCGGGGACATAGTAATATGCCTCGGACCAGGCCAGGGGACCGTTTTTTGTAGATCTGCGGTACAGGCAAAAGTATCGTCCATACTTTTTGCCGATCGTGTGCCGGAAGGTGGCGACACAATAAACATATATATTTGGAAAGCCAGGAAAATTCTCCATAAGTCGATCATAGTTTGAAAGTGTACACGACTTTCGGTGACATAGTAATATGCCTCAGACCAGGGCAAGGGATTGTTTTTTTATAGAGCTGCGGTACAGGGACACGTATCGTTTATAATTTTTCTGACCGTGTTCCGGAAGGTGGCGACGCATCAAACCTATATATTTGGAAAGCCAGAAAAATTCTCCATAAGTCGTTCATGTTCAAAAGTGTTCATGGCTTTCGGGTACATAGTAATATGCCTCGGACCAGGCCAGGGGACCGTTTTTTGTAGAGCTGCGGTACAGGCAAAAGTATCGTCCATACTTTTTGCCGATCGTGTGCCGGAAGGTGGCGACACATTAAACATATATATTTGGAAAGCCAGGAAAATTCTCCATAAGTCGATCATAGTTTGAAAGTGTACACGGCTTTCGGTGACATAGTAATATGCGTCGGACCGGGCCAGGTGCCGTTTTTTCGTAGAGCCTATTGTACGGGCAAACGTATTTATGATTTTTCCGACCGTGTTCCGGAAGGTAGCGACACATTAAGCCTATATATTCGGAAAATTAGGCAAATTCTCTATAAGTCGTCCATAGTTCAAAAGTGTACAAGGCTTTCGGGGACATAGTAATATGTCTCAGACCAGGCCAGGGGACTGTTTTTTTTCATTTAGCTGTGGTACAGGGAAACGTATCGTTTATAATTTTTCTGACCGTGTTCCGGAAGATGACGACGCATTAAACCTATATATTTGGAAAGCCAGGAAAATTCTCTATAAGTCGATCATAGTTAAAAAGTGTACACGGCTTTCGTTTACATAGTAATATGCCTCAGACCAGGCCAGGGGACCGTTTTTTCGTAGATCCTCTTGTACAGACAAACGTGCCATTTATAATTATTCCAACCGTGTTCCGGAAGATGACGACGCATTAAACCTATATATTTGGAAAGCCAGAAAAATTCTCCATAAGCCGTTCATGTTCAAAAGTGTTCATGGCTTTCGGGTACATAGTAATATGCCTCGGACCAGGCCAGGGGACCGTTTTTTCGTAGAGCCTATTGTACGGGCAAACGTATTTATGATTTTTCCGACCATGTTCCGGAAGGTGGCGACGTATCAAACTTATATATTTGGAAAGCTAGGAAAATTCTCCATAAGTCGTTCATAGTTTAAAAGTGTACACGGCTTTCGGGGACATAGTAATATGCCTCAGACCATGCCAGGGGACCATTTTTTTGTAGAGCCGCGGTACAGGCAAACGTGCCATTTATAATTTTTCCGACCGTGTTCCGGAAGGTGGCGACGCATCAAACCTATATATTTGGAAAGCCAGAAAAATTCTCCATAAGTCGTTCATGTTCAAAAGTGTTCATGGCTTTCGGGTACATAGTAATATGCCTCGGACCAGGCCAGGGGACCGTTTTTTGTAGATCTGCGGTACAGGCAAAAGTATCGTCCATACTTTTTGCCGATCGTGTGCCGGAAGGTGGCGACACAATAAACATATATATTTGGAAAGCCAGGAAAATTCTCCATAAGTCGATCATAGTTTGAAAGTGTACACGGCTTTCGGTGACATAGTAATATGCGTCAGACCGGGCCAGGGGACCGTTTTTTCGTAGAGCCTATTGTACGGGCAAACGTATTTATGATTTTTCCGACCATGTTCCGGAAGGTGGCGACGTATCAAACCTATATATTTGGAAAGCCAGAAAAATTCTCCATAAGTCGTTCATGTTCAAAAGTGTTCATGGCTTTCGGGTACATAGTAATATGCCTCGGACCAGGCCAGGGGACCGTTTTTTGTAGATCTGCGGTACAGGCAAAAGTATCGTCCATACTTTTTGCCGATCGTGTGCCGGAAGGTGGCGACACATTAAACATATATATTTGGAAAGCCAGGAAAATTCTCCATAAGTCGATCATAGTTTGAAAGTGTACACGGCTTTCGGTGACATAGTGATATGCGTCAAACCGGGCACGTAGACCGTTTTTTCGTAGAGCCTATTGTACGGGCAAACGTATTTATGATTTTTCAGACCATGTTCCGGAAGGTGGCGACGTATCAAACTTATATATTTAGAAAGCCAGGAAAATTCTCCATAAGTCGATCATAGTTTGAAAGTGTACACGGCTTTCGGTGACATAGTAATATGCGTCAGACCGGGCCAGGGGACCGTTTTTTCGTAGAGCCTATTGTACGGGCAAACGTATTTATGATTTTTCCGACCATGTTCCGGAAGGTGGCCACGCACCAAACCTATATATTCAAAAAGCCAGGAAAATTCTCCATAAGTCGTTCATAGTTTAAAAGTGTACACGGCTTTCGGAGACATAGTAATATGCCTCAGACCAGGCCAGGGGACCGTTTTTTCGTAGATCCTCTTGTACAGACAAACGTGCCATTTATAATTATTCCAACCGTGTTCCGGAAGGTTGTGACGCATTAAGCTTATATATTCGGAAAATAAGCAAGTTCTATATAAGACGTTCATAGTTCAAAAGTGTTCACGGCTTTCGGGTACATAGTAATATACCCCAGACCATGCAAGGGGACCGTTTTTTTGTAGAGCCGCGATACAGGCAAACGTGCTATTTATAATTTTTCCGACCGTGTTCCGGAAAATAGCGACGCATCAAACCTATATATTTGGAAAGCCAGGAAAATTCTCCATATGTCGTTTATAATTCAAAAGTGTACACGGCTTTAGGGGACATAGTAATATGCCTCAGACCAGGGCAAGGGATTGTTTTTTTATAGAGCTGCGGTACAGGGAAACGTATCGTTTATAATTTTTCTGACCGTGTTCCGGAAGGTGGCGACGCATCAAACCTATATATTTGGAAAGCCAGAAAAATTCTCCATAAGTCGTTCATAGTTTAAAAGTGTACACGGCTTTCGGAGACATAGTAATATGCCTCAGACCATGCCAGGGGACCGTTTTTTTGTAGAGCCGCGGTACAGGCAAACGTGCCATTTATAATTTTTCCTACCGTGTTCCGGAAGGTAGCGACACATTAAGCCTATATATTCGGAAAATTAGGCAAGTTCTCTATAAGTCGTCCATAGTTCAAAAGTGTACAAGGCTTTCGGGGACATAGTAATATGTCTCAGACCAGGCCAGGGGACTGTTTTTCTCATTTAGCTGTGGTACAGGGAAACGTATCGTTTATAATTTTTCTGACCGTGTTCCAGAAGATGACGACGAATTAAACCTATATATTTGGAAAGCCAGGAAAATTCTCTATAAGTCGATCATAGTTAAAAAGTGTACACGGCTTTCGTTTACATAGTAATATGCCTCAGACCAGGCCAGAGGACCGTTTTTTCGTAGATCCTCTTGTACAGACAAACGTGCCATTTATAATTATCCCAACCGTGTTCCGGAAGATGTCGACGCATTAAACCTATATATTTGGAAAGCCAGAAAAATTCTCCATAAGCCGTTCATGTTCAAAAGTGTTTATGGCTTTCGGGTACATAGTAATATGCCTCGGACCAGGCCAGGGGACCGTTTTTTCGTAGAGCCTATTGTACGGGCAAACGTATTTATGATTTTTCCGACCATGTTCCGGAAGGTGGCGACGTATCAAACTTATATATTTGGAAAGCCAGGAAAATTCTCCATAAGTCGTTCATAGTTTAAAAGTGTACACGGCTTTCGGGGACATAGTAATATGCCTCGGACCAGGCCAGGGGACCGTTTTTTGTAGATCTGCGGTACAGGCAAAAGTATCGTCCATACTTTTTGCCGATCGTGTGCCGGAAGGTGGCGACACAATAAACATATATATTTGGAAAGCCAGGAAAATTCTCCATAAGTCGATCATAGTTTGAAAGTGTACACGGCTTTCGGTGACATAGTAATATGCGTCAGACCGGGCCAGGGGACCGTTTTTTCGTAGAGCCTATTGTACGGGCAAACGTATTTATGATTTTTCCGACCATGTTCCGGAAGGTGGCGACGTATCAAACCTATATATTTGGAAAGCCAGAAAAATTCTCCATAAGTCGTTCATGTTCAAAAGTGTTCATGGCTTTCGGGTACATAGTAATATGCCTCGGACCAGGCCAGGGGACTGTTTTTTGTAGATCTGCGGTACAGGCAAAAGTATCGTCCATACTTTTTACCGATCGTGTGCCGGAAGGTGGCGACACATTAAACATATATATTTGGAAAGCCAGGAAAATTCGCCATAAGTCGATCATAGTTTGAAAGTGTACACGGCTTTCGGTGACATAGTTATATGCGTCAGACCGGGCCAGTAGACCGTTTTTTCGTAGAGCCTATTGTACAGACAAACGTGCCATTTATAATTATTCCAACCGTGTTCCGGAAGGTTGTGACGCATTAAGCTTATATATTCGGAAAATAAGCAAGTTCTATATAAGACGTTCATAGTTCAAAAGTGTTCACGGCTTTCGGGTACATAGTAATATACCCCAGACCATGCAAGGGGACCGTTTTTTTGTAGAGCCGCGATACAGGCAAACGTGCTATTTATAATTTTTCCGACCGTGTTCCGGAAAATGGCGACGCATCAAACCTATATATTTGGAAAGCCAGGAAAATTCTCCATATGTCGTTCATAATTCAAAAGTGTACACGGCTTTCGGGGACATAGTAATATGCCTCAGACCAGGGCAAGGGATTGTTTTTTTATAGAGCTGCGGTACAGGGAAACGTATCGTTTATAATTTTTCTGACCGTGTTCCGGAAGGTGGCGACGCATCAAACCTATATATTTGGAAAGCCAGAAAAATTCTCCATAAGTCGTTCATGTTCAAAAGTGTTCATGGCTTTCGGGTACATAGTAATATGCCTCGGACCAGGCCAGGGGACCGTTTTTTCGTAGAGCCTATTGTACGGGCAAACGTATTTATGATTTTTCCGACCATGTTCCGGAAGGTGGCGACGTATCAAACTTATATATTTGGAAAGCCAGGAAAATTCTCCATAAGTCGTTCATAGTTTAAAAGTGTACACGGCTTTCGGGGACATAGTAATATGCCTCAGACCATGCCAGGGGACCATTTTTTTGTAGAGCCGCGGTACAGGCAAACGTGCCATTTATAATTTTTCCGACCGTGTTCCGGAAGGTGGCGACGCATCAAACCTATATATTTGGAAAGCCAGAAAAATTCTCCATAAGTCGTTCATGTTCAAAAGTGTTCATGGCTTTCGGGTACATAGTAATATGCCTCGAACCAGGCCAGGGGACCGTTTTTTGTAAAGCTGCGGTACAGGCAAAAGTATCGTCCATACTTTTTGCCGATCGTGTGCCGGAAGGTGGCGAAACATTAAACATATATATTTGGAAAGCCAGGAAAATTCTCCATAAGTCGATCATAGTTTGAAAGTGTACACGGCTTTCGGTGACATAGTAATATGCGTCAGACCGGGCCAGGTGCCGTTTTTTCGTAGAGCCTATTGTACGGGCAAACGTATTTATGATTTTTCCGACCATGTGCCGGAAGGTGGCGACGTATAAAACTTATATATTTGGAAAGCCTGGAAAATTCTCCATAACTCGTTCATAGTTTAAAAGTGTACACGGCTTTCGGAGACATAGTAATATGCCTCAGACCATGCCAGGGGACCGTTTTTTTGTAGAGCCGCGATACAGGCAAACGTGCTATTTATAATTTTTCCGACCGTGTTCCGGAAAATGGCGACGCATCAAACCTATATATTTGGAAAGCCAGGAAAATTCTCCATATGTCGTTCATAATTCAAAAGTGTACACGGCTTTCGGGGACATAGTAATATGCCTCAGACCAGGGCAAGGGATTGTTTTTTTATAGAGCTGCGGTACAGGGAAACGTATCGTTTATAATTTTTCTGACCGTGTTCCGGAAGGTGGCGACGCATCAAACCTATATATTTGGAAAGCCAGAAAAATTCTCCATAAGTCGTTCATGTTCAAAAGTGTTCATGGCTTTCGGGTACATAGTAATATGCCTCGGACCAGGCCAGGGGACCGTTTTTTCGTAGAGCCTATTGTACGGGCAAACGTATTTATGATTTTTCCGACCATGTTCCGGAAGGTGGCGACGTATCAAACTTATATATTTGGAAAGCCAGGAAAATTCTCAATAAGTCGTTCATAGTTTAAAAGTGTACACGGCTTTCGGGGACATAGTAATATGCCTCAGACCATGCCAGGGGACCATTTTTTTGTAGAGCCGCGGTACAGGCAAACGTGCCATTTATAATTTTTCCGACCGTGTTCCGGAAGGTGGCGACGCATCAAACCTATATATTTGGAAAGCCAGAAAAATTCTCCATAAGTCGTTCATGTTCAAAAGTGTTCATGGCTTTCGGGTACATAGTAATATGCCTCGGACCAGGCCAGGGGACCGTTTTTTGTAAAGCTGCGGTACAGGCAAAAGTATCGTCCATACTTTTTGCCGATCGTGTGCCGGAAGGTGGCGAAACATTAAACATATATATTTGGAAAGCCAGGAAAATTCTCCATAAGTCGATCATAGTTTGAAAGTGTACACGGCTTTCGGTGACATAGTAATATGCGTCAGACCGGGCCAGGGGACCATTTTTTTGTAGAGCCGCGGTACAGGCAAACGTGCCATTTATAATTTTTCCGACCGTGTTCCGGAAGGTTGCGACGCATCAAACCTATATATTTGGAAAGCCAGAAAAATTCTCCATAAGTCGTTCATGTTCAAAAGTGTTCATGGCTTTCGGGTACATAGTAATATGTCTCAGACCAGGCCAGGGGACTGTTTTTTTTATTTAGCTGTGGTACAGGGAAACGTATCGTTTATAATTTTTCTGACCGTGTTCCGGAAGATGACGACGCATTAAACCTATATATTTAGAAAGCCAGGAAAATTCTCTATAAGTCGATCATAGTTAAAAAGTGTACACGGCTTTCGTTTACATAGTAATATGCCTCAGACCAGGCCAGGGGACCGTTTTTTCGTAGATCCTCTTGTACAGACAAACGTGCCATTTATAATTATTCCAACCGTGTTCCGGAAGATGACGACGCATTAAACCTATATATTTGGAAAGCCAGAAAAATTCTCCATAAGCCGTTCATGTTCAAAAGTGTTCATGGCTTTCGGGTACATAGTAATATACCTCGGACCAGGCCAGGGGACCGTTTTTTCGTAGAGCCTATTGTACGGGCAAACGTATTTATGATTTTTCCGACCATGTTCCGGAAGGTGGCGACGTATCAAACCTATATATTTGGAAAGCCAGAAAAATTCTCCATAAGTCGTTCATGTTCAAAAGTGTTCATGGCTTTCGGGTACATAGTAATATGCCTCGGACCAGGCCAGGGGACCGTTTTTTGTAGATCTGCGGTACAGGCAAAAGTATCGTCCATACTTTTTGCCGATCGTGTGCCGGAAGGTGGCGACACATTAAACATATATATTTGGAAAGCCAGGAAAATTCTCCATAAGTCGATCATAGTTTGAAAGTGTACACGGCTTTCGGTGACATAGTAATATGCGTCAGACCGGGCCAGGGGACCGTTTTTTTGTAGAGCCTATTGTACGGGCAAACGTATTTATGATTTTTCCGACCATGTTCCGGAAGGTGGCCACGCACCAAACCTATATATTCAAAAAGCCAGGAAAATTCTCCATAAGTCGTTCATAGTTTAAAAGTGTACACGGCTTTCGGAGACATAGTAATATGCCTCAGACCAGGCCAGGGGACCGTTTTTTCGTAGATCCTCTTGTACAGACAAACGTGCCATTTATAATTATTCCAACCGTGTTCCGGAAGGTTGTGACGCATTAAGCCTATATATTCGGAAAATTAGGCAAGTTCTCTATAAGACGTTCATAGTTCAAAAGTGTTCACGGCTTTCGGGTACATAGTAATATACCTCAGACCAGGCAAGGGGACCATTTTTTTGTAGAGCCGCGATACAGGCAAACGTGCTATTTATATTTTTTCCGACCGTGTTACGGAAAACGCGACGCATCAAACCTATATATTTGGAAAGCCAGGAAAATTCTCCATATGTCGTTCATAATTCAAAAGTGTACATGGCTTTCGGGGACATAGTAATATGCCTCAGACCAGGGCAAGGGATTGTTTTTTTGTAGAGCTGCGGTACAGGGAAACGTATCGTTTATAATTTTTCTGACCGTGTTCCGGAAGGTGGCGACGCATCAAACCTATATATTTGGAAAGCCAGGAAAATTCTCCATAAGTGTATCATAGTTTGAAAGTGTACACGGCTTTCGGTGACATAGTAATATGCATCAGACCGGGCCAGGTGCCGTTTTTTCGTAGAGCCTATTGTACGGGCAAACGTATTTATGATTTTTCCGACCATGTGCCGGAAGGTGGCGACGTATCAAACCTATATATTTGGAAAGCCAGAAAAATTCTCCATAAGTCATTCATGTTCAAAAGTGTTCATGGCTTTCGGGTACATAGTAATATGCCTCGGACCAGGCCAGGGGACCGTTTTTTGTAGATCTGCGGTACAGGCAAAAGTATCGTCCATACTTTTTGCCGATCGTGTGCCGGAAGGTGGCGACACATTAAACATATATATTTGGAAAGCCAGGAAAATTCTCCATAAGTCGATCATAGTTTGAAAGTGTACACGGCTTTCGGTGACATAGTAATATGCGTCAGACCGGGCCAGTAGACCGTTTTTTCGTAGAGCCTATTGTACGGGCAAACGTATTTATGATTTTTCCGACCATGTTCCGGAAGGTGGCGACGTATCAAACTTATATATTTGGAAAGCCAGGAAAATTCTCCATAAGTCGATCATAGTTTGAAAGTGTACACGGCTTTCGGTGACATAGTAATATGCGTCAGAACGGGCCAGGGGACCGTTTTTTCGTAGAGCATATTGTACGGGCAAACGTATTTATGATTTTTCCGACCATGTTCCGGAAGGTGGCCACGCACCAAACCTATATATTCAAAAAGCCAGGAAAATTCTCCATAAGTCGTTCATAGTTTAAAAGTGTACACGGCTTTCGGAGACATAGTAATATGCCTCAGACCAGGCCAGGGGACCGTTTTTTTCGTAGATCCTCTTGTACAGACAAACGTGCCATTTATAATTATTCCAACCGTGTTCCGGAAGGTTGTGACGCATTAAGCCTATATATTCGGAAAATTAGGCAAGTTCTCTATAAGACGTTCATAGTTCAAAAGTGTTCACGGCTTTCGGGTACATAGTAATATACCTCAGACCAGGCAAGGGGACCATTTTTTTGTAGAGCCGCGATACAGGCAAACGTGCTATTTATATTTTTTCCGACCGTGTTACGGAAAACGCGACGCATCAAACCTATATATTTGGAAAGCCAGGAAAATTCTCCATATGTCGTTCATAATTCAAAAGTGTACATGGCTTTCGGGGACATAGTAATATGCCTCAGACCAGGGCAAGGGATTGTTTTTTTGTAGAGCTGCGGTACAGGGAAACGTATCGTTTATAATTTTTCTGACCATGTTCCGGAAGGTGGCGACGCATTAAACCTATATATTTGGAAAGCCAGGAAAATTCTCCATAAGTCGATCATAGTTTGAAAGTGTACACGGCTTTCGGTGACATAGTTATATGCGTCAGACCGGGCCAGGGGACCGTTTTTTCGTAGAGCCTATTGTACGGGCAAACGTATTTCTGATTTTTCCGACCATGTTCCGGAAGGTGGCGACGTATCAAACTTATATATTTGGAAAGCCCTGGAAAATTCTCCATAAGTCGTTAATAGTTTAAAAGTGTACACGGCTTTCGAAGACATAGTAATATGCCTCAGACCATGCCAGGGGACCGTTTTTTTGTAGAGCCGCGGTACAGGCAAACGTGCCATTTATAATTTTTCCTACCGTGTTCCGAAAGGTAGCGACGCATTAAACATATATATATAGAAAGTAAAGAAAATTTTCCATAAGTTGTTCACTAGTTCAGCAGTGTACACGGGTTTCGGGGACATAGTAATATGCCTCGGACCAGGCCAGGGGACCGTTTTTTGTAGAGCCTATTGTACGGGCAAACGTATTTATGATTTTTCCGACCATATTCCGGAAAGTGGCGACGTATCAAATTTATATATTTGGAAAGCCAGGAAAATTCTCCATAAGTCGTTCTTAATTCAAAAGTGTACTCGGCTTTCGGGGACATAGTAATATGCCTCAGACCAGGCCAGGGGACCGTTTTTTTATAGAGCTGCGGTACAGGGAAACGTATCGTTTATAATTTTTCTGGACCCGTGTGCCGGAATGTGTCAACGCATTAAACCTATATATTTGGAAAGCCAGAAAAATTTTTCTATAAGTCGATCATAGTAAAAAAGTGTACACGGCTTTCGGGTACATAGTAATATGCCTCAGACCAGGCCAGGGGACCGTTTTTTTTGTAGAGCCGCGGTACAGGCAAACGTGCCATTTATAATTTTTCCGACCGTGTTCCGGAAGGTGGCGACGCATCAAACCTATATATTTGGAAAGCCAGAAAAATTCTCCATAAGTCGTTCATGTTCAAAAGTGTTCATGGCTTTCGGGTACATAGTAATATGCCTCGGACCAGGCCAGGGGACCGTTTTTTTGTAGAGCCGCGGTACAGGGAAACGTATCGTTTATAATTTTTCTGACCGTGTGCCGGAAATTGTCGACGCATTAAACCTATATATTTGGAAAGCCAAAAAAATTCTCTATAAGTCTATCATAGTTAAAAAGTGTGCACGGCTTTCGTTTATATAGTAATATGCCTCAGACCAGGCCAGGGGACCATTTTTTCGTAGATCCTCTTGTACAGACAAACGTGCCATTTATAATTATTCCAAACGTGTTCCGGAAGGTTGTGACACATTAAGCCTATATATTCGGAAAATTAGGCAAGTTCTCTATAAGACGTTCATAGTTCAAAAGTGTTCACGGCTTTCGGGTACATAGTAATATACCTCAGACCAGGCAAGGGGACCATTTTTTTGTAGAGCCGCGATACAGGCAAACGTGCCATTTATAATTTTTCCGACCGTGTTCCGGAAGGTGGTGACGCATCAAACCTATATATTTGGAAAGCCAGAAAAATTCTCTATAAGGCGATCATATTTAAAAAGTGTACACGGCTTTCGGGTACATAGTAATATGCCTCAGACCAGGCCATGGGACTGTTGTTTTTATAGAGCTGCGGTACAGGGAAACGTATCGTTTATAATTTTTCTGACCGTGTGCCGGAAATTGTCGACGCATTAAACCTATATATTTGGAAAGCCAGAAAAATTCTCTATAAGTCGATCATAGTTAAAAAGTGTGCACGGCTTTCGTTTACATAGTAATATGCCTCAGACCAGACCAGGGGACCGTTTTTTCGTAGATCCTCTTGTACAGACAAACGTGCCATTTATAATTATTCCAACCGTGTTCCGGAAGGTTGTGACGCATTAAGCCTATATATTCGGAAAATTAGGCAAGTTCTCTATAAGACGTTCATAGTTCAAAAGTGTTCACGGCTTTCGGGTACATAGTAATATGCGTCAGACCGGGCCAGGGGATTGTTTTTTCGTAGAGCCTATTGTACGGGCAAACGTGTTTATGATTTTTCCGACCATGTTCCGGAAGGTGGTGACGTATCAAATTTATATATTTGGAAAGCCAGGAAAATTCTCCATAAGTCGTTCTTAATTTAAAAGTGTACACGGCTTTCGGGGACATAGTAATATGCCTCAGACCAGGCCAGGGGACCGTTTTTTTGTAGAGCCGCGGTACAGGCAAACGTGCCATTTATAATTTTTCCGACCGTGTTCCGGAAAGTGGCGACGCATAAAACCTATTTATTTGGAAAGCCAGAAAAATTCTCCATAAGTCTTTTATGTTCAAAAGTGTACACGGTTTTCGAAGACTTAGTAATATGCATCAGACCAGGCCAGGGGACCGTTTTTTTTGTAGATCCTCTTGTACAGACAAACGTGCCATTTATAATTATTCCAACCGTGTTCCGCAAGGTTGTGACGCATTAAGCCTATATATTCGGAAAATAAGCAAGTTCTCTATAAGACGTTCATAGTTCAAAAGTGTACACGGCTTTCGGGGACATAGTAATATGCCTCAGACCAGGGTAAGGGATTGTTTTTTTATAGAGCTGCGGTACAGGGAAACGTATCGTTTATAATTTTTCTGACCGTGTGCCGGAAATTGTCGACGCATTAAACCTATATATTTGGAAAGCCAAAAAAATTCTCTATAAGTCGATCATAGTTAAAAAGTGTGCACGGCTTTCGTTTACATAGTAATGTGCCTCAGACCAGGCCAGGGGACCGTTTTTTCGTAGATCCTCTTGTACAGACAAACGTGCCATTTATAATTATTCCAACCATGTTCCGGAAGGTTGTGACGCATTAAGCCTATATATTCGGAAAATTAGGCAAGTTCTCTATAAGACGTTCATAGTTCAAAAGTGTTCACGGCTTTCGGGTACATAGTAATATGCCTCAGACCAGGCCAGGGGACCGTTTTTTCGTAGAGCCTCTTGTACAGACAAACGTGCCATTTATAATTATTCCAACCGTGTTCCGGAAGGTTGTGACGCATTAAGCCTATATATTCGGAAAATTAGGCAAGTTCTCTATAAGACGTTCATAGTTCAAAAGTGTTCACGGCTTTCGGGTACATAGTAATATGCGTCAGACCGGGCCAGGGGATTGTTTTTTCGTAGAGCCTATTGTACGGGCAAACGTGTTTATGATTTTTCCGACCATGTTCCGGAAGGTGGTGACGTATCAAATTTATATATTTGGAAAGCCAGGAAAATTCTCCATAAGTCGTTCTTAATTTAAAAGTGTACACGGCTTTTGGGGACATAGTAATATGCCTCAGACCAGGCCAGGGGACCGTTTTTTTGTAGAGCCGCGGTACAGGCAAACGTGCCATTTATAATTTTTCCGACCGTGTTCCGGAAAGTGGCGACGCATAAAACCTATTTATTTGGAAAGCCAGAAAAATTCTCCATAAGTCTTTTATGTTCAAAAGTGTACACGGTTTTCGAAGACTTAGTAATATGCATCAGACCAGGCCAGGGGACCGTTTTTTTGTAGATCCTCTTGTACAGACAAACGTGCCATTTATAATTATTCCAACCGTGTTCCGCAAGGTTGTGACGCATTAAGCCTATATATTCGGAAAATAAGCAAGTTCTCTATAAGACGTTCATAGTTCAAAAGTGTACACGGCTTTCGGGGACATAGTAATATGCCTCAGACCAGGGTAAGGGATTGTTTTTTTATAGAGCTGCGGTACAGGGAAACGTATCGTTTATAATTTTTCTGACCGTGTTCCGGAAGGTGGCGACGCATTAAACCTATATATTTGGAAAGCCAGAAAAATTCCCCATAAGCCGTTCATGTTCAAAAGTGTTCATGGCTTTCGGGTACATAGTAATATGCTTCGGACCAGGCCAGGGGACCGTTTTTTCGTAGAGCCTATTGTACGGCCAAACGTATTTATGATTTTTCCGACCATGTTCCGGAAGGTGGCGACGTATCAAACTTATATATTTGGAAAGCCAGGAAAATTCTCCATAGTAATATGCCTCAGACCATGCCAGGGGACCGTTATTTTATAGATCTGCGGTACAGGGAAACGTATCGTTTAAAATTTTTCCGACCGTGTTCTGGAAGGTGGCGACACATTAAACATATATATTCGGAAAGCTAAGAAAATTCTCCATAAGTCGTTCATAGTTTAAAAGTGTACACGGCTTTCGGAGACATAGTAATATGCCTCAGACCATGCCAGGGGACCGTTATTTTATAGATCTGCGGTACAGGGAAACGTATCGTTTATAATTTTTCTGACCGTGTGCCGGAAATTGTCGACGCATTAAACCTATATACTTGGAAAGCCAGAAAAATTCTCTCTAAGTCGATCATAGTTAAAAAGTGTACACGGCTTTCGTTTACATAGTAATATGCCTCAGACCAGGCCAGGGGACCGTTTTTTCGTAGATCCTCTTGTACAGACAAACGTGCCATTTATAATTATTCCAACCGTGTTCCGGAAGGTTGTGACGCATTAAGCCTATATATTCGGAAAATTAGGCAAGTTCTCTATAAGTCGATCATAGTTAAAAAGTGTACACGGCTTTCGTTTACATAGTAATATGCCTCAGACCAGGCCAGGGGACCGTTTTTTCGTAGAGCCTCTTGTACAGACAAACGTGCCATTTATAATTATTCCAACCGTGTTCCGGAAGGTTGTGACGCATTAAGCCTATATATTCGGAAAATTAGGCAAGTTCTCTATAAGACGTTCATAGTTCAAAAGTGTTCACGGCTTTCGGGTACATAGTGTAACGAGCTGTGACTATGTATATAATAATAATAATGATATATTCAATAATAGACAGAAATGCTGCAGGGAGCACGTAACCCCGGCGGCATACATCGATAAAACTAATAGTAGTAATATCAGTAATCCCGGAAAGCCTAATAGTAATAACATCAACGGTACCGCACAACACGTGATAAGTACATGCACGCATTATCCGTATTCTAGGAAAAACGAATATTATAATAAGCGTAAAAGATCATGACTTTGTACAAAATATATACTCCTAAAATAACATAATTATACGAATGACGTCTAAAGGTGACCTCAGGAGTACACAGAGATATACCGTTTTATACTAAAAATGCCATAGGAGGGAGCTATTAGGAATAACCGACGAGGTACGTCGATGGACAAGTAATTTATTTCAAAACACTTCCATTATTTGAGCTGAAGTAGTTGGTTCGTTACAAAATTGGCGCTGTGGACAGGGTGTCTCAAAAGATACTAAGAAGAAAAGAAAAACAATTGCAACATTTTTGAAATTTTTCGAAAATTTTGAAAATTTTTCCAATCTTCTTAATTCAATCAAGGAGGAAAATTCTTCACTGGATCACCGTTGGGAGAATTGATCACCTTCCAGCAACTCCGAGAAAGAATCCTGTACAACTACGTAATATAGCCAACTACAATCAACAGTAACCAAATGGAAGCACCCGCTGTACCAGCTGCGTTGTTGTGAGTATGCAGTATACTGCAATATAATTAATATCGGTGTTCGTCTCCTATGGTATAGTACTTGACCATAGTATATAATAATAAGTGAATAAAAATTAGTCGTGTTATATTATATAGGAAATTTTAGGAATTTGAATTTTCGTTTTAATAAAACAAATTGTGTGAAATTTTACAATTGTTTAAATAAAATAAATCAATAGTTTTTCGAAGATTAAATTAAAATTACTTTTGAATAGAATAATAATTTATTTTGAAATAACGTAAATAATTATTTTAAATAAATTAAAAGTTATTCAAACCTTTAAATAAAATAAAATAATAATTTTATTTTCAGGAATTTTATGTTTCAATCAGTTTTAATAGAGTAAGCTAGATATTGTTCAGTACTTTAAGTTAATTCAAATAAAATAAAATAATAACTGTATTTTACAACAAAATTATTCAATCATTTAAATAATTTAAATTAATAATTTAATTTAACTCAATATTTTTTTATTCTAATAAAATAAAAAAAATTTTACAATAAAATTATTCAATCATTTAAATAATTTAAAATAATAAATTAATTTAACTAATATTTTTTCATTCTAATAGAATAAAATAATAACTTATTTTTCAATAAAATTATTCAATCATTTAAATAATTTAAAATAATAAATTAATTTAACTTAGAATTTTTAATCATTAAATAAAATAAAATAATAACTTTATTTTACAATAAAATTATTCAATCATTTAAATAATTTAAAATAATAAATTGTTTTAACTTAGAATTTTTAATCATTAAAATAAAATAAAATAATAACTTTATTTTCAATAAAATTATTCAATCATTTAAATAATTTAAATAATTAATTTAATTTAACTCAATATTTTTCATTTTAATAAAATAAAATAAAATTTTTATTTTACAATAAAATTATTCAACAGTTAATAAAATTAAAATAATAATTTAATTTTAAACTTAACATAATAATTTAAATTTCAATTTAATGTTAGATATTTAATTAAATTAAAATAGTACCTTGATTTTAAAATAAATTTTCAATCATTTGAATAAATTAAATTCATAATTTAAATTTAAAATAATTTCAATCATTTAAGTAAATTAAAATAATAATTTAATTTACAATAGATTTTCAATCGATTTAATTCAAACAATTTAACTGTTCGGAATTTTAATTTCATATTTAAATACAAATTTTTCAGATCGATTAATTATTGAACATTTATACCAAATAGTTAAAACTATTTAAGCTGAACAATTTCTATTTTACGTATCAATTAATCGAATTCAATTGTGTTGTGCATAATAATAATTTGAGTTAAATAATAATTTTATAGATTAAATGAAATACTTTTTAAAAAAAAAAAAAATAGATATTGAAGTACAACGGAAATTCAAATTAATTATTTAGTGAACAAATAAAGAAAGGAATTGTTTTATTTTATTAATTATTTCAGAGAATAATTATTTTGAGAAACATTTTTATTTTTATTTTACTATATTAATTAATTAATGTTTATGAATAAATAGTTGAATTTATTTAAGAAATTATTAGGTATCAATTTCTAATTTAGAGGTAATTAATTGAAATAATTCGTGCTAGTCATTATAATAACTTTAGGAATTATTATTAAATTTTATTTTAATAAAAGGGGGTTAAGTATTATTGTTGAATATATTGGGGAATATATTGAGAATGTATTTGGAAATTTTATTTAAAGGCCGAGAAGTAAGTCCTTATATTTTGTGAATTTTATTAAGACAATTGGTGTCTGTATTTGGAAATTTTATTTAAAGGCCGAGAAGTAAGTCCTTATATTTTGTGAATTTTATTAAGACAATTGATGTCTGTATTTGGAAATTTTATTTAAAAGGCCGTGAAGTAAGTCCTTGTATTTTGTGAATTATTTAGACAATTGTTGTCTGTGTTGAGATTTTATTGATTTTATATAGGCCGTGTTGTAAGTCCTTTGTGTTATTTGATTTTTACGACAATTGATGTCGAGTTATTTTATTGATTTTATATAGGCCGTGTTGTAAGTCCTTTGTGTTATTTGATTTTTACGACAATTGATGTCGAGTTATTTTATTGATTTTATATAGGCCGTGTTGTAAGTCCTTTTGTGTTATTTGAATTTTACGACAATTGATGTCGAGTTATTTTATTGATTTTATATAGGCCGTGTTGTAAGTCCTTCTGTGTTATTTGAATTTTACGACAATTGATGTCGAGTTATTTTTGTTGATTTTATATAGGCCGTGTTGTAAGTCCTTACGTGTTTTTGAGTTATTACGACAATTGAAGTCGATATTATTGAATTTTATAGGCCGTGCAGTAAGTCCTGATATTTGTGAATTATTTGAAGACAGTGAGTCTATATTTTGAATTTTATTTTACAAGGCCGAAATAAGTCCTTACGTGTTGAAAAGAGTAGGTTAAATTATAAAAAAAAAAAATATATAATTAATTCAATTAGTACAGTTAATAAGAGTTACTATTTTTGAATAGATGTCGTATTGGCTGATTAATCTGAATTAATGCAAAAAAAAAAAATTTAAGAGTAACTATTTAAATTAAAGTTAATTTTAAATCGTATTAATTAATTAAATTAAATTAATTCTAAGTTAGACAAGTTAAGTCAAAATTCTTATTATTAATTAATTTACTCTAAATAAATTATTAAATAAGTAGATTTGAATTAAATTATTGAAGCGATTGGATTAATTGTGGATAACCAATAACAATTGTTGTTCATTATCCATAGTTAATTGTTTGCTAATTTATTTGATTATTTGTTTATTTATTTAATAACTTAATTTTATTTACTGTAGATGTTATTTATTTGATTAAATTTCATTAGCGAATTAATTATTACGTACGATTTAAATAATTTTATACTAGCGTGTCAATTTATTTTAATTCTGTTTTCGTTTAAGTTTGTTTAATTAAATGATTATGACTATTGATTAATGAGTCAAAAGGATAATAATACTAGTTTAACTGATAGTGAAACTGAAAGCGTACAATTAATAAATCAAGAAAGTAGAGAAGTCGTATTAATTAAATCAACGAGTTCTGAGACAATTAATAATAAAGATAGTGAATTAAGTAACCCAACATCTAGCCCTAAAGAAACCAAGAACGATACAAATAACGATATAACTATTATTGCTGATAATAAAGAACTATTAATTGACTTAAGTACAGAAGAAGGTTATCAATATTCCATAGATTTTGATAGGGAAAAATATTTAGGGGCTATCAGGGAAAAGAATTTATTAAATAAAAGTATACTATCGATAATAGTCAGTGAAACTGAACTAAGACAAATAGGTACTCGTACTCAGAAAGGAATTATACACACACAGTTAGAACCAGTTAAACGAACTAGAAAAACCAAAATGCCTACCAAATTCCGTTATCTGAATCTTCACGAGAACTTACAGCTTTTTCTGCTAACTAAGCACACTTATTATTATATTGGTCTATAATGCTACAGGAGATTTTAAATATTATATCATTTGTGAAATATTATGATTAACAAACATTATTGTAATTAATGAGAATCTAATCATAAACAATTTACTAATCATATATTATTGTATTAAATTAAAAAAAAATGTATTAAAGAAATTTTTATATTAAAATTATTATACTATGAAAAATGAACATTACTATATTATATAAATGAAACAGTTATATTATATAAGATGAAAAATATATATTGTTATGTAATTGAAAATTGTTATGTTATGAAAACAAGAATACTGTTATGTTATGAAAAACAAAATATTGTTATGTAATGAAAATGTAATATGTAAAAAAAAAAAAAAAAAGAAATTTATGTAAAATGAAAAACCATTATGTCATGGAAAAAAAAAATTATGTAAATTGTCGTTATGACAATAATTAATAATTTATATATGATATTATTGTAAACTTATGAACTATGTAATTATGTATGTTGTCCATTGTTTTATGTAAACTTTCTTTCATGTACACATTTAAAGATTTTTATAGTTCTACAAATTGTAGCCCTACAAAAACCTTTGAAAGGGCGATGAGGTGTAACGAGCTGTGACTATGTATATAATAATAATAATGATATATTCAATAATAGACAGAAATGCTGCAGGGAGCACGTAACCCCGGCGACATACATCGATAAAACTAATAGTAGTAATATCAGTAATCCCGGAAAGCCTAATAGTAATAACATCAACGGTACCGCACAACACGTGATAAGTACATGCACGCATTATCCATATTCTAGGAAAAACGAATATTATAATAAGCGTAAAAGATCATGACTTTGTACAAAATATATACTCCTAAAATAACATAATTATACGAATGACGTCTAAAGGTGACCTCAGGAGTACACAGAGATATACCGTTTTATACTAAAAATGCCATAGGAGGGAGCTATTAGGAATAACCGACGAGGTACGTCGATGGACAAGTGTCCATCAGACGAGCACCAGCAGAGAAACCACCAAGTCAATTATTAAGTCACATCTCGTTTACCAAGTTATTAGTTAATTATTTTGGACTTAGAATATTTGCGTTTAAATTACAAATAAATATACATATCTCATACAGTCAACTTGTTAATTTATTTCAAAACACTTCCATTATTTGAGCTGAAGTAGTTGGTTCGTTACAATAGTAATATACCTCAGACCAGGCAAGGGGACCATTTTTTTGTAGAGCCGCGATACAGGCAAACGTGCTATTTATAATTTTTCCGACCGTGTTCCGGAAAATGGCGACGCATCAAACCTATATATTTGGAAAGCCAGGAAAATTATCCATATGTCGTTCATAATTCAAAAGTGTACACGGCTTTCGGGGACATAGTAATATGCCTCAGACCAGGCCAAGGGACCGTTTTTTTAGAGAGCTGCGGTACAGGGAAACGTATCGTTTATAATTTTTCTGACTGTGTTCCGGAAGGTGGCGACGCATCAAACCTATATATTTGGAAAGCCAGAAAAATTCTCCATAAGTCGTTCATGTTCAAAAGTGTTCATGGCTTTCGGGTACATAGTAATATGCCTCGGACCAGGCCAGGGGACCGGTTTTTCGTAGAGCCTATTGTACGGGCAAACGTATTTATGATTTTTTCGACCATGTTCCGGAAGGTGGCGACGTATCAAACTTATATATTTGGAAAGCCAGGAAAATTCTCCATAAGTCGTTCATAGTTTAAAAGTGTACACGGCTTTCGGAGACATAGTAATATGCCTCAGACCATGCCAGGGGACCGTTTGTTTGTAGAGCCGCGGTACAGGCAAACGTATTGTTTATCATTTTTCCGACCGTGTTCTGGAAGGTGGCGACACATTAAACATATATATTCAGAAAGCAAAGAAAATTCTCCATAAGTTGTTTATAGTTCAATAGTGTACAAGGCTTTCGGTGGCATAGTAATATGCGTCAGACCAGGCCAGGGGACCGTTATTTTATAGATCTGCGGTACAGGGAAACGTATCGTTTATAATTTTTCTGACCGTGTGCCGGAAATTGTCGACGCATTAAACCTATATATTTGGAAAGCCAGAAAAATTCTCTATAAGTCGATCATAGTTAAAAAGTGTACACGGCTTTTGGTGACATAGTAATATGCCTCAGACCAGGCCAGGGGACCGTTTTTTCGAAGATCCTCTTGTACAGACAAACGTGCCATTTATAATTATTCCAACCGTGTTCTGGAAGGTTGTGACGCATTAAGCCTATATATTCGGAAAATAAGCAAGTTCTCTATAAGTGTTCATAGTTCAAAAGTGTTCACGGCTTTCGGGTACATAGTAATATACCCCAGACCAGGCAAGGGGACCGTTTTTTTTATAGAGCTGCGGTACAGGGAAACGTATCGTCTATCATTTTTCCGATCATGTTCCGGAAGGTAGCGACGCATTAAACATATATATTTGGAAAGCCAGGAAAATTCTCCATAAGTCGTTAATGTTCAAAAGTGTTCATGGCTTTCGGGTACATAGTAATATGCCCCGGACCCGGCCAGGGGACCGTTATTTTATAGATCTGCGGTACAGGGAAACGTATCGTTTATAATTTTTCTGACCATGTGCCGGAAATTGTCGACGCATTAAACCTATATATTTGGAAAGCCAGGAAAATTCTCCATAAGTCGTTCTTAATTCAAAAGTGTACACGGCTTTCGGGTACATAGTAATATGCCTCAGACCAGGCCAGGGGACCGTTTTTTTGTAGAGCCGTGGTACAGGCAAACGTGCCATTTATAATTTTTCCGACCGTGTTCCGGAAGGTTGTGACGCATTAAGCCTTTATATTTGGAAAGCCAGGAAAATTTCCTATATGTCGATCATAGTTCAAAAGTGTACACGGTTTTCGGGTACATAGTAATATGCCTCGGACCAGGCCATGGGACTGTTGTTTTTATAGAGCTGCGGTACACGGAAACGTATCGTTTATAATTTTTCTGACCGTGTTCTGGAAGGTGGCGACGCATTAGGCCTATTTTTTGGAAAGCCAGAAATTTTCTCTATAAGCCGATCATAGTTCAATAGTGTACAAAGCTTTCGGTGGCATAGTAATATGCGTCAGACTAGGCCAGGGGACCGTTATTTTATAGATCTGCGGTACAGGGAAACGTATCGTTTATAATTTTTCTGACCGTGTGCCGGAAATTGTCGACGCATTAAACCTATATATTTGGAAAGCCAGAAAAATTCTCTATAAGTCGATCATAGTTAAAAAGTGTACACGGCTTTCGGAGACATAGTAATATGCCTCAGACCATGCCAGGGGACCGTTTTTTTGTAGAGCCACGGTAAAGGCAAACGTATTGTTTATCATTTTTCCGACCGTGTTCTGGAAGGTGGCGACACATTAAACATATATATTCGGAAAGCTAAGAAAATTCTCCATAAGTCGTTCATAGTTCAGAAGTGTACACGGCTTTCGGGTACATAGTAATATGCCTCAGACCAGGCCAGGGGACCGTTATTTTATAGATCTGCGGTACAGGGAAACGTATCGTTTATAATTTTTCTGACCGTGTGCCGGAAATTGTCGACGCATTAAACCTATATACTTGGAATGCCAGAAAAATTCTCTATAAGTCGATCATAGTTAAAAAGTGTACACGGCTTTCGTTTACATAGTAATATGCCTCAGACCAGGCCAGGGGACCGTTTTTTTGTAGATCCTCTTGTACAGACAAACGTGCCATTTATAATTATTCCAACCGTGTTCCGGAAGGTTGTGACGCATTAAGCCTATATATTCGGAAAATTAGGCAAGTTCTCTATAAGACGTTCATAGTTCAAAAGTGTTCACGGCTTTCGGGTACATAGTAATATACCTCAGACCAGGCAAGGGGACCATTTTTTTGTAGAGCCGCGATACAGGCAAACGTGCAATTTATAATTTTTCCGACCGTGTTCCGGAAAATGGCGACGCATCAAACCTATATATTTGGAAAGCCAGGAAAATTCTCCATATGTCGTTCATAATTCAAAAGTGTACACGGCTTTCGGGGACATAGTAATATGCCTCAGACCAGGGCAAGGGATTGTTTTTTTATAGAGCTGCGGTACAGGGAAACGTATCGTTTATAATTTTTCTGACCGTGTTCCGGAAGGTGGCGACGCATCAAACCTATATATTTGGAAAGCCAGAAAAATTCCCCATAAGTCGTTCATGTTTAAAAGTGTTCATGGCTTTCGGGTACATAGTAATATGCCTCGGACCAGGCCAAGGGACCGTTTTTTCGTAGAGCCTATTTTACGGGCAAACGTATTTATGATTTTTCCGACCATGTTCCAGAAGGTGGCGACGTATCAAATTTACATATTTGGAAAGCCAGAAAAATTCCCCATAAGTCGTTCATGTTCAAAAGTGTACACGGCTTTCGGAGACATAGTAATATGCCTCAGACCATGCCAGGGGACCGTTTTTTTGTAGAGCCACGGTAAAGGCAAACGTATTGTTTATCATTTTTCCGACCGTGTTCTGGAAGGTGGCGACACATTAAACATATATATTCGGAAAGCTAAGAAAATTCTCCATAAGTCGTTCATAGTTCAGAAGTGTACACGGCTTTCGGGTACATAGTAAAATGCCTCAGACCAGGCCAGGGGACCGTTATTTTATAGATCTGCGGTACAGGGAAACGTATCGTTTATAATTTTTCTGACCGTGTGCCGGAAATTGTCGACGCATTAAACCTATATACTTGGAAAGCCAGAAAAATTCTCTATAAGTCGATCATAGTTAAAAAGTGTACACGGCTTTCGTTTACATAGTAATATGCCTCAGACCAGGCCAGGGGACCGTTTTTTTGTAGATCCTCTTGTACAGACAAACGTGCCATTTATAATTATTCCAACCGTGTTCCGGAAGGTTGTGACGCATTAAGCCTATATATTCGGAAAATTAGGCAAGTTCTCTATAAGACGTTCATAGTTCAAAAGTGTTCACGGCTTTCGGGTACATAGTAATATACCTCAGACCAGGCAAGGGGACCATTTTTTTGTAGAGCCGCGATACAGGCAAACGTGCAATTTATAATTTTTCCGACCGTGTTCCGGAAAATGGCGACGCATCAAACCTATATATTTGGAAAGCCAGGAAAATTCTCCATATGTCGTTCATAATTCAAAAGTGTACACGGCTTTCGGGGACATAGTAATATGCCTCAGACCAGGGCAAGGGATTGTTTTTTTATAGAGCTGCGGTACAGGGAAACGTATCGTTTATAATTTTTCTGACCGTGTTCCGGAAGGTGGCGACGCATCAAACCTATATATTTGGAAAGCCAGAAAAATTCCCCATAAGTCGTTCATGTTCAAAAGTGTTCATGGTTTTCGGGTACATAGTAATATGCCTCGGACCAGGCCAGGGGACCGGTTTTTCGTAGAGCCTATTGTACGGGCAAACGTATTTATAATTTTTTCGACCATGTTCCGGAAGGTGGCGACGTATCAAACTTATATATTTGGAAAGCCAGGAAAATTCTCCATAAGTCGTTCATAGTTTAAAAGTGTACACGGCTTTCGGAGACATAGTAATATGCCTCAGACCATGCCAGGGGACCGTTTGTTTGTAGAGCCGCGGTACAGGCAAACGTATTGTTTATCATTTTTCCGACCGTGTTCTGGAAGGTGGCGACACATTAAACATATATATTCAGAAAGCAAAGAAAATTCTCCATAAGTTGTTTATAGTTCAATAGTGTACAAGGCTTTCGGTGGCATAGTAATATGCGTCAGACCAGGCCAGGGGACCGTTATTTTATAGATCTGCGGTACAGGGAAACGTATCGTTTATAATTTTTCTGACCGTGTGCCGGAAATTGTCGACGCATTAAACCTATATATTTGGAAAGCCAGAAAAATTCTCTATAAGTCGATCATAGTTAAAAAGTGTACACGGCTTTTGGTGACATAGTAATATGCCTCAGACCAGGCCAGGGGACCGTTTTTTCGAAGATCCTCTTGTACAGACAAACGTGCCATTTATAATTATTCCAACCGTGTTCTGGAAGGTTGTGACGCATTAAGCCTATATATTCGGAAAATAAGCAAGTTCTCTATAAGTGTTCATAGTTCAAAAGTGTTCACGGCTTTCGGGTACATAGTAATATACCCCAGACCAGGCAAGGGGACCGTTTTTTTTATAGAGCTGCGGTACAGGGAAACGTATCGTCTATCATTTTTCCGATCATGTTCCGGAAGGTAGCGACGCATTAAACATATATATTTGGAAAGCCAGGAAAATTCTCCATAAGTCGATCATAGTTTGAAAGTGTACACGGCTTTTGGTGACATAGTAATATGCGTCAGACCATGCCAGGGGACCTTTTTTTTTGTAGAGCCGCGGTACAGGCAAACGTATTGTTTATCATTTTTCCGACCGTGTTCTGGAAGGTGGCGACACATTAAACATATATATTCGGAATTCTAAGAAAATTCTCCATAAGTCGTTCATAGTTCAGAAGTGTACACGGCTTTCGGGTACATAGTAATATGCCTCAGACCAGGCCATGGGACTGTTATTTTTATAGAGCTGCGGTACAGGCAAAAGTATCGTCCATACTTTTTGCCGATCGTGTGCCGGAAGGTGGCGACACATTAAACATATATATTTGGAAAGCCAGGAAAATTCTCCATAAGTCGATCATAGTTTGAAAGTGTACACGGCTTTCGGAGACATAGTAATATGCCTCAGACCATGCCAGGGGACCGTTATTTTATAGATCTGCGGTACAGGGAAACGTATCGTTTATAATTTTTCTGACCATGTGCCGGAAATTGTCGACGCATTAAACCTATATATTTGGAAAGCCAGGAAAATTCTCCATAAGTCGTTCTTAATTCAAAAGTGTACACGGCTTTCGGGTACATAGTAATATGCCTCAGACCAGGCCAGGGGACCGTTTTTTTGTAGAGCCGTGGTACAGGCAAACGTGCCATTTATAATTTTTTCCGACCGTGTTCCGGAAGGTTGTGACGCATTAAGCCTTTATATTTGGAAAGCCAGGAAAATTTCCTATATGTCGATCATAGTTCAAAAGTGTACACGGTTTTCGGGTACATAGTAATATGCCTCGGACCAGGCCATGGGACTGTTGTTTTTATAGAGCTGCGGTACAGGGAAACGTATCGTTTATAATTTTTCTGACCGTGTTCTGGAAGGTGGCGACGCATTAGGCCTATTTTTTGGAAAGCCAGAAATTTTCTCTATAAGCCGATCATAGTTCAATAGTGTACAAAGCTTTCGGTGGCATAGTAATATGCGTCAGACTAGGCCAGGGGACCGTTATTTTATAGATCTGCGGTACAGGGAAACGTATCGTTTATAATTTTTCTGACCGTGTGCCGGAAATTGTCGACGCATTAAACCTATATATTTGGAAAGCCAGAAAAATTCTCTATAAGTCGATCATAGTTAAAAAGTGTACACGGCTTTCGGAGACATAGTAATATGCCTCAGACCATGCCAGGGGACCGTTTTTTTGTAGAGCCACGGTAAAGGCAAACGTATTGTTTATCATTTTTCCGACCGTGTTCTGGAAGGTGGCGACACATTAAACATATATATTCGGAAAGCTAAGAAAATTCTCCATAAGTCGTTCATAGTTCAGAAGTGTACACGGCTTTCGGGTACATAGTAATATGCCTCAGACCAGGCCAGGGGACCGTTATTTTATAGATCTGCGGTACAGGGAAACGTATCGTTTATAATTTTTCTGACCGTGTGCCGGAAATTGTCGACGCATTAAACCTATATACTTGGAATGCCAGAAAAATTCTCTATAAGTCGATCATAGTTAAAAAGTGTACACGGCTTTCGTTTACATAGTAATATGCCTCAGACCAGGCCAGGGGACCGTTTTTTTGTAGATCCTCTTGTACAGACAAACGTGCCATTTATAATTATTCCAACCGTGTTCCGGAAGGTTGTGACGCATTAAGCCTATATATTCGGAAAATTAGGCAAGTTCTCTATAAGACGTTCATAGTTCAAAAGTGTTCACGGCTTTCGGGTACATAGTAATATACCTCAGACCAGGCAAGGGGACCATTTTTTTGTAGAGCCGCGATACAGGCAAACGTGCAATTTATAATTTTTCCGACCGTGTTCCGGAAAATGGCGACGCATCAAACCTATATATTTGGAAAGCCAGGAAAATTCTCCATATGTCGTTCATAATTCAAAAGTGTACACGGCTTTCGGGGACATAGTAATATGCCTCAGACCAGGGCAAGGGATTGTTTTTTTATAGAGCTGCGGTACAGGGAAACGTATCGTTTATAATTTTTCTGACCGTGTTCCGGAAGGTGGCGACGCATCAAACCTATATATTTGGAAAGCCAGAAAAATTCCCCATAAGTCGTTCATGTTTAAAAGTGTTCATGGCTTTCGGGTACATAGTAATATGCCTCGGACCAGGCCAAGGGACCGTTTTTTTCGTAGAGCCTATTGTACGGGCAAACGTATTTATGATTTTTCCGACCATGTTCCAGAAGGTGGCGACGTATCAAATTTACATATTTGGAAAGCCAGAAAAATTCCCCATAAGTCGTTCATGTTCAAAAGTGTACACGGCTTTCGGAGACATAGTAATATGCCTCAGACCATGCCAGGGGACCGTTTTTTTGTAGAGCCACGGTAAAGGCAAACGTATTGTTTATCATTTTTCCGACCGTGTTCTGGAAGGTGGCGACACATTAAACATATATATTCGGAAAGCTAAGAAAATTCTCCATAAGTCGTTCATAGTTCAGAAGTGTACACGGCTTTCGGGTACATAGTAATATGCCTCAGACCAGGCCAGGGGACCGTTATTTTATAGATCTGCGGTACAGGGAAACGTATCGTTTATAATTTTTCTGACCGTGTGCCGGAAATTGTCGACGCATTAAACCTATATACTTGGAAAGCCAGAAAAATTCTCTATAAGTCGATCATAGTTAAAAAGTGTACACGGCTTTCGTTTACATAGTAATATGCCTCAGACCAGGCCAGGGGACCGTTTTTTTGTAGATCCTCTTGTACAGACAAACGTGCCATTTATAATTATTCCAACCGTGTTCCGGAAGGTTGTGACGCATTAAGCCTATATATTCGGAAAATTAGGCAAGTTCTCTATAAGACGTTCATAGTTCAAAAGTGTTCACGGCTTTCGGGTACATAGTAATATACCTCAGACCAGGCAAGGGGACCATTTTTTTGTAGAGCCGCGATACAGGCAAACGTGCAATTTATAATTTTTCCGACCGTGTTCCGGAAAATGGCGACGCATCAAACCTATATATTTGGAAAGCCAGGAAAATTCTCCATATGTCGTTCATAATTCAAAAGTGTACACGGCTTTCGGGGACATAGTAATATGCCTCAGACCAGGGCAAGGGATTGTTTTTTTATAGAGCTGCGGTACAGGGAAACGTATCGTTTATAATTTTTCTGACCGTGTTCCGGAAGGTGGCGACGCATCAAACCTATATATTTGGAAAGCCAGAAAAATTCCCCATAAGTCGTTCATGTTCAAAAGTGTTCATGGTTTTCGGGTACATAGTAATATGCCTCGGACCAGGCCAGGGGACCGGTTTTTCGTAGAGCCTATTGTACGGGCAAACGTATTTATAATTTTTTCGACCATGTTCCGGAAGGTGGCGACGCATCAAACCTATATATTTGGAAAGCCAGGAAAATTCTCCATAAGTCGTTCATAGTTTAAAAGTGTACACGGCTTTCGGAGACATAGTAATATGCCTCAGACCATGCCAGGGGACCGTTTGTTTGTAGAGCCGCGGTACAGGCAAACGTATTGTTTATCATTTTTCCGACCGTGTTCTGGAAGGTGGCGACACATTAAACATATATATTCAGAAAGCAAAGAAAATTCTCCATAAGTTGTTTATAGTTCAATAGTGTACAAGGCTTTCGGTGGCATAGTAATATGCGTCAGACCAGGCCAGGGGACCGTTATTTTATAGATCTGCGGTACAGGGAAACGTATCGTTTATAATTTTTCTGACCGTGTGCCGGAAATTGTCGACGCATTAAACCTATATATTTGGAAAGCCAGAAAAATTCTCTATAAGTCGATCATAGTTAAAAAGTGTACACGGCTTTTGGTGACATAGTAATATGCCTCAGACCAGGCCAGGGGACCGTTTTTTCGAAGATCCTCTTGTACAGACAAACGTGCCATTTATAATTATTCCAACCGTGTTCTGGAAGGTTGTGACGCATTAAGCCTATATATTCGGAAAATAAGCAAGTTCTCTATAAGTGTTCATAGTTCAAAAGTGTTCACGGCTTTCGGGTACATAGTAATATACCCCAGACCAGGCAAGGGGACCGTTTTTTTTATAGAGCTGCGGTACAGGGAAACGTATCGTCTATCATTTTTCCGATCATGTTCCGGAAGGTAGCGACGCATTAAACATATATATTTGGAAAGCCAGGAAAATTCTCCATAAGTCGATCATAGTTTGAAAGTGTACACGGCTTTTGGTGACATAGTAATATGCGTCAGACCATGCCAGGGGACCTTTTTTTTGTAGAGCCGCGGTACAGGCAAACGTATTGTTTATCATTTTTCCGACCGTGTTCTGGAAGGTGGCGACACATTAAACATATATATTCGGAATTCTAAGAAAATTCTCCATAAGTCGTTCATAGTTCAGAAGTGTACACGGCTTTCGGGTACATAGTAATATGCCTCAGACCAGGCCATGGGACTGTTATTTTTATAGAGCTGCGGTACAGGCAAAAGTATCGTCCATACTTTTTGCCGATCGTGTGCCGGAAGGTGGCGACACATTAAACATATATATTTGGAAAGCCAGGAAAATTCTCCATAAGTCGATCATAGTTTGAAAGTGTACACGGCTTTCGGAGACATAGTAATATGCCTCAGACCATGCCAGGGGACCGTTATTTTATAGATCTGCGGTACAGGGAAACGTATCGTTTATAATTTTTCTGACCGTGTGCCAGAAATTGTCGACGCATTAAACCTATATATTTAGAAAGCCAGAAAAATTCTCCATAAGTCGTTCATGTTCAAAAGTGTTCATGGCTTTCGGGTACATAGTAATATGCCTCGGACCAGGCCAGGGGACCGTTTTTTTCGTAGAGCCTATTTTATGGGCAAACGTATTTATGATTTTTCCGACCATGTTCCGGAAGGTGGCGACGTATCAAACTTATATATTTGGAAAGCCAGGAAAATTCTCCATAAGTCGTTCATAGTTTAAAAGTGTACACGGCTTTCGGAGACATAGTAATATGCCTCAGACCATGCCAGGGGACCGTTATTTTATAGATCTGCGGTACAGGGAAACGTATCGTCAATCATTTTTCCGATCATGTTCCGGAAGTTAGCGATGCATTAAACATATATATTCAGAAAGCAAAGAAAATTCTCCATAAGTTGTTCATAGTTCAGGAGTGTACACGGCTTTCGGGGACATAGTAATATGCCTCAGACCAGGCCAGGGGACCGTTATTTTATAGATCTGCGGTACAGGGAAACGTATCGTTTATAATTTTTCTGACCGTGTGCCGGAAATTGTCGACGCATTAAACCTATATATTTAGAAAGCCAGAAAAATTCTCCATAAGTCGTTCATGTTCAAAAGTGTTCATGGCTTTCGGGTACATAGTAATATGCCTCGGACCAGGCCAGGGGACCGTTTTTTCGTAGAGCCTATTTTATGGGCAAACGTATTTATGATTTTTCCGACCATGTTCCGGAAGGTGGCGACGTATCAAACTTATATATTTGGAAAGCCAGGAAAATTCTCCATAAGTCGTTCATAGTTTAAAAGTGTACACGGCTTTCGGAGACATAGTAATATGCCTCAGACCATGCCAGGGGACCATTTTTTTGTAGATCCGCGGTACAGGCAAACGTGCCATTTATAATTTATCCGACCGTGTTCCGGAAGGTGGCGACGCATCAAACCTATATATTTGGAAAGCCAGAAAAATTCTCCATAAGTCGTTCATAGTTTAAAAGTGTACACGGCTTTCGGAGACATAGTAATATGCCTCAGACCATGCCAGGGGACCGTTTTTTTGTAGAGCTGCGGTACAGGCAAAAGTATCGTCCATACCTTTTGCCGGTCGTGT
Organism: Metopolophium dirhodum; assembly: GCF_019925205.1. Lineage (NCBI taxonomy): Eukaryota > Metazoa > Arthropoda > Insecta > Hemiptera > Aphididae > Metopolophium > Metopolophium dirhodum. Next base: position 4,002,466 of record NC_083560.1, read on the forward strand.
GCCGGAAGGTGGTGACACATTAAACATATATATTCAGAAAGCAAAGAAAATTCTCCATAAGTTGTTCATAGTTCAATAGTGTACAAGGCTTTCGGTGGCATAGTAATATGCGTCAGACCAGGCCAGAGGACCGTTATTTTATAGATCTGCGGTACAGGGAAACGTATCGTTTATAATTTTTCTGACCGTGTGCCGGAAATTGTCGACGCATCAAACCTATATATTTGGAAAGCCAGAAAAATTCTCTATAAGTCGATCATAGTTAAAAAGTGTACACGGCTTTCGTTTACATAGTAATATGCCTCAGACCAGGCCAGGGGACCGTTTTTTCGTAGATCCTCTTGTACAGACAAACGTGCCATTTATAATTATTCCAACCGTGTTCCGGAAGGTTGTGACGCATTAAGCCTATATATTCGGAAAATTAGGCAAGTTCTCTATAAGACGTTCATAGTTCAAAAGTGTTCACGGCTTTCGGGTACATAGTAATATACCTCAGACCAGGCAAGGGGACCATTTTTTTGTAGAGCCGTGATACAGGCAAACGTGCTATTTATAATTTTTCCGACCGTGTGCCGGAAATTGTCGACGCATCAAACCTATATATTTGGAAAGCCAGAAAAATTCTCCATAAGTCGTTCATGTTCAAAAGTGTTCACGGCTTTCGGGTACATAGTAATATACCTCAGACCAGGCAAGGGGACCATTTGTTTGTAGAGCCGTGATACAGGCAAACGTGCTATTTATAATTTTTCCGACCGTGTTCCGGAAAATGGCGACGCATCAAACCTATATATTTGGAAAGCCAGGAAAATTCTCCATATGTCGTTCATAATTCAAAAGTGTACACGGCTTTCGGGGACATAGTAATATGCCTCAGACCAGGGCAAGGGATTGTTTTTTTATAGAGCTGCGGTACAGGGAAACGTATCGTTTATAATTTTTCTGACCGTGTTCCGGAAGGTGGCGACGCATCAAACCTATATATTTGGAAAGCCAGAAAAATTCCCCATAAGTCGTTCATGTTCAAAAGTGTTCATGGTTTTCGGGTACATAGTAATATGCCTCGGACCAGGCCAAGGGACCGTTTTTTCGTAGAGCCTATTGTACGGGCAAACGTATTTATGATTTTTCCGACCATGTTCCGGAAGGTGGCGACGTATCAAACTTACATATTTGGAAAGCCAGGAAAATTCTCCATAAGTCGTTTATGTTCAAAAGTGTTCATGGCATTCGGGTACATAGTAATATGCCTCGGACCAGGCCAGGGGACCGGTTTTTCGTAGAGCCTATTGTACGGGCAAACGTATTTATAATTTTTTCGACCATGTTCCGGAAGGTGGCGACGTATCAAACTTATATATTTGGAAAGCCAGGAAAATTCTCCATAAGACGTTCATAGTTTAAAAGTGTACACGGCTTTCGGAGACATAGTAATATGCCTCAGACCATGCCAGGGGACCGTTTTTTTGTAGAGCCGCGGTACAGGCAAACGTATTGTTTATCATTTTTCCGACCGTGTTCTGGAAGATGGCGACACATTAAACATATATATTCAGAAAGCAAAGAAAATTCTCCATAAGTTGTTCATAGTTCAATAGTGTACAAGGCTTTCGGTGGCATAGTAATATGCGTCAGACCAGGCCAGGGGACCGTTATTTTATAGATCTGCGGTACAGGGAAACGTATCGTTTATAATTTTTCTGACCGTGTGCCGGAAATTGTCGACGCATCAAACCTATATATTTGGAAAGCCAGAAAAATTCTCTATAAGTCGATCATAGTTAAAAAGTGTACACGGCTTTCGTTTACATAGTAATATGCCTCAGACCAGGCCAGGGGACCGTTTTTTCGTAGATCCTCTTGTACAGACAAACGTGCCATTTATAATTATTCCAACCGTGTTCCGGAAGGTTGTGACGCATTAAGCCTATATATTCGGAAAATTAGGCAAGTTCTCTATAAGACGTTCATAGTTCAAAAGTGTTCACGGCTTTCGGGTACATAGTAATATACCTCAGACCAGGCAAGGGGACCATTTTTTTGTAGAGCCGTGATACAGGCAAACGTGCTATTTATAATTTTTCCGACCGTGTTCCGGAAAATGGCGACGCATCAAACCTATATATTTGGAAAGCCAGGAAAATTCTCCATATGTCGTTTATAATTTAAAAGTGTACACGGCTTTCGGGGACATAGTAATATGCCTCAGACCAGGGCAAGGGATTGTTTTTTTATAGAGCTGCGGTACAGGGAAACGTATCGTTTATAATTTTTTTGACCGTGTTCCGGAAGGTGGCGACGCATCAAACCTATATATTTGGAAAGCCAGAAAAATTCTCCATAAGTCGTTCATGTTCAAAAGTGTTCATGGCTTTCGGGTACATAGTAATATGCCTCAGACCAGGCCAGAGGACCGGTTTTTCGTAGAGCCTATTGTACGGGCAAACGTATTTATGATTTTTTCCACCATGTTCCGGAAGGTGGCGACGTATCAAACTTATATATTTGGAAAACCAGGAAAATTCTCCATAAGTCGTTCATAGTTTAAAAGTGTACACGGCTTTCGGAGACATAGTAATATGCCTCAGACCATGCCAGGGGACCGTTTGTTTGTAGAGCCGCGGTACAGGCAAACGTATTGTTTATCATTTTTCCGACCGTGTTCTGGAAGGTGGCGACACATTAAACATATATATTCAGAAAGCAAAGAAAATTCTCCATAAGTTGTTTATAGTTCAATAGTGTACAAGGCTTTCGGTGGCATAGTAATATGCGTCAGACCAGGCCAGGGGACCGTTATTTTATAGATCTGCGGTACAGGGAAACGTATCGTTTATAATTTTTCTGACCGTGTGCCGGAAATTGTCGACGCATTAAACCTATATATTTGGAAAGCCAGAAAAATTCTCTATAAGTCGATCATAGTTAAAAGGTGTACACGGCTTTTGGTGACATAGTAATATGCCTCAGACCAGGCCAGGGGACCGTTTTTTCGAAGATCCTCTTGTACAGACAAACGTGCCATTTATAATTATTCCAACCGTGTTCTGGAAGGTTGTGACGCATTAAGCCTATATATTCGGAAAATAAGCAAGTTCTCTATAAGTGTTCATAGTTCAAAAGTGTTCACGGCTTTCGGGTACATAGTAATATACCCCAGACCAGGCAAGGGGACCGTTTTTTTTTATAGAGCTGCGGTACAGGGAAACGTATCGTCTATCATTTTTCCGATCATGTTCCGGAAGGTAGCGACGCATTAAACATATATATTTGGAAAGCCAGGAAAATTCTCCATAAGTCGATCATAGTTTGAAAGTGTACACGGCTTTTGGTGACATAGTAATATGCGTCAGACCATGCCAGGGGACCTTTTTTTTGTAGAGCCGCGGTACAGGCAAACGTATTGTTTATCATTTTTCCGACCGTGTTCTGGAAGGTGGCGACACATTAAACATATATATTCGGAATTCTAAGAAAATTCTCCATAAGTCGTTCATAGTTCAGAAGTGTACACGGCTTTCGGGTACATAGTAATATGCCTCAGACCAGGCCATGGGACTGTTATTTTTATAGAGCTGCGGTACAGGCAAAAGTATCGTCCATACTTTTTGCCGATCGTGTGCCGGAAGGTGGCGACACATTAAACATATATATTTGGAAAGCCAGGAAAATTCTCCATAAGTCGATCATAGTTTGAAAGTGTACACGGCTTTCGGTGACATAGTAATATGCGTCAGACCGGGCCAGGGGACCGTTTTTTCGTAGAGCCTATTGTACGGGCAAACGTATTTATGATTTTTCCGACCATGTTCAAGAAGGTGGCGACGTATCAAACTTATATATTTGGAAAGCCAGGAAAATTCTCCATAAGTCGTTCATAGTTTAAAAGTGTACACGGCTTTCGGAGACATAGTAATATGCCTCAGACCATGCCAGGGGACCGTTTTTTTGTAGAGCTGCGGTACAGGGAAACGTATCGTCTATCATTTTTCCGATCATGTTCCGGAAGATAGCGACGCATTAAACATATATATTCAGATAGCAAAGAAAATTCTCCATAAGTTGTTCATAGTTCAGGAGTGTACACGGCTTTCGGGGACATAGTAATATGTCTCAGACCAGGCCAGGGGACCGTTATTTTATAGATCTGCGGTACAGGGGAAACGTATCGTTTATAATTTTTCTGACCGTGTGCCGGAAATTGTCGACGCATCAAACCTATATATTTGGAAAGCCAGAAAAATTCTCCATAAGTCGTTCATGTTCAAAAGTGTTCATGGCTTTCGGGTACATAGTAATATGCCTCGGACCAGGCCAGGGGACCGTTTTTTCGTAGAGCCTATTTTACGGGCAAACGTATTTATGATTTTTCCGACCATGTTCCGGAAGGTGGCGACGTATCAAACTTATATATTTGGAAAGCCAGGAAATTTCTCCATAAGTCGTTCATGGTTGAAAAGTGTACACGGCTTTCGGAGACATAGTAATATGCCTCAGACCATGCCAGGGGACAATTTTTTTGTAGAGCCGCGGTACAGGCAAACGTGCCATTTATAATTTTTCCGACCGTGTTCCGGAAGGTGGCGACGCATCAAACCTATATATTTGGAAAGCCAGAAAAATTCTCCATAAGTCGTTCATAGTTTAAAAGTGTACACGGCTTTCGGAGACATAGTAATATGCCTCAGACCATGTCAGGGGACCGTTTTTTTGTAGAGCTGCGGTACAGGCAAAAGTATCGTCCATACCTTTTGCCGATCGTGTGCCGGAAGGTGGCGACACATTAAACCTATATATTTGGAAAGCCGGAAAAATTCTCTATAAGTCGATCATAGTTAAAAAGTGTGCACGGCTTTCGGGTACATAGTAATATGCCTCAGACAAGGCCAGGGGACCGTTTTTTTGTAGAGCCGTGGTACAGGCAGACGTGCCATTTATAATTTTTCTGACCGTGTTCTGGAATGTGGCCACGCACCAAACCTATATATTCGAAAAGCCAGGAAAATTCTCCATAAGTCGTTTATAGTTTAAAAGTGTACACGGCTTTCGGAGACATAGTAATATGCCTCAGACCAGGCCAGGGGACCGTTTTTTCGTAGATCCTCTAGTACAGACAAACGTGCCATTTATAATTATTCCAACCGTGTTCCGGAAGGTTGTGACGCATTAAGCCTATATATTCGGAAAATAAGCAAGTTCCCTATAAGACGTTCATAGTTCAAAAGTGTTCACGGCTTTCGGGTACATAGTTATATGCCTCAGACCAGGCCAGGGGACCGTTTTTTTGTAGAGTCGCGCTACAGGCAAACGTATTGTTTATCATTTTTCCGACCGTGTTCTGGAAGGTGGCGACACATTAAACATATATATTCGGAAAGCTAAGAAAATTCTCCATAAGTCGTTCATAGTTCAGAAGTGTACACGGCTTTCGGGTACATAGTAATATGCGTCAGACCAGGCCATGGGACTGTTGTTTTTATAGAGCTGCGGTACAGGGAAACGTATCGTCTATCATTTTTCTGACCTAGATCCGGAAAATGGCGACGCATCAAACCTATATATTTGGAAAGCCAGAAAAATTCTCCATAAGTCGTTCATGTTCAAAAGTGTTCATGGCTTTCGGGTACATAGTAATATGCCTCAGACCAGGCCATGGGACTGTTGTTTTTATAGAGCTGCGGTACAGGGAAACGTATCGTCTATCATTTTTCCGACCATGTTCCGGAAGGTGGCGACGTATTAAACCTATATATTCGGAAAGCCAGGAAAATTTTCCATAAGTCGATCATAGATTGAAAGTCTACACGACTTTCGGTGACATAGTAATATGCGTCAGACCGGGCCAGGGGACCGTTATTTTATAGATCTGCGGTACAGGGAAACGTATCGTTTATAATTTTTCGGACCGTGTGCCGGAAATTGTCGACGCATTAAACCTATATATTTGGAAAGCCAAAAAAATTCTCTATAAGTCGATCATAGTTAAAAAGTGTGCACGGCTTTCGGGTACATAGTAATATGCCTCAGACCAGGCCAGGGGACCGTTTTTTTGTAGAGCCGTGGTACAGGCAGACGTGCCATTTATAATTTTTCTGACCGTGTTCGGGAAGGTGGCCACGCACCAAACCTATATATTCGAAAAGCCAGGAAAATTCTCCATAAGTCGTTCATAGTTTAAAAGTGTACACGGCTTTCGGAGACATAGTAATATGCCTCAGACCAGGCCAGGGGACCGTTTTTTCGTAGATCCTCTTGTACAGACAAACGTGCCATTTATAATTATTCCAACCGTGTTCCGGAAGGTTGTGACGCATTAAGCCTATATATTCGGAAAATAAGCAAGTTCCCTATAAGACGTTCATAGTTCAAAAGTGTTCACGGCTTTCAGGTACATAGTAATATGCCTCAGACCAGGCCAGGGGACCGTTTTTTCGTAGAGCCTATTGTACGGGCAAACGTATTTATGATTTTTCCGACCATGTTCCGGAAGGTGGCGACGTATCAAACTTATATATTTGGAAAGCCAGGAAAATTATCCATAAGTCGTTCATAGTTTAAAAGTGTACACGGCTTTCGGAGACATAGTAATATGCCTCAGACCAGGCCATGGGACTGTTGTTTTTATAGAGCTGCGGTACAGGGAAACGTATCGTCTATCATTTTTCCGACCGTGTTCCGGAAAATGGCGACGCATCAAACCTATATATTTGGAAAGCCAGAAAAATTCTCCATAAGTCATTCATGTTCAAAAGTGTTCATGGCTTTCGGGTACATAGTAATATGCCTCAGACCAGGCCATGGGACTGTTGTTTTTATAGAGCTGCGGTACAGGGAAACGTATCGTCTATCATTTTTCCGACCATGTTCCGGAAGGTGGCGACGTATTAAACCTATATATTCGGAAAGCCAGGAAAATTTTCCATAAGTCGATCATAGATTGAAAGTCTACACGACTTTCGGTGACATAGTAATATGCGTCAGACCGGGCCAGGGGACCGTTATTTTATAGATCTGCGGTACAGGGAAACGTATCGTTTATAATTTTTCGGACCGTGTGCCGGAAATTGTCGACGCATTAAACCTATATATTTGGAAAGCCAAAAAAATTCTCTATAAGTCGATCATAGTTAAAAAGTGTGCACGGCTTTCGGGTACATAGTAATATGCCTCAGACCAGGCCAGGGGACCGTTTTTTTGTAGAGCCGTGGTACAGGCAGACGTGCCATTTATAATTTTTCTGACCGTGTTCGGGAAGGTGGCCACGCACCAAACCTATATATTCGAAAAGCCAGGAAAATTCTCCATAAGTCGTTCATAGTTTAAAAGTGTACACGGCTTTCGGAGACATAGTAATATGCCTCAGACCAGGCCAGGGGACCGTTTTTTCGTAGATCCTCTTGTACAGACAAACGTGCCATTTATAATTATTCCAACCGTGTTCCGGAAGGTTGTGACGCATTAAGCCTATATATTCGGAAAATAAGCAAGTTCCCTATAAGACGTTCATAGTTCAAAAGTGTTCACGGCTTTCAGGTACATAGTAATATGCCTCAGACCAGGCCAGGGGACCGTTTTTTCGTAGAGCCTATTGTACGGGCAAACGTATTTATGATTTTCCGACCATGTTCCGGAAGGTGGCGACGTATCAAACTTATATATTTGGAAAGCCAGGAAAATTATCCATAAGTCGTTCATAGTTTAAAAGTGTACACGGCTTTCGGAGACATAGTAATATGCCTCAGACCAGGCCATGGGACTGTTGTTTTTATAGAGCTGCGGTACAGGGAAACGTATCGTCTATCATTTTTCCGACCGTGTTCCGGAAAATGGCGACGCATCAAACCTATATATTTGGAAAGCCAGAAAAATTCTCCATAAGTCATTCATGTTCAAAAGTGTTCATGGCTTTCGGGTACATAATAATATGCCTCAGACCAGGCCATGGGACTGTTGTTTTTATAGAGCTGCGGTACAGGGAAACGTATCGTCTATCATTTTTCCGACCATGTTCCGGAAGGTAGCGACGCATTAAACATATATATTCAGAAAGCAAAGAAAATTCTCTATAAGTTGTTCATAGTTCAGGAGTGTACACGGCTTTCGGGGACATAGTAATATGCCTCAGACCAGGCCAGGGGACCGTTATTTTATAGATCTGCGGTACAGGGAAACGTATCGTTTATAATATTTCTGACCGTGTGCCGGAAATTGTCGACGCATTAAACCTATATATTTAGAAAGCCATAAAAATTCTCTATAAGTCGATTATAGTTAAAAAGTGTACACGGCTTTCGTTTACATAGTAATATGCCTCAGACCAGGCCAAGGGACCGTTTTTTTTAGAGAGCTGCGGTACAGGGAAACGTATCGTTTATAATTTTTCTGACCGTGTTCCGGAAGGTGGCGACGTATTAAACCTATATATTCGGAAAGCCAGGAAAATTTTCCATAAGTCGATCATAGATTGAAAGTCTACACGGCTTTCGGTGACATAGTAATATGCGTCAGACCGGGCCAGGGGACCGTTATTTTATAGATCTGCGGTACAGGGAAACGTATCGTTTATAATTTTTCGGACCGTGTGCCGGAAATTGTCGACGCATTAAACCTATATATTTGGAAAGCCAGAAAAATTCTCTATAAGTCGATCATAGTTAAAAAGTGTGCACGGCTTTCGGGTACATAGTAATATGCCTCAGACCAGGCCAGGGGACCGTTTTTTTGTAGAGCCGTGGTACAGGCAGACGTGCCATTTATAATTTTTCTGACCGTGTTCTGGAAGGTGGCCACGCACCAAACCTATATATTCGAAAAGCCAGGAAAATTCTCCATAAGTCGTTCATAGTTTAAAAGTGTACACGGCTTTCGGAGACATAGTAATATGCCTCAGACCAGGCCAGGGGACCGTTTTTTCGTAGATCCTCTTGTACAGACAAACGTGCCATTTATAATTATTCCAACCGTGTTCCGGAAGGTTGTGACGCATTAAGCCTATATATTCGGAAAATAAGCAAGTTCCCTATAAGACGTTCATAGTTCAAAAGTGTTCACGGCTTTCAGGTACATAGTAATATGCCTCAGACCAGGCCAGGGGACCGTTTTTTCGTAGAGCCTATTGTACGGGCAAACGTATTTATGATTTTTCCGACCATGTTCCGGAAGGTGGCGACGTATCAAACTTATATATTTGGAAAGCCAGGAAAATTATCCATAAGTCGTTCATAGTTTAAAAGTGTACACGGCTTTCGGAGACATAGTAATATGCCTCAGACCAGGCCATGGGACTGTTGTTTTTATAGAGCTGCGGTACAGGGAAACGTATCGTCTATCATTTTTCCGACCATGTTCCGGAAGGTAGCGACGCATTAAACATATATATTCAGAAAGCAAAGAAAATTCTCTATAAGTTGTTCATAGTTCAGGAGTGTACACGGCTTTCGGGGACATAGTAATATGCCTCAGACCAGGCCAGGGGACCGTTATTTTATAGATCTGCGGTACAGGGAAACGTATCGTTTATAATATTTCTGACCGTGTGCCGGAAATTGTCGACGCATTAAACCTATATATTTAGAAAGCCATAAAAATTCTCTATAAGTCGATTATAGTTAAAAAGTGTACACGGCTTTCGTTTACATAGTAATATGCCTCAGACCAGGCCAAGGGACCGTTTTTTTAGAGAGCTGCGGTACAGGGAAACGTATCGTTTATAATTTTTCTGACCGTGTTCCGGAAGGTGGCGACGTATTAAACCTATATATTCGGAAAGCCAGGAAAATTTTCCATAAGTCGATCATAGATTGAAAGTCTACACGGCTTTCGGTGACATAGTAATATGCGTCAGACCGGGCCAGGGGACCGTTATTTTATAGATCTGCGGTACAGGGAAACGTATCGTTTATAATTTTTCGGACCGTGTGCCGGAAATTGTCGACGCATTAAACCTATATATTTGGAAAGCCAGAAAAATTCTCTATAAGTCGATCATAGTTAAAAAGTGTGCACGGCTTTCGGGTACATAGTAATATGCCTCAGACCAGGCCAGGGGACCGTTTTTTTGTAGAGCCGTGGTACAGGCAGACGTGCCATTTATAATTTTTCTGACCGTGTTCTGGAAGGTGGCCACGCACCAAACTTATATATTCGAAAAGCCAGGAAAATTCTCCATAAGTCGTTCATAGTTTAAAAGTGTACACGGCTTTCGGAGACATAGTAATATGCCTCAGACCAGGCCAGGGGACCGTTTTTTCGTAGATCCTCTTGTACAGACAAACGTGCCATTTATAATTATTCCAACCGTGTTCCGGAAGGTTGTGACGCATTAAGCCTATATATTCGGAAAATAAGCAAGTTCCCTATAAGACGTTCATAGTTCAAAAGTGTTCACGGCTTTCGGGTACATAGTAATATGCCTCAGACCAGGCCAGGGGACCGTTTTTTTTGTAGAGCTGCGGTACAGGGAAACGTATCGTCTATCATTTTTCCGACCATGTTCCGGAAGGTAGCGACGCATTAAACATATATATTCAGAAAGTAAAGAAAATTCTCCATAAGTTGTTCATAGTTCAGGAGTGTACACGGCTTTCGGGGACATAGTAATATGCCTCAGACCAGTCCAGGGGACCGTTATTTTATAGATCTGCGGTACAGGGAAACGTATCGTTTATAATTTTTCTGACCGTGTGCCGGAAATTGTCGACGCATTAAACCTATATATTTGGAAAGCCAGAAAAATTCTCTATATGTCGATCATAGTTAAAAAGTGTACACGGCTTTCGTTTACATAGTAATATGCCGCACACCATCCCAGGGGACAGTTTTTTTGTAGAGCCGCGATACAGGCAAACGTGCTATTTATAATATTTTCGACCGTGTTCCGGAAAATGGCGACGCACCAAACCTATATATTCGAAAAGCCAGGAAAATTCTCCATATGTCGTTTATAATTCAAAAGTGTACACGGCTTTCGGAGACATAGTAATATGCCTCAGACCAGGCCAGGGGACCGTTTTTTCGTAGATCCTCTTGTACAGACAAACGTGCCATTTATAATTATTCCAACCGTGTTCCGGAAGGTTGTGACGCATTAAGCCTATATATTCGGAAAATAAGCAAGTTCTCTATAAGACATTCATAGTTCAGGAGTGTACACGGCCTTCGGGGACATAGTAATATGCCTCAGACCAGGCCAGGGGACCGTTATTTTATAGATCTGCGGTACAGGGAAACGTATCGTTTATAATTTTTCTGACCGTGTGCCGGAAATTGTCAACGCATTAAAACTATATAATTGGAAAGCCAGAAAAATTCTCTATAAGTCGATCATAGGTAAAAAGTGTACACGGCTTTCGTTTACATAGTAATATGCCGCAGACCAGGCCAGGGGACCGTTTTTTTGTAGAGCCGCGATACAGGCAAACGTGCCATTTATAATTATTCCAACCGTGTTAAGGAAGGTTGTGACGCATTAAGCCTATATATTCAGAAAATAAGCAAGTTCTCTATAAGACGTTCATAGTTCAAAAGTGTTCACGGCTTTCGGGTACATAGTAATATACCCCAGACCAGGGAAGGGGACCGTTTTTTTGTAGAGCCGCGATACAGGCAAACGTGCTATTTATAAATTTTCCGACCGTGTTCCGGAAAATGGCGACGCATCAAATCTATATATTTGGAAAGCCAGGAAAATTCTCCATAAGTCGTTCATGTTCAAAATTGTTCATGGCTTTCGGGTACATAGTAATATGCCTCGGACCAGGCCAGGGGACCGTTTTTTTGTAGAGCTGCGGTACAGGCAAAAGTATCGTCCATACTTTTTGCCGATCGTGTGCCGGAAGATGGCGACACATTAAACATATATATTTGGAAAGCCAGGAAAATTCTCCATAAGTTGTTCATAGTTCAGGAGTGTACACGGCCTTCGGGGACATAGTAATATGCGTCAGACCGGGCCAGGGGACCGTTTTTTCGTAGAGCCTATTGTACGGGCAAACGTATTTATGATTTTTCCGACCATGTTCCGGAAGGTGGCGACGTATCAAACTTATATATTTGGAAAGCCAGGAAAATTCTCCATATGTCGTTCATAATTCAAAAGTGTATACGGCTTTCGGAGACATAGTCATATGCCTCAGACCAGGCCAGGGGACCGTTTTTTCGTAGATCCTCTTGTACAAACAAAAGTGCAATTTATAATTATTCCAACCGTGTTCCAGAAGGTTGTGACGCATTAAGCCTATATATACGGAAAATAAGCAAGTTCTCCATAAGTCGTTCATGTTCAAAAGCGTTCATGGCTTTCGGGTACATAGTAATATGCCTCGGACCAGGCCAGGGGACCGTTTTTTTTGTAGAGCTGCGGTACAGGCAAAAGTATCGTCCATACTTTTTTCTGACCGTGTTCCGGAAAATGGCGACGCATCAAACCTATATATTTGGAAAGCCAGGAAAATTCTCCATATGTCGTTCATAATTCAAAAGTGTACACGGCTTTCGGGGACATAGTAATATGCCTCAGACCAGGCCAAGGGACCGTTTTTTTAGAGAGCTGCGGTACAGGGAAACGTATCGTTTATAATTTTTCTGATCGTGTTCCGGAAATTGTCGACGCATTAAACCTATATATTTGAAAAGCCAGAAAAATTTTCCATAAGTCGATCTTAGATTGAAAGTCTACACGGCTTTCGGTGACATAGTAATATGCGTCAGACCGGGCCAGGGGACCGTTATTTTATAGATCTGCGGTACAGGGAAACGTATCGTTTATAATTTTTCTGACCGTGTGCCGGAAATTGTCGACGCATTAAACCTATATATTTGGAAAGCCAGGAAAATATTCTATAAGTCGATCATAGTTAAAAAGTGTGCACGGCTTTCGGGTACATAGTAATATGCCTCAGACCAGGCCAGGGGACCGTTTTTCTGTAGAGCCGTGGTACAGCAAACCTGCCATTTATAATTTTTCCGACCGTGTTCCGGAAGGTTATGACGCATTAAGCCTATATATTCGGAAAATAAGCAAGTTCCCTTTAAGACGTTCATAGTTCAAAAGTGTACACGGCTTTCGGGGACATAGTAATATGCCTCAGACCAGTCCAGGGGACCGTTATTTTATAGATCTGCGGTACAGGGAAACGTATCGTTTATAATTTTTCTGACCGTGTGCCGGAAATTGTCGACGCATTAAACCTATATATTTGGAAAGCCAGAAAAATTCTCTATATGTCGATCATAGTTAAAAAGTGTACACGGCTTTCGTTTACATAGTAATATGCCGCAGACCATCCCAGGGGACCGTTTTTTTTGTAGAGCCGCGATACAGGCAAACGTGCCATTTATAATTTTTCCGACCGTGTTCCGGAAAATGGCGACGCACCAAACCTATATATTCGAAAAGCCAGGAAAATTCTCCATATGTCGTTCATAATTCAAAAGTGTACACGGCTTTCGGAGACATAGTAATATGCCTCAGACCAGGCCAGAGGACCGTTTTTTCGTAGATCCTCTTGTACAGACAAACGTGCCATTTATAATTATTCCAACCGTGTTCCGGAAGGTTGTGACGCATTAAGCCTATATATTCGAAAAATAAGCAAGTTCTCTATAAGACGTTCATAGTTCAAAAGTGTTCACGGCTTTCGGGTACATAGTAATATACCCCAGACCAGGCAAGGGGACCGTTTTTTTGTAGAGCCGCGATACAGGCAAACGTGCTATTTATAAATTTTACGACCGTGTTCCGGAAAATGGCGACGCATCAAACCTATATATTTGGAAAGCCATGAAAATTCTCCATAAGTCGTTCATGTTCAAAAGTGTCCATGGCTTTCGGGTACATAGTAATATGCCTCGGACCAGGCCAGGGGACCGTTTTTTTTGTAGAGCTGCGGTACAGGCAAAAGTATCGTCCATACTTTTTGCCGATCGTGTGCCGGAAGATGGCGACACATTAAACATATATATTTGGAAAGCCAGGAAAATTCTCCATAAGTTGTTCATAGTTCAGGAGTGTACACGGCCTTCGGGGACATAGTAATATGCCTCAGACCAGGCCAGGGGACCGTTATTTTATAGATCTGCGGTACAGGGAAACGTATCGTTTATAATTTTTCTGACCGTGTGCCGGAAATTGTCGACGCATTAAAACTATATAATTGGAAAGCCAGAAAAATTCTCTATAAGTCGATCATAGGTAAAAAGTGTACACGGCTTTCGTTTACATAGTAATATGCCGCAGACCAAGGCCAGGGGACCGTTTTTTTTGTAGAGCCGCGATACAGGCAAACGTGCCATTTATAATTATTCCAACCGTGTTCCGGAAGGTTGTGACGCATTAAGCCTATATATTCGGAAAATAAGCAAGTTCTCTATAAGACGTTCATAGTTCAAAAGTGTTCACGGCTTTCGGGTACATAGTAATATACCCCAGACCAGGGAAGAGGACAGTTTTTTTGTAGAACCGCGATACAGGCAAACGTGCTATTTATAAATTTTCCGACCGTGTTCCGGAAAATGGCGACGCATCAAACCTATATATTTGGAAAGCCAGGAAAATTCTCCATAAGTCGTTCATGTTCAAAATTGTTCATGGCTTTCGGGTACATAGTAATATGCCTCGGACCAGGCCAGGGGACCGTTTTTTTTGTAGAGCTGCGGTACAGGCAAAAGTATCGTCCATACTTTTTGCCGATCGTTTGCCGGAAGGTGGCGACATATTAAACATATATATTTAGAAAACCAGGAAAATTCTCCATAAGTCTTTCATGTTCAAAAGTTTACACGGCTTTCGGGTACATAGTAATATGCCTCAGACCAGGCCAGGGGACCGTTTTTTTGTAGAGCCGCGGTACAGGCAAACGTATTGTTTATCATTTTTCCGACCGTGTTCTGGAAGGTGGCGACACATTAAACATATATATTCGGAAAGCTAAGAAAGTTCTCCATAAGTCGTTCATAGTTCAGAAGTGTACACGGCTTTCGGGTACATAGTAATATGCCTCAGACCAGTCCAGGGGACCGTTATTTTATAGATCTGCGGTACAGGGAAACGTATCGTTTATAATTTTTCTGACCGTGTGCCGGAAATTGTCGACGCATTAAACCTATATATTTGGAAAGCCAGAAAAATTCTCTATAAGTCGATCATAGTTAAAAAGTGTACACGGCTTTCGTTTACATAGTAATATGCCTCAGACCAGGCCAGGGGACCGTTATTTTATAGATCTGCGGTACAGGGAAACGTTTTATTTATAATTTTTCTGACCGTGTGCCGGAAATTGTCGACGCACTAAACCTATATTTTCGAAAAGCCAGGAAAATTCTCCATATGTCGTTCATAATTCAAAAGTGTACACGGCTTTCGGAGACATAGTTATATGCCTCAGACCAGGCCAGGCGACCGTTTTTTCGTAGATCCTCTTGTACAGACAAACGTGCCATTTATAATTATTCCAACCGTGTTCCGGAAGGTTGTGACGCATTAAGCCTATATATTCGGAAAATAAGCAAGTTCTCCATAAGTCGTTCATAGTTTAAAAGTGTACTCGGCTTTCGGAGACATAGTAATATGCCTCAGACCATGCCAGGGGACCATTTTTTTATAGAGCTGCGGTACAGGGAAACGTGTCGTCTATCATTTTTCCGACCATGTTCCGGAAGGTAGCGACGCATTAAACATATATATTCAGAAAGTAAAGAAAATTCTCCATAAGTTGTTCATAGTTCAGGAGTGTACACGGCCTTCGGGGACATAGTAATATGCCTCAGACCAGGCCAGGGAACCGTTATTTTATAGATCTGCGGTACAGGGAAACGTATCGTTTATAATTTTTCTGACCGTGTGCCGGAAATTGTCGACGCATTAAACCTATATATTTGGAAAGCCAGAAAAATTTTCTATAAGTTGATCATAGTTAAAAAGTGTACATGGCTTTCGGGGTACATATTAATATGCCTCATACCAGGCCAGGGGACCGTTTTTTCGTAGATCCACGGATAAGGCAAACGTGCCATTTATAATTTTTCCGACCGTGTTCCGGAAGGTGGCAACGCATCAAACCTATATATTTGGAAAGCCAGGAAAATACTCTATAAGTCGATCATAGTTAAAAAGTGTGCACGGCTTTCGGGTACATAGTAATATGCCTCAGACCAGGCCAGGGGACCGTTTTTCTGTAGAGCCGTGGTACAGCAAACCTGCCATTTATAATTTTTCCGACCGTGTTCCGGAAGGTGGCGACGCACTAAATCTATATATTTAGAAAGCCAGGAAAATTCTCTATTTGTCGATCATAGTTCAAAAGTGTACACGGTTTTCGGGTACATAGTAATAGGCCTCAGACCAGGCCAGGGGACCGTTTTTTCGTAGATCCGCTGATAAGGCAAACGTATTGTCCATACTTTTTGCCGATCGTGTGCAAAAAAGTGGTGACACATTAAACCTATATATTTGGAATGCCAGGAAAATTCTCCATAAGTCGTTCATGTTCAAAAGTGTTCACGGCTTTCGGGTACATAGTAATATGCCTCACACCAGGCCAGGGGACCGTTTTTTTGTAGAGCCGCAGTACAGGCAAACGTATCGTCCATACTTTTTGCCGATCGTGTGCCGGAAAGTGGCGACGCATTAAACCTATATATTTGGAAAGCCAGGAAATTTCTCCATAAGTCAATCATAGTTCGAAAGTGTACACGGCTTTCGGGTACATAGTAATATGCCTCATACCAGGCCAGGGGACCTTTTTTTCGTAGATCCGCGGATAAGGCAAACGTGCCATTTATAATTTTTCCGACCGTGTTCCGGAAAGTGGCGACGCATTTAATCTATATATTTGGAAATCCAGGAAAATTCTCTATATGTCGATCATAGTTCAAAAGGGTACACGGTTTTCGGGTACATAGTAATAGGCCTCAGACCAGGCCATGGGATCGTTTTTTTTGTAGAGCCGAATTACAGGCAAACGTATCGTCCATACTTTTTCCCGATCGTGTGCCGGAAAGTGGTGTTGCATTAAACCTATATATTTGGAAAGCCAGAATTTTTCTCTATAAGCCGATCATAGTTCAATAGTGTACAAGGCTATCGGTGGCATAGTAATATGCGTCAGACCAGGCCAGGGGACCGTTTTTTTGTAGAGCCGTGGTACAGGCAAACGTGCCATTTATAATTTTCCGACCGTTTTCCGGAAGGTGGCGACGCACTAAATCTATATATTTAGAAAGCCAGGAAAATTCTCTATAAGTCGATCATAGTTCAAAAGTGTACACGGCTTTCGGGTACATAGTCATATGCCTCATACCAGGCCAGGGGACCGTTTTTTCGTAGATCCGCGGATAAGGCAAACGTGCAATTTATGATTTTTCCGACCGTGTTCCGGAAGGTGGCGACGCACTAAATCTATATATTTAGAAAGCCAGGAAAATTCTCTATAAGTCGATCATAGTTCAAAAGTGTACACGGCTTTCGGGTACATAGTAATAGGCCTCAGACCAGGCCATGGGACCGTTTTTTTGTAGAGCCGAATTACAGGCAAACGTATCGTCCATACTTTTTCCCGATCGTGTGCCGGAAAGTGGTGACGCATTAAACCTATATATTTGGAAAGCCAGAATATTTCTCTATAAGCCGATCATAGTGCAATAGTGTACAAGACTTTCGGTGGCATAGTAATATGCGTCAGACCAGGCCAGGGGACCGTTTTTTCGTAGATCTGCGGATAAGGCAAACGTATCGTCCATACTTTTTCCCGATCGTGTGCCGGAAAGTGGTGACGCATTAAACCTATATATTTGGAAAGCCAGAATTTTTCTCTATAAGCCGATCATAGTTCAATAGTGTACAAGGCTTTCGGTGGCATAGTAATATGCGTCAGACCAGGCCAGGGGACCGTTTTTTCGTAGATCTGCGGATAAGGCAAACGTATCGTCCATACTTTTTCCCGATCGTGTGCCGGAAAGTGGTGACGCATTAAACCTATATATTTGGAAAGCCAGAATTTTTCTCTATAAGCCGATCATAGTTCAATAGTGTACAAGGCTATCGGTGGCATAGTAATATGCGTCAGACCAGGCAAGGGGACCGTTTTTTTTGTAGAGCCGTGGTACAGGCAAACGTGCCATTTATAATTTTTCCGACCGTGTTCCGGAAGGTGGCGACGCATCAAACCTATATATTTAGAAAGCCAGAAAAATTCTCCATAAGTCGTTCATAGTTAAAAAGTGTGCACGGCTTTCGAGTACATAGTAATATACCTCAGACCAGGCCAGGGGACCGTTTTTTTGTAGAGCTGCAGTACAGGCAAATGTATCGTCCATACTTTTTGCCGATCGTGTGCAAAAAAGTGGTGACACATTAAACCTATATATTTGGAAAGCCAGGAAAATTCTCTATAAGTCGATCATAGTTAAAAAGTGTGTACGGCTTTCGGGTACATAGTAATATGCCTGAGACCAGGCCAGGCGACCGTTTTTTTTGTAGAGCTGTGGTACTGGCAAACCTGCCATTTATAATTTTTCCGACCGTGTTCCGGAAGGTGGCTACGCACTAAATCTATATATTTAGAAAGCCAGGAAAATTCTCTATAAGTCGATCATAGTTCGAAAGTGTACACGGCTTTCGGGTACATAGTAATATGCCTCATACCAGGCCAGGGGACCGTTTTTTCGTAGATCCGCGGATAAGGCAAACGTGCCATTTATAATTTTTCCGACCGTGTTCCAGAAAGTGGCGACGCATTTAATCTATATATTTGGAAAGCCAGGAAAATTCTCTATATGTCGATCATAGTTCAAAAGGGTACACGGTTTTCGGGGTACATAGTAATAGGCCTCAGACCAGGCCATGGGATCGTTTTTTTGTAGAGCCGAATTACAGGCAAACGTATCGTCCATACTTTTTGCCGATCGTGTGCCGGAAAGTGGTGACGCATTAAACCTATATATTTGGAAAGCCAGAATTTTTCTCTATAAGCCGATCATAGTTCAATAGTGTACAAGGCTTTCGGTGGCATAGTAATATGCGTCAGACCAGGCCAGGGGACCGTTTTTTTGTAGAGCCGTGGTACAGGCAAACGTGCCATTTATAATTTTTCCGACCGTTTTCCGGAAGGTGGCGACGCACTAAATCTATATATTTAGAAAGCCAGGAAAATTCTCTATAAGTCGATCATAGTTCAAAAGTGTACACGGCTTTCGGGTACATAGTCATATGCCTCATACCAGGCCAGGGGACCGTTTTTTCGTAGATCCGCGGATAAGGCAAACGTGCAATTTATAATTTTTCCGACCGTGTTCCGGAAGGTGGCGACGCACTAAATCTATATATTTAGAAAGCCAGGAAAATTCTCTATAAATCGGTCATAGTTCAAAAGTGTACACGGCTTTCGGGTACATAGTAATAGGCCTCAGACCAGGCCATGGGACCGTTTTTTTGTAGAGCCGAATTACAGGCAAACGTATCGTCCATACTTTTTCCCGATCGTGTGCCGGAAAGTGGTGACGCATTAAACCTATATATTTGGAAAGCCAGAATTTTTCTCTATAAGCCAATCATTGTTCAATAGTGTACAAGGCTTTCGGTGGCATAGTAATATGCGTCAGACCAGGCCAGGGGACCGTTTTTTCGTAGATCCGCGGATAAGGCAAACGTGTCATTTATAATTTTTCCGACCGTGTTCCGGAAGGTGGCGACGCATCAAACCTATATATTTAGAAAGCCAGAAAAATTATCCATAAGTCGTTCATAGTTAAAAAGTGTGCACGGCTTTCGAGTACATAGTAATATACCTCAGACCAGGCCAGGGGACCGTTTTTTTGTAGAGCTGCAGTACAGGCAAACGTATCGTCCATACTTTTTCCCGATCGTGTGCCGGAAAGTGGTGACGCATTAAACCTATATATTTGGAAAGCCAGAATTTTTCTCTATAAGCCGATCATAGTTCAATAGTGTACAAGGCTATCGGTGGCATAGTAATATGCGTCAGACCAGGCAAGGGGACCGTTTTTTTGTAGAGCCGTGGTACAGGCAAACGTGCCATTTATAATTTTTCCGACCGTGTTCCGGAAGGTGGTGACGCACTAAATCTATATATTTAGAAAGCCAGAAAAATGCTCTATAAGTCGATCATAATTCAAAAGTGTACACGGCTTTCGGGTACATAGTAATATGCCTCATACCAGGCCAGGGGACCGTTTTTTCATAGATCCGCGGATAAGGCAAACGTGCAATTTATAATTTTTCCGACCGTGTTCCGGAAGGTGGCGACGCACTAAATCTATATATTTAGAAAGCCAGGAAAATTCTCTATAAGTCGATCATAGTTCAAAAGTGTCCACGGCTTTCGGGTACATAGTAATAGGCCTCAGACCAGGCCATGGGACCGTTTTTTTGTAGAGCCGAATTACAGGCAAACGTATCGTCCATACTTTTTCCCGATCGTGTGCCGGAAAGTGGTGACGCATTAAACCTATATATTTGGAAAGCCAGAATTTTTCTCTATAAGCCGATCATAGTTCAATAGTGTACAAGGCTTTCGGTGGCATAGTAATATGCGTCAGACCAGGCCAGGGGACCGTTTTTTCGTAGATCTGCGGATAAGGCAAACGTATCGTCCATACTTTTTCCCGATCGTGTGCCGGAAAGTGGTGACGCATTAAACCTATATATTTGGAAAGCCAGAATTTTTCTCTATAAGCCGATCATAGTTCAATAGTGTACAAGGCTTTCGGTGGCATAGTAATATGCGTCAGACCAGGCCAGGGGACCGTTTTTTCGTAGATCTGCGGATAAGGCAAACATATCGTCCATACTTTTTCCCGATCGTGTGCCGGAAAGTGGTGACGCATTAAACCTATATATTTGGAAAGCCAGAATTTTTCTCTATAAGCCGATCATAGTTCAATAGTGTACAAGGCTTTCGGTGGCATAGTAATATGCGTCAGACCAGGCCAGGGGACCTTTTTTTTGTAGAGTCGTGGTACAGGCAAACGTGCCATTTATAATTTTTCCGACCGTGTTCCGGAAGGTGGCGACGCATCAAACCTATATATTTAGAAAGCCAGAAAAATTCTCCATAAGTCGTTCATAGTTAAAAAGTGTGCACGGCTTTCAAGTACATAGTAATATACCTCAGACCAGGCCAGGGGACCGTTTTTTTGTAGAGCTGCAGTACGGGCAAATGTATCGTCCATACTTTTTGCCGATCGTGTGAAAAAAAGTGGTGACACATTAAACCTATATATTTGGAAAGCCAGGAAAATTCTCTATAAGTCGATCATAGTTAAAAAGTTTGTACGGCTTTCGGGTACATAGTAATATGCCTGAGACCAGGCCAGGCGACCGTTTTTTTGTAGAGCTGTGGTACTGGCAAACCTGCCATTTATAATTTTTCCGACCGTGTTCCGGAAGGTGGCGACGCACTAAATCTATATATTTAGAAAGCCAGGAAAATTCTCTATAAGTCGATCATAGTTCGAAAGTGTACACGGCTTTCGGGTACATAGTAATATGCCTCATACCAGGCCAGGGGACCGTTTTTTTGTAGATCCGCGGATAAGGCAAACGTGCCATTTATAATTTTTCCGACCGTGTTCCGGAAGGTGGCGACGCACTAAATCTATATATTTAGAAAGCCAGGAAAATTCTCTATAAGTCGATCATAGTTCAAAAGTGTACACGGCTTTCGGGTACATAGTAATAGGCCTCAGACCAGGCCATGGGACCGTTTTTTTGTAGAGCCGAATTACAGGCAAACGTATCGTCCATACTTTTTCCCGATCGTGTGCCGGAAAGTGGTGACGCATTAAACCTATATATTTGGAAAGCCAGAATTTTTCTCTATAAGCCGATCATAGTTCAATAGTGTACAAGGCTTTCGGTGGCATAGTAATATGCGTCAGACCAGGCCAGGGGACCGTTTTTTCGTAGATCTGCGGATAAGGCAAACGTATCGTCCATACTTTTTCCCGATCGTGTGCCG
Source organism: Metopolophium dirhodum (assembly GCF_019925205.1). Taxonomy (NCBI): domain Eukaryota; kingdom Metazoa; phylum Arthropoda; class Insecta; order Hemiptera; family Aphididae; genus Metopolophium; species Metopolophium dirhodum. Next base: position 4,024,443 of record NC_083560.1, read on the forward strand.
GAAAGTGGTGACGCATTAAACCTATATATTTGGAAAGCCAGAATTTTTCTCTATAAGCCGATCATAGTTCAATAGTATACAAGGCTTTCGGTGGCATAGTAATATGCGTCAGACCAGGCCAGGGGACCTTTTTTTTGTAGAGTCGTGGTACAGGCAAACGTGCCATTTATAATTTTTCCGACCGTGTTTCGGAAGGTGGCGACGCATCAAACCTATATATTTAGAAAGCCAGAAAAATTCTCCATAAGTGGTTCATAGGTTAAAAGTGTGCACGGCTTTCGAGTATATAGTAATATACCTCAGACCAGGCCAGGGGACCGTTTTTTTGTAGAGCTGCAGTACAGGCAAATGTATCGTCCATACTTTTTGCCGATCGTGTGCAAAAAAGTGGTGACACATTAAGCCTATATATTTGGAAAGCCAGGAAAATTCTCTATAAGTCGATCATAGTTAAAAAGTGTGTACGGCTTTCGGGTACATAGTAATATGCCTGAGACCAGGCCAGGCGACCGTTTTTTTGTAGAGCTGTGGTACTGGCAAACCTGCCATTTATAATTTTTCCGACCGTGTTCCGGAAGGTGGCGACGCACTAAATCTATATATTTAGAAAGCCAGGAAAATTCTCTATAAGTCGATCATAGTTCGAAAGTGTACACGGCTTTCGGGTACATAGTAATATGCCTCATACCAGGCCAGGGGACCGTTTTTTTGTAGATCCGCGGATAAGGCAAACGTGCCATTTATAATTTTTCCGACCGTGTTCCGGAAGGTGGCGACGCACTAAATCTATATATTTAGAAAGCCAGGAAAATTCTCTATAAGTCGATCATAGTTCAAAAGTGTACACGGCTTTCGGGTACATAGTAATAGGCCTCAGACCAGGCCATGGGACCGTTTTTTTGTAGAGCCGAATTACAGGCAAACGTATCGTCCATACTTTTTCCCGATCGTGTGCCGGAAAGTGGTGACGCATTAAACCTATATATTTGGAAAGCCAGAATTTTTCTCTATAAGCCGATCATAGTTCAATAGTATACAAGGCTTTCGGTGGCATAGTTATATGCGTCAGACCAGGCCAGGGGACCTTTTTTTTGTAGAGTCGTGGTACAGGCAAACGTGCCATTTATAATTTTTCCGACCGTGTTCCGGAAGGTGGCGACGCATCAAACCTATATATTTAGAAAGCCAGAAAAATTCTCCATAAGTCGTTCATAGGTTAAAAGTGTGCACGGATTTCGAGTATATAGTAATATACCTCAGACCAGGCCAGGGGACCGTTTTTTTGTAGAGCTGCAGTACAGGCAAATGTATCGTCCATACTTTTTGCCGATCGTGTGCAAAAAAGTGGTGACACATTAAACCTATATATTTGGAAAGCCAGGAAAAATCTCTATAAGTCGATCATAGTTAAAAAGTGTGTACGGCTTTCGGGTACATAGTAATATGCCTGAGACCAGGCCAGGCGACCGTTTTTTTGTAGAGCTGTGGTACTGGCAAACCTGCCATTTATAATTTTTCCGACCGTGTTCCGGAAAGTGGCGACGCACTAAATCTATATATTTAGAAAGCCAGGAAAATTCTCTATAAGTCGATCATAGTTCAAAAGTGTACACGGCTTTCGGGTACATAGTAATATGCCTCATACCAGGCCAGGGGACCGTTTTTTCGTAGATCCGCGGATAAGGCAAACGTGCCATTTTTAATTTTTCCGACCGTGTTCCGGAAAGTGGCGATGCATTTAATCTATATATTTGGAAAGCCAGGAAAATTCTCTATATGTCGATCATAGTTCAAAAGGGTACACGGTTTTCGGGTACATAGTAATAGGCCTCAGACCAGGCCATGGGATCGTTTTTTTGTAGAGCCGAATTACAGGCAAACGTATCGTCCATTCTTTTTGCCGATCGTGTGCCGGAAAGTGGCGACGCATTAAACCTATATATTTGGAAAGCCAGGAAAATTCTCTATAAGCCGATCATAGTTCAATAGTGTACAAGGCTTTCGGTGGCATAGTAATATGCGTCAGACCAGGCCAGGGGACCTTTTTTTTGTAGAGCCGTGGTACAGGCAAACGTGCCATTTATAATTTATCCGACCGTGTTCCGGAAGGTGGCGACGCATCAAACCTATATATTTGGAAAGCCAGAAAAATTCTCCATAAGTCGTTCATAGTTCAAAAGTGTACACGGCTTTCGGGTACATAGTAATATGTCTCAGACCAGGCCAGGGGACCGTTTTTTCGTAGATCCGCGGATAAGGCAAACGTATCGTCCATACTTTTTCCCGATCGTGTGCCGGAAAGTGGTGACGCATTAAACCTATATATTTGGAAAGCCAGAATTTTTCTCTATAAGCCGATCATAGTTCAATAGTGTACAAGGCTTTCGGTGGCATAGTAATATGCGTCAGACCAGGCCAGGGGACCGTTTTTTCGTAGATCCGCGGATAAGGCAAACGTATCGTCCATACTTTTTCCCGATCGTGTGCCGGAAAGTGGTGACGCATTAAACCTATATATTTGGAAAGCCAGAATTTTTCTCTATAAGCCGATCATAGTTCAATAGTGTACAAGGCTATCGGTGGCATAGTAATATGCGTCAGACCAGGCCAGGGGACCGTTTTTTCGTAGATCCGCGGATAAGGCAAACGTGCCATTTATAATTTTTCCGACCGTGTTCCGGAAGGTGGCGACGCACTAAATCTATATATTTAGAAAGCCAGGAAAATTCTCTATAAGTCGATCATAGTTCAAAAGTGTACACGGCTTTCGGGTAAATAGTAATATGCCTCAGACCAGGCCAGGGGACCGTTTTTTCGTAGATCCGCGGATAAGGCAAACGTATCGTCCATACTTTTTCCCGATCGTGTGCCGGAAAGTGGTGACGCATTAAACCTATATATTTGGAAAGCCAGAATTTTTCTCTATAAGCCGATCATAGTTCAATAGTGTACAAGGCTATCGGTGGCATAGTAATATGCGTCAGACCAGGCCAGGGGACCGTTTTTTCGTAGATCTGCGGGTAAGGCAAACGTATCGTCCATACTTTTTTCCGATCGTGTGCCGGAAAGTGGTGACGCATTAAACCTATATATTTGGAAAGCCAGAATTTTTCTCTATAAGCCGATCATAGTTCAATAGTATACAAGGCTTTCGGTGGCATAGTAATATGCGTCAGACCAGGCCAGGGGACCTTTTTTTTGTAGAGTCGTGGTACAGGCAAACGTGCCATTTATAATTTTTCCGACCGTGTTTCGGAAGGTGGCGACGCATCAAACCTATATATTTAGAAAGCCAGAAAAATTCTCCATAAGTGGTTCATAGGTTAAAAGTGTGCACGGCTTTCGAGTATATAGTAATATACCTCAGACCAGGCCAGGGGACCGTTTTTTTGTAGAGCTGCAGTACAGGCAAATGTATCGTCCATACTTTTTGCCGATCGTGTGCAAAAAAGTGGTGACACATTAAGCCTATATATTTGGAAAGCCAGGAAAATTCTCTATAAGTCGATCATAGTTAAAAAGTGTGTACGGCTTTCGGGTACATAGTAATATGCCTGAGACCAGGCCAGGCGACCGTTTTTTTGTAGAGCTGTGGTACTGGCAAACCTGCCATTTATAATTTTTCCGACCGTGTTCCGGAAGGTGGCGACGCACTAAATCTATATATTTAGAAAGCCAGGAAAATTCTCTATAAGTCGATCATAGTTCGAAAGTGTACACGGCTTTCGGGTACATAGTAATATGCCTCATACCAGGCCAGGGGACCGTTTTTTTGTAGATCCGCGGATAAGGCAAACGTGCCATTTATAATTTTTCCGACCGTGTTCCGGAAGGTGGCGACGCACTAAATCTATATATTTAGAAAGCCAGGAAAATTCTCTATAAGTCGATCATAGTTCAAAAGTGTACACGGCTTTCGGGTACATAGTAATAGGCCTCAGACCAGGCCATGGGACCGTTTTTTTGTAGAGCCGAATTACAGGCAAACGTATCGTCCATACTTTTTCCCGATCGTGTGCCGGAAAGTGGTGACGCATTAAACCTATATATTTGGAAAGCCAGAATTTTTCTCTATAAGCCGATCATAGTTCAATAGTATACAAGGCTTTCGGTGGCATAGTTATATGCGTCAGACCAGGCCAGGGGACCTTTTTTTTGTAGAGTCGTGGTACAGGCAAACGTGCCATTTATAATTTTTCCGACCGTGTTCCGGAAGGTGGCGACGCATCAAACCTATATATTTAGAAAGCCAGAAAAATTCTCCATAAGTCGTTCATAGGTTAAAAGTGTGCACGGATTTCGAGTATATAGTAATATACCTCAGACCAGGCCAGGGGACCGTTTTTTTGTAGAGCTGCAGTACAGGCAAATGTATCGTCCATACTTTTTGCCGATCGTGTGCAAAAAAGTGGTGACACATTAAACCTATATATTTGGAAAGCCAGGAAAAATCTCTATAAGTCGATCATAGTTAAAAAGTGTGTACGGCTTTCGGGTACATAGTAATATGCCTGAGACCAGGCCAGGCGACCGTTTTTTTGTAGAGCTGTGGTACTGGCAAACCTGCCATTTATAATTTTTCCGACCGTGTTCCGGAAAGTGGCGACGCACTAAATCTATATATTTAGAAAGCCAGGAAAATTCTCTATAAGTCGATCATAGTTCAAAAGTGTACACGGCTTTCGGGTACATAGTAATATGCCTCATACCAGGCCAGGGGACCGTTTTTTCGTAGATCCGCGGATAAGGCAAACGTGCCATTTTTAATTTTTCCGACCGTGTTCCGGAAAGTGGCGATGCATTTAATCTATATATTTGGAAAGCCAGGAAAATTCTCTATATGTCGATCATAGTTCAAAAGGGTACACGGTTTTCGGGTACATAGTAATAGGCCTCAGACCAGGCCATGGGATCGTTTTTTTGTAGAGCCGAATTACAGGCAAACGTATCGTCCATTCTTTTTGCCGATCGTGTGCCGGAAAGTGGCGACGCATTAAACCTATATATTTGGAAAGCCAGGAAAATTCTCTATAAGCCGATCATAGTTCAATAGTGTACAAGGCTTTCGGTGGCATAGTAATATGCGTCAGACCAGGCCAGGGGACCTTTTTTTTGTAGAGCCGTGGTACAGGCAAACGTGCCATTTATAATTTATCCGACCGTGTTCCGGAAGGTGGCGACGCATCAAACCTATATATTTGGAAAGCCAGAAAAATTCTCCATAAGTCGTTCATAGTTCAAAAGTGTACACGGCTTTCGGGTACATAGTAATATGTCTCAGACCAGGCCAGGGGACCGTTTTTTCGTAGATCCGCGGATAAGGCAAACGTATCGTCCATACTTTTTCCCGATCGTGTGCCGGAAAGTGGTGACGCATTAAACCTATATATTTGGAAAGCCAGAATTTTTCTCTATAAGCCGATCATAGTTCAATAGTGTACAAGGCTTTCGGTGGCATAGTAATATGCGTCAGACCAGGCCAGGGGACCGTTTTTTCGTAGATCCGCGGATAAGGCAAACGTATCGTCCATACTTTTTCCCGATCGTGTGCCGGAAAGTGGTGACGCATTAAACCTATATATTTGGAAAGCCAGAATTTTTCTCTATAAGCCGATCATAGTTCAATAGTGTACAAGGCTATCGGTGGCATAGTAATATGCGTCAGACCAGGCCAGGGGACCGTTTTTTCGTAGATCCGCGGATAAGGCAAACGTGCCATTTATAATTTTTCCGACCGTGTTCCGGAAGGTGGCGACGCACTAAATCTATATATTTAGAAAGCCAGGAAAATTCTCTATAAGTCGATCATAGTTCAAAAGTGTACACGGCTTTCGGGTAAATAGTAATATGCCTCAGACCAGGCCAGGGGACCGTTTTTTCGTAGATCCGCGGATAAGGCAAACGTATCGTCCATACTTTTTCCCGATCGTGTGCCGGAAAGTGGTGACGCATTAAACCTATATATTTGGAAAGCCAGAATTTTTCTCTATAAGCCGATCATAGTTCAATAGTGTACAAGGCTATCGGTGGCATAGTAATATGCGTCAGACCAGGCCAGGGGACCGTTTTTTCGTAGATCTGCGGGTAAGGCAAACGTATCGTCCATACTTTTTTCCGATCGTGTGCCGGAAAGTGGTGACGCATTAAACCTATATATTTGGAAAGCCAGAATTTTTCTCTATAAGCCGATCATAGTTCAATAGTATACAAGGCTTTCGGTGGCATAGTAATATGCGTCAGACCAGGCCAGGGGACCTTTTTTTTGTAGAGTCGTGGTACAGGCAAACGTGCCATTTATAATTTTTCCGACCGTGTTTCGGAAGGTGGCGACGCATCAAACCTATATATTTAGAAAGCCAGAAAAATTCTCCATAAGTGGTTCATAGGTTAAAAGTGTGCACGGCTTTCGAGTATATAGTAATATACCTCAGACCAGGCCAGGGGACCGTTTTTTTGTAGAGCTGCAGTACAGGCAAATGTATCGTCCATACTTTTTGCCGATCGTGTGCAAAAAAGTGGTGACACATTAAGCCTATATATTTGGAAAGCCAGGAAAATTCTCTATAAGTCGATCATAGTTAAAAAGTGTGTACGGCTTTCGGGTACATAGTAATATGCCTGAGACCAGGCCAGGCGACCGTTTTTTTGTAGAGCTGTGGTACTGGCAAACCTGCCATTTATAATTTTTCCGACCGTGTTCCGGAAGGTGGCGACGCACTAAATCTATATATTTAGAAAGCCAGGAAAATTCTCTATAAGTCGATCATAGTTCGAAAGTGTACACGGCTTTCGAGTACATAGTAATATGCCTCATACCAGGCCAGGGGACCGTTTTTTTGTAGATCCGCGGATAAGGCAAACGTGCCATTTATAATTTTTCCGACCGTGTTCCGGAAGGTGGCGACGCACTAAATCTATATATTTAGAAAGCCAGGAAAATTCTCTATAAGTCGATCATAGTTCAAAAGTGTACACGGCTTTCGGGTACATAGTAATAGGCCTCAGACCAGGCCATGGGACCGTTTTTTTGTAGAGCCGAATTACAGGCAAACGTATCGTCCATACTTTTTCCCGATCGTGTGCCGGAAAGTGGTGACGCATTAAACCTATATATTTGGAAAGCCAGAATTTTTCTCTATAAGCCGATCATAGTTCAATAGTATACAAGGCTTTCGGTGGCATAGTTATATGCGTCAGACCAGGCCAGGGGACCTTTTTTTTGTAGAGTCGTGGTACAGGCAAACGTGCCATTTATAATTTTTCCGACCGTGTTCCGGAAGGTGGCGACGCATCAAACCTATATATTTAGAAAGCCAGAAAAATTCTCCATAAGTCGTTCATAGGTTAAAAGTGTGCACGGATTTCGAGTATATAGTAATATACCTCAGACCAGGCCAGGGGACCGTTTTTTTGTAGAGCTGCAGTACAGGCAAATGTATCGTCCATACTTTTTGCCGATCGTGTGCAAAAAAGTGGTGACACATTAAACCTATATATTTGGAAAGCCAGGAAAAATCTCTATAAGTCGATCATAGTTAAAAAGTGTGTACGGCTTTCGGGTACATAGTAATATGCCTGAGACCAGGCCAGGCGACCGTTTTTTTGTAGAGCTGTGGTACTGGCAAACCTGCCATTTATAATTTTTCCGACCGTGTTCCGGAAAGTGGCGACGCACTAAATCTATATATTTAGAAAGCCAGGAAAATTCTCTATAAGTCGATCATAGTTCAAAAGTGTACACGGCTTTCGGGTACATAGTAATATGCCTCATACCAGGCCAGGGGACCGTTTTTTCGTAGATCCGCGGATAAGGCAAACGTGCCATTTTTAATTTTTCCGACCGTGTTCCGGAAAGTGGCGATGCATTTAATCTATATATTTGGAAAGCCAGGAAAATTCTCTATATGTCGATCATAGTTCAAAAGGGTACACGGTTTTCGGGTACATAGTAATAGGCCTCAGACCAGGCCATGGGATCGTTTTTTTGTAGAGCCGAATTACAGGCAAACGTATCGTCCATTCTTTTTGCCGATCGTGTGCCGGAAAGTGGCGACGCATTAAACCTATATATTTGGAAAGCCAGGAAAATTCTCTATAAGCCGATCATAGTTCAATAGTGTACAAGGCTTTCGGTGGCATAGTAATATGCGTCAGACCAGGCCAGGGGACCTTTTTTTTGTAGAGCCGTGGTACAGGCAAACGTGCCATTTATAATTTATCCGACCGTGTTCCGGAAGGTGGCGACGCATCAAACCTATATATTTAGAAAGCCAGAAAAATTCTCCATAAGTCGTTCATAGTTCAAAAGTGTACACGGCTTTCGGGTACATAGTAATATGTCTCAGACCAGGCCAGGGGACCGTTTTTTCGTAGATCCGCGGATAAGGCAAACGTATCGTCCATACTTTTTCCCGATCGTGTGCCGGAAAGTGGTGACGCATTAAACCTATATATTTGGAAAGCCAGAATTTTTCTCTATAAGCCGATCATAGTTCAATAGTGTACAAGGCTTTCGGTGGCATAGTAATATGCGTCAGACCAGGCCAGGGGACCGTTTTTTCGTAGATCCGCGGATAAGGCAAACGTATCGTCCATACTTTTTCCCGATCGTGTGCCGGAAAGTGGTGACGCATTAAACCTATATATTTGGAAAGCCAGAATTTTTCTCTATAAGCCGATCATAGTTCAATAGTGTACAAGGCTATCGGTGGCATAGTAATATGCGTCAGACCAGGCCAGGGGACCGTTTTTTCGTAGATCCGCGGATAAGGCAAACGTGCCATTTATAATTTTTCCGACCGTGTTCCGGAATGTGGCGACGCACTAAATCTATATATTTAGAAAGCCAGGAAAATTCTCTATAAGTCGATCATAGTTCAAAAGTGTACACGGCTTTCGGGTACACAGTAATATGCCTCATACCAGGTCAGGGGACCGTTTTTTCGTAGATCCGCGGATAAGGCAAACGTGCCATTTGTAATTTTTCCGACCGTGTTCCGGAAGGTGGCGACGCACTAAATCTATATATATAGAAAGCCAGGAAAATTCTCTATAAGTCAATCATAGTTCAAAAGTGTACACGGCTTTCGGGTAAATAGTAATATGCCTCAGACCAGGCCAGGGGACCGTTTTTTCGTAGATCCGCGGATAAGGCAAACGTATCGTCCATACTTTTTCCCGATCGTGTGCCGGAAAGTGGTGACGCATTAAACCTATATATTTGGAAAGCCAGAATTTTTCTCTATAAGCCGATCATAGTTCAATAGTGTACAAGGCTATCGGTGGCATAGTAATATGCGTCAGACCAGGCCAGGGGACCGTTTTTTTGTAGAGTCGTGGTACAGGCAATCATGCCATTTATAATTTTTCCGACCGTGTTCCGGAAGGTGCTGACGCACTAAATCTATATATTTAGAAAGCCAGGAAAATTCTCTATAAGTCGATCATAATTCAAAAGTGTACACGGCTTTCGGGTACATAGTAATATGCCTCATACCAGGCCAGGGGACCGTTTTTTCGTAGATCCGCGGATAAGGCAAACGTGCAATTTATAATTTTTCCGACCGTGTTCCGGAAGGTGAAGACGCACTAAATCTATATATTTAGAAAGCCAGGAAAATTCTCTATAAGTCGATCATAGTTCAAAAGTGTACACGGCTTTCGGGTACATAGTAATATGTCTCAGACCAGGCCAGGGGACCGTTTTTTCGTAGATCCGCGGATAAGGCAAACGTATCGTCCATACTTTTTCCCGATCGTGTGCCGGAAAGTGGTGACGCATTAAACCTATATATTTAGAAAGCCAGGAAAATTCTCTATATGTCGATCATAGTTCAAAAGTGTACACGGTTTTCGGGTACATAGTAATAGGCCTCAGACCAGGCCAGGGGACTGTTTTTTCGTAGATCCGCGGATAAGGCAAACGTATCGTCCATACTTTTTGCCGATCGTGTGCAAAAAAGTGGTGACACATTAAACCTATATATTTGGAAAGCCAGGAAAATTCTCTATAAGTCGATCATAGTTAAAAAGTTTGTACGGCTTTCGGGTACATAGTAATATGCCTGAGACCAGGCCAGGCGACCGTTTTTTTGTAGAGCTGTGGTACTGGCAAACCTGCCATTTATAATTTTTCCGACCGTGTTCCGGAAGGTGGCGACGCACTAAATCTATATATTTAGAAAGCCAGGAAAATTCTCTATAAGTCGATCATAGTTCGAAAGTGTACACGGCTTTCGGGTACATAGTAATATGCCTCATACCAGGCCAGGGGACCGTTTTTTTGTAGATCCGCGGATAAGGCAAACGTGCCATTTATAATTTTTCCGACCGTGTTCCGGAAGGTGGCGACGCACTAAATCTATATATTTAGAAAGCCAGGAAAATTCTCTATAAGTCGATCATAGTTCAAAAGTGTACACGGCTTTCGGGTACATAGTAATAGGCCTCAGACCAGGCCATGGGACCGTTTTTTTGTAGAGCCGAATTACAGGCAAACGTATCGTCCATACTTTTTCCCGATCGTGTGCCGGAAAGTGGTGACGCATTAAACCTATATATTTGGAAAGCCAGAATTTTTCTCTATAAGCCGATCATAATTCAATAGTATACAAGGCTTTCGGTGGCATAGTAATATGCGTCAGACCAGGCCAGGGGACCTTTTTTTTGTAGAGTCGTGGTACAGGCAAACGTGCCATTTATAATTTTTCCGACCGTGTTCCGGAAGGTGGCGACGCATCAAACCTATATATTTAGAAAGCCAGAAAAATTCTCCATAAGTCGTTCATAGGTTAAAAGTGTGCACGGATTTCGAGTATATAGTAATATACCTCAGACCAGGCCAGGGGACCGTTTTTTTGTAGAGCTGCAGTACAGGCAAATGTATCGTCCATACTTTTTGCCGATCGTGTGCAAAAAAGCGGTGACACATTAAACCTATATATTTGGAAAGCCAGGAAAAATCTCTATAAGTCGATCATAGTTAAAAAGTGTGTACGGCTTTCGGGTACATAGTAATATGCCTGAGACCAGGCCAGGCGACCGTTTTTTTGTAGAGCTGTGGTACTGGCAAACCTGCCATTTATAATTTTTCCGACCGTGTTCCGGAAAGTGGCGACGCACTAAATCTATATATTTAGAAAGCCAGGAAAATTCTCTATAAGTCGATCATAGTTCAAAAGTGTACACGGCTTTCGGGTACATAGTAATATGCCTCATACCAGGCCAGGGGACCGTTTTTTCGTAGATCCGCGGATAAGGCAAACGTGCCATTTTTAATTTTTCCGACCGTGTTCCAGAAAGTGGCGACGCATTTAATCTATATATTTGGAAAGCCAGGAAAATTCTCTATATGTCGATCATAGTTCAAAAGGGTACACGGTTTTCGGGTACATAGTAATAGGCCTCAGACCAGGCCATGGGATCGTTTTTTTGTAGAGCCGAATTACAGGCAAACGTATCGTCCATTCTTTTTGCCGATCGTGTGCCGGAAAGTGGCGACGCATTAAACCTATATATTTGGAAAGCCAGGAAAATTCTCTATAAGCCGATCATAGTTCAATAGTGTACAAGACTTTCGGTGGCATAGTAATATGCGTCAGACCAGGCCAGGGGACCTTTTTTTTGTAGAGCCGTGGTACAGGCAAACGTGCCATTTATAATTTATCCGACCGTGTTCCGGAAGGTGGCGACGCATCAAACCTATATATTTAGAAAGCCAGAAAAATTCTCCATAAGTCGTTCATAGTTCAAAAGTGTACACGGCTTTCGGGTACATAGTAATATGTCTCAGACCAGGCCAGGGGACCGTTTTTTCGTAGATCCGCGGATAAGGCAAACGTATCGTCCATACTTTTTCCCGATCGTGTGCCGGAAAGTGGTGACGCATTAAACCTATATATTTGGAAAGCCAGAATTTTTCTCTATAAGCCGATCATAGTTCAATAGTGTACAAGGCTTTCGGTGGCATAGTAATATGCGTCAGACCAGGCCAGGGGACCGTTTTTTCGTAGATCCGCGGATAAGGCAAACGTATCGTCCATACTTTTTCCCGATCGTGTGCCGGAAAGTGGTGACGCATTAAACCTATATATTTGGAAAGCCAGAATTTTTCTCTATAAGCCGATCATAGTTCAATAGTGTACAAGGCTATCGGTGGCATAGTAATATGCGTCAGACCAGGCCAGGGGACCGTTTTTTTGTAGAGCCGTGGTACAGGAAAACGTATCGTTTATCATTTCTCCGACCGTGTTCTGGAAGGTGGTGACGCATCAAACCTATATATTTGGAACGCCAGAAAACTTCTCCATAAGTCGATCATAGTTAAAAAGTGTACACGGCTTTCGGGTACATAGTAATATGCCTCAGACCAGGCCAGGGGACCGTTTTTTTGTAAAGCCGCGGTACAGGCAAACGTGCCTTTTATAATTTTTCCGACCGTGTGCCGGAAATTGGCAACTCATTAAACCTATATATTTGGAAAGCCAGATATTTTCTCTATAAGCCGATCATAGTTCAATATTGTACAAGGCTTTCGGTGGCATAGTAATATGCGTCAGACCAGGCCAGGGGACCGTTTTTTTGTAGAGCCACGGTACAAAGAAACGTGCCATTTAAAATTTTTCCGACGGTGTTCCGGATGGTGGCGACGCATCAAACCTATATATTTGGAAAGCTAGAAAAATTCTCCATAAGTGGATCATAGTTAAAAAGTGTACACGGCTTTCGGGTACATAGTAATATGCCTCATACCAGGCCAGGGGACCATTTTTCCGTAGATCTGCGGATAAGGCAAACGTGCCATTTATAATTTTTCCGACCATGTTCCGGAAGGTTGCGACTCATTAAACCTATATATATGGAAAGCGAAATATTTTCTCTATAAGTCGATCATAGTTAAAAAGTGTAAACGGCTTTCGGGTACATAGTAATATGCCTCAGACCAGGCCAGGGGATCGTTTTTTTGTAGAGCCGTGGTACAGGAAAACGTATCGTTTATCATTTTTCCGACCGTGTTCCGGAAGGTGGCGACGCATCAAACCTATATATTTGGAAAGCCAGAAAAATTCTCCATAAGTCGTTCATGTTTAAAAGTGTTCACGGCTTTCGGGTACATAGTAATATGTCTCAGACCAGGCCAGGGGACCGTTTTTTTGTAGAGCCGCGGTACAGGCAAATGTGCCTTTTATAATTTTTCCGACCGTGTTCCGGAAGGTGGCGACGCATCAAACCTATATATTTGGAAAGCCAGGAAAATTCTCTATAAGTCGATCATAGTTAAAAAGTGTACACGGCTTTAAGGTACATAGTAATATGCGTCAGACCAGGCCAGGGGACCGTTTTTTCGTAGATCCGCGGAACAGGAAAACGTATAGTCCATATTTTTAGCCGATCGTGTGCCGGAAAGTGGCGACGCAATAAATCTATATATTTGGAAAGCCAGGAAAATTCTCTATATGTCGATCATAGGTCAAAAGTGTTCACGGCTTTCGGGTACATAGTAATATGCGTCAGACCAGGCCAGGGGACCGTTTTTTCGTAGATTCGCGGGTCAGGCAAACGTATCGTCCATACTATTTGCCGATCGTGTGCCGGAAAATGGCGACTCATTAAACCTATATATTTGGAAATCCTTTTTTTTTCTCTATAAGCCGATCATAGTTCAATAGTGTACAAGGCTTTCGGTGGCATAGTAATATGCGTCAGACCAGGCCAGGGGACCGTTTTTTTGTAGAGCCGCGGTACAGTCAAACGTGTTATTTATAATTTTTCCGACCGTGTTCCGGAATGTGGCGACGCATCAAACCTATATATTTGGAAAGCCAGGAAAATTCTCTATATGTCGATCATAGTTAAAAAGTGTACACGGCTTTCGGGTACATAGTAATATGCCTCATACCAGGCCAGGGGACCATTTTTTCGTAGATCTGCGGATAAGGCAAACGTGCCATTTATAATTTTTCCGACCGTGTTCCGGAAGGTGGCGACGCATCAAACCTATATATTTGGAAAGCCAGAAAAATTCTCCATAAGTCGTTCATGTTCAAAAGTGTTCACGGCTTTCGGGTACATAGTAATATGCCTCAGACCAGGCCAGGGGACCGTTTTTTTGTAGAGCCGTGGTACAGGAAAACGTATCGTTTATCATTTCTCCGACCGTGTTCTGGAAGGTGGTGACGCATCAAACCTATATATTTGGAACGCCAGAAAACTTCTCCATAAGTCGATCATAGTTAAAAAGTGTACACGGCTTTCGGGTACATAGTAATATGCCTCAGACCAGGCCAGGGGACCGTTTTTTTGTAGAGCCGCGGTACAGGCAAACGTGCCTTTTATAATTTTTCCGACCGTGTGCCGGAAATTGGCGACTCATTAAACCTATATATTTGGAAAGCCAGATATTTTCTTTATAAGCCGATCATAGTTCAATATTGTACAAGGCTTTCGATGGCATAGTAATATGCGTCAGACCAGGCCAGGGGACCGTTTTTTTGTAGAGCCACGGTACAAAGAAACGTGCCATTTAAAATTTTTCCGACGGTGTTCCGGATGGTGGCGACGCATCAATCCTATATATTTGGAAAGCTAGAAAAATTCTCCATAAGTGGATCATAGTTAAAAAGTGTACACGGCTTTCGGGTACATAGTAATATGCGTCAGACCAGGCCAGGGGACCGTTTTTTTGTAGAGCCGCGGTACATGCAAACGTGCCTTCTATAATTTTTCCGACCGTGTTCTGGAAGGTGGCGACACATTAAACATATATATTCGGAAAGATAAGAAAATTATCCATAAGTCGTTCATACTTCAGAAGTGTACACGGCTTTAGTAATATGCGTCAGACCTGGCCAGGGGACCGTTTTTTCGTAGATTCGCGGGTCAGGCAAACGTATCGTCCATACTTTTTGCCGATCGTGTGTCGGAAAGTGGCGACTCATTAAACCTATATATTTGGAAATCCTTTTTTTTTCTCTATAAGCCATCATAGTTCAATAGTTTACAAGGCTTTCGGTGGCATAGTAATATGCGTCAGACCAGGCCAGGGGACCGTTTTTTTGTAGAGCCGCGGTACAGTCAAACGTATTATTTATAATTTTTCCGACCGTGTTCCGGAATGTGGCGACGCATCAAACCTATATATTTGGAAAGCCAGGAAAATTCTCTATATGTCGATCATAGTTAAAAAGTGTACACGGCTTTCGTTACATAGTAATATGCCTCAGACCAGGCCAGGGGACCGTTTTTTTGTAGAGCCGTGGTACAGGCAAACCTGCCATTTATAATTTTTCCCACCGTGTTCCGGAAGGTGGCGACGCACTAAATCTCTATATTTAGAAAGCCAGGAAAATTCTCTATAAGTCGATCATAGTTCAAAAGTGTACACGGCTTTCGGGTACATAGTAATATGCCTCATACCAGGCCAGGGGACCATTTTTTCGTAGATCTGCGGATAAGGCAAACGTGCCATTTATAATTTATCCGACCGTGTTCCGGATAGTGGCGACTCATTAAACCTATATATTTGGAAAGCGAAATATTTTCTCTATAAGTCGATCATAGTTAAAAAGTGTAAACGGCTTTCGGGTACATAGTAATATGCCTCAGACCAGGCCAGGGGATCGTTTTTTTGTAGAGCCGTGGTACAGGAAAACGTATCGTTTATCATTTTTCCGACCGTGTTCCGGAAGGTGGCGACGCATCAAACCTATATATTTGGAAAGCCAGAAAAATTCTCCATAAGTCGTTCATGTTTAAAAGTGTTCGCGGCTTTCGGGTACATAGTAATATGTCTCAGACCAGGCCAGGGGACCGTTTTTTCGTAGAGCCGCGGTACAGGGAAACGTATCGTCCATACTTTTAGCCGATCGTGTGCCGGAAAGTGGCGACGCAATAAATCTATATATTTGGAAAGCCAGGACAATTCTCTATATGTCGATCATAGTTCAAAAGTGTACACGGTTTTCGAGTACATAGTAATATGCCTCAGACCAGGCCAGGGTACCGTTTTTTTGTAGAGCCGCGGTACAGGCAAATGTGCCTTTTATAATTTTTCCGACCGTGTTCCGGAAGGTGGCGACGCATCAAACATATATATTTGGAAAGCCAGGAAAATTCTCTATAAGTCGATCATAGTTAAAAAGTGTACACGGCTTTAAGGTACATAGTAATATGCGTCAGACCAGGCCAGGGGACCGTTTTTTCGTAGATCCGCGGAACAGGAAAACGTATCGTCCATATTTTTAGCCGATCGTGTGCCGGAAAGTGGCGACGCAATAAATCTATATATTTGCAGAGCCAGGAAAATTCTCTATATGTCGATCATAGGTCAAAAGTGTACACGGCTTTCGGGTACATAGTAATATGCGTCAGACCAGGCCAGGGGACCGTTTTTTCGTAGATTCGCGGGTCAGGCAAACGTATCGTCCATACTTTTTGCCGATCGTGTGCCGGAAAGTGGCGACTCATTAAGCCTATATATTTGGAAATCCTTTTTTTTTCTCTATAAGCCGATCATAGTTCAATAGTGTACAAGGCTTTCGGTGGCACAGTAATATGCGTCAGACCAGGCCAGGGGACCGTTTTTTTGTAGAGCCGCGGTACAGTCAAACGTGTTATTTATAATTTTTCCGACCGTGTTCCGGAATGTGGCGACGCATCAAACCTATATATTTGGAAAGCCAGGAAAATTCTCTATATGTCGATCATAGTTAAAAAGTGTACAAGGCTTTCGGGTACATAGTAATATGCCTCATACCAGGCCAGGGGACCATTTTTTCGTAGATCTGCGGATAAGGCAAACGTGCCATTTATAATTTATCCGACCGTGTTCCGGATAGTGGCGACTCATTAAACCTATATATTTGGAAAGCGAAATATTTTCTCTATAAGTCGATCATAGTTAAAAAGTGTAAACGGCTTTCGGGTACATAGTAATATGCCTCAGACCAGGCCAGGGGATCGTTTTTTTGTAGAGCCGTGGTACAGGAAAACGTATCGTTTATCATTTTTCCGACCGTGTTCCGGAAGGTGGCGACGCATCAAACCTATATATTTGGAAAGCCAGAAAAATTCTCCATAAGTCGTTCATGTTTAAAAGTGTTCGCGGCTTTCGGGTACATAGTAATATGTCTCAGACCAGGCCAGGGGACCGTTTTTTCGTAGAGCCGCGGTACAGGGAAACGTATCGTCCATACTTTTAGCCGATCGTGTGCCGGAAAGTGGCGACGCAATAAATCTATATATTTGGAAAGCCAGGACAATTCTCTATATGTCGATCATAGTTCAAAAGTGTACACGGTTTTCGAGTACATAGTAATATGCCTCAGACCAGGCCAGGGTACCGTTTTTTTGTAGAGCCGCGGTACAGGCAAATGTGCCTTTTATAATTTTTCCGACCGTGTTCCGGAAGGTGGCGACGCATCAAACATATATATTTGGAAAGCCAGGAAAATTCTCTATAAGTCGATCATAGTTAAAAAGTGTACACGGCTTTAAGGTACATAGTAATATGCGTCAGACCAGGCCAGGGGACCGTTTTTTTGTAGAGCCGCGGTACAGTCAAACGTGTTATTTATAATTTTTCCGACCGTGTTCCGGAATGTGGCGACGCATCAAACCTATATATTTGGAAAGCCAGGAAAATTCTCTATATGTCGATCATAGTTAAAAAGTGTACAAGGCTTTCGGGTACATAGTAATATGCCTCAGACCAGGCCAGGGGACCGTTTTTTTGTAGAGCCGTGGTACAGGCAAACCTGCCATTTATAATTTTTCCCACCGTGTTCCGGAAGGTGGCGACGCACTAAATCTCTATATTTAGAAAGCCAGGAAAATTCTCTATAAGTCGATCATAGTTCAAAAGTGTACACGGCTTTCGGGTACATAGTAATATGCCTCATACCAGGCCAGGGGACCATTTATTCGTAGATCTGCGGATAAGGCAAACGTGCCATTTATAATTTTTCCGACCGTGTTCCGGAAGGTGGCGACGCATCAAACCTATATATTTGGAAAGCCAGAAAAATTCTCCATAAGTCGTTCATGTTCAAAAGTGTTCACGGCTTTCGGGTACATAGTAATATGCCTCGGACCAGGCCAGGGGACCAATTTTTTGTAGAGCCGCGGTACAGGGAAACGTATCGTCCATACTTTTAGCCGATCGTGTGCCGGAAAGTGACGACGCATTAAATCTATATATTTGGAAAGCCAGGAAAATTCTCTTTATGTCGATCATAGTTAAAAAGTGTACACGGTTTTCGGGTACATAGTAATATGCCTCAGACCAGGCCAGGGTACTGTTTTTTTGTAGAGCCGCGGTACAGGCAAATGTGCCTTTTATAATTTTTCCGACCGTGTTCCGGAAGGTGGCGACGCATCAAACCTATATATTTGGAAAGCCAGGAAAATTCTCTATAAGTCGATCATAGTTCAAAAGTGTACACGGCTTTAAGGTACATAGTATTATGCGTCAGACCAGGCCAGGGGACCGTTTTTTCGTAGATCCGCGGAACAGGAAAACGTATCGTCCATATTTTTAGCCGATCGTGTGCCGGAAAGTGGCGACGCAATAAATCTATATATTTGCAGAGCCAGGAAAATTCTCTATATGTCGATCATAGGTCAAAAGTGTACACAGCTTTCGGGTACATAGTAATATGCGTCAGACCAGGCCAGGGGACCGTTTTTTCGTAGATTCGCGGGTCAGGCAAACGTATCGTCCATACTTTTTGCCGATCGTGTGCCGGAAAGTGGCGACTCATTAAGCCTATATATTTGGAAATCCTTTTTTTTTCTCTATAAGCCGATCATAGTTCAATAGTGTACAAGGCTTTCGGTGGCATAGTAATATGCGTCAGACCAGGCCAGGGGACCGTTTTTTTGTAGAGCCGCGGTACCGTCAAACGTGTTATTTATAATTTTTCCGACCGTGTTCCGGAATGTGGCGACGCATCAAACCTATATATTTGGAAAGCCAGGAAAATTCTCTATATGTCGATCATAGTTAAAAAGTGTACACGGCTTTCGGGTACATAGTAATATGCCTCAGACCAGGCCAGGGGACCGTTTTTTTGTAGAGACGTGGTACAGGCAAACCTGCCATTTATAATTTTTCCCACCGTGTTCCGGAAGGTGGCGACGCACTAAATCTCTATATTTAGAAAGCCAGGAAAATTCTCTATAAGTCGATCATAGTTCAAAAGTGTACACGGCTTTCGGGTACATAGTAATATGCCTCATACCAGGCCAGGGGACCATTTTTTCGTAGATCTGCGGATAAGGCAAACGTGCCATTTATAATTTTTCCGACCGTGTTCCGGAAGGTGGCGACGCATCAAACCTATATATTTGGAAAGCCAGAAAAATTCTCCATAAGTCGTTCATGTTCAAAAGTGTTCACGGCTTTCGGGTACATAGTAATATGCCTCGGACCAGGCCAGGGGACCAATTTTTTGTAGAGCCGCGGTACAGGGAAACGTATCGTCCATACTTTTAGCCGATCGTGTGCCGGAAAGTGACGACGCATTAAATCTATATATTTGGAAAGCCAGGAAAATTCTCTTTATGTCGATCATAGTTCAAAAGTGTACACGGTTTTCGGGTACATAGTAATATGCCTCAGACCAGGCCAGGGTACCGTTTTTTTGTAGAGCCGCGGTACAGGCAAAAGTGCCTTTTATAATTTTTCCGACCGTGTTCCGGAAGGTGGCGACTCATTAAACCTATATATTTGGAAAGCGAAATATTTTCTCTATAAGTCAATCATAGTTAAAAACTGTAAACGGCTTTCGGGTACATAGTAATATGCCTCAGACCAGGCCAGGGGACCGTTTTTTTGTAGAGCCGTGGTACAGGAAAACGTATCGTTTATCATTTTTCCGACCGTGTTCCGGAAGGTGGCGACGCATCAAACCTATATATTTGGAAAGCCAGAAAAATTCTCCATAAGTCGTTCATGTTTAAAAGTGTTCACGGCTTTCGGGTACATAGTAATATGTCTCAGACCAGGCCAGGGGACCGTTTTTTCGTAGATCCGCGGATAAGGCAAACGTATCGTCTATACTTTTTCCCGATCGTGTGCCGGAAAGTGGTGACGCATTAAACCTATATATTTGGAAAGGCAGAATTTTTCTCTATAAGCCGATCATAGTTCAATAGTGTACAAGGCTTTCGGTGGCATAGTAATATGCGTCAGACCAGGCCAGGGGACCATTTTTTTGTAGAGCTGCAGTACAGGCAAACCTGCCATTTATAATTTTTCCGACCGTGTTCCGGAAGGTGGCGACGCATCAAACCTATATATTTGTAAAGCCAGAAAAATTTTCCATAAGTCGTTCATGTTCAAAAGTATTCACGGCTTTCGGGTACATAGTAATATGCCTCGGACCAGGCCAGGGGACCAATTTTTTGTAGAGCCGCGGTACAGGGAAACGTATCGTCCATACTTTTAGCCTGTTAGCGCTCGAGTCGCTTTATCGTACACTGTCGCGATTGTCATTATTTATCTTATATTATTTTGTGATTAGTCGAGTTAGTCGCTTATCGAAGTTTGTACCGAGCACAGCGAGCGGCTCCACAATTATTATTATTATATTATAAATAAAAGCATACAGTCCACTTAAATTCTACGTTTTCCTTTATTAAAGGTCTTAGTCCTACATCAAACATGGTCCATTCGAACCGGACGGAAACCGTATAATATAGTAATTATAGTTGTGTTTATTTTGAGTGCGTCGGTTAAAAGTCACGTGCGTGCGGTTAAATAGGCGTAATAAAAAAAAATTATAGCCTTGTCGAAAAAGATTCGCACGTGAACGTCGTTTTCGTTAAAATATTAAGAATAATATAGTCGTATATAAAATAATAAAATATTATCTTAGTTATATTAAACCAAAGTATATTCGCGCGTGCAGTTTCTCGTGATTTGAAGAGTATAATATTAAAATTTATATCTATCGAAAGAATATACGTTGGAATATATTCTTGTGCGTATGAAACGTAAAAAGTATAGTATTGTGGTCCAGTTAATATTATATTTCACGTGTACCCGTTCGAGAAGCTCGAAGAAGATCGTTTCCCGTGCCAAGGTCATCTTGATGAAGACAAATGTAAGGTAAGAGAATCTCAATTCCCTAGTATTTTTAAAATACGTTCATAAAAATTCCCGATATTCCTATCCCGACATCGAGTGTAATCAGCCGCGTTATGTACAGTACAACAGTCAACTCGTAAAATAAATGCGATAATTGTTGGAGATACGAACGATTACGATATTATTTCAGCGTAGAAAACGAACGATCAAAACGTTCAAAAGCGCATACCTAGTCAAATTCTTATCGCTAAAATTCTGCCGTCGTTATAGTATAATCTCTTTACGAATTGGTAAATAGACCGCTAGTTAGGTATAATTACGTCTTATTACGCTATAGCCTATATATTTCTTAACCCTCTATATACCGTAAATTATCAGTTGCCAGCTGTCACATATTTATTATATTAATTTATATCGGCAAAATGGTAAACACTCTAAAAGCGCGGCGAGGACAAATTAGAGGCAATTTAACACGATTTTGGACGTATGTGTCTACTCCGGACAATGATCCTAAGCAAATAAGTATACGACGACCAAAGATTGAAGAAGCATGGGAAGAGTTTCAACAGGTACAGTCGGAGATTCGGGATGAGGAAGATGCAAATGAACATGAAGAATATCAAGTAGATTTCGAAGAGTTATATTTCAAGGCAATGGCCAAAGCGGAAGAGAGACTTCAACAATCAGAAATAAAAGAAAACTTGTCCATCGACACACAAGTAGGAAAAGAAAAAAACGGTGTAAGAGAGATAAGTAATGCCGTACCATCGATAAAATTAGCTGCGTTACAAATACCCGTGTTCTCAGGTGTATACTCCGAATGGGCTCCGTTCTATGATATATACACCGCACTGGTTCACAATAACAAACACCTGACAACAATAGAAAAATTTATTCATTTACGTGCGTCACTATCTGACGATGCGGCGAACTGTGTCAAGAACCTAGAGACCACAGTTAATAATTATGAACACGTTTGGAACAGTTTGGTTACGAGATACAATAATAAAAAATTATTAGTACAAACACACGTAAAAGGTATTTGTGATTTACCTACAGTCAAAGCGAGTTCGTCCACGGGCTTGCGACAA
The DNA here is from genome assembly GCF_019925205.1 of Metopolophium dirhodum. Taxonomy (NCBI): domain Eukaryota; kingdom Metazoa; phylum Arthropoda; class Insecta; order Hemiptera; family Aphididae; genus Metopolophium; species Metopolophium dirhodum. The sequence goes on from NC_083560.1 coordinate 4,046,622, forward strand.
TTTTCAGATGGTTTACGTGGTCATATATCGGCCTTAAGAGCATTGGATCAACAACCGTCAGAGTGGGGACCGTTGTTAACACATATTATATGTACTAAATTAGACGCAGTCACTATAAGCGATTGGGAAACGAAGTGCGGGAGAGACGAAATCAAAAAGGTCGACGAATTAATCGAATTTTTAGAAGCACGTTTCCACGTATTAGAAGCTGTTGAATCGTCTAAAAAAATATGCAGTGTTTCGAAAAATGTTAACGAAAATAATAATTACACAGGTAAAAAAGGCACAAAAAATACCACATCATCTACTTCATTTGTCAACACCTCGGAAATAAAATGTTACGTATGTCAACTATCGCACACTATATACAAGTGTCCCAAGTTTATCGCACTATCAGCGATCGACCGAATTAAAAAGGTAAACGACCTTAATTTGTGCAACATTTGCCTCCGGCGTCACGACAAAAGGAAATGTCTTGGGCGAAATTGTCTAAGGTGTTCCAAGCCACATAATACAATGTTACACATAAACAATTACAAACACCAACCAAATTCAACGAGTGAAACATCAGAAGCAAACAGTAAAACTGAGGGAGAAACACCTGCCTTAAGCACGGTGACCGCCCACGCATTCGCGTCGGGTGAACAGGTGTTATTAGCTACGGTAGTAGCCCTAGCTGTGAGTCCCTACACGAAAACGACAACATGTCGTGCTTTATTAGACTCCGGGTCTCAGAAAAATTTTATAACGGAAGAGATGGTGCAGACACTACGTTTAAAAAGAAATAAAATTAAACACGTAATCAGCGGTATCGGTGAAATAGTACAACATGCGTCGTCGTCAGTATGGTTAAAAATAAAATCCCGCGTAAGTGATTACGCGGTATTTCTACCAATGATAGTAGTACCAAAGATCACGGGTCAATTACCTCCGCGAAATATAACAACAACATGTAACGTTCCCGATAACATTAAATTGGCCGATCCACATTTTAGTACGCCCCAAAAAATCGACATATTATTAGGCGCAACGCATTTTTATCAATTTTTATGTGATGGACAAATACGTCCCTCGACGACTGGGCCGTTATTCCAAGAAACAGTATTTGGATGGGTGGCCGCTGGAGCAATATCGGAAAATAGTTTATCAAAGGCATCGACTTCGAACACGTTTTTTAGCGCAACCGATAGTGAATCCACGCTAGAGAACGCATTACAACGATTTTGGCTGATTGAAGACGTAAGCGATACACCACCTTATACGATCGAGGAGCGTACTTGTCAAGAATATTTTAATAAGACCGTTATTAGAAATGACGAGGGACGTTTTGTCGTACACCTACCGTTTCGGGTCGATTTAATAAAACTAGGAAAGTCGTACGAAATCGCAAAACGTCGCTTCTTAGCAATAGAACGTAAGTTCCAAAAAGATAAGGAATTAAAGAAAGAATATTTTTCTTTTATGAAAGAGTATGAGTCATTAAACCATATGGAACGGGTAGATGAGAGCGAACTCGAAAAAGAAGATCAAACGTGTTACTTGCCCCACCACGCCGTTAGAAAAGACAGTAGCACGTCTACAAAGTTGCGGGTAGTGTTCGACGCATCTTGCAAAACAGATAACGGTATTAGTCTTAATGACGTGTTATTAAAGGGCCCGGTTATCCAAGACGATTTATTATACATTATTTCACGATTTCGAACTCATAATTACGTTTTAACGGCCGACATAGTTAAAATGTACCGGCAAATATTAATGACTGATAAACATCGCGATTATCAAAGAATATTATGGCGCACGGACCCTAATCAACCTATACAAATATATTGACTGAACACGGTCACATATGGCACAGTACCCGCATCATATTTAGCGACAGGTTGTTTACAAGTACTAGCCGAAACGGTACACGAACAATACCCATACATCACGCCTATTATCAATCGAGATTTTTACATGGACGACATATTGACCGGAGCCGACACGAAACAGGAAGTAATTAAAATACGCGACGGCTTGATTATGGTTATGAACAGTGCCGGTCTAAAGTTACGAAAATGGTCATCAAACGACGCGAGTTTAATAACATCAAGTCTACCTAGCGAAGATATAGAAATATCAAATAAACACGAACTTAATTATTCTGTAAAAAAGGTATTAGGTTTATTCTGGGACGCTTCGTCGGATATATTAAAATATAACGTGCGTACGCGTAAGAATAATAATATTAAATTAACAGGTTTGCTACAACCAGAAGAGTTGGAAAAAGCAACTTTGAAATTAATAAAATATACGCAAAATATCGGTTTTGTTGACGAACTGCGGGAACTATCGAACGGTAAGGCTGTCTCGACCCACAGTAAACTTTTTCGTCTTCGACCATTTATCGATAGTAATGGCGTCATTCGCGTTGGCGGCAGATTGAAAAACGCCGCGACAATCGACATTTTTCAACGTCACCCCATCGCATTACCCGCGAACTGTTTATTTGCGAAAATGTTATTTAATGAACAGCACATGCTTCTAATGCACGGTGGACCCCAGGCTTTATTATCAACTATTCGGTTAAAATACTGGCCAATTAACGGTAGAAATTTAGCGCGTAATACGGTTCACAAATGCATAAAATGTTTCCGTAATAAACCTATTTTCGTGCAACCTATTATGGGTGACTTGCCCAGTGACCGCGTGCAACCAGGACGGGCATTTTTAAAATGTGGCATAGATTTCGCCGGTCCGTGCTTAATAAAATCTAGTTCGTTACGTAAATCACCGATTATAAAAACATACGCATGTATTTTTGTGTGTTTATCGACCAAGGCCGTTCATATCGAGGCAGTTAGCGATTTAACGACAAAAGCATTCTTGAACGCGTTAAACCGTTTTTTCGACCGTCGTGGTAAGAGCATTGTCATATATAGCGATAATGCAACAAATTTCGTTGGTGCCAATAATAAATTAAAAGAAATATATCAACTATTCCAGTCAAAACAATCGCATGAAGATTTGCAAAGAAATTTCACAAATATTGGTGTCAAGTGGCAGTTCATCCCTCCTCGTTCCCCACATTTCGGTGGACTGTGGGAGGCGGCGGTAAAATCTATGAAAATACTGTTAGGAAGGGTATTAGGCGAACCTCATCTAACATATGAAGAATTATGTACTGTACTAACGCGCGCTGAAGCCTGCTTAAACTCGCGTCCCTTAACCACCTTATCTACTGATCCTTCTGATCCCAGCCCCCTCACTCCTGGGCACTTCCTTATAGGAGATTCTCTCACTGCGGTACCAGAGGATGACGTAACCGCTATACCAGTTAATCGACTAACACGATGGCGTAGAGTTACTCAATATTCACAACAGTTATGGCGCCGTTGGAGTAAAGAGTACTTATGCCAACTTCAAGAGAGGTCCAAATGGTCTAAGGAGAAAGGTCCGAAGCTGAATGTGGGAACAGTAGTCCTAGTGAAGGAGGACAATCTACCCCCATTGCAATGGCGATTGGGACTAGTTGAACAAATCTATCGAGGATCCGACGGAGTCATTCGATCAGCAGAGGTTACGTCAGCAGGTCGTAAGTTGAAAAGGGCAGTTCGAACGTTGTGCCCACTTCCTTTCGAGAGTAATATTGATTAAAAGGGTATAAAAAAAAATTTTTTTTTTAATCTATGAAATTCCTAATTATTACACAATATGAAATTAAATAATGTCAGATTATAGTATGTAACGTTTCATTGTTACTTTGTCTTTATTTATAAATTATATTGTATATTATGCATATGTTTTTTGTTCGCGCTTTTATATTTTATTAGCCATTTATTTTTCTATTTATTTGTTTTGATACTATTTACGTGTTTATTGAATATGTTTGTTCGCTGAGTTTGAAACTAATTTATTTGTATTACTATTGTAATTATTTATATATTTTTTTTTTTATTATTCATTTATATGCCTACGATATATGTATAATTAGTATCTTGGGCTAAAATTATTATTATTTTATGTTTATGTTGAAAATTAACATTTTCAATGCCGGGAGTATGTTAGCGCTCGAGTCGCTTTATCGTACACTGTCGCGATTGTCATTATTTATCTTATATTATTTTGTGATTAGTCGAGTTAGTCGCTTATCGAAGTTTGTACCGAGCACAGCGAGCGGCTCCACAATTATTATTATTATATTATAAATAAAAGCATACAGTCCACTTAAATTCTACGTTTTCCTTTATTAAAGGTCTTAGTCCTACATCAAACATAGCCGATCGTGTGCCGGAAAGTGGCGACGCAATAAATCTATATATTTGGAAAGCCAGGACAATTCTCTATATGTCGATCATAGTTCAAAAGTGTACACGGTTTTCGGGTACATAGTAATATGCCTCAGACCAGGCCAGGGGACCGTTTTTTTGTAGAGCCGTGGTACAGGCAAACCTGCCATTTATAATTTTTCCCACCGTGTTCCGGAAGGTGGCGACGCACTAAATCTCTATATTTAGAAAGCCAGGAAAATTCTCTATAAGTCGATCATAGTTCAAAAGTGTACACGGCTTTCGGGTACATAGTAATATGCCTCATACCTGGCCAGGGGACCATTTTTTCGTAGATCTGCGGATAAGGCAAACGTGCCATTTATAATTTTTCCGACCGTGTTCCGGAAGGTGGCGACGCATCAAACCTATATATTTGGAAAGCCAGGAAAATTCTCTATAAGTCGATCATAGTTAAAAAGTGTACACGGCTTTGAGGTACATAGTAATATGAGTCAGACCAGGCCAGGGGACCGTTTTTTCGTAGATCCGCGGGTCAGGCTAACGTATCGTCCAAATTTTTAGCCGATCGTGTGCCAGAAAGTGGCGACGCAATAAATCTATATATTTAGAAAGCCAGGAAAATTCTCTATATGTCGATCATAGTTCAAAAGTGTACACGGTTTTCGGGTACATAGTAATATGCCTCAGACCAGGCCAGGGTACCGTTTTTTTGTAGAGCCGCGGTACAGGCAAATGTGCCTTTTATAATTTTTCCGACCGTGTTCCGGAAGGTGGCGACGCATCAAACCTATATATTTGGAAAGCCAGAAAAATTCTCCATAAGTCGTTCATGTTCAAAAGTGTTCATGGCTTTCGGGTACATAGTAATATGCCTCGGACCAGGCCAGGGGACCAATTTTTTGTAGAGCCGCGGTACAGGGAAACGTATCGTCCATACTTTTAGCCGATCGTGTGCCGGAAAGTGGCGACGCATTAAATCTATATATTTGGAAAGCCAGGAAAATTCTCTTTATGTCGATCATAGTTCAAAAGTGTACACGGTTTTCGGGTACATAGTAATATGCCTCAGACCAGGCCAGGGTACCGTTTTTTTGTAGAGCCGCGGTACAGGCAAATGTGCCTTTTATAATTTTTCCGACCGTGTTCCGGAAGGTGGCGACGCATCAAACCTATATATTTGGAAAGCCAGGAAAATTCTCCATAAGTCGATCATAGTTAAAAAGTGTACACGGCTTTCGGGTACATAGTAATATGCCTCACATCAGGCCAGGGTACCGTTTTTTTGTAGAGCCGCGGTACAGGCAAATGTGCCTTTTATAATTTTTCCGACCGTGTTCCGGAAGGTGGTGACGCATCAAACCTATATATTTGGAAAGCCAGAAAAATTCTCCATAAGTCGTTCATGTTCAAAAGTATTCACGGCTTTCGGGTACATAAAAATATGCCTCGGACCAGGCCAGGGGACCAATTTTTTGTAGAGCCGCGGTACAGGGAAACGTATCGTCCATACTTTTAGCCGATCGTATGCCGGAAAGTGGCGACGCATTAAATCTATATATTTGGAAAGCCAGGAAAATTCTCTTTATGTCGATCATAGTTCAAAAGTGTACACGGTTTTCGGGTACATATTAATATGCCTCAGACCAGGCCAGGGTACCGTTTTTTTGTAGAGCCGCGGTACAGGCAAATGTGCCTTTTATAATTTTTCCGACCGTGTTCCGGAAGGTGCCAACGCATCAAACCTATATATTTGGAAAGCCAGGAAAATTCTCTATAAGTCGATCATAGTTAAAAAGTGTACACGGCTTTGAGGTACATAGTAATATGCGTCAGACCAGGCCAGGGGACCGTTTTTTCGTAGAACCGCGGGTCAGGCAAACGTATCGTCCATATTTTTAGCCGATCGTGTGCCGGAAAGTGGCGACGCAATAAATCTATATATTTGGAAAGCCAGGAAAATTCTCTATATGTCGATCATAGTTCAAAAGTGTACACGGCTTTTGGGTACATAGTAATATGCCTCAGACCAGGCCATGGGACTGTTGTTTTTATAAAGCTGCGGTACAGGGAAACGTATCGTTTATAATTTTTCTGACCGTGTTCCGGAAGGTGGCGACTCATTAAACCTATATATTTGGAAAGCGAGATATTTTCTCTATAAGCCGATCATAGTTCAATAGTGTACAAGGCTTTCGTTGGCATAGTAATATGCGTCAGACCAGGCCAGGGGACCGTTTTTTTGTAGAGCCGCGGTACAGATAAACGTGCCATTTATAATTTTTCCTACCGTGTTCCGGAAGGTGGCGACGCATCAAACCTATATATTTGGAAAGCCAGGAAAATTCTCCATAAGTCGATCATAGTTAAAAAGTGTACACGGCTTTCGGGTACATAGTAATATGCCTCACATCAGGCCAGGGTACCGTTTTTTTGTAGAGCCGCGGTACAGGCAAATGTGCCTTTTATAATTTTTCCGACCGTGTTCCGGAAGGTGGTGACGCATCAAACCTATATATTTGGAAAGCCAGAAAAATTCTCCATAAGTCGTTCATGTTCAAAAGTATTCACGGCTTTCGGGTACATAAAAATATGCCTCGGACCAGGCCAGGGGACCAATTTTTTGTAGAGCCGCGGTACAGGGAAACGTATCGTCCATACTTTTAGCCGATCGTATGCCGGAAAGTGGCGACGCATTAAATCTATATATTTGGAAAGCCAGGAAAATTCTCTTTATGTCGATCATAGTTCAAAAGTGTACACGGTTTTCGGGTACATATTAATATGCCTCAGACCAGGCCAGGGTACCGTTTTTTTGTAGAGCCGCGGTACAGGCAAATGTGCCTTTTATAATTTTTCCGACCGTGTTCCGGAAGGTGGCGACGCACTAAATCTCTATATTTAGAAAGCCAGGAAAATTCTCTATAAGTCGATCATAGTTCAAAAGTGTACACGGCTTTCGGGTACATAGTAATATGCCTCATACCTGGCCAGGGGACCATTTTTTCGTAGATCTGCGGATAAGGCAAACGTATCGTCCAAATTTTTAGCCGATCGTGTGCCAGAAAGTGGCGACGCAATAAATCTATATATTTAGAAAGCCAGGAAAATTCTCTATATGTCGATCATAGTTCAAAAGTGTACACGGTTTTCGGGTACATAGTAATATGCCTCAGACCAGGCCAGGGTACCGTTTTTTTGTAGAGCCGCGGTACAGGCAAATGTGCCTTTTATAATTTTTCCGACCGTGTTCCGGAAGGTGGCGACGCATCAAACCTATATATTTGGAAAGCCAGAAAAATTCTCCATAAGTCATTCATGTTCAAAAGTGTTAATGGCTTTCGGGTACATAGTAATATGCCTCGGACCAGGCCAGGGGACCAATTTTTTGTAGAGCCGCGGTACAGGGAAACGTATCGTCCATACTTTTAGCCGATCGTGTGCCGGAAAGTGGCGACGCATTAAATCTATATATTTGGAAAGCCAGGAAAATTCTCTTTATGTCGATCATAGTTCAAAAGTGTACACGGTTTTCGGGTACATAGTAATATGCCTCAGACCAGGCCAGGGTACCGTTTTTTTTGTAGAGCCGCGGTACAGGCAAATGTGCCTTTTATAATTTTTCCGACCGTGTTCCGGAAGGTGGCGACGCATCAAACCTATATATTTGGAAAGCCAGGAAAATTCTCCATAAGTCGATCATAGTTAAAAAGTGTACACGGCTTTCGGGTACATAGTAATATGCCTCACATCAGGCCAGGGTACCGTTTTTTTGTAGAGCCGCGGTACAGGCAAATGTGCCTTTTATAATTTTTCCGACCGTTTTCCGGAAGGTGGTGACGCATCAAACCTATATATTTGGAAAGCCAGAAAAATTCTCCATAAGTCGTTCATGTTCAAAAGTATTCACGGCTTTCGGGTACATAAAAATATGCCTCGGACCAGGCCAGGGGACCAATTTTTTGTAGAGCCGCGGTACAGGGAAACGTATCGTCCATACTTTTAGCCGATCGTATGCCGGAAAGTGGCGACGCATTAAATCTATATATTTGGAAAGCCAGGAAAATTCTCTTTATGTCGATCATAGTTCAAAAGTGTACACGGTTTTCGGGTACATATTAATATGCCTCAGACCAGGCCAGGGTACCGTTTTTTTGTAGAGCCGCGGTACAGGCAAATGTGCCTTTTATAATTTTTCCGACCGTGTTCCGGAAGGTGCCAACGCATCAAACCTATATATTTGGAAAGCCAGGAAAATTCTCTATAAGTCGATCATAGTTAAAAAGTGTACACGGCTTTGAGGTACATAGTAATATGCGTCAGACCAGGCCAGGGGACCGTTTTTTCGTAGAACCGCGGGTCAGGCAAACGTATCGTCCATATTTTTAGCCGATCGTGTGCCGGAAAGTGGCGACGCAATAAATCTATATATTTGGAAAGCCAGGAAAATTCTCTATATGTCGATCATAGTTCAAAAGTGTACACGGCTTTTGGGTACATAGTAATATGCCTCAGACCAGGCCATGGGACTGTTGTTTTTATAAAGCTGCGGTACAGGGAAACGTATCGTTTATAATTTTTCTGACCGTGTTCCGGAAGGTGGCGACTCATTAAACCTATATATTTGGAAAGCGAGATATTTTCTCTATAAGCCGATCATAGTTCAATAGTGTACAAGGCTTTCGTTGGCATAGTAATATGCGTCAGACCAGGCCAGGGGACCGTTTTTTTGTAGAGCCGCGGTACAGATAAACGTGCCATTTATAATTTTTCCTACCGTGTTCCGGAAGGTGGCGACGCATCAAACCTATATATTTGGAAAGCCAAAAAAATTCTCCATAAGTCGTTCATGTTCAAAAGTGTTCACGGCTTTCGGGTACATAGTAATATGCCTCGGACCAGGCCAGGGGACCAATTTTTTGTAGAGCCGCGGTACAGGGAAACGTATCGTCCATACTTTTAGCCGATCGTGTGCCGGAAAGTGGCGACGCATTAAATCTATATATTTGGAAAGCCAGGAAAATTCTCTTTATGTCGATCATAGTTCAAAAGTGTACACGGTTTTCGGGTACATAGTAATATGCCTCAGACCAGGCCAGGGTACCGTTTTTTTGTAGAGCCGCGGTACAGGCAAATGTGCCTTTTATAATTTTTCCGACCGTGTTCCGGAAGGTGGCGACGCATCAAACCTATATATTTGGAAAGCCAGGAAAATTCTCCATAAGTCGATCATAGTTAAAAAGTGTACACGGCTTTCGGGTACATAGTAATATGCCTCACATCAGGCCAGGGTACCGTTTTTTTGTAGAGCCGCGGTATAGGCAAATGTGCCTTTTATAATTTTTCCGACCGTGTTCCGGAAGGTGGTGACGCATCAAACCTATATATTTGGAAAGCCAGAAAAATTCTCCATAAGTCGTTCATGTTCAAAAGTATTCACGGCTTTCGGGTACATAAAAATATGCCTCGGACCAGGCCAGGGGACCAATTTTTTGTAGAGCTGCAGTACAGGGAAACGTATCGTTTATAGTTTTTCTGACCGTGTTCCGGAAGGTGGCGACGCACTAAATCTCTACATTTAGAAAGCCAGGAAAATTCTCTATAAGTCGATCATAGTTAAAAAGTCTACACTGCTTTGAGGTACATAGTAATATGCGTCAGACCAGGCCAGGGGACCGTTTTTTCGTAGATCCGCGGGTCAGGCAAACGTATCGTCCATATTTTTAGCCGATCGTGTTCCGGAAGGTGGCGACGCATCAAACCTATATATTTGGAAAGCCAGAAAAATTTTCCATAAGTCATTCATGTTCAAAAGTGTTCACGGCTTTCGGGTACATAGTAATATGCCTCAGACCAGGCCAGGGGACCGTTTTTTTGTAGAGCCGTGGTACAGGAAAACGTATCGTTTATCATTTTTCCGACCGTGTTCCGGAAGGTGACGACGCATCAAACCTATATATTTGGAAAGCCAGGAAAATTCTCTATAAGTCGATCATAGTACATTATTGTACAAGGCTTTCAGTGGCATAGTAATATGCGTCAGACCAGGCCAGGGGACCGTTTTTTTGTAGAGCCGCGGTACAGATAAACGTGCCATTTATAATTTTTCCTACCGTGTTCCGGAAGGTGGCGACGCATCAAACCTATATATTTGGAAAGCCAGAAAAATTCTCCATAAGTCGTTCATGTTCAAAAGTGTTCATGGCTTTCGGGTACATAGTAATATGCCTCGGACCAGGCCAGGGGACCAATTTTTTGTAGAGCCGCGGTACAGGGAAACGTATCGTCCATACTTTTAGCCGATCGTGTGCCGGAAAGTGGCGACGTATTAAATCTATATATTTGGAAAGCCAGGAAAATTTTCTTTATGTCGATCATAGTTCAAAAGTGTACACGGTTTTCGGGTACATAGTAATATGCCTCAGACCAGGCCAGGGTACCGTTTTTTTGTAGAGCCGCGGTACAGGCAAATGTGCCTTTTATAATTTTTCCGACCGTGTTCCGGAAGGTGGCGACGCATCAAACCTATATATTTGGAAAGCCAGGAAAATTCTCCATAAGTCGATCATAGTTAAAAAGTGTACACGGCTTTGAGGTACATAGTAATATGCGTCAGACCAGGCCAGGGGACCGTTTTTTCGTAGAACCGCGGGTCAGGCAAACGTATCGTCCATATTTTTAGCCGATCGTGTGCCGGAAAGTGGCGACGCAATAAATCTATATATTTGGAAAGCCAGGAAAATTCTCTATATGTCGATCATAGTTCAAAAGTGTACACGGCTTTTGGGTACATAGTAATATGCCTCAGACCAGGCCATGGGACTGTTGTTTTTATAGAGCTGCAGTACAGGGAAACGTATCGTTTATAATTTTTCTGACCGTGTTCCGGAACGTGGCGACTCATTAAACCTATATATTTGGAAAGCGAGATATTTTCTCTATAAGCCGATCATAGTTCAATAGTGTACAAGGCTTTCGTTGGCATAGTAATATGCGTCAGACCAGGCCAGGGGACCGTTTTTTTGTAGAGCCGCGGTACAGATAAACGTGCCATTTATAATTTTTCCTACCGTGTTCCGGAAGGTGGCGACGCATCAAACCTATATATTTGGAAAGCCAAAAAAATTCTCCATAAGTCGTTCATGTTCAAAAGTGTTCACGGCTTTCGGGTACATAGTAATATGCCTCGGACCAGGCCAGGGGACCAATTTTTTGTAGAGCCGCGGTACAGGGAAACGTATCGTCCATACTTTTAGCCGATCGTGTGCCGGAAAGTGGCGACGCATTAAATCTATATATTTGGAAAGCCAGGAAAATTCTCTTTATGTCGATCATAGTTAAAAAGTGTACACGGTTTTCGGGTACATAGTAATATGCCTCAGACCAGGCCAGGGTACCGTTTTTTTGTAGAGCCGCGGTACAGGCAAATGTGCCTTTTATAATTTTTCCGACCGTGTTCCGGAAGGTGGCGACGCATCAAACCTATATATTTGGAAAGCCAGGAAAATTCTCCATAAGTCGATCATAGTTAAAAAGTGTACACGGCTTTCGGGTACATAGTAATATGCCTCACATCAGGCCAGGGTACCGTTTTTTTGTAGAGCCGCGGTACAGGCAAATGTGCCTTTTATAATTTTTCCGACCGTGTTCCGGAAGGTGGTGACGCATCAAACCTATATATTTGGAAAGCCAGAAAAATTCTCCATAAGTCGTTCATGTTCAAAAGTATTCACGGCTTTCGGGTACATAAAAATATGCCTCGGACCAGGCCAGGGGACCAATTTTTTGTAGAGCCGCGGTACAGGGAAACGTATCGTCCATACTTTTAGCCGATCGTATGCCGGAAAGTGGCGACGCATTAAATCTATATATTTGGAAAGCCAGGAAAATTCTCTTTATGTCGATCATAGTTCAAAAGTGTACACGGTTTTCGGGTACATATTAATATGCCTCAGACCAGGCCAGGGTACCGTTTTTTTGTAGAGCCGCGGTACAGGCAAATGTGCCTTTTATAATTTTTCCGACCGTGTTCCGGAAGGTGCCAACGCATCAAACCTATATATTTGGAAAGCCAGGAAAATTCTCTATAAGTCGATCATAGTTAAAAAGTGTACACGGCTTTGAGGTACATAGTAATATGCGTCAGACCAGGCCAGGGGACCGTTTTTTCGTAGAACCGCGGGTCAGGCAAACGTATCGTCCATATTTTTAGCCGATCGTGTGCCGGAAAGTGGCGACGCAATAAATCTATATATTTGGAAAGCCAGGAAAATTCTCTATATGTCGATCATAGTTCAAAAGTGTACACGGCTTTTGGGTACATAGTAATATGCCTCAGACCAGGCCATGGGACTGTTGTTTTTATAGAGCTGCGGTACAGGGAAACGTATCGTTTATAATTTTTCTGACCGTGTTCCGGAAGGTGGCGACTCATTAAACCTATATATTTGGAAAGCGAGATATTTTCTCTATAAGCCGATCATAGTTCAATAGTGTACAAGGCTTTCGTTGGCATAGTAATATGCGTCAGACCAGGCCAGGGGACCGTTTTTTTGTAGAGCCGCGGTACAGGCAAACGTGCAATTTATAATTTTTCCGACCGTGTTCCGGAAGGTGGCGACGCATCATACCTATATATTTGGAAAGCCAGAAAAATTCTCCATAAGTCGTTCATGTTCAAAAGTCTACACGGCTTTGAGGTACATAGTAATATGCGTCGGACCAGGCCAGGGGACCGTTTTTTCGTAGATCCGCGGGTCAGGCAAACGAATCGTCCATATTTTTAGCCGATCGTGTTCCGGAAGGAGGCGACGCACTAAATCTCTATATTTAGAAAGCCAGGAAAATTCTCTATAAGTCGTTCATGTTCAAAAGTCTACACGGCTTTGAGGTACATAGTAATATGCGTCGGACCAGGCCAGGGGACCGTTTTTTCGTAGATCCGCGGGTCAGGCAAACGAATCGTCCATATTTTTAGCCGATCGTGTTCCGGAAGGTGGCGACGCACTAAATCTCTATATTTAGAAAGCCAGGAAAATTCTCTATAAGTCGATCATAGTTAAAAAGTCTACACTGCTTTGAGGTACATAGTAATATGCGTCAGACCAGGCCAGGGGACCGTTTTTTCGTAGATCCGCAGGTCAGGCAAACGTATCGTCCATATTTTTAGCCGATCGTGTTCCGGAAGGTGGCGACGCATCAAACCTATATATTTGGAAAGCCAGGAAAATTCTCTATAAGTCGATCATAGTTCAAAAGTGTACACGGCTTTCGGGTACATAGTAATATGCCTCATACTAGGCCAGGGGACCGTTTTTTCGTAGATCTGCGGTACAGGCAAACCTGCCATTTATAATTTTTCCCACCGTGTTCCAGAAGGTGGCGACGCATCAAACCTATATATTTGGAAAGCCAGAAAAATTCTTCATAAGTCGTTCATGTTCAAAAGTGTTCACGGCTTTCGGGTACATAGTAATATGCCTCGGACTAGGCCAGGGGACCAATTTTTTGTAGAGCCGCGGTACAGGGAAACGTATCGTCCATACTTTTAGCCGATCGTGTGCCGGAAAGTGGCGACGCATTAAATCTATATATTTGGAAAGCCAGGAAAATTCTCTATATGTCGATCATAGTTCAATAGTGTACAAGGCTTTCGGTGGCATAGTAATATGCGTCAGACCAGACCAGGGGACCGTTTTTTTGTAGAGCCGCGGTACAGTCAAACGTGTTATTTTTAATTTATCCGACTGTGTTCCGGAATGTGGCGACGCATCAATCCTATATATTTGGAAAGCCAGGAAAATTCTCTATATGTCGATCATAGTTAAAAAGTGTACACGGCTTTCGGGTACATCGTAATATGCCTCAGACCAGGCCAGGGGACCGTTTTTTTGTAGAGCCGTGGTACAGGCAAACCTGCCATTTATAATTTTTCCCACCGTGTTCCGGAAGGTGGCGACGCACTAAATCTCTATATTTAGAAAGCCAGGAAAATTCTCTATAAGTCGATCATAGTTAAAAAGTCTACACTGCTTTGAGGTACATAGTAATATGCGTCAGACCAGGCCAGGGGACCGTTTTTTCGTAGATCCGCAGGTCAGGCAAACGTATCGTCCATATTTTTAGCCGATCGTGTTCCGGAAGATGGCGACGCATCAAACCTATATATTTGGAAAGCCAGGAAAATTCTCTATATGTCGATCATAGTTCAAAAGTGTACACGGCTTTTGGGTACATAGTAATATGCCTCAGACCAGGCCATGGGACTGTTGTTTTTATAGAGCTGCGGTACAGGGAAACGTATCGTTTATAATTTTTCTGACCGTGTTCCGGAAGGTGGCGACTCATTAAACCTATATATTTGGAAAGCGAGATATTTTCTCTATAAGCCGATCATAGTTCAATAGTGTACAAGGCTTTCGTTGGCATAGTTATATGCGTCAGACCAGGCCAGGGGACCGTTTTTTTGTAGAGCCGCGGTACAGGCAAACGTGCAATTTATAATTTTTCCGACCGTGTTCCGGAAGGTGGCGACGCATCATACCTATATATTTGGAAAGCCAGAAAAATTCTCCATAAGTCGTTCATGTTCAAAAGTCTACACGGCTTTGAGGTACATAGTAATATGCGTCGGACCAGGCCAGGGGACCGTTTTTTCGTAGATCCGCGGGTCAGGCAAACGAATCGTCCATATTTTTAGCCGATCGTGTTCCGGAAGGTGGCGACGCATCAAACCTATATATTTGGAAAGCCAGGAAAATTCTCTATAAGTCGATCATAGTTCAAAAGTGTACACGGCTTTCGGGTACATAGTAATATGCCTCATACTAGGCCAGGGGACCGTTTTTTCGTAGATCTGCGGTACAGGCAAACCTGCCATTTATAATTTTTCCCACCGTGTTCCGGAAGGTGGCGACGCATCAAACCTATATATTTGGAAAGCCAGAAAAATTCTCCATAAGTCGTTCATGTTCAAAAGTGTTCACGGCTTTCGGGTACATAGTAATATGCGTCAGACCAGGCCAGGGGACCGTTTTTTCGTAGATTCGCGGGTCAGGCAAACGTATCGTCCATACTTTTTGCCGATCGTGTGCCGGAAAGTGGCGACTCATTAAACCTATATATTTGGAAATCCATATATTTTCTCTATAAGCCGATCATAGTTCAATAGTGTACAAGGCTTTCAATGGCATAATAATATGCGTCAGACCAGGCCAGGGGGACCGTTTTTTTTGTAGAGCCGCGGTACAGTCAAACGTGTTATTTATAATTTTTCCGACCGTGTTCCGGAATGTGGCGAGTTATCAAACCTATATATTTGGAAAGCCAGGAAAATTCTCTATATGTCGATCATAGTTAAAAAGTGTACACAGCTTTCGGGTACATAGTAATATGCCTCAGACCAGGCCAGGGGACCGTTTTTTTGTAGAGCCGTGGTACAGGCAAACCTGCCATTTATAATTTTTCCTACCGTGTTCCGGAAGGTGGCGACGCACTTAATCTCTATATTTAGAAAGCCAGGAAGATTCTCTATAAGTCGATCATAGTTCAAAAGTGTACACGGCTTTCGGGTACATAGTAATATGCCTCATACCAGGCCAGGGGACCGTTTTTTCGTAGATCTGCGGATAAGGCAAACGTGCTATTTATAATTTTTCCGACCATGTTCCGGAAAGTGGCGACGCATCAAACCTATATATTTGGAAAGCCAGAAAAATTGTCCATAAGTCGTTCATGTTCAAAAGTGTTCACGGCTTTCGGGTACATAGTAATATGCCTCACACCGGGCCAGGGGTACCGTTTATTTGTAGAGCTGCGGTACAGGCAAATGTGCCTTTTATAATTTTTCCGACCGTGTTCCGGAAGGTGGCGACGCATCAAACCTATATATTTGGAACGCCAGAAAAATTCTCCATAAGTCGATCATAGTTAAAAAGTATACACGGCTTTGAGGTACATAGTAATATGCGTCAGACCAGGCCAGGGGACCGTTTTTTCGTAGATCCGCGGGTCAGGCAAACGTATCGTCCATATTTTTAGCCGATCGTGTTCCGGAAGGTGGCGACGCATCAAACCTATATATTTGGAGAGCCAGGAAAATTCTCTATATGTCGATCATAGTCAAAAAGTGTACACAGCTTTCAGGTACATAGTAATATGCCTCAGACCAGGCCAGGGGACCGTTTTTTTGTAGAGCCGTGGTACAGGCAAACCTGCCATTTATAATTTTTCCTACCGTGTTCCGGAAGGTGGCGACGCACTAAATCTCTATATTTAGAAAGCCAGGAAAATTCTCTATAAGTCGATCATAGTTCAAAAGTGTACACAGCTTTCGGGTACATAGTAATATGCTTCATACCAGGCCAGGGGACCATTTTTTTGTAGAGCCGCGATACAGGCAAATGTGCCTTTTATAATTTTTCCGACCATGTTCCGGAAGGTGGCGACGCATCAAACCTATATATTTGGAAAGCCACAAAAATTCTCCAAGGGTCGATCATAGTTAAAAAGTGTACACGGCTTTCGGGTACATAGTAATATGCCTCAGACCAGGCCAGGGGACCGTTTTTTCGTAGATCCGCGGGTCAGGCAAATGTATCGTCCATATTTTTAGCCGATCGTGTTCCGGAAGGTGGCGACGCATCAAACCTATATATTTGGAACGCTAGAAAAATGCTCCATAAGTCGATCATAGTTAAAAAGTGTACACGGCTTTCGGGTACATAGTAATATGCCTCAGACCAGACCAGGGTACCGTTTATTTGTGGAGCCGTGGAACAGGAAAACGTATCGTTTATCATTTTTCCAACCGTGTTCTGGAAGGTGGCGACGCATCAAACCTATATATTTGGAAAGCCACAAAAATTCTCCAAGGGTCGATCATAGTTAAAAAGTGTACACGGCTTTCGGGTACATAGTAATATGCCTCAGACCAGGCCAGGGGACCGTTTTTTTGTAGAGCCGTGGTACAGGCAAACCTGCCATTTATAATTTTTCCTACCGTGTTCCGGAAGGTGGCGACGCACTTAATCTCTATATTTAGAAAGCCAGGAAGATTCTCTATAAGTCGATCATAGTTCAAAAGTGTACACGGCTTTCGGGTACATAGTAATATGCCTCATACCAGGCCAGGGGACCGTTTTTTCGTAGATCTGCGGATAAGGCAAACGTGCTATTTATAATTTTTCCGACCATGTTCCGGAAAGTGGCGACGCATCAAACCTATATATTTGGAAAGCCAGAAAAATTGTCCATAAGTCGTTCATGTTCAAAAGTGTTCACGGCTTTCGGGTACATAGTAATATGCCTCACACCGGGCCAGGGTACCGTTTATTTGTAGAGCTGCGGTACAGGCAAATGTGCTTTTATAATTTTTCCGACCGTGTTCCGGAAGGTGGCGACGCATCAAACCTATATATTTGGAACGCCAGAAAAATTCTCCATAAGTCGATCATAGTTAAAAAGTATACACGGCTTTGAGGTACATAGTAATATGCGTCAGACCAGGCCAGGGGACCGTTTTTTCGTAGATCCGCGGGTCAGGCAAACGTATCGTCCATATTTTTAGCCGATCGTGTTCCGGAAGGTGGCGACGCATCAAACCTATATATTTGGAGAGCCAGGAAAATTCTCTATATGTCGATCATAGTCAAAAAGTGTACACAGCTTTCAGGTACATAGTAATATGCCTCAGACCAGGCCAGGGGACCGTTTTTTTGTAGAGCCGTGGTACAGGCAAACCTGCCATTTATAATTTTTCCTACCGTGTTCCGGAAGGTGGCGACGCACTAAATCTCTATATTTAGAAAGCCAGGAAAATTCTCTATAAGTCGATCATAGTTCAAAAGTGTACACAGCTTTCGGGTACATAGTAATATGCTTCATACCAGGCCAGGGGACCATTTTTTTGTAGAGCCGCGATACAGGCAAATGTGCCTTTTATAATTTTTCCGACCATGTTCCGGAAGGTGGCGACGCATCAAACCTATATATTTGGAAAGCCACAAAAATTCTCCAAGGGTCGATCATAGTTAAAAAGTGTACACGGCTTTCGGGTACATAGTAATATGCCTCAGACCAGGCCAGGGGACCGTTTTTTCGTAGATCCGCGGGTCAGGCAAATGTATCGTCCATATTTTTAGCCGATCGTGTTCCGGAAGGTGGCGACGCATCAAACCTATATATTTGGAACGCTAGAAAAATGCTCCATAAGTCGATCATAGTTAAAAAGTGTACACGGCTTTCGGGTACATAGTAATATGCCTCAGACCAGACCAGGGTACCGTTTATTTGTGGAGCCGTGGAACAGGAAAACGTATCGTTTATCATTTTTCCAACCGTGTTCTGGAAGGTGGCGACGCATCAAACCTATATATTTGGAAAGCCACAAAAATTCTCCAAGGGTCGATCATAGTTAAAAAGTGTACACGGCTTTCGGGTACATAGTAATATGCCTCAGACCAGGCCAGGGTACCGTTTTTTTGTAGAGCCGCGGTACAGGCAAACGTGCCATTTATAATTTTTCCGACCGTGTTCTGGAAGGTGGCGACGCATCAAACCTATATATTTGGAAAGCCACAAAAATTCTCCAAGGGTCGATCATAGTTAAAAAGTGTACACGGCTTTCGAGTACATAGTAATATGCCTCGGACCAGGCCAGGGGACCAATTTTTTGTAGAGCCGCGGTACAGGTAAACATATCGTCCATACTTTTAGCCGATCGTGTGCCGGAAAGTGGCACGCATTATATCTATATATTTAGAAAGCCAGGAAAATTCTCTATATGTCGATCATAGTTCAAAAGTGTACACGGTTTTCGGGTACATAGTAATATGCCTCTGACCAGGCCATGGGACTGTTGTTTTTATAGAGCTGCGGTACAGAAAAATGTATCGTTTATAATTATTCTGACCGTGTTCCAGAAGGTGACGACGCATTAGGCCTCTTTATTCGGAGAGCCAGAAATTTTCTCTATAATCCGATCATAGTTCAATAGTGTACAAGGCTTTCGTTGGCATAGTAATATGCGTCAGACCAGGCCAGGGGACCGTTTTTTTTGTAGAGCCGCGGTACAAGCAAACGTGCAATTTATAATTTTTCCGACCGTGTTCCGGAAGGTGGCGACGCATCATACCTATATATTTGGAAAGCCAGAAAAATTCTCCATAAGTCGTTCATGTTCAAAAGTCTACACGGCTTTGAGGTACATAGTAATATGCGTCGGACCAGGCCAGGGGACCGTTTTTTCGTAGATCCGCGGGTCAGGCAAACGAATCGTCCATATTTTTAGCCGATCGTGTTCCGGAAGGTGGCGACGCACTAAATCTCTATATTTAGAAAGCCAGGAAAATTCTCTATAAGTCGATCATAGTTAAAAAGTCTACACTGCTTTGAGGTACATAGTAATATGCGTCAGACCAGGCCAGGGGACCGTTTTTTCGTAGATCCGCAGGTCAGGCAAACGTATCGTCCATATTTTTAGCCGATCGTGTTCCGGAAGGTGGCGACGCATCAAACCTATATATTTGGAAAGCCAGGAAAATTCTCTATATGTCGATCATAGTTCAAAAGTGTACACGGCTTTTGGGTACATAGTAATATGCCTCAGACCAGGCCATGGGACTGTTGTTTTTATAGAGCTGCGGTACAGGGAAACGTATCGTTTATAATTTTTCTGACCGTGTTCCGGAAGGTGGCGACTCATTAAACCTATATATTTGGAAAGCGAGATTTTTTCTCTATAAGCCAATCATAGTTCAATAGTGTACAAGGCTTTCGTTGGCATAGTAATATGCGTCAGACCAGGCCAGGGGACCGTTTTTTTGTAGAGCCGCGGTACAGGCAAACGTGCAATTTATAATTTTTCCGACCGTGTTCCGGAAGGTGGCGACGCATCATACCTATATATTTGGAAAGCCAGAAAAATTCTCCATAAGTCGTTCATGTTCAAAAGTCTACACGGCTTTGAGGTACATAGTAATATGCGTCGGACCAGGCCAGGGGACCGTTTTTTCGTAGATCCGCGGGTCAGGCAAACGAATCGTCCATATTTTTAGCCGATCGTGTTCCGGAAGGTGGCGACGCATCAAACCTATATATTTGGAAAGCCAGGAAAATTCTCTATATGTCGATCATAGTTAAAAAGTGTACACGGCTTTCGGGTACATCGTAATATGCCTCAGACCAGGCCAGGGGACCGTTTTTTTGTAGAGCCGTGGTACAGGCAAACCTGCCTTTTATAATTTTTCCGACCGTGTTCCGGAAGGTGGTGACGCATCAAACCTATATATTTGGAAAGCCAGAAAAATTCTCCATAAGTCGTTCATGTTCAAAAGTATTCACGGCTTTCGGGTACATAAAAATATGCCTCGGACCAGGCCAGGGGACCAATTTTTTGTAGAGCCGCGGTACAGGGAAACGTATCGTCCATACTTTTAGCCGATCGTATGCCGGAAAGTGGCGACGCATTAAATCTATATATTTGGAAAGCCAGGAAAATTCTCTTTATGTCGATCATAGTTCAAAAGTGTACACGGTTTTCGGGTACATATTAATATGCCTCAGACCAGGCCAGGGTACCGTTTTTTTGTAGAGCCGCGGTACAGGCAAATGTGCCTTTTATAATTTTTCCGACCGTGTTCCGGAAGGTGCCAACGCATCAAACCTATATATTTGGAAAGCCAGGAAAATTCTCTATAAGTCGATCATAGTTAAAAAGTGTACACGGCTTTGAGGTACATAGTAATATGCGTCAGACCAGGCCAGGGGACCGTTTTTTCGTAGAACCGCGGGTCAGGCAAACGTATCGTCCATATTTTTAGCCGATCGTGTGCCGGAAAGTGGCGACGCAATAAATCTATATATTTGGAAAGCCAGGAAAATTCTCTATATGTCGATCATAGTTCAAAAGTGTACACGGCTTTTGGGTACATAGTAATATGCCTCAGACCAGGCCATGGGACTGTTGTTTTTATAGAGCTGCGGTACAGGGAAACGTATCGTTTATAATTTTTCTGACCGTGTTCCGGAAGGTGGCGACTCATTAAACCTATATATTTGGAAAGCGAGATATTTTCTCTATAAGCCGATCATAGTTCAATAGTGTACAAGGCTTTCGTTGGCATAGTAATATGCGTCAGACCAGGCCAGGGGACCGTTTTTTTGTAGAGCCGCGGTACAGGCAAACGTGCAATTTATAATTTTTCCGACCGTGTTCCGGAAGGTGGCGACGCATCATACCTATATATTTGGAAAGCCAGAAAAATTCTCCATAAGTCGTTCATGTTCAAAAGTCTACACGGCTTTGAGGTACATAGTAATATGCGTCGGACCAGGCCAGGGGACCGTTTTTTCGTAGATCCGCGGGTCAGGCAAACGAATCGTCCATATTTTTAGCCGATCGTGTTCCGGAAGGTGGCGACGCATCAAACCTATATATTTGGAAAGCCAGGAAAATTCTCTATAAGTCGATCATAGTTCAAAAGTGTACACGGCTTCCGGGTACATAGTAATATGCCTCATACTAGGCCAGGGGACCGTTTTTTCGTAGATCTGCGGTACAGGCAAACCTGCCATTTATAATTTTTCCCACCGTGTTCCGGAAGGTGGCGACGCATCAAACCTATATATTTGGAAAGCCAGAAAAATTCTCCATAAGTCGTTTATGTTCAAAAGTATTCACGGCTTTCGGGTACATAGTAATATGCCTCGGACCAGGCCAGGGGACCAATTTTTTGTAGAGCCGCGGTACAGGGAAACGTATCGTCCATACATTTAGCCGATCGTGTTCCGGAAGGTGGCGACGCATCAAACCTATATATTTGGAAAGCCAGGAAAATTCTCTATAAGTCGATCATAGTTCAAAAGTGTACACGGCTTTCGGGTACATAGTAATATGCCTCATACTAGGCCAGGGGACCGTTTTTTCGTAGATCTGCGGTACAGGCAAACCTGCCATTTATAATTTTTCCCACCGTGTTCCGGAAGGTGGCGACGCATCAAACCTATATATTTGGAAAGCCAGAAAAATTCTTCATAAGTCGTTCATGTTCAAAAGTGTTCACGGCTTTCGGGTACATAGTAATATGCCTCGGACTAGGCCAGGGGACCAATTTTTTGTAGAGCCGCGGTACAGGGAAACGTATCGTCCATACTTTTAGCCGATCGTGTGCCGGAAAGTGGCGACGCATTAAATCTATATATTTGGAAAGCCAGGAAAATTCTCTATATGTCGATCATAGTTCAATAGTGTACAAGGCTTTCGGTGGCATAGTAATATGCGTCAGACCAGACCAGGGGACCGTTTTTTTGTAGAGCCGCGGTACAGTCAAACGTGTTATTTTTAATTTATCCGACTGTGTTCCGGAATGTGGCGACGCATCAAACCTATATATTTGGAAAGCCAGGAAAATTCTCTATATGTCGATCATAGTTAAAAAGTGTACACGGCTTTCGGGTACATCGTAATATGCCTCAGACCAGGCCAGGGGACCGTTTTTTTTGTAGAGCCGTGGTACAGGCAAACCTGCCATTTATAATTTTTCCCACCGTGTTCCGGAAGGTGGCGACGCACTAAATCTCTATATTTAGAAAGCCAGGAAAATTCTCTATAAGTCGATCATAGTTAAAAAGTCTACACTGCTTTGAGGTACATAGTAATATGCGTCAGACCAGGCCAGGGGACCGTTTTTTCGTAGATCCGCAGGTCAGGCAAACGTATCGTCCATATTTTTAGCAGATCGTGTTCCGGAAGGTGGCGACGCATCAAACCTATATATTTGGAAAGCCAGGAAAATTCTCTATATGTCGATCATAGTTCAAAAGTGTACACGGCTTTTGGGTACATAGTAATATGCCTCAGACCAGGCCATGGGACTGTTGTTTTTATAGAGCTGCGGTACAGGGAAACGTATCGTTTATAATTTTTCTGACCGTGTTCCGGAAGGTGGCGACTCATTAAACCTATATATTTGGAAAGCGAGATATTTTCTCTATAAGCCGATCATAGTTCAATAGTGTACAAGGCTTTCAATGGCATAATAATATGCGTCAGACCAGGCCAGGGGGACCGTTTTTTTGTAGAGCCGCGGTACAGTCAAACGTGTTATTTATAATTTTTCCGACCGTGTTCCGGAATGTGGCGAGTTATCAAACCTATATATTTGGAAAGCCAGGAAAATTCTCTATATGTCGATCATAGTTAAAAAGTGTACACAGCTTTCGGGTACATAGTAATATGCCTCAGACCAGGCCAGGGGACCGTTTTTTTGTAGAGCCGTGGTACAGGCAAACCTGCCATTTATAATTTTTCCTACCGTGTTCCGGAAGGTGGCGACGCACTTAATCTCTATATTTAGAAAGCCAGGAAGATTCTCTATAAGTCGATCATAGTTCAAAAGTGTACACAGCTTTCGGGTACATAGTAATATGCTTCATACCAGGCCAGGGGACCATTTTTTTGTAGAGCCGCGATACAGGCAAATGTGCCTTTTATAATTTTTCCGACCATGTTCCGGAAGGTGGCGACGCATCAAACCTATATATTTGGAAAGCCACAAAAATTCTCCAAGGGTCGATCATAGTTAAAAAGTGTACACGGCTTTCGGGTACATAGTAATATGCCTCAGACCAGGCCAGGGGACCGTTTTTTCGTAGATCCGCGGGTCAGGCAAATGTATCGTCCATATTTTTAGCCGATCGTGTTCCGGAAGGTGGCGACGCATCAAACCTATATATTTGGAACGCTAGAAAAATGCTCCATAAGTCGATCATAGTTAAAAAGTGTACACGGCTTTCGGGTACATAGTAATATGCCTCAGACCAGAACAGGGTACCGTTTATTTGTGGAGCCGTGGAACAGGAAAACGTATCGTTTATCATTTTTCCAACCGTGTTCTGGAAGGTGGCGACGCATCAAACCTATATATTTGGAAAGCCACAAAAATTCTCCAAGGGTCGATCATAGTTAAAAAGTGTACACGGCTTTCGGGTACATAGTAATATGCCTCAGACCAGGCCAGGGTACCGTTTTTTTGTAGAGCCGCGGTACAGGCAAACGTGCCATTTATAATTTTTCCGACCGTGTTCTGGAAGGTGGCGACGCATCAAACCTATATATTTGGAAAGCCACAAAAATTCTCCAAGGGTCGATCATAGTTAGAAAGTGTACACGGCTTTCGGGTACATAGTAATATGCCTCGGACCAGGCCAGGGGACCAATTTTTTGTAGAGCCGCGGTACAGGTAAACATATCGTCCATACTTTTAGCCGATCGTGTGCCGGAAAGTGGCACGCATTATATCTATATATTTAGAAAGCCAGGAAAATTCTCTATATGTCTATCATAGTTCAAAAGTGTACACGGTTTTCGGGTACATAGTAATATGCCTCTGACCAGGCCATGGGACTGTTGTTTTTATAGAGCTGCGGTACAGAAAAATGTATCGTTTATAATTATTCTGACCGTGTTCCAGAAGGTGACGACGCATTAGGCCTCTTTATTCGGAGAGCCAGAAATTTTCTCTATAATCCGATCATAGTTCAATAGTGTACAAGGCTTTCGTTGGCATAGTAATATGCGTCAGACCAGGCCATGGGACCGTTTTTTTGTAGAGCCGCGGTACAGGCAAACGTGCCATTTATAATTTTTCCGACCGTGTTCCGGAAGGTGGCGACGCATCAAACCTATATATTTGGAAAGCCAGAAAAATTCTCTATAAGCCGATCATAGTTCAATAGTGTACAAGGCTTTCGGTGGCATAGTAATATGCGTCAGACCAGGCCAGGGGACCGTTTTTTTGTAGAGCCGCGGTACAGTCAAACGTGTTATTTATCATTTTTCCGACCGTGTTCCGGAATGTGGCGAGTTATCAAACCTATAAATTTGGAAAGCCAGGAAAATTCTCTATATGTCGATCATAGTTAAAAAGTGTACACGGCTTTCGGGTACATAGTAATATGCCTCAGACCAGGCCAGGGGAGCGTTTTTTTGTAGAACCGTGGTACAGGCAAATGTGTCATTTATATTTTTTCCGACCGTGTTCTGGAAGGTGGCGACGCATCAAACCTATATATTTGGAACGCCAGAAAAATTCTCTTTAAGTCGATCATAGTTAAAAAGTGTACACGGCTTTGGGGTACATAGTTATATGCCTCAGACCAGGCCAGGGGACTGTTATTTCGTAGATCCGCGGATAAGGTAAACGTATCGTCCATACTTTTTGCCGATCGTGTGCCGGAAAGTGGCGACTCATTAAACCTATATATTTGGAAAGCCAGATATTTTCTCTATAAGCCGATCATAGTTCAATATTGTACAAGGCTTTCGGTGGCATAGTAATATGCGTCAGACCAGGCCAGGGGACCGTTTTTTTGTAGAGCCGCGGTACAGGCAAACGTGCCATTTATAATTTTTCCGACTGTGTTCCGGAAGGTGGCGACGCATCAAACCTATATATTTGGAAAGCCAGAAAAATTCTCCATAAGTCGTTCATGTTCAAAAGTGTTCACGGCTTTCGGGTACATAGTAATATGCCTCGGACCAGGCCAGGGGACCAATTTTTTGTAGAGCCGCGGTACAGGGAAACGTATGGTCCATACTTTTAGCCGATCGTGTGCCGGAAAGTGGCGACGCATTAAATCTATATATTTGGAAAGCCAGGAAAATTCTATATATGTCGATCATAGTTAAAAAGTGTACACGGCTTTCGGGTACAAAGTAATATGCCTCTTACCAGGCCAGGGTACCGTTTTTTTGTAAAGCCGCGGTACAGGCAAATGTGCCTTTTATAATTTTTCCGACCGTGTTCCGGAAGGTGGCCACGCATCAAACCTATATATTTAGAAAGCCAGGAAAATTCTCTATAAGTCGATCATAGTTTAACAGTGTACACGGCTTTGAGGTACATAGTAATATGCGTCAGACCAGGCCAGGGGACCGTTTTTTCGTAGATCCACGGGTCAGGCAAACGTATCGTCCATACTTTTAGCCGATCGTGTGCCGGAAAGTGGCGACGCAATAAATCTATATATTTGGAAAACCAGGAAAATTCTCTATATGTCGATCATAGTTCAAAAGTGTACACGGTTTTCGGGTACATAGTAATATGCCTCAGACCAGGCCATGGGACTGTTGTTTTTATAGAGCTGCGGTACAGGGAAACGTATCATTTATAATTTTTCTGACCGTGTTCCGGAAGGTGGCGACTCATTAAACCTATATATTTGGAAAGCCAGATATTTTCTCTATAAGCCGATCATAGTTCAATAGTGTACAAGGCTTTCGGTGGCATAGTAATATGCGTCAGACAAGGCCAGGGGACCGTTTTTTTGTAGAGCCACGGTACAGAGAAACGTGCCATTTAAAATTTTTCCGAAGGTGTTCCGGAAGGTGGCGACGCATCAAACCTATATATTTGGAAAGCTAGAAAAATTCTCCATAAGAGGATCGTAGTTAAAAAGTGTACACGGCTTTCGGGTACATAGTATTATGCGTCAGACCAGGCCAGGGGACCGTTTTTTTGTAGAGCCGCAATACAGGCAAACGTGCCTTCTATAATTTTTCCGACCATGTTCTGGAAGGGTGGCGACACATTAAATATATATATTCTGAAAGATAAGAAAATTATCCATAAGTCGTTCATACTTCAGAAGTGTACACGGCTTTAGTAATATGCGTCAGACCAGGCCAGGGGACCGTTTTTTTCGTAGATTCGCGGGTCAGGCAAACGTATCGTCCATACTTTTTGCCGATCGTGTGCCGGAAAGTGGCGACTCATTAAACCTATATATTTGGAAATCCATATATTTTCTCTATAAGCCGATCATAGTTCAATAGTGTACAAGGCTTTCAATAACATAATAATATGCGTCAGACCAGGCCAGGGGACCGTTTTTTTTGTAGAGCCGCGGTACAGTCAAACGTGTTATTTATAATTTTTCCGACCGTGTTCCGGAATGTGGCGAGTTATCAAACCTATATATTTGGAAAGCCAGGAAAATTCTATATATGTCGATCATAGTTCAAAAGTGTACACGGTTTTCGGGTACATAGTAATATGCCTCAGACCAGGCCAGGGTACCGTTTTTTTGTAGAGCCGTGGTACAGGCAAATGTGCCTTTTATAATTTTTCAGACCGTGTTCCGGAAGGTGGCGGACGCATCAAACCTATATATTTGGAAAGCCAGGAAAATTCTCCATAAGTCGATCATAGTTAAAAAGTGTACACGGCTTTCGGGTACAAAGTAATATGCCTCTTACCAGGCCAGGGTACCGTTTTTTTGTAAAGCCGCGGTACAGGCAAATTTGCCTTTTATAATTTTTCCGACCGTGTTCCGGAAGGTGGCCACGCATCAAACCTATATATTTAGAAAGCCAGGAAAATTCTCTATAAGTCGATCATAGTTTAACAGTGTACACGGCTTTGAGGTACATAGTAATATGCGTCAGAACAGGCCAGGGGACCGTTTTTTTCGTAGATCCACGGGTCAGGCAAACGTATCGTCCATATTTTTAGCCGATCGTGTGCCGGAAAGTGGCGACGCAATAAATCTATATATTTGGAAAACCAGGAAAATTCTCTATATGTCGATCATAGTTCAATAGTGTACAAGGCTTTCGGTGGCATAGTAATATGCGTCAGACCAGACCAGGGGACCGTTTTTTTGTAGAGCCGCGGTACAGTCAAACGTGTTATTTTTAATTTTTTCTGACCGTGTTCCGGAAGGTGGCGACTCATTAAACCTATATATTTGGAAAGCCAGATATTTTCTCTATAAGCCGATCATAGTTCAATTGTGTACAAGGCTTTCGGTGGCATAGTAATATGCGTCAGACAAGGCCAGGGGACCGTTTTTTTGTAGAGCCACGGTACAGAGTAACGTGCCATTTAAAATTTTTCCGAAGGTGTTCCGGAAGGTGGCGACGCATCAAACCTATATATTTGGAATGCTAGAAAAATTCTCCATAAGTGGATCGTAGTTAAAAAGTGTACACGGCTTTCGGGTACATAGTATTATGCGTCAGACAAGGCCAGGGGACCGTTTTTTTTGTAGAGCCGCAATACAGGCAAACGTGCCTTCTATAATTTTTCCGACCATGTTCTGGAAGGTGGCGACACATTAAACATATATATTCTGAAAGATAAGAAAATTATCCATAAGTCGTTCCATACTTCAGAAGTGTACACGGCTTTAGTAATATGCGTCAGACCAGGCCAGGGGACCGTTTTTTCGTAGATTCGCGGGTCAGGCAAACGTATCGTCCATACTTTTTGCCGATCGTGTGCCGGAAAGTGGCGACTCATTAAACCTATATATTTGGAAATCCATATATTTTCTCTATAAGCCGATCATAGTTCAATAGTGTACAAGGCTTTCAATGGCATAATAATATGCGTCAGACCAGGCCAGGGGACCGTTTTTTTTGTAGAGCCGCGGTACAGTCAAACGTGTTATTTATAATTTTTCCGACCGTGTTCCGGAATGTGGCGAGTTATCAAACCTATATATTTGGAAAGCCAGGAAAATTCTCTATATGTCGATCATAGTTAAAAAGTGTACACAGCTTTCGGGTACATAGTAATATGCCTCAGACCAGGCCAGGGGACCGTTTTTTTGTAGAGCCGTGGTACAGGCAAACCTGCCATTTATAATTTTTCCTACCGTGTTCCGGAAGGTGGCGACGCACTTAATCTCTATATTTAGAAAGCCAGGAAAATTCTCTATAAGTCGATCATAGTTCAAAAGTGTACACGGCTTTCGGGTACATAGTAATATGCCTCATACCAGGCCAGGGGACCGTTTTTTCGTAGATCTGCGGATAAGGCAAACGTGCTATTTATAATTTTTCCGACCATGTTCCGGAAGGTGGCGACGCATCAAACCTATATATTTGGAAAGCCAGAAAAATTCTCCATAAGTCGTTCATGTTCAAAAGTGTTCACGGCTTTCGGGTACATAGTAATATGCCTCAGACCAGGCCAGGGGACTGTTGTTTTTATAGAGCTGCGGTACAGGGAAACGTATCTTTTATAATTTTTCTGACCGTGTTCTGGAAGGTGGCGACCCATTAAACCTATATATTTGGAAAGCCACAAAAATTCTCCAAGGGTCGATCATAGTTAAAAAGTGTACACGGCTTTCGGGTACATAGTAATATGCCTCAGACCAGGCCAGGGGACTGTTGTTTTTATAGAGCTGCGGTACAGGGAAACGTATCTTTTATAATTTTTCAGACCGTGTTCCGGAAGGTGGCGACGCATCAAACCTATATATTTGGAAAGCCAGGAAAATTCTCCATAAGTCGATCATAGTTAAAAAGTGTACACGGCTTTCGGGTACATAGTAATATGCCTCACACCGGGCCAGGGTACCGTTTATTTGTAGAGCTGCGGTACAGGCAAATGTGCCTTTTATAATTTTTCCGACCGTGTTCCGGAAGGTGGCGACGCATCAAACCTATATATTTGGAAAGCCAGGAAAATTCTCCATAAGTCGATCATAGTTAAAAAGTGTACACGGCTTTGAGGTACATAGTAATATGCGTCAGACCAGGCCAGGGGACCGTTTATTCGTAGATCTGCGGATATGGCAAACCTGCCATTTATAATTTTTCCCACCGTGTTCCGGAAGGTGGCGACGCACTTGATCTCTATATTTAGAAAGCCAGGAAAATTCTCTATAAGTCGATCATAGTTCAAAAGTGTACACGGCTTTCGGGTACATAGTAATATGCCTCATACCAGGCCAGGGGACCGTTTTTTCGTAGATCTGCGGATATGGCAAACCTGCCATTTATAATTTTTCCCACCGTGTTCCGGAAGGTGGCGACGCACTTGATCTCTATATTTAGAAAGCCAGGAAAATTCTTTATATGTCGCTCATAGTTCAAAAGTGTACACGGTTTTCGGGTACATAGTAATATGCCTCAGACCAGGCCATGGGACTGTTGTTTTTATAGAGCTGCGGTACAGGGAAACGTATCATTTATAATTTTTCTGACCGTGTTCCGGAAGGTGGCGACTCATTAAACCTATATATTTGGAAAGCCAGGAAAATTCTCCATAAGTCGATCATAGTTAAAAAAAGTACACGGCTTTGAGGTACATAATAATATGCGTCAGACCAGGCCAGGGGACCGTTTTTTCGTAGATCTGCGGATATGGCAAACCTGCCATTTATAATTTTTCCCACCGTGTTCCGGAAGGTGGCGACGCACTTGATCTCTATATTTAGAAAGCCAGGAAAATTCTTTATATGTCGCTCATAGTTCAAAAGTGTACACGGTTTTCGGGTACATAGTAATATGCCTCAGACCAGGCCATGGGACTGTTGTTTTTATAGAGCTGCGGTACAGGGAAACGTATCATTTATAATTTTTCTGACCGTGTTCCGGAAGGTGGCGACTCATTAAACCTATATATTTGGAAAGCCAGGAAAATTCTCCATAAGTCGATCATAGTTAAAAAAAGTACACGGCTTTGAGGTACATAATAATATGCGTCAGACCAGGCCAGGGGACCGTTTTTTCGTAGATCCGCGGGTCAGGCAAACGTATCGTCCATATTTTTAGCCGATCGTGTGCCGGAAAGTGGCGACGCAAAAAATCTATATATTTGGAAAGCCAGGAAAATTCTCTATATGCCAATCATAGTTCAAAAGTGTACACGGTTTTCGGGTACATAGTTATATGCCTCAGACCAGGCCAGGGGACCGTTTTTTTGTAGAGCCGCGGTACAGTCAAACGTGTTATTTATCATTTTTCCGACCGTGTTCCGGAATGTGGCGAGTTATCAAACCTATAAATTTGGAAAGCCAGGAAAATTCTCTATATGTCGATCATAGTTAAAAAGTGTACACGGCTTTCGGGTACATAGTAATATGCCTCAGACCAGGCCAGGGGAGCGTTTTTTTGTAGAACCGTGGTACAGGCAAATGTGTCATTTATATTTTTTCCGACCGTGTTCTGGAAGGTGGCGACGCATCAAACCTATATATTTGGAACGCCAGAAAAATTCTCTTTAAGTCGATCATAGTTAAAAAGTGTACACGGCTTTGGGGGTACATAGTTATATGCCTCAGACCAGGCCAGGGGACTGTTATTTCGTAGATCCGCGGATAAGGTAAACGTATCGTCCATACTTTTTGCCGATCGTGTGCCGGAAAGTGGCGACTCATTAAACCTATATATTTGGAAAGCCAGATATTTTCTCTATAAGCCGATCATAGTTCAATATTGTACAAGGCTTTCGGTGGCATAGTAATATGCGTCAGACCAGGCCAGGGGACCGTTTTTTTGTAGAGCCGCGGTACAGGCAAACGTGCCATTTATAATTTTTCCGACTGTGTTCCGGAAGGTGGCGACGCATCAAACCTATATATTTGGAAAGCCAGAAAAATTCTCCATAAGTCGTTCATGTTCAAAAGTGTTCACGGCTTTCGGGTACATAGTAATATGCCTCGGACCAGGCCAGGGGACCAATTTTTTGTAGAGCCGCGGTACAGGGAAACGTATGGTCCATACTTTTAGCCGATCGTGTGCCGGAAAGTGGCGACGCATTAAATCTATATATTTGGAAAGCCAGGAAAATTCTATATATGTCGATCATAGTTAAAAAGTGTACACGGCTTTCGGGTACAAAGTAATATGCCTCTTACCAGGCCAGGGTACCGTTTTTTTTGTAAAGCCGCGGTACAGGCAAATGTGCCTTTTATAATTTTTCCGACCGTGTTCCGGAAGGTGGCCACGCATCAAACCTATATATTTAGAAAGCCAGGAAAATTCTCTATAAGTCGATCATAGTTTAACAGTGTACACGGCTTTGAGGTACATAGTAATATGCGTCAGACCAGGCCAGGGGACCGTTTTTTTCGTAGATCCACGGGTCAGGCAAACGTATCGTCCATACTTTTAGCCGATCGTGTGCCGGAAAGTGGCGACGCAATAAATCTATATATTTGGAAAACCAGGAAAATTCTCTATATGTCGATCATAGTTCAAAAGTGTACACGGTTTTCGGGTACATAGTAATATGCCTCAGACCAGGCCATGGGACTGTTGTTTTTATAGAGCTGCGGTACAGGGAAACGTATCATTTATAATTTTTCTGACCGTGTTCCGGAAGGTGGCGACTCATTAAACCTATATATTTGGAAAGCCAGATATTTTCTCTATAAGCCGATCATAGTTCAATAGTGTACAAGGCTTTCGGTGGCATAGTAATATGCGTCAGACAAGGCCAGGGGACCGTTTTTTTGTAGAGCCACGGTACAGAGAAACGTGCCATTTAAAATTTTTCCGAAGGTGTTCCGGAAGGTGGCGACGCATCAAACCTATATATTTGGAAAGCTAGAAAAATTCTCCATAAGAGGATCGTAGTTAAAAAGTGTACACGGCTTTCGGGTACATAGTATTATGCGTCAGACCAGGCCAGGGGACCGTTTTTTTGTAGAGCCGCAATACAGGCAAACGTGCCTTCTATAATTTTTCCGACCATGTTCTGGAAGGTGGCGACACATTAAATATATATATTCTGAAAGATAAGAAAATTATCCATAAGTCGTTCATACTTCAGAAGTGTACACGGCTTTAGTAATATGCGTCAGACCAGGCCAGGGGACCGTTTTTTCGTAGATTCGCGGGTCAGGCAAACGTATCGTCCATACTTTTTGCCGATCGTGTGCCGGAAAGTGGCGACTCATTAAACCTATATATTTGGAAATCCATATATTTTCTCTATAAGCCGATCATAGTTCAATAGTGTACAAGGCTTTCAATAACATAATAATATGCGTCAGACCAGGCCAGGGGACCGTTTTTTTGTAGAGCCGCGGTACAGTCAAACGTGTTATTTATAATTTTTCCGACCGTGTTCCGGAATGTGGCGAGTTATCAAACCTATATATTTGGAAAGCCAGGAAAATTCTATATATGTCGATCATAGTTCAAAAGTGTACACGGTTTTCGGGTACATAGTAATATGCCTCAGACCAGGCCAGGGTACCGTTTTTTTGTAGAGCCGTGGTACAGGCAAATGTGCCTTTTATAATTTTTCAGACCGTGTTCCGGAAGGTGGCGACGCATCAAACCTATATATTTGGAAAGCCAGGAAAATTCTCCATAAGTCGATCATAGTTAAAAAGTGTACACGGCTTTCGGGTACAAAGTAATATGCCTCTTACCAGGCCAGGGTACCGTTTTTTTGTAAAGCCGCGGTACAGGCAAATTTGCCTTTTATAATTTTTCCGACCGTGTTCCGGAAGGTGGCCACGCATCAAACCTATATATTTAGAAAGCCAGGAAAATTCTCTATAAGTCGATCATAGTTTAACAGTGTACACGGCTTTGAGGTACATAGTAATATGCGTCAGAACAGGCCAGGGGACCGTTTTTTCGTAGATCCACGGGTCAGGCAAACGTATCGTCCATATTTTTAGCCGATCGTGTGCCGGAAAGTGGCGACGCAATAAATCTATATATTTGGAAAACCAGGAAAATTCTCTATATGTCGATCATAGTTCAATAGTGTACAAGGCTTTCGGTGGCAT
Organism: Metopolophium dirhodum; assembly: GCF_019925205.1. NCBI lineage: Eukaryota > Metazoa > Arthropoda > Insecta > Hemiptera > Aphididae > Metopolophium > Metopolophium dirhodum. The sequence continues at coordinate 4,080,434 of NC_083560.1, forward strand.
AGTAATATGCGTCAGACCAGACCAGGGGACCGTTTTTTTTGTAGAGCCGCGGTACAGTCAAACGTGTTATTTTTAATTTTTCTGACCGTGTTCCGGAAGGTGGCGACTCATTAAACCTATATATTTGGAAAGCCAGATATTTTCTCTATAAGCCGATCATAGTTCAATTGTGTACAAGGCTTTCGGTGGCATAGTAATATGCGTCAGACAAGGCCAGGGGACCGTTTTTTTGTAGAGCCACGGTACAGAGTAACGTGCCATTTAAAATTTTTCCGAAGGTGTTCCGGAAGGTGGCGACGCATCAAACCTATATATTTGGAATGCTAGAAAAATTCTCCATAAGTGGATCGTAGTTAAAAAGTGTACACGGCTTTCGGGTACATAGTATTATGCGTCAGACAAGGCCAGGGGACCGTTTTTTTTGTAGAGCCGCAATACAGGCAAACGTGCCTTCTATAATTTTTCCGACCATGTTCTGGAAGGTGGCGACACATTAAACATATATATTCTGAAAGATAAGAAAATTATCCATAAGTCGTTCCATACTTCAGAAGTGTACACGGCTTTAGTAATATGCGTCAGACCAGGCCAGGGGACCGTTTTTTCGTAGATTCGCGGGTCAGGCAAACGTATCGTCCATACTTTTTGCCGATCGTGTGCCGGAAAGTGGCGACTCATTAAACCTATATATTTGGAAATCCATATATTTTCTCTATAAGCCGATCATAGTTCAATAGTGTACAAGGCTTTCAATGGCATAATAATATGCGTCAGACCAGGCCAGGGGACCGTTTTTTTGTAGAGCCGCGGTACAGTCAAACGTGTTATTTATAATTTTTCCGACCGTGTTCCGGAATGTGGCGAGTTATCAAACCTATATATTTGGAAAGCCAGGAAAATTCTCTATATGTCGATCATAGTTAAAAAGTGTACACAGCTTTCGGGTACATAGTAATATGCCTCAGACCAGGCCAGGGGACCGTTTTTTTGTAGAGCCGTGGTACAGGCAAACCTGCCATTTATAATTTTTCCTACCGTGTTCCGGAAGGTGGCGACGCACTTAATCTCTATATTTAGAAAGCCAGGAAAATTCTCTATAAGTCGATCATAGTTCAAAAGTGTACACGGCTTTCGGGTACATAGTAATATGCCTCATACCAGGCCAGGGGACCGTTTTTTCGTAGATCTGCGGATAAGGCAAACGTGCTATTTATAATTTTTCCGACCATGTTCCGGAAGGTGGCGACGCATCAAACCTATATATTTGGAAAGCCAGAAAAATTCTCCATAAGTCGTTCATGTTCAAAAGTGTTCACGGCTTTCGGGTACATAGTAATATGCCTCAGACCAGGCCAGGGGACTGTTGTTTTTATAGAGCTGCGGTACAGGGAAACGTATCTTTTATAATTTTTCTGACCGTGTTCTGGAAGGTGGCGACCCATTAAACCTATATATTTGGAAAGCCACAAAAATTCTCCAAGGGTCGATCATAGTTAAAAAGTGTACACGGCTTTCGGGTACATAGTAATATGCCTCAGACCAGGCCAGGGGACTGTTGTTTTTATAGAGCTGCGGTACAGGGAAACGTATCTTTTATAATTTTTCAGACCGTGTTCCGGAAGGTGGCGACGCATCAAACCTATATATTTGGAAAGCCAGGAAAATTCTCCATAAGTCGATCATAGTTAAAAAGTGTACACGGCTTTCGGGTACATAGTAATATGCCTCACACCGGGCCAGGGTACCGTTTATTTGTAGAGCTGCGGTACAGGCAAATGTGCCTTTTATAATTTTTCCGACCGTGTTCCGGAAGGTGGCGACGCATCAAACCTATATATTTGGAAAGCCAGGAAAATTCTCCATAAGTCGATCATAGTTAAAAAGTGTACACGGCTTTGAGGTACATAGTAATATGCGTCAGACCAGGCCAGGGGACCGTTTATTCGTAGATCTGCGGATATGGCAAACCTGCCATTTATAATTTTTCCCACCGTGTTCCGGAAGGTGGCGACGCACTTGATCTCTATATTTAGAAAGCCAGGAAAATTCTCTATAAGTCGATCATAGTTCAAAAGTGTACACGGCTTTCGGGTACATAGTAATATGCCTCATACCAGGCCAGGGGACCGTTTTTTCGTAGATCTGCGGATATGGCAAACCTGCCATTTATAATTTTTCCCACCGTGTTCCGGAAGGTGGCGACGCACTTGATCTCTATATTTAGAAAGCCAGGAAAATTCTTTATATGTCGCTCATAGTTCAAAAGTGTACACGGTTTTCGGGTACATAGTAATATGCCTCAGACCAGGCCATGGGACTGTTGTTTTTATAGAGCTGCGGTACAGGGAAACGTATCATTTATAATTTTTCTGACCGTGTTCCGGAAGGTGGCGACTCATTAAACCTATATATTTGGAAAGCCAGGAAAATTCTCCATAAGTCGATCATAGTTAAAAAAAGTACACGGCTTTGAGGTACATAATAATATGCGTCAGACCAGGCCAGGGGACCGTTTTTTCGTAGATCTGCGGATATGGCAAACCTGCCATTTATAATTTTTCCCACCGTGTTCCGGAAGGTGGCGACGCACTTGATCTCTATATTTAGAAAGCCAGGAAAATTCTTTATATGTCGCTCATAGTTCAAAAGTGTACACGGTTTTCGGGTACATAGTAATATGCCTCAGACCAGGCCATGGGACTGTTGTTTTTATAGAGCTGCGGTACAGGGAAACGTATCATTTATAATTTTTCTGACCGTGTTCCGGAAGGTGGCGACTCATTAAACCTATATATTTGGAAAGCCAGGAAAATTCTCCATAAGTCGATCATAGTTAAAAAAAGTACACGGCTTTGAGGTACATAATAATATGCGTCAGACCAGGCCAGGGGACCGTTTTTTCGTAGATCCGCGGGTCAGGCAAACGTATCGTCCATATTTTTAGCCGATCGTGTGCCGGAAAGTGGCGACGCAAAAAATCTATATATTTGGAAAGCCAGGAAAATTCTCTATATGCCAATCATAGTTCAAAAGTGTACACGGTTTTCGGGTACATAGTTATATGCCTCAGACCAGGCCATGGGACTGTTGTTATTATAGAGCTGCGGTACAGGGAAACGTATCGTTTATAATTTTTCTGACCGTGTTCTGGAAGGTGGCGACGCATCAAACCTATATATTTGGAAATCCAGATATTTTCTCTATAAGCCGATCATAGTTCAATAGTGTACAAGGCTTTCGGTGGCATAGTAATATGCGTCAGACCAGGCCAGGGGACCGTTTTTTTGTAGAGCCGTGGTACAGGCAAAACTGCCATTTATAATTTTTCCCACCGTGTTCCGGAAGGTGGCGACGCATCAAACCTATATATTTGGAAAGCCAGAAAAATTCTCCATAAGTCGTTCATGTTAAAAAGTCTACACGGCTTTGAGGTACATAGAAATATGCGTCAGACCAGGCCAGGGGACCGTTTATTCGTAGATCTGCGGATATGGCAAACCTGCCATTTATAATTTTTCCCACCGTGTTCCGGTAGGTGGCAACGCACTTGATCTCTATATTTAGAAAGCCAGGAAAATTCTCTATAAGTCGATCATAGTTAAAAAGTGTACACGGCTTTGGGGTACATAGTAATATGCCTCAGACCAGGCCAGGGTACCGTTTTTTTGTAGAGCCGCGGTACAGGCAAATGTGCTTTTTATGGTTTTTCAGACCGTGTTCCGGAAGGTGGCGTCGCATCAAACCTATATATCTGGAAAGCCAGGAAAATTCTCCATAAGTCGATCATAGTTAAAAATTGTACACGGCTTTGAGGTACATAGTAATATGCGTCAGACCAGGCCAGGGGACCGTTTTTTCGTAGATCCGCGGGTCATGCAAACGTATCGTCCATATTTTTAGCCGATCGTGTGCCGGAAAGTGGCGACGCAAAAAATCTATATATTTGGAAAGCCAGGAAAATTCTCTATATGCCAATCATAGTTCAAAAGTGTACACGGTTTTCGGGTACATAGTTATATGCCTCAGACCAGGCCATGGGACTGTTGTTTTTATAGAGCTGCGGTACAGGGAAACGTATCGTTTATAATTTTTCTGACCGTGTTCTGGAAGGTGGCGACGCATCAAACCTATATATTTGGAAATCCAGATATTTTTTCTATAAGCCGATCATAGTTCAATAGTGTACAAGGCTTTCGGTGGCATAGTAATATGCGTCAGACCAGGCCAGGGGACCGTTTTTTTGTAGAGCCGTGGTACAGGCAAACCTGCCATTTATAATTTTTCCCACCGTGTTCCGGAAGGTGGCGACGCATCGAACCTATATATTTGGAAAGCCAGAAAAATTCTCCATAAGTCGTTCATGTTAAAAAGTCTACACGGCTTTGAGGTACATAGTAATATGCGTCAGACCAGGCCAGGGGACCGTTTATTCGTAGATCTGCGGATATGGCAAACCTGTCATTTATAATTTTTCCCACCGTGTTCCGGAAGGTGGCGACGCACTTGATCTCTATATTTAGAAAGCCAGGAAAATTCTCTATAAGTCGATCATAGTTCAAAAGTGTACACGGCTTTCGGGTACATAGTAATACGCCTCATACCAGGCCAGGGGACCGTTTTTTCGTAGATCTGCGGATATGGCAAACGTGCCATTTATAATTTTTCCGACCGTGTTCCGGAAGGTGGCGCCGCATCAAACCTATATATTTGGAAAGCCAGAAAAATTCTCCATAAGTCGTTCATGTTAAAAAGTCTACACGGCTTTGAGGTACATAGTAATATGCGTCACACCAGGCCAGGGGACCGTTTTTTCGTAGATCCGCGGGTCAGGCAAACGTATCGTCCATATTTTTAGCCGATCGTGTTCCGGAAGGTGGCGACGCATCAAACCTATATATTTGGAAAGCCAGGAAGATTCTCTATAAGTCGATCATAGTTAAAAAGTGTACACGGCTTTGGGGTACATAGTAATATGCCTCAGACCAGGCCAGGGTACCGTTTTTTTGTAGAGCCGCGGTACAGGCAAATGTGCTTTTTATGATTTTTCAGACCGTGTTCCGGAAGGTGGCGACGCATCAAACCTATATATTTGGAAAGCCAGGAAAATTCTCCATAAGTCGATCATAGTTAAAAAGTGTACACGGCTTTCGGGTACATAGTAATATGCCTCACACCGGGCCAGGGTACCGTTTATTTGTAGATTCACGGTACAGGCAAATGTGCCGTTTATAATTTTTCCGACCGTGTTCCGGAAGGTGGCGACGCATCAAACCTATATATTTGGAAAGCTAGGAAAATTCTCCATAAGTCGATCATAGTTAAAAATTGTACACGGCTTTGAGGTACATAGTAATATGCGTCACACCAGGCCAGGGGACCGTTTTTTCGTAGATCCGCGGGTCAGGCAAACGTATCGTCCATATTTTTAGCCGATCGTGTTCCGGAAGGTGGCGACGCATCAAACCTATATATTTGGAAAGCTAGAAAAATTCTCCATAAGTGGATCATAGTTGAAAAGTGTACACGGCTTTCGGGTACATAGTAATATGCGTCAGACCAGGCCAGGGGACCGTTTATTCGTAGATCTGCGGATATGGCAAACCTGCCATTTATAATTTTTCCCACCGTGTTCCGGAAGGTGGCGACGCATCAAACCTATATATTTGGAACGCCAGAAAAATTCTCCATAAGTCGATCATAGTTAAAAAGTGTACACGGCTTTGAGGTACATAGTAATATGCCTCAGACCAGGCCATGGGACTCTTGTTTTTATAGAGCTGCGGTACAGGGAAACGTATCGTTTATAATTTTTCTGACCGTGTTCCGGAAGGTGGCGACTCATTAAACCTATATATTTGGAAAGCGAGATATTTTCTCTATAAGCCGATCATAGTTCAATAGTGTACAAGGCTTTGGTTGGCATAGTAATATGCGTCAGACCAGGCCAGGGGACCGTTTTTTTGTAGAGCCGCGGTACAGGCAAACGTGCCATTTATAATTTTTCCGACCGTGTTCCGGAAGGTGGCGACGCATCAAACCTATATATTTGGAAAGCCAGAAAAATACTCCATAAGTCGTTCATGTTTAAAAGTGTTCACGGCTTTCGGGTACATAGTAATATGCCTCACACCAGGCCAGGGTACCGTTTTTTGTGGAGCCGTGGAACAGGAAAACGTATCGTTTATCATTTTTCCGACCGTGTTCTGGAAGGTGGCGACGCATCAAACCTATATATTTGGAAAGCCAGGAAAATTCTCTATAAGTCGATCATAGTTAAAAAGTCTACACGGCTTTGAGGTACATAGTAATATGCGTCAGACCAGGCCAGTGGACCGTTTTTTCGTAGATCCGCGGGTCAGGCAAACGTATCGTCCATATTTTTAGCCGATCTTGTTCCGGAAGGTGGCGACGCATCAAACCTACATATTTGGAAACCTAGAAAAATTCTCCATAAGTCGATCATAGTTAAAAAGTGTACACGGCTTTCGGGTACATAGTAATATGCCTCAGACCAGCCCAGGGGACCGTTTTTTTGTAGAGCCGCGGTACAGGCAAACGTGCCTTCTATAATTTTTTCGACCGTGTGCTGGAAGGTGGCGACACATTAAACATATATATTTGGAAAGATAAGAAAATTATCCATAAGTCGTTCATACTTCAGAAGTGTACACGGCTTTAGTAATATGCGTCAGACCAGGCCAGGGGACCGTTTTTTTTTAGAGCCGCGGTACAGGCAAACGTATCGTCCATACTTTTAGCCGATCGTGTGCCGGAAAGTGGCGACGCATTAATTCTATATATTTGGAAAGCCAGGAAAATTCTTCATAAGTCGATCATAGTTCAAAAGTGTACACGGTTTTCGGGTACATAGTAATATGCCTCAGACCAGGCCATGGGACTGTTGTTTTTATAGAGCTGCGGTACAGGGAAACGTATCGTTTATAATTTTTCTGACCGTGTTCCGGGAGGTGGCGACGCATCAAACCTATATATTTGAAACGCCAGAAAAATTCTTCATAAGTCGATCATAGTTAAAAAGTGTACACGGCTTTCAGGTACATAGTAATATGCCTCAGACCAGGCCAGGGTACCATTTTTTTGTAGAGCCGTGGTACAGGAAAACGTATTGTTTATCATTTTTCCGACCGTGTTCTGGAAGGTGGCGACGCATCAAACCTATATATTTGGAAAGCCAGATATTTTCTCTATAAGCCGATCATAGTTCAATAGTGTACAAGGCTTTCGGTGGCATAGTAATATGCGTCAGACCAGGCCAGGGGACCGTTTTTTTGTAGAGCCGCGGTACAGGCAAACGTGCTATTTATAATTTTTCCGACCGTGTTCCGGAAGGTTGCGACACATCAAACCTATATATTTGTAAAGCTAGAAAAATTCTCCATAAGTCGTTCTTGTTCAAATGTGTTCACGGCTTTCGGGTACATAGTAATATGCCTCGGACCAGGCCAGGGGACCGTTTTTTTTTGTAGAGCCGCGGTACAGGCAAACGTATCGTCCATCCTTTTAGCCGATCGTGTGCCGGAAAGTGGCGACGCATTAAATTTATATATAAGGAAAGCCAGGAAAATTCTCTATATGTCGATCATAGTTCAAAAGTGTACACGGTTTTCGGGTACATAGTAATATGCCTCAGACCAGGCCATGGGACTGTTGTTTTTATAGAGCTGCGGTACAGGGAAACGTATCGTTTATAATTTTTCTGACCGTGTTCCGGGAGGTGGCGACGCATCAAACCTATATATTTGGAACGCCAGAAAAATTCTTCATAAGTCGATCATAGTTAAAAAGTGTACACGGCTTTCAGGTACATAGTAATATACCTCAAACCAGGCCAGGGTACCGTTTTTTTGTAGAGCCGTGGTACAGGAAAACGTATTGTTTATCATTTTTCCGACCGTGTTCTGGAAGGTGGCGACGCATCAAAACTATATATTTGGAAAGCCAGAAAAATTCTTCATAAGTCGATCATAGCTAAAAAGTGTACACGGTTTTCGGGTACATAGTAATATGCCTCAGACCAGGCCAGAACCGTTTTTTTGTAAAACCGCGCTACAGGAAAAACGTGCCTTTTATAATTTCTCCGATCGTGTTCTGGAAGGTGGCGACGCATCACACCTATATATTTGGAAAGCCAGAAAAATTCTCCATAAGTCGTTCTTGTTCAAATGTGTTCACGGCTTTCGGGTACATAGTAATATGCCTCGGACCAGGCCAGGGGACCGTTTATTTGTAGAGCCGCGGTACAGGCAAACGTATCGTCCATACTTTTAGCCGATCGTGTGCCGGAAAGTGGCGACGCATTAAATCTATATATTTGGAAAGCCAGGAAAATTCTCCATAAGTCGATCATAGTTCAAAAGTGTACACGGTTTTCGGGTACATAGTAATATGCCTCAGACCAGGCCATGGGACTGTTGTTTTTATAGAGCTGCGGTACAGGGAAACGTATCGTTTATAATTTTTCTGACCGTGTTCCGGGAGGTGGCGACGCATCAAACCTATATATTTGGAACGCCAGAAAAATTCTTCATAAGTCGATCATAGTTAAAAAGTGTACACGGCTTTCAGGTACATAGTAATATGCCTCAGACCAAGCCAGGGGACCGTTTTTTTGTAGAGCTGCGGTACAGGCAAACGTATCGTCCATACTTTTTGCCGATCGTGTGCCGGAAAGTGGCGACTCATTAAACCTATATATTTGGAAAGCCAGATATTTTCTCTATAAGCTGATCATAGTTCAATAGTGTACAAGGCTTTCGGTGGCATAGTTATATGCGTCAGACCAGGCCAAGGGACCGTTTTTTTGTAGAGCCGCGGTACAGGCAAACGTGCTATTTATAATTTTTCCGACCGTGTTCCGGAAGGTTGCGACACATCAAACCTATATATTTGTAAAGCTAGAAAAATTCTCCATAAGTCGTTCTTGTTCAAATGTGTTCACGGCTTTCGGGTACATAGTAATATGCCTCGGACCAGGCCAGGGGACCGTTTTTTTTTGTAGAGCCGCGGTACAGGCAAACGTATCGTCCATCCTTTTAGCCGATCGTGTGCCGGAAAGTGGCGACGCATTAAATTTATATATAAGGAAAGCCAGGAAAATTCTCTATATGTCGATCATAGTTCAAAAGTGTACACGGTTTTCGGGTACATAGTAATATGCCTCAGACCAGGCCATGGGACTGTTGTTTTTATAGAGCTGCGGTACAGGGAAACGTATCGTTTATAATTTTTCTGACCGTGTTCCGGGAGGTGGCGACGCATCAAACCTATATATTTGGAACGCCAGAAAAATTCTTCATAAGTCGATCATAGTTAAAAAGTGTACACGGCTTTCAGGTACATAGTAATATACCTCAAACCAGGCCAGGGTACCGTTTTTTTGTAGAGCCGTGGTACAGGAAAACGTATTGTTTATCATTTTTCCGACCGTGTTCTGGAAGGTGGCGACGCATCAAAACTATATATTTGGAAAGCCAGAAAAATTCTTCATAAGTCGATCATAGCTAAAAAGTGTACACGGTTTTCGGGTACATAGTAATATGCCTCAGACCAGGCCAGAACCGTTTTTTTGTAAAACCGCGCTACAGGAAAAACGTGCCTTTTATAATTTCTCCGATCGTGTTCTGGAAGGTGGCGACGCATCACACCTATATATTTGGAAAGCCAGAAAAATTCTCCATAAGTCGTTCTTGTTCAAATGTGTTCATGGCTTTCGGGTACATAGTAATATGCCTCGGACCAGGCCAGGGGACCGTTTATTTGTAGAGCCGCGGTACAGGCAAACGTATCGTCCATACTTTTAGCCGATCGTGTGCCGGAAAGTGGCGACGCATTAAATCTATATATTTGGAAAGCCAGGAAAATTCTCCATAAGTCGATCATAGTTCAAAAGTGTACACGGTTTTCGGGTACATAGTAATATGCCTCAGACCAGGCCATGGGACTGTTGTTTTTATAGAGCTGCGGTACAGGGAAACGTATCGTTTATAATTTTTCTGACCGTGTTCCGGGAGGTGGCGACGCATCAAACCTATATATTTGGAACGCCAGAAAAATTCTTCATAAGTCGATCATAGTTAAAAAGTGTACACGGCTTTCAGGTACATAGTAATATGCCTCAGACCAAGCCAGGGGACCGTTTTTTTGTAGAGCTGCGGTACAGGCAAACGTATCGTCCATACTTTTTGCCGATCGTGTGCCGGAAAGTGGCGACTCATTAAACCTATATATTTGGAAAGCCAGATATTTTCTCTATAAGCTGATCATAGTTCAATAGTGTACAAGGCTTTCGGTGGCATAGTTATATGCGTCAGACCAGGCCAAGGGACCGTTTTTTTGTAGAGCCGCGGTACAGGCAAACGTGCTATTTATAATTTTTCCGACCGTGTTCCGGAAGGTTGCGACACATCAAACCTATATATTTGTAAAGCTAGAAAAATTCTCCATAAGTCGTTCTTGTTCAAATGTGTTCACGGCTTTCGGGTACATAGTAATATGCCTCGGACCAGGCCAGGGGACCGTTTTTTTTTGTAGAGCCGCGGTACAGGCAAACGTATCGTCCATCCTTTTAGCCGATCGTGTGCCGGAAAGTGGCGACGCATTAAATTTATATATAAGGAAAGCCAGGAATTTTCTCTATATGTCGATCATAGTTCAAAAGTGTACACGGTTTTCGGGTACATAGTAATATGCGTCAGACCAGGCCAGGGGACCGTTTTTTCGTAGATCCGCGGGTCAGGCAAACGTATCGTCCATATTTTTAGCCGATCGTGTTCTGGAAGGTGGCGACGCATCAAGCCTATATATTTGGAACGCTAGAAAAATGCTCCATAAGTCGATCATAGTTAAAAAGTGTACACGGCTTTCGGGTACATAGTAATATGCCTCAGACCAGGCCAGGGTACCGTTTATTTGTGGAGCCGTTAACAGGAAAACGTATCGTTTATCATTTTTCCGACCGTGTTCTGGAAGGTGGCGACGCATCAAACCTATTTATTTGGAAAGCCACAAAAATTCTCCAAGGGTCGATCATAGTTAAAAAGTGTACACGGCTTTCGGGTACATAGTAATATGCCTCAGACCAGGCCATGGGACTGTTGTTTTTATAGAGCTGCGGTACAGGGAAACGTATCGTTTATAATTTTTCTGACCGTGTTCCGGAAGGTGGCGACTCATTAAACCTATATATTTGGAAAGCGAGATATTTTCTCTATAAGACGATCATAGTTAAAAAGTGTACACGGCTTTGAGGTACATAGTAATATGCCTCATACCAGGCCAGGGGACCGTTTTATCGTAGATCCGCGGATAAGGCAAACGTGCCATTTATAATTTTTCCGATCGTGTTCCGGAAGGTGGCGACGCATCAAACCTATATATTTGGAAAGCCAGGAAAATTCTCCATAAGTCGATCATGTTAAAAAGTCTACACGGCTTTGAGGTACATAGTAATATGCGTCAGACCAGGCCAGGGGACCGTTTTTTCGTAGATCCGCGGATCAGGCAAACGTATCGTCCATATTTTTAGCCGATCGTGTGCCGGAAAGTGGCGACGCAAAAAATCTATATATTTGGAAAGCCAGGAAAATTCTCTATATGCCAATCATAGTTCAAAAGTGTACACGGTTTTCGGGTACATAGTTATATGCCTCAGACCAGGCCATGGGACTGTTGTTTTTATAGAGCTGCGGTACAGGGAAACGTATCGTTTATAATTTTTCTGACCGTGTTCCGGGAGGTGGCGACGCATCCAACCTATATATTTGGAACGCCAGAAAAATTCTTCATAAGTCGATCATAGTTAAAAAGTGTACACGGCTTTCAGGTACATAGTAATATACCTCAAACCAGGCCAGGGTACCGTTTTTTTGTAGAGCCGTGGTACAGGAAAACGTATTGTTTATCATTTTTCCGACCGTGTTCTGGAAGGTGGCGACGCATCAAAACTATATATTTGGAAAGCCAGAAAAATTCTTCATAAGTCGATCATAGCTAAAAAGTGTACACGGCTTTCGGGTACATAGTAATATGCCTCACACCAGGCCAGGGTACCGTTTTTTGTGGAGCCGTGGAACAGGAAAACGTATCGTTTATCATTTTTCCGACCGTGTTCTGGAAGGTGGCGACGCATCAAACCTATATATTTGGAAAGCCAGGAAAATTCTCTATAAGTCGATCATAGTTAAAAAGTCTACACGGCTTTGAGGTACATAGTAATATGCGTCAGACCAGGCCAGGGGACCGTTTTTTCGTAGATCCGCGGGTCAGGCAAACGTATCGTCCATATTTTTAGCCGATCTTGTTCCGGAAGGTGGCGACGCATCAAACCTACATATTTGGAAACCTAGAAAAATTCTCCATAAGTCGATCATAGTTAAAAAGTGTACACGGCTTTCGGGTACATAGTAATATGCCTCAGACCAGCCCAGGGGACCGTTTTTTTGTAGAGCCGCGGTACAGGCAAACGTGCCTTCTATAATTTTTTCGACCGTGTGCTGGAAGGTGGCGACACATTAAACATATATATTTGGAAAGATAAGAAAATTATCCATAAGTCGTTCATACTTCAGAAGTGTACACGGCTTTAGTAATATGCGTCAGACCAGGCCAGGGGACCGTTTTTTTTTAGAGCCGCGGTACAGGCAAACGTATCGTCCATACTTTTAGCCGATCGTGTGCCGGAAAGTGGCGACGCATTAATTCTATATATTTGGAAAGCCAGGAAAATTCTTCATAAGTCGATCATAGTTCAAAAGTGTACACGGTTTTCGGGTACCTAGTAATATGCCTCAGACCAGGCCATGGGACTGTTGTTTTTATAGAGCTGCGGTACAGGGAAACGTATCGTTTATAATTTTTCTGACCGTGTTCCGGGAGGTGGCGACGCATCAAACCTATATATTTGAAACGCCAGAAAAATTCTTCATAAGTCGATCATAGTTAAAAAGTGTACACGGCTTTCAGGTACATAGTAATATGCCTCAGACCAGGCCAGGGTACCATTTTTTTGTAGAGCCGTGGTACAGGAAAACGTATTGTTTATCATTTTTCCGACCGTGTTCTGGAAGGTGGCGACGCATCAAACCTATATATTTGGAAAGCCAGATATTTTCTCTATAAGCCGATCATAGTTCAATAGTGTACAAGGCTTTCGGTGGCATAGTAATATGCGTCAGACCAGGCCAGGGGACCGTTTTTTTGTAGAGCCGCGGTACAGGCAAACGTGCTATTTATAATTTTTCCGACCGTGTTCCGGAAGGTTGCGACACATCAAACCTATATATTTGTAAAGCTAGAAAAATTCTCCATAAGTCGTTCTTGTTCAAATGTGTTCACGGCTTTCGGGTACATAGTAATATGCCTCGGACCAGGCCAGGGGACCGTTTTTTTTTGTAGAGCCGCGATACAGGCAAACGTATCGTCCATCCTTTTAGCCGATCGTGTGCCGGAAAGTGGCGACGCATTAAATTTATATATAAGGAAAGCCAGGAATATTCTCTATATGTCGATCATAGTTCAAAAGTGTACACGGTTTTCGGGTACATAGTAATATGCCTCAGACCAGGCCATGGGACTGTTGTTTTTATAGAGCTGCGGTACAGGGAAACGTATCGTTTATAATTTTTCTGACCGTGTTCCGGGAGGTGGCGACGCATCAAACCTATATATTTGGAACGCCAGAAAAATTCTTCATAAGTCGATCATAGTTAAAAAGTGTACACGGCTTTCAGGTACATAGTAATATGCCTCAGACCAGGCCAGGGTACCGTTTTTTTGTAGAGCCGTGGTACAGGAAAACGTATTGTTTATCATTTTTCCGACCGTGTTCTGGAAGGTGGCGACGCATCAAACCTATATATTTGGAACGCCAGAAAAATTCTCCATAAGTCGATCATAGTTAAAAAGTGTACACGGCTTTCGGGTACATAGTAATATGCCTCGGACCAGGCCAGGGGACCGTTTTTTTGTAGAGCCGCGAAACAGGCAAACGTATCGTCCATACTTTTAGATTGATCTTGTGCCGGAAAGTGGCAACGCATTAAATCTATATATTTGGAAATCCAGGAAAATTCTCTATATGTCGATCATAGTTCAAAAGTGTACACGGTTTTCGGGTACATAGTAATATGCCTCAGACCAGTTCAGGGGACCGTTTTTTTGTAGAGCCGCGGTACAGGCAAACGTGCTTTTTATAATTTTTCCGATCGTGTTCTGGAAGGTGGTGACGCATCACACCTATATATTTGGAAAGCCAGAAAAATTCTCCATAAGTCGTTCTTGTTCAAATGTGTTCACGGCTTTCGGGTACATAGTAATATGCCTCGGACCAGGCCAGGGGACCGTTTTTTTTGTAGAGCCGCGGTTCAGGCAAACGTATCGTCCATCCTTTTAGCCGATCGTGTGCCGGAAAGTGGCGACGCATTAAATTTATATATAAGGAAAGCCAGGAAAATTCTCTATATGTCGATCATAGTTCAAAAGTGTACACGGTTTTCGGGTACATAGTAATATGCCTCAGACCAGGCCATGGGACTGTTGTTTTTATAGAGCTGCGGTACAGGGAAACGTATCGTTTATAATTTTTCTGACCGTGTTCCGGGAGGTGGCGACGCATCAAACCTATATATTTGGAACGCCAGAAAAATTCTTCATAAGTCGATCATAGTTAAAAAGTGTACACGGCTTTCAGGTACATAGTAATATACCTCAAACCAGGCCAGGGTACCGTTTTTTTGTAGAGCCGTGGTACAGGAAAACGTATTGTTTATCATTTTTCCGACCGTGTTCTGGAAGGTGGCGACGCATCAAAACTATATATTTGGAAAGCCAGAAAAATTCTTCATAAGTCGATCATAGCTAAAAAGTGTACACGGTTTTCGGGTACATAGTAATATGCCTCAGACCAGGCCAGAACCGTTTTTTTGTAAAACCGCGGTACAGGCAAACGTGCCTTTTATAATTTCTCCGATCGTGTTCTGGAAGGTGGCGACGCATCACACCTATATATTTGGAAAGCCAGGAATATTCTCTATATGTCGATCATAGTTCAAAAGTGTACACGGTTTTCGGGTACATAGTAATATGCCTCAGACCAGGCCATGGGACTGTTGTTTTTATAGAGCTGCGGTACAGGGAAACGTATCGTTTATAATTTTTCTGACCGTGTTCCGGGAGGTGGCGACGCATCAAACCTATATATTTGGAACGCCAGAAAAATTCTTCATAAGTCGATCATAGTTAAAAAGTGTACACGGCTTTCAGGTACATAGTAATATGCCTCAGACCAGGCCAGGGTACCGTTTTTTTGTAGAGCCGTGGTACAGGAAAACGTATTGTTTATCATTTTTCCGACCGTGTTCTGGAAGGTGGCGACGCATCAAACCTATATATTTGGAACGCCAGAAAAATTCTCCATAAGTCGATCATAGTTAAAAAGTGTACACGGCTTTCGGGTACATAGTAATATGCCTCGGACCAGGCCAGGGGACCGTTTTTTTGTAGAGCCGCGATACAGGCAAACGTATCGTCCATACTTTTAGATTGATCTTGTGCCGGAAAGTGGCAACGCATTAAATCTATATATTTGGAAATCCAGGAAAATTCTCTATATGTCGATCATAGTTCAAAAGTGTACACGGTTTTCGGGTACATAGTAATATGCCTCAGACCAGTTCAGGGGACCGTTTTTTTGTAGAGCCGCGGTACAGGCAAACGTGCTTTTTATAATTTTTCCGATCGTGTTCTGGAAGGTGGTGACGCATCACAACTATATATTTGGAAAGCCAGAAAAATTCTCCATAAGTCGTTCTTGTTCAAATGTGTTCACGGCTTTCGGGTACATAGTAATATGCCTCGGACCAGGCCAGGGGACCGTTTTTTTTTGTAGAGCCGCGGTTCAGGCAAACGTATCGTCCATCCTTTTAGCCGATCGTGTGCCGGAAAGTGGCGACGCATTAAATTTATATATAAGGAAAGCCAGGAAAATTCTCTATATGTCGATCATAGTTCAAAAGTGTACACGGTTTTCGGGTACATAGTAATATGCCTCAGACCAGGCCATGGGACTGTTGTTTTTATAGAGCTGCGGTACAGGGAAACGTATCGTTTATAATTTTTCTGACCATGTTCCGGGAGGTGGCGACGCATCAAACCTATATATTTGGAACGCCAGAAAAATTCTTCATAAGTCGATCATAGTTAAAAAGTGTACACGGCTTTCAGGTACATAGTAATATGCCTCAGACCAGGCCAGGGTACCGTTTTTTTGTAGAGCCGTGGTACAGGAAAACGTATTGTTTATCATTTTTCCGACCGTGTTCTGGAAGGTGGCGACGCATCAAACCTATATATTTGGAACGCCAGAAAAATTCTCCATAAGTCGATCATAGTTAAAAAGTGTACACGGCTTTCGGGTACATAGTAATATGCCTCGGACCAGGCCAGGGGACCGTTTTTTTGTAGAGCCGCGATACAGGCAAACGTATCGTCCATACTTTTAGATTGATCTTGTGCCGGAAAGTGGCAACGCATTAAATCTATATATTTGGAAATCCAGGAAAATTCTCTATATGTCGATCATAGTTCAAAAGTGTACACGGTTTTCGGGTACATAGTAATATGCCTCAGACCAGTTCAGGGGACCGTTTTTTTGTAGAGCCGCGGTACAGGCAAACGTGCTTTTTATAATTTTTCCGATCGTGTTCTGGAAGGTGGTGACGCATCAAACCTATATATTTGGAACGCCAGAAAAATTCTTCATAAGTCGATCATAGTTAAAAAGTGTACACGGCTTTCAGGTACATAGTAATATGCCTCAGACCAAGCCAGGGGACCGTTTTTTTGTAGAGCTGCGGTACAGGCAAACGTATCGTCCATACTTTTTGCCGATCGTGTGCCGGAAAGTGGCGACTCATTAAACCTATATATTTGGAAAGCCAGATATTTTCTCTATAAGCTGATCATAGTTCAATAGTGTACAAGGCTTTCGGTGGCATAGTTATATGCGTCAGACCAGGCCAAGGGACCGTTTTTTTGTAGAGCCGCGGTACAGGCAAACGTGCTATTTATAATTTTTCCGACCGTGTTCCGGAAGGTTGCGACACATCAAACCTATATATTTGTAAAGCTAGAAAAATTCTCCATAAGTCGTTCTTGTTCAAATGTGTTCACGGCTTTCGGGTACATAGTAATATGCCTCGGACCAGGCCAGGAGACCGTTTTTTTTTGTAGAGCCGCGGTACAGGCAAACGTATCGTCCATCCTTTTAGCCGATCGTGTGCCGGAAAGTGGCGACGCATTAAATTTATATATAAGGAAAGCCAGGAATATTCTCTATATGTCGATCATAGTTCAAAAGTGTACACGGTTTTCGGGTACATAGTAATATGCCTCAGACCAGGCCATGGGACTGTTGTTTTTATAGAGCTGCGGTACAGGGAAACGTATCGTTTATAATTTTTCTGACCATGTTCCGGGAGGTGGCGACGCATCAAACCTATATATTTGGAACGCCAGAAAAATTCTTCATAAGTCGATCATAGTTAAAAAGTGTACACGGCTTTCAGGTACATAGTAATATGCCTCAGACCAGGCCAGGGTACCGTTTTTTTGTAGAGCCGTGGTACAGGAAAACGTATTGTTTATCATTTTTCCGACCGTGTTCTGGAAGGTGGCGACGCATCAAACCTATATATTTGGAACGCCAGAAAAATTCTCCATAAGTCGATCATAGTTAAAAAGTGTACACGGCTTTCGGGTACATAGTAATATGCCTCGGACCAGGCCAGGGGACCGTTTTTTTGTAGAGCCGCGATACAGGCAAACGTATCGTCCATACTTTTAGATTGATCTTGTGCCGGAAAGTGGCAACGCATTAAATCTATATATTTGGAAATCCAGGAAAATTCTCTATATGTCGATCATAGTTCAAAAGTGTACACGGTTTTCGGGTACATAGTAATATGCCTCAGACCAGTTCAGGGGACCGTTTTTTTGTAGAGCCGCGGTACAGGCAAACGTGCTTTTTATAATTTTTCCGATCGTGTTCTGGAAGGTGGTGACGCATCACACCTATATATTTGGAAAGCCAGAAAAATTCTCCATAAGTCGTTCTTGTTCAAATGTGTTCACGGCTTTCGGGTACATAGTAATATGCCTCGGACCAGGCCAGGGGACCGTTTTTTTTGTAGAGCCGCGGTTCAGGCAAACGTATCGTCCATCCTTTTAGCCGATCGTGTGCCGGAAAGTGGCGACGCATTAAATTTATATATAAGGAAAGCCAGGAAAATTCTCTATATGTCGATCATAGTTCAAAAGTGTACACGGTTTTCGGGTACATAGTAATATGCCTCAGACCAGGCCATGGGACTGTTGTTTTTATAGAGCTGCGGTACAGGGAAACGTATCGTTTATAATTTTTCTGACCGTGTTCCGGGAGGTGGCGACGCATCAAACCTATATATTTGGAACGCCAGAAAAATTCTTCATAAGTCGATCATAGTTAAAAAGTGTACACGGCTTTCAGGTACATAGTAATATACCTCAAACCAGGCCAGGGTACCGTTTTTTTTGTAGAGCCGTGGTACAGGAAAACGTATTGTTTATCATTTTTCCGACCGTGTTCTGGAAGGTGGCGACGCATCAAAACTATATATTTGGAAAGCCAGAAAAATTCTTCATAAGTCGATCATAGCTAAAAAGTGTACACGGTTTTCGGGTACATAGTAATATGCCTCAGACCAGGCCAGAACCGTTTTTTTGTAAAACCGCGGTACAGGCAAACGTGCCTTTTATAATTTCTCCGATCGTGTTCTGGAAGGTGGCGACGCATCACACCTATATATTTGGAAAGCCAGAAAAATTCTCCATAAGTCGTTCTTGTTCAAATGTGTTCACGGCTTTCGGGTACATAGTAATATGCCTCGGACCAGGCCAGGGGACCGTTTATTTGTAGAGCCGCGGTACAGGCAAACGTATCGTCCATACTTTTAGCCGATCGTGTGCCGGAAAGTGGCGACGCATTAAATCTATATATTTGGAAAGCCAGGAAAATTCTCCATAAGTCGATCATAGTTCAAAAGTGTACACGGTTTTCGGGTACATAGTAATATGCCTCAGACCAGGCCATGGGACTGTTGTTTTTATAGAGCTGCGGTACAGGGAAACGTATCGTTTATAATTTTTCTGACCGTGTTCCGGGAGGTGGCGACGCATCAAACCTATATATTTGGAACGCCAGAAAAATTCTTCATAAGTCGATCATAGTTAAAAAGTGTACACGGCTTTCAGGTACATAGTAATATGCCTCAGACCAAGCCAGGGGACCGTTTTTTTGTAGAGCTGCGGTACAGGCAAACGTATCGTCCATACTTTTTGCCGATCGTGTGCCGGAAAGTGGCGACTCATTAAACCTATATATTTGGAAAGCCAGATATTTTCTCTATAAGCTGATCATAGTTCAATAGTGTACAAGGCTTTCGGTGGCATAGTTATATGCGTCAGACCAGGCCAAGGGACCGTTTTTTTTGTAGAGCCGCGGTACAGGCAAACGTGCTATTTATAATTTTTCCGACCGTGTTCCGGAAGGTTGCGACACATCAAACCTATATATTTTTAAAGCTAGAAAAATTCTCCATAAGTCGTTCTTGTTCAAATGTGTTCACGGCTTTCGGGTACATAGTAATATGCCTCGGACCAGGCCAGGGGACCGTTTTTTTTTGTAGAGCTGCGGTACAGGCAAACGTGCTATTTATAATTTTTCCGATCGTGTGCCGGAAAGTGGCGACGCATTAAATCTATATATAAGGAAAGCCAGGAAAATTCTCTATATGTCGATCATAGTTCAAAAGTGTACACGGTTATCGGGTACATAGTAATATGCCTCAGACCAGGCCATGGGACTGTTGTTTTTATAGAGCTGTGGTACAGGGAAACGTATCGTTTATAATTTTTCTGACCGTGTTCCGGGAGGTGGCGACGAATCAAACCTATATATTTGGAAAGCCAGAAAAATTCTCCATAAGTCGTTCTTGTTCAAATGTGTTCACGGCTTTCGGGTACATAGTAATATGCCTCAGACCAGGCCAGGGTACCGTTTTTTTGTAGAGCAGTTGTACAGGAAAACGTATTGTTTATCATTTTTCCGACCATGTTCTGGAAGGTGGCGACGCATCAAACCTATATATTTGGGAATCCAGGAAATTTCTCTATACGTCGATCATAGTTAAAAAGTGTACACGGCTTTCAGGTACATAGTTATATGCCTCGGACCAGGCCAGGGGACCGTTTTTTCGTAGAGCCACGGTACAGGCAAACGTATCGTCCATACTTTTAGCCGATCGTGTGCCGGAAAGTGGTAACGCATTAAATCTATATATTTGGAAATCCAGGAAAATTCTCTATATGTCGATCATAGTTCAAAAGTGTACACGGTTTTCGGGTACATAGTAATATGCCTCAGACCAGGCCACGGGACTGTTGTTTTTATAGAGCTGCGGTACAGGGAAACGTATCGTTTATAATTTTTCTGACCGTGTTCTGGGAGGTGGTGACGCATCAAACCTATATATTTGGAACGCTAGAAAAATTCTTCATAAGTCGATCATAGTTAAAAAGTGTACACGGCTTTCAGGTACATAGTAATATGCCTCGGACCAGGCCAGGGGACCAATTTTTTTGTAGAGCCGCGGTACAGGCAAACGTATCGTCCATCCTTTTATCCGATCGTGTGCTGGAAAGTGGCGACGCATTAAATCTGTATAAAAGGAAAGCCAGGAAAATTCTCTATATGTCGATCATAGTTCAAAAGTGTACACGGTTATCGGGTACATAGTAATATGCCTCAGACCAGGCAATGGGACTGTTGTTTTGTAGAGCCGCGGTACAGGCAAACGTGCTTTTTATAATTTTTCCGATCGTGTTCTGGAAGGTGGTGACGCATCACACCTATATATTTGGAAAGCCAGAAAAATTCTCCATAAGTCGTTCTTGTTCAAATGTGTTCACGGCTTTCGGGTACATAGTAATATGCCTCGGACCAGGCCAGGGGACCGTTTATTTGTAGAGCCGCGGTACAGGCAAACGTATCGTCCATACTTTTAGCCGATCGTGTGCCGGAAAGTGGCGACGCATTAAATCTATATATTTGGAAAGCCAGGAAAATTCTCCATAAGTCGATCATAGTTCAAAAGTGTACACGGTTTTCGGGTACATAGTAATATGCCTCAGACCAGGCCAAGGGACTGTTGTTTTTATAGAGCTGCGGTACAGGGAAACGTATCGTTTATAATTTTTCTGACCGTGTTCCGGGAGGTGGCGACGCATCAAACCTATATATTTGGAACGCCAGAAAAATTCTTCATAAGTCGATCATAGTTAAAAAGTGTACACGGCTTTCAGGTACAAAGTAATATACCTCAAACCAGGCCAGGGTACCGTTTTTTTGTAGAGCCGTGGTACAGGAAAACGTATTGTTTATCATTTTTACGACCGTGTTCTGGAAGGTGGCGACGCATCAAAACTATATATTTGGAAAGCCAGAAAAATTCTTCATAAGTCGATCATAGCTAAAAAGTGTACACGGTTTTCGGGTACATAGTAATATGCCTCAGACCAGGCCAGAACCGTTTTTTTGTAAAACCGCGGTACAGGCAAACGTGCCTTTTATAATTTCTCCGATCGTGTTCTGGAAGGTGGCGACGCATCACACCTATATATTTGGAAAGCCAGAAAAATTCTCCATAAGTCGTTCTTGTTCAAATGTGTTCACGGCTTTCGGGTACATAGTAATATGCCTCGGACCAGGCCAGGGGACCGTTTATTTGTAGATCCGCGGTACAGGCAAACGTATCGTCCATACTTTTAGCCGATCGTGTGCCGGAAAGTGGCGACGCATTAAATCTATATATTTGGAAAGCCAGGAAAATTCTCCATAAGTCGATCATAGTTCAAAAGTGTACACGGTTTTCGGGTACATAGTAATATGCCTCAGACCAGGCCATGGGACTGTTGTTTTTATAGAGCTGCGGTACAGGGAAACGTATCGTTTATAATTTTTCTGACCGTGTTCCGGGAGGTGGCGACGCATCAAACCTATATATTTGGAACGCCAGAAAAATTCTTCATAAGTCGATCATAGTTAAAAAGTGTACACGGCTTTCAGGTACATAGTAATATGCCTCAGACCAAGCCAGGGGACCGTTTTTTTTGTAGAGCTGCGGTACAGGCAAACGTATCGTCCATACTTTTTGCCGATCGTGTGCCGGAAAGTGGCGACTCATTAAACCTATATATTTGGAAAGCCAGATATTTTCTCTATAAGCTGATCATAGTTCAATAGTGTACAAGGCTTTCGGTGGCATAGTTATATGCGTCAGACCAGGCCAAGGGACCGTTTTTTTGTAGAGCCGCGGTACAGGCAAACGTGCTATTTATAAGTTTTCCGACCGTGTTCCGGAAGGTTGCGACACATCAAACCTATATATTTGTAAAGCTAGAAAAATTCTCCATAAGTCGTTCTTGTTCAAATGTGTTCACGGCTTTCGGGTACATAGTAATATGCCTCGGACCAGGCCAAGGGACCGTTTTTTTGTAGAGCCGCGGTACAGGCAAACGTGCTATTTATAATTTTTCCGATCGTGTGCCGGAAAGTGGCGACGCATTAAATCTATATATAAGGAAAGCCAGGAAAATTCTCTATATGTCGATCATAGTTCAAAAGTGTACACGGTTATCGGGTACATAGTAATATGCCTCAGACCAGGCCATGGGACTGTTGTTTTTATAGAGCTGTGGTACAGGGAAACGTATCGTTTATAATTTTTCTGACCGTGTTCCGGGAGGTGGCGACGAATCAAACCTATATATTTGGAAAGCCAGAAAAATTCTCCATAAGTCGTTCTTGTTCAAATGTGTTCACGGCTTTCGGGTACATAGTAATATGCCTCAGACCAGGCCAGGGTACCGTTTTTTTGTAGAGCAGTTGTACAGGAAAACGTATTGTTTATCATTTTTCCGACCATGTTCTGGAAGGTGGCGACGCATCAAACCTATATATTTGGGAATCCAGGAAATTTCTCTATACGTCGATCATAGTTAAAAAGTGTACACGGCTTTCAGGTACATAGTTATATGCCTCGGACCAGGCCAGGGGACCGTTTTTTCGTAGAGCCACGGTACAGGCAAACGTATCGTCCATACTTTTAGCCGATCGTGTGCCGGAAAGTGGTAACGCATTAAATCTATATATTTGGAAATCCAGGAAAATTCTCTATATGTCGATCATAGTTCAAAAGTGTACACGGTTTTCGGGTACATAGTAATATGCCTCAGACCAGGCCACGGGACTGTTGTTTTTATAGAGCTGCGGTACAGGGAAACGTATCGTTTATAATTTTTCTGACCGTGTTCTGGGAGGTGGTGACGCATCAAACCTATATATTTGGAACGCTAGAAAAATTCTTCATAAGTCGATCATAGTTAAAAAGTGTACACGGCTTTCAGGTACATAGTAATATGCCTCGGACCAGGCCAGGGGACCAATTTTTTTGTAGAGCCGCGGTACAGGCAAACGTATCGTCCATCCTTTTATCCGATCGTGTGCTGGAAAGTGGCGACGCATTAAATCTATATAAAAGGAAAGCCAGGAAAATTCTCTATATGTCGATCATAGTTCAAAAGTGTACACGGTTATCGGGTACATAGTAATATGCCTCAGACCAGGCAATGGGACTGTTGTTTTGTAGAGCCGCGGTACAGGCAAACGTGCTTTTTATAATTTTTCCGATCGTGTTCTGGAAGGTGGTGACGCATCACACCTATATATTTGGAAAGCCAGAAAAATTCTCCATAAGTCGTTCTTGTTCAAATGTGTTCACGGCTTTCGGGTACATAGTAATATGCCTCGGACCAGGCCAGGGGACCGTTTATTTGTAGAGCCGCGGTACAGGCAAACGTATCGTCCATACTTTTAGCCGATCGTGTGCCGGAAAGTGGCGACGCATTAAATCTATATATTTGGAAAGCCAGGAAAATTCTCCATAAGTCGATCATAGTTCAAAAGTGTACACGGTTTTCGGGTACATAGTAATATGCCTCAGACCAGGCCAAGGGACTGTTGTTTTTATAGAGCTGCGGTACAGGGAAACGTATCGTTTATAATTTTTCTGACCGTGTTCCGGGAGGTGGCGACGCATCAAACCTATATATTTGGAACGCCAGAAAAATTCTTCATAAGTCGATCATAGTTAAAAAGTGTACACGGCTTTCAGGTACATAGTAATATGCCTCAGACCAGGCCAGGGGACCGTTTTTTTGTAGAGCCGCGGTACAGGCAAACGTATCGTCCATACTTTTTGCAAATCGTGTGCCGGAAAGTGGCGACTCATTAAACCTATATATTTGGAAAGCCAGATATTTTCTCTATAAGCTGATCATAGTTCAATAGTGTACAAGGCTTTCGGTGGCATAGTAATATGCGTCAGACCAGGCCAAGGGACCGTTTTTTTGTAGAGCCGCGGCACAGGCAAACGTGCTATTTATAATTTTTCCGACCGTGTTCCGGAAGGTGGCGACGCATCAAACCTATATATTTGGAAAGCCAGAAAAATTCTCCATAAGTCGTTCTTGTTCAAATGTGTTCACGGCTTTCGGGTACATAGTAATATGCCTCGGACCAGGCCAGGGTACCGTTTTTTTGTAGAGCAGTTGTACAGGAAAACGTATTGTTTATCATTTTTCCGACCTTGTTCTGGAAGGTGGCGACGCATCAAACCTATATATTTGGGAATCCAGGTAATTTCTCTATACGTCGATCATAGTTAAAAAGTGTACACGGCTTTCAGGTACATAGTTATATGCCTCGGACCAGCCCAGGGGACCGTTTTTTCGTAGAGCCACGGTACAGGCAAACGTATCGTCCATACTTTTAGCCGATCGTGTGCCGGAAAGTGGCAACGCATTAAATCTATATATTTGGAAATCCAGGAAAATTCTCTATATGTCGATCATAGTTCAAAAGTGTAGACGGTTTTCGGGTACATAGTAATATGCCTCAGACCAGGCCACGGGACTGTTGTTTTTATAGAGCTGCGGTACAGGGAAACGTATCGTTTATAATTTTTCTGACCGTGTTCCGGGAGGTGGTGACGCATCAAACCTATATATTTGGAACGCTAGAAAAATTCTTCATAAGTCGATCATAGTTAAAAAGTGTACACGGCTTTCAGGTACATAGTAATATGCCTCGGACCAGGCCAGGGGACCAATTTTTTTGTAGAACCGCGGTACAGGCAAACGTATCGTCCATCCTTTTATCCGATCGTGTGCCGGAAAGTGGCGACGCATTAAATCTATATAAAAGGAAAGCCAGGAAAATTCTCTATATGTCGATCATAGTTCAAAAGTGTACACGGTTATCGGGTACATAGTAATATGCCTCAGACCAGGCCATGGGACTGTTGTTTTTATAGAGCTGCGTTACAGGGAAACGTATCGTTTATAATTTTTTTGACCGTGTTCCGGGAGGTGGCGACGCATCAAATCTATATATTTGGAAAGCCAGGAAAATTCTTCATAAGTCGATCATAGTTAAAAAGTGTACACGGCTTTCAGGTACATAGTAATATGCCTCGGACCAGGCCAGGGGACCAATTTTTTTGTAGAGCCGCGGTACAGGCAAACGTATCGTCCATCCTTTTATCCGATCGTGTGCTGGAAAGTGGCGACGCATTAAATCTATATAAAAGGAAAGCCAGGAAAATTCTCTATATGTCGATCATAGTTCAAAAGTGTACACGGTTATCGGGTACATAGTAATATGCCTCAGACCAGGCAATGGGACTGTTGTTTTGTAGAGCCGCGGTACAGGCAAACGTGCTTTTTATAATTTTTCCGATCGTGTTCTGGAAGGTGGTGACGCATCACACCTATATATTTGGAAAGCCAGAAAAATTCTCCATAAGTCGTTCTTGTTCAAATGTGTTCACGGCTTTCGGGTACATAGTAATATGCCTCGGACCAGGCCAGGGGACCGTTTATTTGTAGAGCCGCGGTACAGGCAAACGTATCGTCCATACTTTTAGCCGATCGTGTGCCGGAAAGTGGCGACGCATTAAATCTATATATTTGGAAAGCCAGGAAAATTCTCCATAAGTCGATCATAGTTCAAAAGTGTACACGGTTTTCGGGTACATAGTAATATGCCTCAGACCAGGCCAAGGGACTGTTGTTTTTATAGAGCTGCGGTACAGGGAAACGTATCGTTTATAATTTTTCTGACCGTGTTCCGGGAGGTGGCGACGCATCAAACCTATATATTTGGAACGCCAGAAAAATTCTTCATAAGTCGATCATAGTTAAAAAGTGTACACGGCTTTCAGGTACAAAGTAATATACCTCAAACCAGGCCAGGGTACCGTTTTTTTTGTAGAGCCGTGGTACAGGAAAACGTATTGTTTATCATTTTTACGACCGTGTTCTGGAAGGTGGCGACGCATCAAAACTATATATTTGGAAAGCCAGAAAAATTCTTCATAAGTCGATCATAGCTAAAAAGTGTACACGGTTTTCGGGTACATAGTAATATGCCTCAGACCAGGCCAGAACCGTTTTTTTGTAAAACCGCGGTACAGGCAAACGTGCCTTTTATAATTTCTCCGATCGTGTTCTGGAAGGTGGCGACGCATCACACCTATATATTTGGAAAGCCAGAAAAATTCTCCATAAGTCGTTCTTGTTCAAATGTGTTCACGGCTTTCGGGTACATAGTAATATGCCTCGGACCAGGCCAGGGGACCGTTTATTTGTAGATCCGCGGTACAGGCAAACGTATCGTCCATACTTTTAGCCGATCGTGTGCCGGAAAGTGGCGACGCATTAAATCTATATATTTGGAAAGCCAGGAAAATTCTCCATAAGTCGATCATAGTTCAAAAGTGTACACGGTTTTCGGGTACATAGTAATATGCCTCAGACCAGGCCATGGGACTGTTGTTTTTATAGAGCTGCGGTACAGGGAAACGTATCGTTTATAATTTTTCTGACCGTGTTCCGGGAGGTGGCGACGCATCAAACCTATATATTTGGAACGCCAGAAAAATTCTTCATAAGTCGATCATAGTTAAAAAGTGTACACGGCTTTCAGGTACATAGTAATATGCCTCAGACCAAGCCAGGGGACCGTTTTTTTGTAGAGCTGCGGTACAGGCAAACGTATCGTCCATACTTTTTGCCGATCGTGTGCCGGAAAGTGGCGACTCATTAAACCTATATATTTGGAAAGCCAGATATTTTCTCTATAAGCTGATCATAGTTCAATAGTGTACAAGGCTTTCGGTGGCATAGTTATATGCGTCAGACCAGGCCAAGGGACCGTTTTTTTGTAGAGCCGCGGTACAGGCAAACGTGCTATTTATAAGTTTTCCGACCGTGTTCCGGAAGGTTGCGACACATCAAACCTATATATTTGTAAAGCTAGAAAAATTCTCCATAAGTCGTTCTTGTTCAAATGTGTTCACGGCTTTCGGGTACATAGTAATATGCCTCGGACCAGGCCAAGGGACCGTTTTTTTGTAGAGCCGCGGTACAGGCAAACGTGCTATTTATAATTTTTCCGATCGTGTGCCGGAAAGTGGCGACGCATTAAATCTATATATAAGGAAAGCCAGGAAAATTCTCTATATGTCGATCATAGTTCAAAAGTGTACACGGTTATCGGGTACATAGTAATATGCCTCAGACCAGGCCATGGGACTGTTGTTTTTATAGAGCTGTGGTACAGGGAAACGTATCGTTTATAATTTTTCTGACCGTGTTCCGGGAGGTGGCGACGAATCAAACCTATATATTTGGAAAGCCAGAAAAATTCTCCATAAGTCGTTCTTGTTCAAATGTGTTCACGGCTTTCGGGTACATAGTAATATGCCTCAGACCAGGCCAGGGTACCGTTTTTTTGTAGAGCAGTTGTACAGGAAAACGTATTGTTTATCATTTTTCCGACCATGTTCTGGAAGGTGGCGACGCATCAAACCTATATATTTGGGAATCCAGGAAATTTCTCTATACGTCGATCATAGTTAAAAAGTGTACACGGCTTTCAGGTACATAGTTATATGCCTCGGACCAGGCCAGGGGACCGTTTTTTCGTAGAGCCACGGTACAGGCAAACGTATCGTCCATACTTTTAGCCGATCGTGTGCCGGAAAGTGGTAACGCATTAAATCTATATATTTGGAAATCCAGGAAAATTCTCTATATGTCGATCATAGTTCAAAAGTGTACACGGTTTTCGGGTACATAGTAATATGCCTCAGACCAGGCCACGGGACTGTTGTTTTTATAGAGCTGCGGTACAGGGAAACGTATCGTTTATAATTTTTCTGACCGTGTTCTGGGAGGTGGTGACGCATCAAACCTATATATTTGGAACGCTAGAAAAATTCTTCATAAGTCGATCATAGTTAAAAAGTGTACACGGCTTTCAGGTACATAGTAATATGCCTCGGACCAGGCCAGGGGACCAATTTTTTTGTAGAGCCGCGGTACAGGCAAACGTATCGTCCATCCTTTTATCCGATCGTGTGCTGGAAAGTGGCGACGCATTAAATCTGTATAAAAGGAAAGCCAGGAAAATTCTCTATATGTCGATCATAGTTCAAAAGTGTACACGGTTATCGGGTACATAGTAATATGCCTCAGACCAGGCAATGGGACTGTTGTTTTGTAGAGCCGCGGTACAGGCAAACGTGCTTTTTATAATTTTTCCGATCGTGTTCTGGAAGGTGGTGACGCATCACACCTATATATTTGGAAAGCCAGAAAAATTCTCCATAAGTCGTTCTTGTTCAAATGTGTTCACGGCTTTCGGGTACATAGTAATATGCCTCGGACCAGGCCAGGGGACCGTTTATTTGTAGAGCCGCGGTACAGGCAAACGTATCGTCCATACTTTTAGCCGATCGTGTGCCGGAAAGTGGCGACGCATTAAATCTATATATTTGGAAAGCCAGGAAAATTCTCCATAAGTCGATCATAGTTCAAAAGTGTACACGGTTTTCGGGTACATAGTAATATGCCTCAGACCAGGCCAAGGGACTGTTGTTTTTATAGAGCTGCGGTACAGGGAAACGTATCGTTTATAATTTTTCTGACCGTGTTCCGGGAGGTGGCGACGCATCAAACCTATATATTTGGAACGCCAGAAAAATTCTTCATAAGTCGATCATAGTTAAAAAGTGTACACAGCTTTCAGGTACAAAGTAATATACCTCAAACCAGGCCAGGGTACCGTTTTTTTGTAGAGCCGTGGTACAGGAAAACGTATTGTTTATCATTTTTACGACCGTGTTCTGGAAGGTGGCGACGCATCAAAACTATATATTTGGAAAGCCAGAAAAATTCTTCATAAGTCGATCATAGCTAAAAAGTGTACACGGTTTTCGGGTACATAGTAATATGCCTCAGACCAGGCCAGAACCGTTTTTTTGTAAAACCGCGGTACAGGCAAACGTGCCTTTTATAATTTCTCCGATCGTGTTCTGGAAGGTGGCGACGCATCACACCTATATATTTGGAAAGCCAGAAAAATTCTCCATAAGTCGTTCTTGTTCAAATGTGTTCACGGCTTTCGGGTACATAGTAATATGCCTCGGACCAGGCCAGGGGACCGTTTATTTGTAGATCCGCGGTACAGGCAAACGTATCGTCCATACTTTTAGCCGATCGTGTGCCGGAAAGTGGCGACGCATTAAATCTATATATTTGGAAAGCCAGGAAAATTCTCCATAAGTCGATCATAGTTCAAAAGTGTACACGGTTTTCGGGTACATAGTAATATGCCTCAGACCAGGCCATGGGACTGTTGTTTTTATAGAGCTGCGGTACAGGGAAACGTATCGTTTATAATTTTTCTGACCGTGTTCCGGGAGGTGGCGACGCATCAAACCTATATATTTGGAACGCCAGAAAAATTCTTCATAAGTCGATCATAGTTAAAAAGTGTACACGGCTTTCAGGTACATAGTAATATGCCTCAGACCAAGCCAGGGGACCGTTTTTTTTGTAGAGCTGCGGTACAGGCAAACGTATCGTCCATACTTTTTGCCGATCGTGTGCCGGAAAGTGGCGACTCATTAAACCTATATATTTGGAAAGCCAGATATTTTCTCTATAAGCTGATCATAGTTCAATAGTGTACAAGGCTTTCGGTGGCATAGTTATATGCGTCAGACCAGGCCAAGGGACCGTTTTTTTGTAGAGCCGCGGTACAGGCAAACGTGCTATTTATAAGTTTTCCGACCGTGTTCCGGAAGGTTGCGACACATCAAACCTATATATTTGTAAAGCTAGAAAAATTCTCCATAAGTCGTTCTTGTTCAAATGTGTTCACGGCTTTCGGGTACATAGTAATATGCCTCGGACCAGGCCAAGGGACCGTTTTTTTGTAGAGCCGCGGTACAGGCAAACGTGCTATTTATAATTTTTCCGATCGTGTGCCGGAAAGTGGCGACGCATTAAATCTATATATAAGGAAAGCCAGGAAAATTCTCTATATGTCGATCATAGTTCAAAAGTGTACACGGTTATCGGGTACATAGTAATATGCCTCAGACCAGGCCATGGGACTGTTGTTTTTATAGAGCTGTGGTACAGGGAAACGTATCGTTTATAATTTTTCTGACCGTGTTCCGGGAGGTGGCGACGAATCAAACCTATATATTTGGAAAGCCAGAAAAATTCTCCATAAGTCGTTCTTGTTCAAATGTGTTCACGGCTTTCGGGTACATAGTAATATGCCTCAGACCAGGCCAGGGTACCGTTTTTTTGTAGAGCAGTTGTACAGGAAAACGTATTGTTTATCATTTTTCCGACCATGTTCTGGAAGGTGGCGACGCATCAAACCTATATATTTGGGAATCCAGGAAATTTCTCTATACGTCGATCATAGTTAAAAAGTGTACACGGCTTTCAGGTACATAGTTATATGCCTCGGACCAGGCCAGGGGACCGTTTTTTCGTAGAGCCACGGTACAGGCAAACGTATCGTCCATACTTTTAGCCGATCGTGTGCCGGAAAGTGGTAACGCATTAAATCTATATATTTGGAAATCCAGGAAAATTCTCTATATGTCGATCATAGTTCAAAAGTGTACACGGTTTTCGGGTACATAGTAATATGCCTCAGACCAGGCCACGGGACTGTTGTTTTTATAGAGCTGCGGTACAGGGAAACGTATCGTTTATAATTTTTCTGACCGTGTTCTGGGAGGTGGTGACGCATCAAACCTATATATTTGGAACGCTAGAAAAATTCTTCATAAGTCGATCATAGTTAAAAAGTGTACACGGCTTTCAGGTACATAGTAATATGCCTCGGACCAGGCCAGGGGACCAATTTTTTTGTAGAGCCGCGGTACAGGCAAACGTATCGTCCATCCTTTTATCCGATCGTGTGCTGGAAAGTGGCGACGCATTAAATCTATATAAAAGGAAAGCCAGGAAAATTCTCTATATGTCGATCATAGTTCAAAAGTGTACACGGTTATCGGGTACATAGTAATATGCCTCAGACCAGGCAATGGGACTGTTGTTTTGTAGAGCCGCGGTACAGGCAAACGTGCTTTTTATAATTTTTCCGATCGTGTTCTGGAAGGTGGTGACGCATCACACCTATATATTTGGAAAGCCAGAAAAATTCTCCATAAGTCGTTCTTGTTCAAATGTGTTCACGGCTTTCGGGTACATAGTAATATGCCTCGGACCAGGCCAGGGGACCGTTTATTTGTAGAGCCGCGGTACAGGCAAACGTATCGTCCATACTTTTAGCCGATCGTGTGCCGGAAAGTGGCGACGCATTAAATCTATATATTTGGAAAGCCAGGAAAATTCTCCATAAGTCGATCATAGTTCAAAAGTGTACACGGTTTTCGGGTACATAGTAATATGCCTCAGACCAGGCCAAGGGACTGTTGTTTTTATAGAGCTGCGGTACAGGGAAACGTATCGTTTATAATTTTTCTGACCGTGTTCCGGGAGGTGGCGACGCATCAAACCTATATATTTGGAACGCCAGAAAAATTCTTCATAAGTCGATCATAGTTAAAAAGTGTACACGGCTTTCAGGTACATAGTAATATGCCTCAGACCAGGCCAGGGGACCGTTTTTTTGTAGAGCCGCGGTACAGGCAAACGTATCGTCCATACTTTTTGCAAATCGTGTGCCGGAAAGTGGCGACTCATTAAACCTATATATTTGGAAAGCCAGATATTTTCTCTATAAGCTGATCATAGTTCAATAGTGTACAAGGCTTTCGGTGGCATAGTAATATGCGTCAGACCAGGCCAAGGGACCGTTTTTTTGTAGAGCCGCGGCACAGGCAAACGTGCTATTTATAATTTTTCCGACCGTGTTCCGGAAGGTGGCGACGCATCAAACCTATATATTTGGAAAGCCAGAAAAATTCTCCATAAGTCGTTCTTGTTCAAATGTGTTCACGGCTTTCGGGTACATAGTAATATGCCTCGGACCAGGCCAGGGTACCGTTTTTTTGTAGAGCAGTTGTACAGGAAAACGTATTGTTTATCATTTTTCCGACCTTGTTCTGGAAGGTGGCGACGCATCAAACCTATATATTTGGGAATCCAGGTAATTTCTCTATACGTCGATCATAGTTAAAAAGTGTACACGGCTTTCAGGTACATAGTTATATGCCTCGGACCAGCCCAGGGGACCGTTTTTTCGTAGAGCCACGGTACAGGCAAACGTATCGTCCATACTTTTAGCCGATCGTGTGCCGGAAAGTGGCAACGCATTAAATCTATATATTTGGAAATCCAGGAAAATTCTCTATATGTCGATCATAGTTCAAAAGTGTAGACGGTTTTCGGGTACATAGTAATATGCCTCAGACCAGGCCACGGGACTGTTGTTTTTATAGAGCTGCGGTACAGGGAAACGTATCGTTTATAATTTTTCTGACCGTGTTCCGGGAGGTGGTGACGCATCAAACCTATATATTTGGAACGCTAGAAAAATTCTTCATAAGTCGATCATAGTTAAAAAGTGTACACGGCTTTCAGGTACATAGTAATATGCCTCGGACCAGGCCAGGGGACCAATTTTTTTGTAGAACCGCGGTACAGGCAAACGTATCGTCCATCCTTTTATCCGATCGTGTGCCGGAAAGTGGCGACGCATTAAATCTATATAAAAGGAAAGCCAGGAAAATTCTCTATATGTCGATCATAGTTCAAAAGTGTACACGGTTATCGGGTACATAGTAATATGCCTCAGACCAGGCCATGGGACTGTTGTTTTTATAGAGCTGCGTTACAGGGAAACGTATCGTTTATAATTTTTTTGACCGTGTTCCGGGAGGTGGCGACGCATCAAATCTATATATTTGGAAAGCCAGGAAAATTCTTCATAAGTCGATCATAGTTAAAAAGTGTACACGGTTTTTGGGTACATAGTAATATGCCTCAGACCAGGCCAGGGTACCGTTTTTTTGTAGATCCGTGGTACAGGGAAACGTATCGTTTATAATTTTTCTGACCGTGTTCCGGGAGGTGGCGACGCATCAAACCTATATATTTGGAACGCCAGAAAAATTCTTCATAAGTCGATCATAGCTAAAAAGTGTACACGGTTTTCGGGTACATAGTAATATGCCTCAGACCAGGCCAGGGGACCGTTTTTTTGTAGAGCCGCGGTACAGGCAAACGTGCCTTTTATAATTTTTCCGATCGTGTTCTGGAAGGTGGCGACGCATCACACCTATATATTTGGAAAGCCAGGAAAATTCTCTATATGTCGATCATAGTTCAAAAGTGTACACGGTTTTCGGGTACATAGTAATATGCCTCAGACCAGGCCAGGGTACCGTTTTTTTGTAGAGCCGTGGTACAGGAAAACGTATTGTATATCATTTTTCCGACCGTGTTCTGGAAGGTGGCGACGCATCAAACCTATATATTTGGAAATCCAGGAAAATTCTCTATATGTCGATCATAGTTCAAAAGTGTACACGGTTTTCGGGTACATAGTAATATGCCTCAGACCAGGCCACGGGACTGCTGTTTTTATAGAGCTGCGGTACAGGGAAACGTATCGTTTATAATTTTTCTGACCATGTTCCGGGAGGTGGCGACGCATCAAACCTATATATTTGGAACGCCAGAAAAATTCTTCATAAGTCGATCATAGTTAAAAAGTGTACACGGCTTTCAGGTACATAGTAATATGCCTCAGACCAAGCCAGGGGACCGTTTTTTTGTAGAGCTGCGGTAGAGGCAAACGTATCGTCCATACTTTTTGCCGATCGTGTGCCGGAAAGTGGCGACTCATTAAACCTATATATTTGGAAAGCCAGATATTTTCTCTATAAGCTGATCATAGTTCAATAGTGTACAAGGCTTTCGGTGGCATAGTTATATGCGTCAGACCAGGCCAAGGGACCGTTTTTTTGTAGAGCCGCGGTACAGGCAAACGTGCTATTTATAATTTTTCCGACCGTGTTCCGGAAGGTTGCGACACATCAAACCTATATATTTGTAAAGCTAGAAAAATTCTCCATAAGTCGTTCTTGTTCAAATGTGTTCACGGCTTTCGGGTACATAGTAATATGCCTCGGACCAGGCCAGGGGACCGTTTTTTTTTGTAGAGCCGCGGTACAGGCAAACGTATCGTCCATCCTTTTAGCCGATCGTGTGCCGGAAAGTGGCGACGCATTAAATTTATATATAAGGAAAGCCAGGAATATTCTCTATATGTCGATCATAGTTCAAAAGTGTACACGGTTTTCGGGTACATAGTAATATGCCTCAGACCAGGCCATGGGACTGTTGTTTTTATAGAGCTGCGGTACAGGGAAACGTATCGTTTATAATTTTTCTGACCATGTTCCGGGAGGTGGCGACGCATCAAACCTATATATTTGGAACGCCAGAAAAATTCTTCATAAGTCGATCATAGTTAAAAAGTGTACACGGCTTTCAGGTACATAGTAATATGCCTCAGACCAGGCCAGGGTACCGTTTTTTTGTAGAGCCGTGGTACAGGAAAACGTATTGTTTATCATTTTTCCGACCGTGTTCTGGAAGGTGGCGACGCATCAAACCTATATATTTGGAACGCCAGAAAAATTCTCCATAAGTCGATCATAGTTAAAAAGTGTACACGGCTTTCGGGTACATAGTATATGCCTCGGACCAGGCCAGGGGACTGTTTTTTTTGTAGAGCCGCGAAACAGGCAAACGTATCGTCCATCCTTTTAGCCGATCGTGTGCCGGAAAGTGGCGACGCATTAAATCTATATATAAGGAAAGCCAGGAAAATTCTCTATATGTCGATCATAGTTCAAAAGTGTACACGGTTATCGGGTACATAGTAATATGCCTCAGACCAGGCCATGGGACTGTTGTTTTTATAGAGCTGTGGTACAGGGAAACGTATCGTTTATAATTTTTCTGACCGTGTTCCGGGAGGTGGCGACGAATCAAACCTATATATTTGGAAAGCCAGAAAAATTCTCCATAAGTCGTTCTTGTTCAAATGTGTTCACGGCTTTCGGGTACATAGTAATATGCCTCAGACCAGGCCAGGGTACCGTTTTTTTGTAGAGCAGTTGTACAGGAAAACGTATTGTTTATCATTTTTCCGACCATGTTCTGGAAGGTGGCGACGCATCAAACCTATATATTTGGGAATCCAGGAAATTTCTCTATACGTCGATCATAGTTAAAAAGTGTACACGGCTTTCAGGTACATAGTTATATGCCTCGGACCAGGCCAGGGGACCGTTTTTTCGTAGAGCCACGGTACAGGCAAACGTATCGTCCATACTTTTAGCCGATCGTGTGCCGGAAAGTGGTAACGCATTAAATCTATATATTTGGAAATCCAGGAAAATTCTCTATATGTCGATCATAGTTCAAAAGTGTACACGGTTTTCGGGTACATAGTAATATGCCTCAGACCAGGCCATGGGACTGTTGTTTTTATAGAGCTGCGGTACAGGGAAACGTATCGTTTATAATTTTTCTGACCGTGTTCCGGGAGGTGGCGACGCATCAAACCTATATATTTGGAACGCCAGAAAAATTCTTCATAAGTCGATCATAGTTAAAAAGTGTACACGGCTTTCAGGTACATAGTAATATACCTCAAACCAGGCCAGGGTACCGTTTTTTTGTAGAGCCGTGGTACAGGAAAACGTATTGTTTATCATTTTTCCGACCGTGTTCTGGAAGGTGGCGACGCATCAAAACTATATATTTGGAAAGCCAGAAAAATTCTTCATAAGTCGATCATAGCTAAAAAGTGTACACGGTTTTTGGGTACATAGTAATATGCCTCAGACCAGGCCAGAACCGTTTTTTTGTAAAACCGTGGTACAGGCAAACGTGCCTTTTATAATTTCTCCGATCGTGTTCTGGAAGGTGGCGACGCATCACACCTATATATTTGGAAAGCCAGAAAAATTCTCCATAAGTCGTTCTTGTTCAAATGTGTTCACGGCTTTCGGGTACATAGTAATATGCCTTGGACCAGGCCAGGGGACCGTTTATTTGTAGATCCGCGGTACAGGCAAACGTATCGTCCATACTTTTAGCCGATCGTGTGCCGGAAAGTGGCGACGCATTAAATCTATATATTTGGAAAGCCAGGAAAATTCTCCATAAGTCGATCATAGTTCAAAAGTGTACACGGTTTTCGGGTACATAGTAATATGCCTCAGACCAGGCCAAGGGACTGTTGTTTTTATAGAGCTGCGGTACAGGGAAACGTATCGTTTATAATTTTTCTGACCGTGTTCCGGGAGGTGGCGACGCATCAAACCTATATATTTGGAACGCCAGAAAAATTCTTCATAAGTCGATCATAGTTAAAAAGTGTACACGGCTTTCAGGTACAAAGTAATATACCTCAAACCAGGCCAGGGTACCGTTTTTTTGTAGAGCCGTGGTACAGGAAAACGTATTGTTTATCATTTTTACGACCGTGTTCTGGAAGGTGGCGACGCATCAAAACTATATATTTGGAAAGCCAGAAAAATTCTTCATAAGTCGATCATAGCTAAAAAGTGTACACGGTTTTCGGGTACATAGTAATATGCCTCAGACCAGGCCAGAACCGTTTTTTTGTAAAACCGCGGTACAGGCAAACGTGCCTTTTATAATTTCTCAGATCGTGTTCTGGAAGGTGGCGACGCATCACACCTATATATTTGGAAAGCCAGAAAAATTCTCCATAAGTCGTTCTTGTTCAAATGTGTTCACGGCTTTCGGGTACATAGTAATATGCCTCGGACCAGGCCAGGGGACCGTTTATTTGTAGATCCGCGGTACAGGCAAACGTATCGTCCATACTTTTAGCCGATCGTGTGCCGGAAAGTGGCGACGCATTAAATCTATATATTTGGAAAGCCAGGAAAATTCTCCATAAGTCGATCATAGTTCAAAAGTGTACACGGTTTTCGGGTACATAGTAATATGCCTCAGACCAGGCCATGGGACTGTTGTTTTTATAGAGCTGCGGTACAGGGAAACGTATCGTTTATAATTTTTCTGACCGTGTTCCGGGAGGTGGCGACGCATCAAACCTATATATTTGGAACGCCAGAAAAATTCTTCATAAGTCGATCATAGTTAAAAAGTGTACACGGCTTTCAGGTACATAGTAATATGCCTCAGACCAAGCCAGGGGACCGTTTTTTTGTAGAGCTGCGGTACAGGCAAACGTATCGTCCATACTTTTTGCCGATCGTGTGCCGGAAAGTGGCGACTCATTAAACC
Organism: Metopolophium dirhodum; assembly: GCF_019925205.1. Lineage (NCBI taxonomy): Eukaryota > Metazoa > Arthropoda > Insecta > Hemiptera > Aphididae > Metopolophium > Metopolophium dirhodum. Next base: position 4,118,240 of record NC_083560.1, read on the forward strand.
TATATATTTGGAAAGCCAGATATTTTCTCTATAAGCTGATCATAGTTCAATAGTGTACAAGGCTTTCGGTGGCATAGTTATATGCGTCAGACCAGGCCAAGGGACCGTTTTTTTGTAGAGCCGCGGTACAGGCAAACGTGCTATTTATAAGTTTTCCGACCGTGTTCCGGAAGGTTGCGACACATCAAACCTATATATTTGTAAAGCTAGAAAAATTCTCCATAAGTCGTTCTTGTTCAAATGTGTTCACGGCTTTCGGGTACATAGTAATATGCCTCGGACCAGGCCAAGGGACCGTTTTTTTTGTAGAGCCGCGGTACAGGCAAACGTGCTATTTATAATTTTTCCGATCGTGTGCCGGAAAGTGGCGACGCATTAAATCTATATATAAGGAAAGCCAGGAAAATTCTCTATATGTCGATCATAGTTCAAAAGTGTACACGGTTATCGGGTACATAGTAATATGCCTCAGACCAGGCCATGGGACTGTTGTTTTTATAGAGCTGTGGTACAGGGAAACGTATCGTTTATAATTTTTCTGACCGTGTTCCGGGAGGTGGCGACGAATCAAACCTATATATTTGGAAAGCCAGAAAAATTCTCCATAAGTCGTTCTTGTTCAAATGTGTTCACGGCTTTCGGGTACATAGTAATATGCCTCAGACCAGGCCAGGGTACCGTTTTTTTGTAGAGCAGTTGTACAGGAAAACGTATTGTTTATCATTTTTCCGACCATGTTCTGGAAGGTGGCGACGCATCAAACCTATATATTTGGGAATCCAGGAAATTTCTCTATACGTCGATCATAGTTAAAAAGTGTACACGGCTTTCAGGTACATAGTTATATGCCTCGGACCAGGCCAGGGGACCGTTTTTTCGTAGAGCCACGGTACAGGCAAACGTATCGTCCATACTTTTAGCCGATCGTGTGCCGGAAAGTGGTAACGCATTAAATCTATATATTTGGAAATCCAGGAAAATTCTCTATATGTCGATCATAGTTCAAAAGTGTACACGGTTTTCGGGTACATAGTAATATGCCTCAGACCAGGCCACGGGACTGTTGTTTTTATAGAGCTGCGGTACAGGGAAACGTATCGTTTATAATTTTTCTGACCGTGTTCTGGGAGGTGGTGACGCATCAAACCTATATATTTGGAACGCTAGAAAAATTCTTCATAAGTCGATCATAGTTAAAAAGTGTACACGGCTTTCAGGTACATAGTAATATGCCTCGGACCAGGCCAGGGGACCAATTTTTTTGTAGAGCCGCGGTACAGGCAAACGTATCGTCCATCCTTTTATCCGATCGTGTGCTGGAAAGTGGCGACGCATTAAATCTATATAAAAGGAAAGCCAGGAAAATTCTCTATATGTCGATCATAGTTCAAAAGTGTACACGGTTATCGGGTACATAGTAATATGCCTCAGACCAGGCAATGGGACTGTTGTTTTGTAGAGCCGCGGTACAGGCAAACGTGCTTTTTATAATTTTTCCGATCGTGTTCTGGAAGGTGGTGACGCATCACACCTATATATTTGGAAAGCCAGAAAAATTCTCCATAAGTCGTTCTTGTTCAAATGTGTTCACGGCTTTCGGGTACATAGTAATATGCCTCGGACCAGGCCAGGGGACCGTTTATTTGTAGAGCCGCGGTACAGGCAAACGTATCGTCCATACTTTTAGCCGATCGTGTGCCGGAAAGTGGCGACGCATTAAATCTATATATTTGGAAAGCCAGGAAAATTCTCCATAAGTCGATCATAGTTCAAAAGTGTACACGGTTTTCGGGTACATAGTAATATGCCTCAGACCAGGCCAAGGGACTGTTGTTTTTATAGAGCTGCGGTACAGGGAAACGTATCGTTTATAATTTTTCTGACCGTGTTCCGGGAGGTGGCGACGCATCAAACCTATATATTTGGAACGCCAGAAAAATTCTTCATAAGTCGATCATAGTTAAAAAGTGTACACGGCTTTCAGGTACATAGTAATATGCCTCAGACCAGGCCAGGGGACCGTTTTTTTGTAGAGCCGCGGTACAGGCAAACGTATCGTCCATACTTTTTGCAAATCGTGTGCCGGAAAGTGGCGACTCATTAAACCTATATATTTGGAAAGCCAGATATTTTCTCTATAAGCTGATCATAGTTCAATAGTGTACAAGGCTTTCGGTGGCATAGTAATATGCGTCAGACCAGGCCAAGGGACCGTTTTTTTGTAGAGCCGCGGCACAGGCAAACGTGCTATTTATAATTTTTCCGACCGTGTTCCGGAAGGTGGCGACGCATCAAACCTATATATTTGGAAAGCCAGAAAAATTCTCCATAAGTCGTTCTTGTTCAAATGTGTTCACGGCTTTCGGGTACATAGTAATATGCCTCGGACCAGGCCAGGGTACCGTTTTTTTGTAGAGCAGTTGTACAGGAAAACGTATTGTTTATCATTTTTCCGACCTTGTTCTGGAAGGTGGCGACGCATCAAACCTATATATTTGGGAATCCAGGTAATTTCTCTATACGTCGATCATAGTTAAAAAGTGTACACGGCTTTCAGGTACATAGTTATATGCCTCGGACCAGCCCAGGGGACCGTTTTTTCGTAGAGCCACGGTACAGGCAAACGTATCGTCCATACTTTTAGCCGATCGTGTGCCGGAAAGTGGCAACGCATTAAATCTATATATTTGGAAATCCAGGAAAATTCTCTATATGTCGATCATAGTTCAAAAGTGTAGACGGTTTTCGGGTACATAGTAATATGCCTCAGACCAGGCCACGGGACTGTTGTTTTTATAGAGCTGCGGTACAGGGAAACGTATCGTTTATAATTTTTCTGACCGTGTTCCGGGAGGTGGTGACGCATCAAACCTATATATTTGGAACGCTAGAAAAATTCTTCATAAGTCGATCATAGTTAAAAAGTGTACACGGCTTTCAGGTACATAGTAATATGCCTCGGACCAGGCCAGGGGACCAATTTTTTTGTAGAACCGCGGTACAGGCAAACGTATCGTCCATCCTTTTATCCGATCGTGTGCCGGAAAGTGGCGACGCATTAAATCTATATAAAAGGAAAGCCAGGAAAATTCTCTATATGTCGATCATAGTTCAAAAGTGTACACGGTTATCGGGTACATAGTAATATGCCTCAGACCAGGCCATGGGACTGTTGTTTTTATAGAGCTGCGTTACAGGGAAACGTATCGTTTATAATTTTTTTGACCGTGTTCCGGGAGGTGGCGACGCATCAAATCTATATATTTGGAAAGCCAGGAAAATTCTTCATAAGTCGATCATAGTTAAAAAGTGTACACGGTTTTTGGGTACATAGTAATATGCCTCAGACCAGGCCAGGGTACCGTTTTTTTGTAGATCCGTGGTACAGGGAAACGTATCGTTTATAATTTTTCTGACCGTGTTCCGGGAGGTGGCGACGCATCAAACCTATATATTTGGAACGCCAGAAAAATTCTTCATAAGTCGATCATAGCTAAAAAGTGTACACGGTTTTCGGGTACATAGTAATATGCCTCAGACCAGGCCAGGGGACCGTTTTTTTTGTAGAGCCGCGGTACAGGCAAACGTGCCTTTTATAATTTTTCCGATCGTGTTCTGGAAGGTGGCGACGCATCACACCTATATATTTGGAAAGCCAGGAAAATTCTCTATATGTCGATCATAGTTCAAAAGTGTACACGGTTTTCGGGTACATAGTAATATGCCTCAGACCAGGCCAGGGTACCGTTTTTTTTGTAGAGCCGTGGTACAGGAAAACGTATTGTATATCATTTTTCCGACCGTGTTCTGGAAGGTGGCGACGCATCAAACCTATATATTTGGAAATCCAGGAAAATTCTCTATATGTCGATCATAGTTCAAAAGTGTACACGGTTTTCGGGTACATAGTAATATGCCTCAGACCAGGCCACGGGACTGCTGTTTTTATAGAGCTGCGGTACAGGGAAACGTATCGTTTATAATTTTTCTGACCATGTTCCGGGAGGTGGCGACGCATCAAACCTATATATTTGGAACGCCAGAAAAATTCTTCATAAGTCGATCATAGTTAAAAAGTGTACACGGCTTTCAGGTACATAGTAATATGCCTCAGACCAAGCCAGGGGACCGTTTTTTTGTAGAGCTGCGGTAGAGGCAAACGTATCGTCCATACTTTTTGCCGATCGTGTGCCGGAAAGTGGCGACTCATTAAACCTATATATTTGGAAAGCCAGATATTTTCTCTATAAGCTGATCATAGTTCAATAGTGTACAAGGCTTTCGGTGGCATAGTTATATGCGTCAGACCAGGCCAAGGGACCGTTTTTTTGTAGAGCCGCGGTACAGGCAAACGTGCTATTTATAATTTTTCCGACCGTGTTCCGGAAGGTTGCGACACATCAAACCTATATATTTGTAAAGCTAGAAAAATTCTCCATAAGTCGTTCTTGTTCAAATGTGTTCACGGCTTTCGGGTACATAGTAATATGCCTCGGACCAGGCCAGGGGACCGTTTTTTTTTTGTAGAGCCGCGGTACAGGCAAACGTATCGTCCATCCTTTTAGCCGATCGTGTGCCGGAAAGTGGCGACGCATTAAATTTATATATAAGGAAAGCCAGGAATATTCTCTATATGTCGATCATAGTTCAAAAGTGTACACGGTTTTCGGGTACATAGTAATATGCCTCAGACCAGGCCATGGGACTGTTGTTTTTATAGAGCTGCGGTACAGGGAAACGTATCGTTTATAATTTTTCTGACCATGTTCCGGGAGGTGGCGACGCATCAAACCTATATATTTGGAACGCCAGAAAAATTCTTCATAAGTCGATCATAGTTAAAAAGTGTACACGGCTTTCAGGTACATAGTAATATGCCTCAGACCAGGCCAGGGTACCGTTTTTTTGTAGAGCCGTGGTACAGGAAAACGTATTGTTTATCATTTTTCCGACCGTGTTCTGGAAGGTGGCGACGCATCAAACCTATATATTTGGAACGCCAGAAAAATTCTCCATAAGTCGATCATAGTTAAAAAGTGTACACGGCTTTCGGGTACATAGTAATATGCCTCGGACCAGGCCAGGGGACTGTTTTTTTTGTAGAGCCGCGAAACAGGCAAACGTATCGTCCATCCTTTTAGCCGATCGTGTGCCGGAAAGTGGCGACGCATTAAATCTATATATAAGGAAAGCCAGGAAAATTCTCTATATGTCGATCATAGTTCAAAAGTGTACACGGTTATCGGGTACATAGTAATATGCCTCAGACCAGGCCATGGGACTGTTGTTTTTATAGAGCTGTGGTACAGGGAAACGTATCGTTTATAATTTTTCTGACCGTGTTCCGGGAGGTGGCGACGAATCAAACCTATATATTTGGAAAGCCAGAAAAATTCTCCATAAGTCGTTCTTGTTCAAATGTGTTCACGGCTTTCGGGTACATAGTAATATGCCTCAGACCAGGCCAGGGTACCGTTTTTTTGTAGAGCAGTTGTACAGGAAAACGTATTGTTTATCATTTTTCCGACCATGTTCTGGAAGGTGGCGACGCATCAAACCTATATATTTGGGAATCCAGGAAATTTCTCTATACGTCGATCATAGTTAAAAAGTGTACACGGCTTTCAGGTACATAGTTATATGCCTCGGACCAGGCCAGGGGACCGTTTTTTCGTAGAGCCACGGTACAGGCAAACGTATCGTCCATACTTTTAGCCGATCGTGTGCCGGAAAGTGGTAACGCATTAAATCTATATATTTGGAAATCCAGGAAAATTCTCTATATGTCGATCATAGTTCAAAAGTGTACACGGTTTTCGGGTACATAGTAATATGCCTCAGACCAGGCCATGGGACTGTTGTTTTTATAGAGCTGCGGTACAGGGAAACGTATCGTTTATAATTTTTCTGACCGTGTTCCGGGAGGTGGCGACGCATCAAACCTATATATTTGGAACGCCAGAAAAATTCTTCATAAGTCGATCATAGTTAAAAAGTGTACACGGCTTTCAGGTACATAGTAATATACCTCAAACCAGGCCAGGGTACCGTTTTTTTTGTAGAGCCGTGGTACAGGAAAACGTATTGTTTATCATTTTTCCGACCGTGTTCTGGAAGGTGGCGACGCATCAAAACTATATATTTGGAAAGCCAGAAAAATTCTTCATAAGTCGATCATAGCTAAAAAGTGTACACGGTTTTTGGGTACATAGTAATATGCCTCAGACCAGGCCAGAACCGTTTTTTTGTAAAACCGTGGTACAGGCAAACGTGCCTTTTATAATTTCTCCGATCGTGTTCTGGAAGGTGGCGACGCATCACACCTATATATTTGGAAAGCCAGAAAAATTCTCCATAAGTCGTTCTTGTTCAAATGTGTTCACGGCTTTCGGGTACATAGTAATATGCCTTGGACCAGGCCAGGGGACCGTTTATTTGTAGATCCGCGGTACAGGCAAACGTATCGTCCATACTTTTAGCCGATCGTGTGCCGGAAAGTGGCGACGCATTAAATCTATATATTTGGAAAGCCAGGAAAATTCTCCATAAGTCGATCATAGTTCAAAAGTGTACACGGTTTTCGGGTACATAGTAATATGCCTCAGACCAGGCCATGGGACTGTTGTTTTTATAGAGCTGCGGTACAGGGAAACGTATCGTTTATAATTTTTCTGACCATGTTCCGGGAGGTGGCGACGCATCAAACCTATATATTTGGAACGCCAGAAAAATTCTTCATAAGTCGATCATAGTTAAAAAGTGTACACGGCTTTCAGGTACATAGTAATATGCCTCAGACCAGGCCAGGGTACCGTTTTTTTGTAGAGCCGTGGTACAGGAAAACGTATTGTTTATCATTTTTCCGACCGTGTTCTGGAAGGTGGCGACGCATCAAACCTATATACTTGGAACGCCAGAAAAATTCTCCATAAGTCGATCATAGTTAAAAAGTGTACACGGCTTTCGGGTACATAGTAATATGCCTCGGACCAGGCCAGGGGACTGTTTTTTTGTAGAGCCGCGAAACAGGCAAACGTATCGTCCATCCTTTTAGCCGATCGTGTGCCGGAAAGTGGCGACGCATTAAATCTATATATAAGGAAAGCCAGGAAAATTCTCTATATGTCGATCATAGTTCAAAAGTGTACACGGTTATCGGGTACATAGTAATATGCCTCAGACCAGGCCATGGGACTGTTGTTTTTATAGAGCTGTGGTACAGGGAAACGTATCGTTTATAATTTTTCTGACCGTGTTCCGGGAGGTGGCGACGAATCAAACCTATATATTTGGAAAGCCAGAAAAATTCTCCATAAGTCGTTCTTGTTCAAATGTGTTCACGGCTTTCGGGTACATAGTAATATGCCTCAGACCAGGCCAGGGTACCGTTTTTTTTGTAGAGCAGTTGTACAGGAAAACGTATTGTTTATCATTTTTCCGACCATGTTCTGGAAGGTGGCGACGCATCAAACCTATATATTTGGGAATCCAGGAAATTTCTCTATACGTCAATCATAGTTAAAAAGTGTACACGGCTTTCAGGTACATAGTTATATGCCTCGGACCAGGCCAGGGGACCGTTTTTTTCGTAGAGCCACGGTACAGGCAAACGTATCGTCCATACTTTTAGCCGATCGTGTGCCGGAAAGTGGTAACGCATTAAATCTATATATTTGGAAATCCAGGAAAATTCTCTATATGTCGATCATAGTTCAAAAGTGTACACGGTTTTCGGGTACATAGTAATATGCCTCAGACCAGGCCATGGGACTGTTGTTTTTATAGAGCTGCGGTACAGGGAAACGTATCGTTTATAATTTTTCTGACCGTGTTCCGGGAGGTGGCGACGCATCAAACCTATATATTTGGAACGCCAGAAAAATTCTTCATAAGTCGATCATAGTTAAAAAGTGTACACGGCTTTCAGGTACATAGTAATATACCTCAAACCAGGCCAGGGTACCGTTTTTTTGTAGAGCCGTGGTACAGGAAAACGTATTGTTTATCATTTTTCCGACCGTGTTCTGGAAGGTGGCGACGCATCAAAACTATATATTTGGAAAGCCAGAAAAATTCTTCATAAGTCGATCATAGCTAAAAAGTGTACACGGTTTTCGGGTACATAGTAATATGCCTCAGACCAGGCCAGAACCGTTTTTTTTGTAAAACCGCGGTACAGGCAAACGTGCCTTTTATAATTTCTCCGATCGTGTTCTGGAAGGTGGCGACGCATCACACCTATATATTTGGAAAGCCAGAAAAATTCTCCATAAGTCGTTCTTGTTCAAATGTGTTCACGGCTTTCGGGTACATAGTAATATGCCTCGGACCAGGCCAGGGGACCGTTTATTTGTAGATCCGCGGTACAGGCAAACGTATCGTCCATACTTTTAGCCGATCGTGTGCCGGAAAGTGGCGACGCATTAAATCTATATATTTGGAAAGCCAGGAAAATTCTCCATAAGTCGATCATAGTTCAAAAGTGTACACGGTTTTCGGGTACATAGTAATATGCCTCAGACCAGGCCATGGGACTGTTGTTTTTATAGAGCTGCGGTACAGGGAAACGTATCGTTTATAATTTTTCTGACCATGTTCCGGGAGGTGGCGACGCATCAAACCTATATATTTGGAACGCCAGAAAAATTCTTCATAAGTCGATCATAGTTAAAAAGTGTACACGGCTTTCAGGTACATAGTAATATGCCTCAGACCAGGCCAGGGTACCGTTTTTTTGTAGAGCCGTGGTACAGGAAAACGTATTGTTTATCATTTTTCCGACCGTGTTCTGGAAGGTGGCGACGCATCAAACCTATATATTTGGAACGCCAGAAAAATTCTCCATAAGTCGATCATAGTTAAAAAGTGTACACGGCTTTCGGGTACATAGTAATATGCCTCGGACCAGGCCAGGGGACTGTTTTTTTTGTAGAGCCGCGAAACAGGCAAACGTATCGTCCATCCTTTTAGCCGATCGTGTGCCGGAAAGTGGCGACGCATTAAATCTATATATAAGGAAAGCCAGGAAAATTCTCTATATGTCGATCATAGTTCAAAAGTGTACACGGTTATCGGGTACATAGTAATATGCCTCAGACCAGGCCATGGGACTGTTGTTTTTATAGAGCTGTGGTACAGGGAAACGTATCGTTTATAATTTTTCTGACCGTGTTCCGGGAGGTGGCGACGAATCAAACCTATATATTTGGAAAGCCAGAAAAATTCTCCATAAGTCGTTCTTGTTCAAATGTGTTCACGGCTTTCGGGTACATAGTAATATGCCTCAGACCAGGCCAGGGTACCGTTTTTTTGTAGAGCAGTTGTACAGGAAAACGTATTGTTTATCATTTTTCCGACCATGTTCTGGAAGGTGGCGACGCATCAAACCTATATATTTGGGAATCCAGGAAATTTCTCTATACGTCGATCATAGTTAAAAAGTGTACACGGCTTTCAGGTACATAGTTATATGCCTCGGACCAGGCCAGGGGACCGTTTTTTCGTAGAGCCACGGTACAGGCAAACGTATCGTCCATACTTTTAGCCGATCGTGTGCCGGAAAGTGGTAACGCATTAAATCTATATATTTGGAAATCCAGGAAAATTCTCTATATGTCGATCATAGTTCAAAAGTGTACACGGTTTTCGGGTACATAGTAATATGCCTCAGACCAGGCCATGGGACTGTTGTTTTTATAGAGCTGCGGTACAGGGAAACGTATCGTTTATAATTTTTCTGACCGTGTTCCGGGAGGTGGCGACGCATCAAACCTATATATTTGGAACGCCAGAAAAATTCTTCATAAGTCGATCATAGTTAAAAAGTGTACACGGCTTTCAGGTACATAGTAATATACCTCAAACCAGGCCAGGGTACCGTTTTTTTGTAGAGCCGTGGTACAGGAAAACGTATTGTTTATCATTTTTCCGACCGTGTTCTGGAAGGTGGCGACGCATCAAAACTATATATTTGGAAAGCCAGAAAAATTCTTCATAAGTCGATCATAGCTAAAAAGTGTACACGGTTTTCGGGTACATAGTAATATGCCTCAGACCAGGCCAGAACCGTTTTTTTGTAAAACCGCGGTACAGGCAAACGTGCCTTTTATAATTTCTCCGATCGTGTTCTGGAAGGTGGCGACGCATCACACCTATATATTTGGAAAGCCAGAAAAATTCTCCATAAGTCGTTCTTGTTCAAATGTGTTCACGGCTTTCGGGTACATAGTAATATGCCTCGGACCAGGCCAGGGGACCGTTTATTTGTAGATCCGCGGTACAGGCAAACGTATCGTCCATACTTTTAGCCGATCGTGTGGCGGAAAGTGGCGACGCATTAAATCTATATATTTGGAAAGCCAGGAAAATTCTCCATAAGTCGATCATAGTTCAAAAGTGTACACGGTTTTCGGGTACATAGTAATATGCCTCAGACCAGGCCATGGGACTGTTGTTTTTATAGAGCTGCGGTACAGGGAAACGTATCGTTTATAATTTTTCTGACCGTGTTCCGGGAGGTGGCGACGCATCAAACCTATATATTTGGAACGCCAGAAAAATTCTTCATAAGTCGATCATAGTTAAAAAGTGTACACGGCTTTCAGGTACATAGTAATATGCCTCAGACCAAGCCAGGGGACCGTTTTTTTTGTAGAGCTGCGGTACAGGCAAACGTATCGTCCATACTTTTTGCCGATCGTGTGCCGGAAAGTGGCGACTCATTAAACCTATATATTTGGAAAGCCAGATATTTTCTCTATAAGCTGATCATAGTTCAATAGTGTACAAGGCGTTCGGTGGCATAGTTATATGCGTCAGACCAGGCCAAGGGACCGTTTTTTTGTAGAGCCGCGGTACAGGCAAACGTGCTATTTATAAGTTTTCCGACCGTGTTCCGGAAGGTTGCGACACATCAAACCTATATATTTGTAAAGCTAGAAAAATTCTCCATAAGTCGTTCTTGTTCAAATGTGTTCACGGCTTTCGGGTACATAGTAATATGCCTCGGACCAGGCCAAGGGACCGTTTTTTTTGTAGAGCCGCGGTACAGGCAAACGTGCTATTTATAATTTTTCCGATCGTGTGCCGGAAAGTGGCGACGCATTAAATCTATATATAAGGAAAGCCAGGAAAATTCTCTATATGTCGATCATAGTTCAAAAGTGTACACGGTTATCGGGTACATAGTAATATGCCTCAGACCAGGCCATGGGACTGTTGTTTTTATAGAGCTGTGGTACAGGGAAACGTATCGTTTATAATTTTTCTGACCGTGTTCCGGGAGTTGGCGACGAATCAAACCTATATATTTGGAAAGCCAGAAAAATTCTCCATAAGTCGTTCTTGTTCAAATGTGTTCACGGCTTTCGGGTACATAGTAATATGCCTCAGACCAGGCCAGGGTACCGTTTTTTTGTAGAGCAGTTGTACAGGAAAACGTATTGTTTATCATTTTTCCGACCATGTTCTGGAAGGTGGCGACGCATCAAACCTATATATTTGGGAATCCAGGAAATTTCTCTATACGTCGATCATAGTTAAAAAGTGTACACGGCTTTCAGGTACATAGTAATATGCCTCGGACCAGGCCAGGGGACCGTTTATTTGTAGAGCCGCGGTACAGGCAAACGTATCGTCCATACTTTTAGCCGATCGTGTGCCGGAAAGTGGCGACGCATTAAATCTATATATTTGGAAAGCCAGGAAAATTCTCCATAAGTCGATCATAGTTCAAAAGTGTACACGGTTTTCGGGTACATAGTAATATGCCTCAGACCAGGCCACGGGACTGCTGTTTTTATAGAGCTGCGGTACAGGGAAACGTATCGTTTATAATTTTTCTGACCATGTTCCGGGAGGTGGCGACGCATCAAACCTATATATTTGGAACGCCAGAAAAATTCTTCATAAGTCGATCATAGTTAAAAAGTGTACACGGCTTTCAGGTACATAGTAATATGCCTCAGACCAAGCCAGGGGACCGTTTTTTTGTAGAGCTGCGGTACAGGCAAACGTATCGTCCATACTTTTTGCCGATCGTGTGCCGGAAAGTGGCGACTCATTAAACCTATATATTTGGAAAGCCAGATATTTTCTCTATAAGCTGATCATAGTTCAATAGTGTACAAGGCTTTCGGTGGCATAGTTATATGCGTCAGACCAGGCCAAGGGACCGTTTTTTTGTAGAGCCGCGGTACAGGCAAACGTGCTATTTATAATTTTTCCGACCGTGTTCCGGAAGGTTGCGACACATCAAACCTATATATTTGTAAAGCTAGAAAAATTCTCCATAAGTCGTTCTTGTTCAAATGTGTTCACGGCTTTCGGGTACATAGTAATATGCCTCGGACCAGGCCAGGGGACCGTTTTTTTTTTGTAGAGCCGCGGTACAGGCAAACGTATCGTCCATCCTTTTAGCCGATCGTGTGCCGGAAAGTGGCGACGCATTAAATTTATATATAAGGAAAGCCAGGAATATTCTCTATATGTCGATCATAGTTCAAAAGTGTACACGGTTTTCGGGTACATAGTAATATGCCTCAGACCAGGCCATGGGACTGTTGTTTTTATAGAGCTGCGGTACAGGGAAACGTATCGTTTATAATTTTTCTGACCATGTTCCGGGAGGTGGCGACGCATCAAACCTATATATTTGGAACGCCAGAAAAATTCTTCATAAGTCGATCATAGTTAAAAAGTGTACACGGCTTTCAGGTACATAGTAATATGCCTCAGACCAGGCCAGGGTACCGTTTTTTTTGTAGAGCCGTGGTACAGGAAAACGTATTGTTTATCATTTTTCCGACCGTGTTCTGGAAGGTGGCGACGCATCAAACCTATATATTTGGAACGCCAGAAAAATTCTCAATAAGTCGATCATAGTTAAAAAGTGTACACGGCTTTCGGGTACATAGTAATATGCCTCGGACCAGGCCAGGGGACTGTTTTTTTGTAGAGCCGCGAAACAGGCAAACGTATCGTCCATCCTTTTAGCCGATTGTGTGCCGGAAAGTGGCGACGCATTAAATCTATATATAAGGAAAGCCAGGAAAATTCTCTATATGTCGATCATAGTTCAAAAGTGTACACGGTTATCGGGTACATAGTAATATGCCTCAGACCAGGCCATGGGACTGTTGTTTTTATAGAGCTGTGGTACAGGGAAACGTATCGTTTATAATTTTTCTGACCGTGTTCCGGGAGGTGGCGACGAATCAAACCTATATATTTGGAAAGCCAGAAAAATTCTCCATAAGT